>NC_090927.1:1249756502-1250381502 GCF_040938575.1 Ambystoma mexicanum | reverse complement strand
ATGTGGCTGCGTCACTGGTTTGGCGTTCCTCCTTGTTCCACACTCGCTATTGTTCAGGATGGCTTCTCGACTTTCGTTCTCTCTGGACAAAGTCTGTGGCGTCCCAGCGTGGTATCGGCTCTGTAAGGGTTCTTCTGTTGCTTTTCCTTTTGTCCACCTCCTCTCACATTAGCTTGACAGAACAGTCGTCAGTTATCGGCGTGCTTCTCCCTCAGCGTGTCAAAGTTGGGGCTATGCGTCAACCCTATATGAACGTCCCTCCTGGGACTGACAGCCACCTGACACCCTTGAGGCAGGCGGCCCGCAGCACAGTGCACCTCAGGCACTGCTTGTCTCGCCTGGTTTGCTGCCATGCAACCCAGCGTCTTTCCCCAGTCATAGACTCTCCTCAAACTGCCGGTTTGAAATTCATGGGTTTCTCGCTCTGGTTCTGTGGCTCCTCCTGACTTTTATTACGCAACGCTATGGCTTTCTCTGTGTTGAACTTGTGCTCATCACTTTGTGTGGTTTCCTCATCACAGAAGTTGGTAGACATTCTTTCTTACTCCTGTGATCTTACTCTTCACTGTACCACTCTAATCTCTTTCTTCAGTAAATACATTACAATAATACATACAAGAGGAATATTGGTGTCTATCCTTTGTTAGAACTGGATTGGGTATTTGAGGACAAGTAAAAGGGAATTCCTCATTGGAAATGGAGCCCTTGTCCCCAAGACGGGAGTCCCTAACTATGAGGTCACGGTTGCTGCCACGCCTAGGTTGCGTAGTGGGCTCACCTTCCTAGCCTAACAGTAAGGGGCTACCCTTGGGCAAAGTTACTGAATCCCTCGATTCGTCACACCACCTAAACATTAACTAGAACAAAGCATTCTCACTATACACCAGTGACAAAATAAACCGCTGAAGTGACCACAATCACTGATGGTTGAAGATAAAAGTATAGATGCCTGGAAGATTACATTTCCCTGAGCACTTCACACACCCCTCCCCTAGAAGGAGACAGCGGCCATGGCGATGGTGTCTGGTGACAAACGAGCAGGAGGAGAATCCTAAACGAATCGTGAACTTATGATACACTCCAGTTTCGAAATTGCTGGAATCGGATACATTTAGCATTAATTTGTCTTGAATGCAACAATGATTGGACTCTGAGGATAGCAGGATGAAAGAAGCTGTGGGCCACACCAGTGTAGTTTGACTAGATGGTAGACCTAATGGTTGCAGGCAATCAAAGTGTACTTGAATTAGGTGTTCGCTTGTATCTTAGATGGATGAAGGAGGACAATTCAGATGCAACAGCATTCATATTTTGGAAGTGAAAGAAGTTTGGTCTTCTAGAGCTTTACAACACGGTACATAGGAGAGGCTTTCAAAATGTGACTTGATTTACTCTATAAAGCTTGCTAGCGCGCCATGGTATGGCACTCACATTTCTTTGACAGTTTGTTTGATAAACCTAACTTAAGGCATCCCAACAAAATACTGACTGTTGCTACAAACCTTACATGACTGTGCTATGCCATATGACTGATGCAGTGTTCCCTCTATACACTATTAATAGTCTGCCATAAGTACATTGGGGTTTACAATTCACTTTCACCTTACATTTCTTGCATAGGAGAGTAATAATTTGTCATCACGCTATGTCGCTCAACTTATTGACACCAGTATCCAAAGTTCTTCAGTGGCTTTTCACTGCCTAATGTAGAGATACTCCAACTCCTGAGAGACATCTGATGTCTGTGAGCCTAACAAAAATGGTATAGAATTACCAGTAGTTATATTAAGGTGGCTCTCCTTACCCGATCTAGAGAGAGAGCCTTTAGGTTTTACCAATGCAAACTTAGTCCAGGGACATAGTTCCGGAGCCTCTTGTCAAACCACCTTCCCGCTCAGCCTTCTCCTTACATCGCCTCAAAAGACTAAGTAGTCCTGTCATCAACAACTGTCAAAATTCCATTCAATAGGCCAATACACCTGTCATTCAGCCTGAATCCAGCAAAGTTACCTGATGTCATAAGGTGCAACTCCCCCAAACCACCTCTCCTGGGTAGAACGCCACACTACAGTTACCTCAGCTGACAAACAAGACTGACCAGTGGAAGTGATGTTACGGTACTGGAGGGGAAAGATGATTCTCCATCATATATTCTTCATTATATGCATAAACACTGGCGTTTATTACCCAAGGCTAGACCTCAAAACCCTATGTTTCTATTATAGTGCAGACTCTTTAGTAATTAAAAACATTTCATGTCTAGGGAAAGCTTATGAAGCTAGTTGAGACTTTGTTTTCCCCTATTAAAAGTATATGTAGTGATTCAATGTATAGCCACATATGAAACATTAGAACTACAAAGGAGCAATGGCTACACAGTCTCAATTGTGTGTGACAGGTAGTATCTTTGTCCCTTTAAGGGTGAAAGAGTGCCAGAGTCCCATTTTATATCCTGGTGGCAATTGCAACCAATTATTGTTTCAACTTTGTGAGAGAAGACCTGAGATCGCAGTCTCTGCTTCTTTGCAGCCTTTTTGACATTTTATAAACCATTTTTTGTGAGGAAATAGTTTTCACTCATTTTCTATTGTTGGCAACCCAGTCAGTGCGTTTTTCTTACTGATGATAAGTATTTTATTAACACTTTTTCTGCTCAGGCTTTCTCCTGTTCTGTGTCAGATTTTACTTCTCGTCAAATGTACCTGCTGTAGGAAAATAAATCTGCAAAAGATGATCCTACCTTGTGTATAGCTTGGGTCTCTGTCACATTTGCCAGAATCCTTTTTTTATTGCAGGCCTAAGGACAGAGGCTTTGACCACAGCAGGAGGGGAAGTCAGTGAAAAGGCAGAGTGGGATGAGGCGTCAATGCCTTTGAAAAAGCCTAAACGAAGCGTCTTTCGGCATTGCTGGAGTACGGGGGGGGGCGGGTTGGACTGCAAAATCATCCTGACACCCCAGCGGTTCCTCAAGGCTTCTTGGTGTCATCAGGATTACCTCAAACAAATCTTCCAAGAGTGCGTTGGAGTCATGCTTGTTGTTGGGGCATACAGTGTCGATGACCGTCACTCCAGCACTGACAGAACCACCTTGGATGGGGACAGAACCACCTTGGATGGGGACACTATTGCTGTTGACTTACTGTTGATTACCTCAACAATGGGTGCAACGCCATGTCTTCATCACTGTGGAATCGTACTTATTTGATGTTAAGACATTCTTTTTCAGTGTTGAAACACTCTTATAAGTCTTCTCCATACTCATACAAAGGGTCTTAAAAACATGAGAAGCACAGAAAGAAGAAAAATCTGAGAACCCATTTTCTCCTAGCCATGGCACTGTCTTTACCTAGTCCTCCTACACCTAGAACGCCATCTACACCTATGACCATGGATCCTTGGGACAGGTCATATTACTCCCCTGGACATGTAACGAATCCAGGGAATTCATCACATACCCCTTCAAGGGAAAGCCAACCGCTTTGGCACTAGGGAGATGAGCCTGCTAAGCTTGATACCCCCTAGGGGACATGACTAGCAGGATTCCCCTGTGGGTGACTCCTCTTGGGGGGCGGTTCATCCCTAAACTGGGATATGTGATCTTCCCTTTTCTCAGGAACCGAATAGATTTGTTGGCTATGTGGGACTCAAACTGTATAATAACTTGTAACTTCCTACACCAATGGCTGATATGGTTTGACCTTTTCAGGGCACCGTCCACACCTAAGAATGTGCAGATAATGGACTCACTGCCGGCTTGTGTGGAGGATAAAAACCCAATCGGTGTCATTATACAAGAGGAGAGTAGCCTGTGGTGCTGCAGAGTAGGAGAGACCGCCCTGCTGGGGGATGTGGCAAGAAGAAGGAAGCTTATGCCCGGTGTGGCAGATCGAGACATGGACAAGCCCGTGGAATGCACAGCAGCCCTACCAAGACTGGAGAAGCTGGGCCCCAGAGAGTCTCAAGAAGCGGAGGGTGGCTGAGGAGCAAAGTAAGAGGCCCGAGAAGGAACAAATGCCAAAGCCCCGCAGGAAGACAGTGGGAAGGGAGCACCATCGGAGATGCAGAAAACCAAGAGGAAGCCAAAAAAGAGCTACGTCCATGTCCATGGCGATTCTGGAGAAACATGCCTCAGTGATGGACAAAGGTTGTACAGTAGCTTCTAGAACAGGGGTAGCAGAGATTTTCAGACAAATTTCACTACTCACTACATAGGTCTTAACATCCGCGTAAATGCCAGGCCAATGAAATTTGTGGAAAATTTGATCTTGGGTTTTTGTCATGCCTTGGTGGCCGGCAGTTGGATCGGAATTAGCCCATTCCAAACCCACTCTCTGATGGCTTCTATGAATTATCAGTTGGGATTTGCCTGGTGCCGTCTCGTTCGTTGCATCCTCAGTATAGTAAGCCCTTTTTCGTAAATAAGAAGGCTCCACTCTGCTTCAAACCCTGACTTTCAGAGAAAGCCCTCTTGAATACCTCTTGCAGATTCTGGTCATTTCTCTATGCAAATGCTAGGTCAGGTAATTTAGTGGCATAGTCTCTCTGTCGGAGTATGCGGGGTCAAGTTTTTACCGGATTCCCAGAAGCCTAGGGAGCCCCTAGTTGTGTCTGAATAATTTATTTATTGTGTGTAAAGTTGTGGCCATCACTTTGTCCGACTCCCTGTGGGATAGGTTCCCCTTCTTTCACAGTATAGCTCTGGGTTTCGGCATCATGCAACACCACGTGAATATCCCCTTGCTAGTCTATGGTCCGACGCCTGCTACAACATCAAACGAATACTTCCAGGCTAAACCCGATTTTGCGGCCAACTTGAGAACTACCTTAAGGAGGTGAGATGCTGAGCCTGGTATGATTCAGCCTTCTTTCTCAACTGGGTATTTACCCCTTCTTCTAGACTGAAAAATTCCAAGCCAATGGTTTTGCAAGTAGCTTTTTCTGGTAGTATGCCTGTTGGACTAAGACGTCTCGCTAACATAGGTCCCAACCTTGTGTCTGGTTGTTTGAATGCCACTTCTGACGCTACTTGACCACTTGTGGCATGTCAAACTCTGGGAAATGGACAAGAGGACGTTTACAGCCGTGAAGTTTAATGCATCATAGAAAATAAGGCCTGTCCTTGACTTCTAAGGTGGTGTTTGTCCTATCTCAAAGAAAAATAACAAAAGGGTGCTTGTCAGGGTGTCTGCCAACAGAGTTCATTTCTCCGTCCAAACCTAATATACCCTAAATTCTGTAGAGTGCAGCGCTCCGTGGATCGGCAGCTTAGCACTCCTGCACCGGACTGCCTCAAGTCCGTCTCCCAGGAGGATGTCTCCTCTAGCTTGACGACACAGGACATACTTCATCTGTGGTTGGCTCCGTAGGACTTCCTTTACCTGTGATTGACTCGGCAGGGCTTCCTCCTTCCATGGCTCACTCCACGGGAGTTTCTCTTTGTTGCTATTTGTCCGACCTCTTTATGATTCAGGCAGCCTAGCCTGTTGGTTCTCCAGTTTAAGTAACTGAAAGGGTCTGAATCCACACCAGCAATTTCAAAAGGGCTTTGCACATCATTGCCATGCTCAATCCCTATATAGCCAACGCACACATGTGATTCTCATTCATTCATTCATTTCCACTTTATTTCAGTGATTCGCCTTTAAAGCAAGAAGAATGTTTCATACAAAAGAAATGCAGTAATAAAATCACATAAGATCTTAGTCACAATATATCAATAACACGTTGTTAATATAATTAGAATGTCACCTTCATTAAACAATATTTACCAATAATTAATTGGAGAAAGTCTGCTTATTCTTTCACAAGCCATTAGAGAAAGTGCAAGTGCTTAATTATAAATATCTTACAGTACATAGACGCCACAATTTCTATTTAATACATCTGTAATCACAAGGTCCACCCGCTATACAAATAAAATCCAGTTAATCATACGTAAAGATTTCCTCCTTTAAAGAGCCATAGTTAAAGAACATAGAGACTGCATTAAAAACTAGGAGAGGAGTAGTGTTTCATAAGCATGAGGGCCTCTCTCCTTGCTCTGATGCCATGAATATTCAGCATTGGCTTGAGCCTGATGAGTCTCGCAAGACCATACAAAGAGCAAATGAACATGAAATGCATTTCATCTTCAACAGAGGTGACAGACAGGACAAAAGGCAGAATCCCCTTTCCCCCCATGCTTAGTTAACTTTGCGAGTGGAAGGTGTGAAAAACCAGAGGTTTCACAACCTAATCCCCGGGGGATCCCGTACCCCCGGTGGCCAGGTAAAGGCCATCGCTTTTGGATCCCAACCTTGTGGGTGGACAAGCGAGGGAGGATCACCTGGGTAGGGGGTCCTCGGGGAGTGGTGAAGAAGCACCCAATGGGGAGACATGGTATCCCCCTTTTTCCACAACCCATCTGACCCCTATCAATGCTTATGTTATGGTAAACTACAACTCCCATAATTCCTCCCCACTGTACTGAGCCCGAGGAAGATGAGGAATGAGGTCGGAAAGATTGCCTCCACTGACTTGCTTGGCTCTGTCCCTGTAATGAGGCCAAGCATTGTCAGGCACGTAGTCCTAACGATGCACACCTGCCATTTGTTAACACTCCCTGTGAGAATAAAAAGTGTTGTGCACAGGCACACTCTGAGCGAGGCTCGGCACGAGAAGGAACAGCTCTTTCGGGGCTGATCGGCAGTTGCACGGACCGAGAGATGGCCAGGTGAGGAATCCACACTTTAGGGAAGCCGTAAGCGTTCCAAGACTGAAACCGAGTGAGCAGAGGAAAGAAACCTTGAAGTTGGATGAAAGCGGCCCGCGACCCTGCCGGTAAACGGCAGAGTTGGAGAGGAGCAGAGGACGTGTTGGTAACGGCCTTGACTGTTGCATGAATAAGATGAAAGGAGACCAATTATCACAACCGGTGAGTTATCGAAGGCAACAAAAGTCCGGTTTGTGTTTAAAAAAAAAAAAAGCAAAAGTGACTGTAATTCAAAAGTTGAACGTTGTGCATGTGCCGATAAAGCACGAATGGAAAGAACAAATGCTGAATTGCACAAGGAAAGGATACAAAGTAACAGAGTGGTCCTGCGAGGTCAAGTTGCACATTCGAAAGTCTCTGAAATGTTGAGTGTTGAAAGAAAATAACCGCGATAAGGAAAGTAAGTTGAATAAGAGGAACGCTTAGTATGTGAACTCTGAATATGCCAAGAGGGCAAAATATATGAACTTTGAAAAAGGCCAAGAGGGCAAACTAATGAGAATAAGAACTACAAGTAGAACTGCAGGGACCAAGAGGCCTTGGTGTTACAAGATGATGATCGTGAATTGCAGAATTGTGGAAAGAGGTCGAAGTGGTCATGCAGAGATCTATGTAAGAACCCCAAGAAGAAGAGACCGGCTTGAGCCCAGCAGAGTGAATCCTGTGCAGAACTGTGAGAAATGGAGAAAGTGAATGTGTACAGCTATTGATGACAAGGCGGACGAAACCGAAGGAAGTGATTGAACTACCGGAGTTTTGAAGTCCAAGACTGAACTGTTGAATTGTATCAGTAAGTCATCTACTCCCTTTGGATCCTCTTTTCAGGTGGCCAGGGAAAGACCATCGGTTTTGCATCCTGACTCTAGGGGTGGAGATGTGAGGGAAGAAAACCTGGGTGGAAGGTCCTTTGGTATTGTGGGGGGGGGGAGATGTCCTCTGGTGAGACATGGTATTCCCCGTTTCCCTTTCAGAATGAATCGTCAGTCCCTGAAGCCTTCATAGGGTATTGTCGACCTCCCTCCCTTTCTCCCTGGAAAAATTGACCCCAGCAATATCATTCCAACAGAAGGGCAAGGAAGAAAACAAGGAGAACACCTCCTTATGTGGATAAACTAGACCCACATTTAACCACTCAAAATCTAGAACTAGTCAGAATACACCCTACCCTCCTCCGACCTTTATAGGTTATCACTCTTACCCTCTGTTGCATACACCCACTGTCCCACATTCATATCACCATAGTACTGGGACGTGTAAGAGGCGACTACGAGTAGTACACACTAACTTGCTATTTCGCCACTCTGGTACTGAGATGAGGAAGAAGCATCAGGACTGTTATGAAGGTCAGGCATGTCCTAATAACTATGGTCAGGCATTTGGAGTTAGGAGCTCACACGTGCAACCTGTTAAATGGTTGCCGGTGTATAAAAGGATAAATCAGAAGCAGAGGAAATCCAGAAGGAGAGGGCCAGAAGCTGTGCAGAGCCCCATGCTGTTTGTTCCCCGTTGGGATTGGGGGACACGGAGACCTCCCCAACGCCGCTGGCCACTGCACACCAGAGCTCCCCAGCAGTGAGAGAAGAGCCCGCGAGAACCCTAGAGCCAAACCAGGGCACCCAGAGGAACGGCCGCACACTAGTGAGTGACAGGAAGGCGTCACTCAGACTGGGGCGCTCGAGGCGCATGGTGTGTGTAACGGTCGGATGCCGGTCAAGTGAAAATACATGACAGATGGGTCTGGAGACCAAACATCAACTTGCTGAATGCCAAACAATTTGTCAAGCACATAATGAGTTTTGAACGCTGATCTGTGGATAAGACTTGTGGAAATCATACGAATGAAACAGCAAGTGATGTGCATTTGCGAAAGAGATGAATTTAAAGAGACAGTATTTTTGCGAACAATTTGAAACAAAAAGAAAACCACTATTGGATAGTGGGAATGCAAGGAGAAATTCCACAAAGGAAAGTGTGAGAGTCACATGTTGGTAAAGGCAAGAAGCTGTTCAAGTGAACCAGAAGCAAATGTGGATTTAGGACACAGATACAGAAAGGAAAACTGTGTTGTCAAGAAAGTCTTATGAGAAATTATTAAGAACTTTGCTAAGTGCCACGGGTTAACGGTTGTGCGACCTATGATGGGTGGATCATGTGGTCCGACAACTGCGCCTAGACAGAGGAACCCTTACTTGGAGTAAACCAAGCAAAGTCAAGAGGCTGAGGCTAGTTGGCCTAAGATTGTTCGAGTGACACAAAGAAAAGGCAAACTAAGTAAGTTGATTTCACTGCGAATTTGAAGCCAGAGGAGCTGCCTATTTGTCTGAAAAGGAAACCATCTTGACATTTGAATTAATAAAGATCTTTTGTTAGATTTTTGAATTTGCTTCATGATGCCTTCACAATACCAAGATGAAATTTTATAAAGAGACACTTCATTTTCGTTCTCGCTGGGTAATCCAAATATGGCTCCATTACCAAACTAGATTGGACCAAAATGTAATTTGCTAACATACGGCAAGTACCCAAAACCCAGCCGTAGAAATGTCTCCTTAAGAGCAGCCGTAGACAGTGGATTATAGCTAGAAGGATCTAACCATAGTGACTCAATCTAAAATCGAAAACATATACTTAACATATTAAACCATGGCAAGGTTTTAGCACCATTTTTGGTTAGTACATCGATAAGGCCTTCTCTAGATAAGATTAAATCATCTGAGGCCCAAATATTTAGCCAATGCAATAGTGGTTTCAACATTATTTCATACTTGATTTCAGTATGTCCAAATTCGATTTGTATGTAAGGTAGGATGAGTAAAAACTGTGCTTGCAGATTCCTTGTCCTCTATGGGGGGGAGTAGCCCCAGTGGGTTCCTGCGTGCCCGGTCTCCTAGGGGTTGTTGAGCATAGGTAGTGGCTTGTGGAGAAGGGATTAATTCCCCAGACCTGTCACACAACACATAAGGGATCATGGGTACTTGTACACATAGTGTAGGGAAGGCATTGTATCACAAGTATTGACACCGACACAAAATGGATACAATTTTTAAAAACTTTATTGAAAATGTTGGGGTTGGAGAAACTCATATTCGGCCCTATAACTAAGATGGTAGTAGTCTCAACATCAAACGTAGCCCTAGTGGAGTCCCTCAAAGCAAAATGGCCTATACTAACAAAAACCTAACTCCTGCCCTATCTCTTTTACAAAAAAGTGTAAAAAGGAGAAATGTATACAAAGGAAAAATCTGAGTTCAAAAGAATAAAGGGAGTTGAACCAGCTCTCCTCCTCACGTTAAACCTCACAGAGTAAGACTGTCCTTGTAGGCAGGATGAAACACTCTGGCTCGGTTTCTAACATTCTAAGCAGTTCCAAACCGTGGATTGAGGCCCGTCTGGCCTTCTACCTTGAAGTCTCTTTCTTGACTTTCAAAAATGTTTTCCAATGTAAGGTTCACAAAGGTCCCCCTCTGCCGGGCTCAGACCTCTCATATCACAGTTCCACACAAACTTGCAAGGGGCTCCCTTCCCCACACTTATTGTACTCTTGGGTCTCCCTTAATTGGGCTCGGACCCCTTTCGAATGTGGCACTTTTTACAGACCACCGCAGGACCACTTTGACTTCACGTTTACCTTCACTTAATTCACTTTTGCCGTTTGTTCATCTTTTAGCTACAAGCCATATACTTTTCACAGAGACTTTCGAATGGGCTACTTCCTTTCCCCAGATCACTCTGTTACTTAGTATCGCTGATCTCACAGCTGCATTTTACTTTTAAAGTTCATTCACAGGTCTACCTTTCTTTGCGTCTCATCCACACGCGTTCAGCCTTCACGTGTGATATAATGTTGCTACTTCATTTGCTTTAACACACTCAGATCTCTCAGGTCGCTTGCCAACTCACCAGCAATGTGTGCTTCTTTCTTGTTTTGCGATTTCCAATTTACGAGTCAAGGTTAGTACCACAGGCTTGGCCTCGCCTCTCCAACTCTGCCGTTCACCCAGGAGGGTCGCTGGCATCCTTGGAACACAATGCAATCTTCACTTGTGGTATCTGTGGCCTTCTCCACATGTTTTTCGCGGTTGTTCGGAGGCAACAACCTCAAGTAGGGAAGCCTTGGGGTTTTTGGCCCACTGCTCTTATCCCTTGGTCTGTTGCTCTGCTCCAGTAGGTGTGCCTTTTCCCCGGAATTTCTGCTCGTACTCGTGTTCCGCCTTGCTCACAGTGTGTCTTTAGGTGTTGCCTTTTATTCGTGTGAGGAGAGCTAACTGGTATCAGGTGTATGCACTTAGTGTAAAGGATGGGGTAGATGAACAAAAAAGGGGGAATACCGCATCCCACCATCGGCTGTCCCACCCCCACTTCCCAAAGACCCCTCACCCAGGTGATCCTCCTGCACTGGTCCACCCCCAGGGTCTGGATCCAAAGGCGATGGCTGTGCCCTCGGGTGTTGGGGTGTTGGGGGGGTGAGGGGGGAGAGCGAGCGAGAGAGGGGTGAGGAGGGAGGTAGGGAGGGAGATATATATAATCTCTCAACGGGGACTAGCGGGTGAGACACCCTCTGGTTTCTCACTATAGGGAAGGAAAGTGTAATAGGAATGCCCCGCTTTACGAACACTTTTACTTTGCAAGTAAACAACTTGTTTTATTCCGGACCTACCACTGGATGGCCGCCTATGCAAAGCTTAAGAATCTGAAATATTACAAGTCACAGACTATTACTAGGTAAGTAATGTCCTATATATTCAGTGAAACAAATGCTGGGACTTGAGCATGAAGAATCAATTTTATGATAACACAACCTATGAAATTCGGCTGGAGTTGGAAATGAAGACAAACTTAACACGAAACCACCCCAGAGATGCCACTCATGTCATTTTTTTTATCTCATTTTTGTACCCTGGTATGATCTCATGTTTGTTCTTGTGGGCTGAGTGACGGGCTTAACTCTGAGTTAGGATGGTCAACACTTCCTACACTCACCGAATTTCATAGGTTTTGTTGCAATAAGTTGGTTCATCCCAACTCTTAACTAAAGTTTCTTTACTGAATTTTTCTCAGATTTTGCTATGCTAAATCTTCTACATGACCCACCTTCCATGTCCTTTGGCGGTGGCCACTGTTCACTTTGTAATAATTGGTATAAATAGCCATAGCCCCTCTCCCCCTCATGAGTTTATTGCCAGATCCCAATCTCTTTCGGCCATGGCCACTGTCCATATTGCAACAATTAGGATAAAGGACCAGGCTATTGCCATGCCCCATATGCTCTTCTCTAGTAAATAATCAGATTCCACCAGCCTTCGCTACTATGCTCATAGCCGTAATTAGGCTAAAGGTTGATGGTCCTTTGACCCATGCAGCCCTTTCTTTCACTTCCGCCATAGTTTCCCCTGGCAGTTTCCTGTTTTAACATATCCGCGAACTCCATGGAAATGCCTTTTTGTAATAATCCTTCCCACGGTAATGCAGCATTTTGAGATTACTGTAGTAATGTGCATATAGATGACAATTAAGGTCTTCTGTGCCACCTCTGCATTCCTCTCACCTCTCACTCTGTACATTTCTTCTAACTACCTCCTATTATCCAATTTTTCAAGAGCGTTCCTTATTTTCTCTGACTGCATCTTTCAATGTTCCAGCAGGAGTCCCACAGGATTCCCATAGTAAAAAAAATAATCAGCTGACTTAAACTAGCTCTCCATATCTCCCCAAACTTGCCATCTAACTAATTTGTTCCCCCATTCCCAACCTTACCCTGAAGTTAAATCACCAATTTTCCTCATAATGGCACATTGAGCGGTTTACTTTTTCTGCTTCCCACAGGATTACCACAGGATGCTCTCCCCTGGAAACAAAATGGCAGGTTTTAATTTCTGAAATGCCTTTGTACTGCACTGCACAATGGGAGATCGTTTTTTGGGTCTGTGGGGCTCCCTCATCCATCAGATCCAAACGAAAAATGCTTCCTATATTTACACCAGACAAAAAAGTCAAATATCTAAGATGTTTTGTGGCAAACTCGTTTCTTAGTTGGCACAAATCCATCAAGCGTTTTTGTCGGTGCAAGTGTTCAATGAAAGCAGCTGTTCTCTGTTGGAAAATAAATGATACCAGGCCGAAAATCCCTATTTTTTTCCTCTGTTTAATAACTTTAGAACTGTTACTCAAATTTGCCCCACATTTTACAGTTTGTAGGTGGCAATAGAATGTTTTGAAAATTCAATGAAAATTAGTTTGATCTTAACTATGGGGCGTGTGTTATGTCAGTCTCAGGAGGCGGTAAAGAGGTCATGATTCTCAAGGTCTCTTAATCATAATAGACAATAAGGCCTATCTTTTCCCTACATCACCATAAATCCTATCAGAACAAGTCCTTCAAGAGATTTCTTCTCCTTCATATAGAATGTTGGCTGGTTTCTGACTCGCTTCAAATTGTCTCTGATTTCTTTCTAGCTGCACAGCTCAAAGTTCCTTTTGAAAACAATGTCTTTTTACTCCACTTCCATCCAAGTCACGCGCTTCAGTTTATAAATCCAAATTTCAGCTTTGTGCTTTACTCCTCGCCTTGGGCTTTGCATCCTGCTGCTCCACCATTCCCACCCCCGTATAGGGTGTATTATTTCCAATCCCTCCCTGTGTAGTCATTCTCGCCCCCTTTTGGGGCCCCTGGGCTTCTACTGCTGCTTGTGCTACTTTCGCTCTCACCACATTTTTTTTTAAAGCTATTTCTCGTATCCATTGGCTTGGGCGTCTTTCACTCTCACCCTGGCTTTGGGGTACATTCTCTCCTTCCTTGGCTTTGGGGTATCTTTCTCTCACTCTGGCTTGGTGCTCTACCGATCCTCTCCGCCCAGTTCTCTGGAACGACTGCATACCTTGGCTGATTCAGTGGTGTTGCGATGAGGCGGTCTCTTTGGAGGTGGAATCACAGATTGCGTTTCTTCTTGGACTTCCGCTTCTCTTCGCAGGGTGCGGCCCAACAGATTTTCTGCCCAGTCTGTTGCAGGCACTGTTCAACCTGTTTTGTCATGGTCTGTTCCCGACGCGGTTGACTTCCCCTGACAGGAGTCTGCATAGGGGAGAGCACCATTACGCGGTTACCCGAGCATCTAAACTCTGCACACCTTTTTGCATGAGGCCGTCTCTCGACTCCGTCTTCCGGTGAGACTTCCTTCCTGCTGCTCAGTTTATGGGACTTCCTTCTATCTCTTGGTTGCTCTCATGATTCCTTTGAGCTACCAGCTCTAGCAAGATTGGACAACTTACTCTTTCTGTGAGTCGAGCACTGTCAAAAGGGGCAAAAATCCTAGCAGACATTTCTAAAGGAACTTGAATATTATTTTTTTCTTTAACGCCCATATACCCAACAAACAAATGGGAGTTTTCAGATTAGGGAGCATAAAGAGAAACCATATTTGGGGACTCCTTGTCCTCCAAGGGGTCTGCCCAAAGTGAGATCCCACTTTCCCTGTCAAGCGTATCAGGCTCACCTTCCTAGTCCCAAAGGGGGTGGCTCCCCACGGGGAGAAGGGACGAATTCCCTGGATTCGTCAGAAGTGGCAACTGCCTCGTTATTCATATTTTTATATATACATATTCAGTGAAAAAAGTTTTCAACTTTATGGTGGTTCAACAAATCTGTTGCAATGAAACCCTTGAAATTTAGTGAAACAAAAAGTTTTTTGAAGTGACATTAAGGTGCTGATTTAATGCAACAAAATCAATGAAAGTGTTGGAAGCTCTGCCACCTTAACTATGAGGGCCCCATTGCACAGCCCCTAATCACACTGATGACATCACCTATGGCTTGATCAACAGCTGATCACAAGAGATGTAACATTTATAAAGCTTGTTTCTGCATATAAGGGTGTATTCAATTGCAAAGCTTGGTTGGAGTTTGCATTTAAAAATACTGTGCATTTACTCCGTATTGAATAAGCATTTACCATGATGACATACTCTAGCACCTTTGTCAATTTGATCTAAAAACAGTCCCTTTAACATGTGAAGAAATGATTTCTGAAATCAACCACTTCAAATATCAGACAAATTACTGGAAGTATAACAAACCAAAGGGTAGGCCTTTAACATGTCAAATGGTAAATTAGGGGAGGTGGTCTGCAAAGATCAAACATGTTAACCCTGTGTCCTCACAAAAAAAGGTTTTATTAGGACTAGAGTAGCTAATGTACTGGACGGATGAAAGTTGTAATCGTTTTAGTGCCAGGGTTAGAAGTTGGCATTTCACTACATGTTTTGGACTGACTCCCATGTCTCCTCACCATTACCAATGCCTTGTAGGGCTCATTAAACATGTACCATAGAGGTTGCAGATTCTCGCTATATTGCATCTGAATTGTAGAGTGCCACAAGAACAACTTTCTGTAGTCCTCCTACCATTTTTTACAGTGCTTGACAAATGTTTTTGGACTGTCATAAAAAACTGGGTATATTGCATCTGTGCTAGATCTTCAAATACAGTTAAAAATATTTCCCAATGGCTGGTATTTCTCAGTAATATCATTGAGGAGATCATAGGTGGTGTCCCACCTGATTTCTCATATGCCTTCAACAGATTGGCATCTGGCATGTCCAAAGTGATGTCATATGTGCTGTGCTGTCATAAGTGTGCTGGGCAAAGGGTGCTCTCATAGTTGAGGAGGTGTAGCTTCCAACACCTTCCGAATTGTATGTGTTTTGTTGCATGAAACCAAAACCTTAACTTCACTTTAAAGTTTTATTTACTGAATTTCAAGGGTTTTGTTGTGCTAGAACTCTCACCTGTAATTCTGCCTTTTTTTCCTGATCTCATGCCTGATGTCATTTGTTCTCAATGTTTTCTTCAGCTACGCAACACTGGGTTTATCAAGTATTTTATCTTTTTTTTTTTATCGATTAGATTACTAATGGTGTCCTGGGACACGGAAGAGTGAGGTGGGGGGAGTGTGTAACTGTGACTTCGGAAGCGTGGGGTGCACATACTGTGGGACTGTGGTGAGGAAAACGGAGGAGGAGTTAGTGCGAGACTAATGAGGAGAGGAGTGAGATGGGGCAGCGGGGACTGTGATGAAGAAGGGAGTTGGGGGTAGTGAGGAACTGCTTAGGAAGGGTGAGGTGGCGCAAGTGGGGATGGTGATGAATAAGAATCAGGTGGGTAGTGCAGAGTTGTGATGTGGAGCATTGAGGTTAGGAATATTGGAGGACTGCGATGAGAAAGGATGAGGTGTGGGTAGTGGGGAACAGACTAGGAAGAGTGAGGTGGGGTAGTGGGTGACTGTGACCAGGAAGAGTTGGGTGTGGGTAGCATGGCACACTGACAAATAGGCTGTGTGACACCCTTGGCATCACAAGCCTGGCACTTGACTGGTTGACCTCATTCCTCTGACAGTTCTTCCCTAGTTCAACTGGGCCCTTTTCTCTCCCCTATCACACTCTCCACCTCAAGGCTCTATCCTCTCACATTGGCTCTTCAACATCTACCTTGCCCCTCTGGCCCACCTGATCTCCTCCTTCTCACTTCCAGTGTTCTGCAGACGATGCCCAGCTCTCCTTCAAACTTCCCCCTACTGCCTCCTCTCTCATCCCTGACTGTCTGACTGCTTTGCAGGCATGGTGTGCTGCCAGCAATATCTGCCCTAATGCCAGTAAGACTGAGATCCTTCTCATTGGGACCCATGCTCCCTCCTACCTTCTGGCAACCCTCTATGGGGCCCTTCCCCTCTTGTGAGGCAAAGAAACCTTGGTGTCATCTTTGACTCCTCTCTCTCCTGCTCTCCTCACATTGCAGACCTTGCCAAGAAGGCCCACTATCAGCTGTACCTCCACAGCAGCATTCTCCCTTTGCTTACCTTCCCCCAGAAACTCAATGTCTTCAGAGTTCTGGTCCTCTCTAGGCTGGACTACTGCCACAGCCTCTTCCTACTGCCACAGCCTCTTCCTCAATCTTCCTTTATCCTCCCTTCGCCCCCTTCAACTAATCCAGAATAGAACTGCAAGACTTATCCTTGGCCTCAAGGCTAGGGACTGCATCTCTCCAGCCCTATAATCTTTCCACTGGCTCCCGGTTGCTGCTAGTATCAAATTCAAGACTCTCTGCATCCTCTACAAGGCTTTCTAGGGCCAGGGACCCCAGCACATCCAATTCTATCTCCCTAAATACCTCCCTGCTGAAGCCCTTTGGTCTTCTAGCTCCAACTCTCTGTGGATCAGATGCTTCTCTAAGCAGAGAGTGGGGGTAGATCGCTCTCCTCCGCAGAAGCCTCTCTCTAGAATGGTCTCCCTGCCCTCTGAGGCTTGAGCCGTATCTCCTCAAGTTCCGGAAGCTCCTCAGGACCCTCCTTTTCTCTTGTTCCTTTCCTCTCCCCCTCGCCTGCCAACACCCCTGCCTGCCGCAGCGACTTGCTGCCTGGTTCCCTGTGAGTTCTACAGTGCACCATGTCTCCCACCCAGTCCACCCCCCGCCTCGCACTTAGCATGTGGACCCTAACCCCCTGCACTCCATGCACTTCCCTCGCACTTGCCATCTGAGCTCACCTTAGCACTCGCCTAACCCCGGTTTCCCTCATCTCCCCTCTGCCCTCCCCTTATCCCCCGCATTAACTTGCACTCTCTCTACTCTGCACTTTCCTTCCCACCCTAGCACTTCACATTTTGGAAGACTGGCACTCCTCCCACCCCTCTTCCTCACGCTTCTTGTTACTGCACTTGCACGATCCGAATGTCACAAGGCCTAGTAGGACCGTTATTGTTATCTTTCTCCTTTGTTACACCCTCCCGGCCCCCCCTGTTGGTCTTGTGGTGCCTTGAAACACCATTTCTTGTATAGGCACCTTACAAATATACAGTTAATAAATAAATGAGGAAGAGTGTAGTTAGGGCCAGTGCTGCGGATGAGCCAGATATGGATATTGGAGGCACTGTGACAACGAAGGGGGATGTGGAACTAGTGGGAGACAGTTGCAAGGAAGAGTGAGATGGGGGAGGCACTCCTACTTCAGTATTTTCGATTTCAGGGACTGCAGGGGTGTCCCCCGCATACATGTAAGTGAATGCGGGGGACATTACACAAAAAAAAAAGCAAGATCAAATTGCAAAATGCGGCACAGTGGGCCTCAGCATTTTGTAATTCGATCTTTTCATCCTACGTTATTTTAACGTACATCCAGGTGGCGACAGCGTGGGGCTGTGATGAGGAAGAGTGAGGTGGGATAGTGGGGGACTGACTAGGAAGAGTGAGGTGAAAGTAGTAGGGGACTGTGGCGAGGACGATTGAGGTGGGGTAGCAAGGAACTTTGAGGAAGGGTGAGGTAGGCTAGTGAGTGGACTGACGAAGCGGTAGGAGGGATTAGTTAGACTGATGACGAAGAGTGTGATGGGGTGTTGGGAGAACTGTGACGAGGGAGGCGGGGAAGTGGGGCACTGTGATGAGGAAGAGTGAGGTGGGGCAGCGGGGGGGACTGTGATCAAGAGTGAGATGGAGTTGGCGGGGGGCTGTAACGAGGAAGAGGGAGGTGGGGGACTGTTACAAGGAAGAGCCAGATTGTGATATTGGGAGGGTTTATAGTCAAAATCTCGAAAAAAAAAATCTCGAAAAAAAAAATCTCGAATACAAAAGGCCGAAAAAAAAATATCGAATTTTTTTTTCAATGTGTTTTTTTCCAAAATGGGGGGGGTTCCCCCCCAACCCCCCTTTTTTCATTTTTTTTTATTTTACCCCTTTTTTTTACTTACCTGACCCCAAAAACATATATAAATAAATAAAAAATTCGAGATTTATTTTTTCGAGATTTTTGTTTCGGGCTTTTTGTCATTCGAGATTTTGTTTTCGAGATTTTGACTGACCACCATTGGGAGATGTCCAGGAAGAGGGGGGTGGGATTAGTGGGAGACAGTGACGAGGAAGAATGAGGTGTGGGGTATTGGGGGGGGTTGTGGCGAGGAAAAATGAGGTGGGGGGGACTGACCACGAAGAGTGGGTGGTAGTGGGGGATTGTGGCAAGGACGAATGTGGTGGGGGGGTAGCAGGGACTGTGATGACAAGGAAGGTTGGAGGAGTGGGGACTGTGACTAGGAAGGATATATGGGTAGTGGGGGGTCTGACGAAGGGTGAGGTGGCCTAATGGGGACGGTGATGAGGAAGAGTCCGGTGGGGAAGTGAGGGGGCTGTGATTAGGAACGGCCAGGTTGGGAATATTGAAAAACTGTGAGGAAGGGTGCGGGTAGTGAGGGACTGTGATGAGGAAGAGTGAGTTGGGTTAGTGGGTGACTGTGACAAGGAACAGTCAGGTGGAGATAGCGGGGGATTAGGACGAGTGAGGTGATTGTAGTCGGAGACTGATGAGGAAGAGTATAGTGAGAGACTGATGAGGAAGACTGGGGGGACTGTGACAAAGAAGATTCAGGTGATAGTAGTGGGGGACTGTGGATGGGGTTTGCAGGGAAACTGTGATTAGGAAATGTGTGTTGGGGGACTGTGAGTGGGATAGTGGGGGACTCTGGCGAGGAAGAGTTAGATGGAAGTAGTGGGGTTTCTGACAGGAGGACTCAGATGGGGGTATTGGGGAAGAGGGATGTGGGGGTTGCAGGGGACTGTGATGAGGAAGAGTGAGGTGGAAGTAGCAGGGGAACTGTGAGGGAGTGAGCCAGGTTAGTGGGGAACTGTGACTAAGAAGAGTGAGGTGGGGATAGTGGGGGACTATGACGAGAAAGAGTGAGGTATCGTAGTCAGGGGGGAACTGACAGATATGGATAGTGGGCGATTGTGACAAGGAAGAATGAGAGATGGGTAGTGGGTGCAATGACAAGCAAGAGTCGGATGTAGGTAGTGGGTGGACTTATGAGGAAGAGTGAGGTGGGGGACTAATGAGGGCATGTGAGGTAGAGGTAGCAAGCAACTGTGATAAGTGAGATGGGATAATGGGGGGCTGTGATGAGGAAGAGTGAGGTAGCGTAACCCGAACTGTGAGAAGGAAGAGATATGGGTAGGGGGGGAGGACAGTGACAAGGAAGAGTGAGAGATGGGTAGTGGGTGCGGTGACGAGGAAGAGTCAGGTGCAGGTAGTGAGGTGACCGATGAAGAGTGAGCTGGATGTACTACGGGACCTGAGGGTAGTGGGGGGACCTTGACGAGTAAGAGGAATGTGGGGGTGAAGGTAAGATTACCATTGGGTACTGGGACGCGGAAGAGGGATGTTGGGAATGTAGTCAACTGTGACAAGGAAGAGGAAGGGGGGGGATTAGTGGGAGACGGTAATGAGGAAGAGTGAGGTGGGAGTAGTGGGGGGACTGAGATGAGGAAGAGTGTGATGGGTTGTTGGGGGCAAAGGGGGGGGGGGGCTGTGAGGAAGAGTGAGGTGGGGGTAGCGGCTGAACTGTGACCAGGTATAGTGAGATGTGCATGGAGGGGACTGTGGCAAGGAAGAGTGAGATGAGGTAGTAGGGGGACTGTGATGAGGAGAGTGAGGTGGAGTAGTGGGGGGTCTGACCAGGAAGAGTCAGATGCGGATATTGAGGGGACTGACGAGGAAGAGGGAGATGTGAGTTGCAGGGGATTGTGATGAGGAAATTAAGTCAGTATCCCCACATCAATCTTCCTCGTCAGTCCCCCACTACTTGCACCTGACTCTTCCTCACCGCTGCACCCACTACCCATCTCCAATTTAACTGTGATGTCAGTTTCAGTGTTAGGCTACAAGAAAACTAATTCAGATTTTCAAGTCGATACATGTTTTTACTTGTAGCGACACCTAATATTGAAACATTGTAGCTCCAGAACGCTTCTTAAATCTGCCAAGGAGGTGCAGTTGGAATGATCTATTGTAAAACACCTCAATAGATGTAAACCAGAGAACTCATTTTGGGGGTAGTTTGAGGTAGTCTAAAACTCTGTTGCTGTTATTTAAGGTTCTGCTGGCGATTACTTCAATGCACATATTCAAATAATGCATGGAAGCGCTCATTTAAATCTCTTTACATCATATGCCCGAGTGGGATGCATTGCTGTATTGAAATGGATAGTCTACAGCTCAGAATTATGACCACATTGATATCGCTATCGTTTAACATGCTTAGAAACAGTGTGTATTACAGATTTTAGAATGCTGCTTTACTATGACAGACACAAGCTGCTCTGCAAGTCAGAAAATATAGGACGTAGATTGTCAATTTTACCAACATATGCTGTGTATTAGCTCTTACAAATATCCTGCTTCTGGCACCTTTTGTTTTCATTCTTTTAAGATAACTTGGCTTGACAAGTAATTATTTATATCTATATATGTCCTGTATTTGTTTTCTAGGAGATTTACAAAAAGGGTGTATGTATCTCTACCAAATGAAGAGGTAAGTGTGTGTCTTAGTAGGAAACTCTGCCGAGTTTCATTCATTTTCGGTAGTGCGTTTGGAAATGCAGAGAATATGAAATAACTCGCTACCTCTGTGGTTAGTTAGGGTGACTTTGTATGTTACATCACACTAACAGTGGCAATAGCAATATACAATCTGCATACTATTATACTCTTTTGCTTAAGAAGGGCCAATAATGGTCTTGTGTTCTTGCATGAGAGGGCCTAACAAGTAAAGATGTTTAAACTACGGTTTTGGAAATGGTAAACTATATAATCAAGTAGCTGCAAGTAAAAGTGTAACTTAATATGCAAAGTCAAACTTGCAAAACAGTTTAAAATATTATATTGGACCACTGCACTTTAGGTGGCACTTGGTGCATAACAAACAGTCTCCTGTGTAAGAGTGATCAGCATTTGCAATCTAGGGCATTAAGCAGGAGGCTAGTTCCACGCCACATTATAAAGTATTCTTTGGGAAAGTGGAACCATCTTTCGGGAGTCCACGGCTGAATAAAATAAAGTTGTGTGCTACTCCCAACAGCAATTCTTTGTCCCACTCACCATTCCTCTTTGGCATATTTCTAAATGTGGAGGCTCCGCTTTTTTCCCCATGTACGAAGATCATTTTCTGGGCAATTGGGAAATACCTTCAAACTAGAAAAAGCATGACTTAAAAGTTCAGAAGGATTTTGGTTTGGAGCTTTTGGCACCATATGTTTTGGATTACAATGCCCATCTAATCTAGGCAATAAGTCAACGGTTGGGAATTATAAATCCTATTCCAAACCATCTGGAGTGACGCAGGTTTCGTACCCCCGATCTGTGTACCTAGGTGTTTCAAATGTGTGCACCAAGTATTCTTGATCAACATTTGGCTAAATGCTATCGCTCTCCTAATTTCAAGCAAGGATGCTTCTCTGATACAGAACTGTAACACATCTGTGCAAGTGTGTAA
The DNA here is from genome assembly GCF_040938575.1 of Ambystoma mexicanum. Lineage (NCBI taxonomy): Eukaryota > Metazoa > Chordata > Amphibia > Caudata > Ambystomatidae > Ambystoma > Ambystoma mexicanum. The sequence goes on along the minus strand of NC_090927.1, from coordinate 1,250,359,451 downwards.
CTGTAACGCTGTATTTGTAATACTGGCCAGTACTAGTATTTGTATCTGAGTATTTAAACCTGCAACATATCCGTATTTCGGCAAGTATTATCACATTGGCAAATTGCAGTCAGTCGGAGTCACTTGAAAGGTTTGGCTTTGCTGGAGTCCCAAGTTCCTCCGTACTTAGGCCCATTGCCTCAACATTTTTAACTCCATCTCTATCATGGAGTGCTGTCAACTGCATTCCAGCTCTGTAAATTGCCACTTTATGATTGCATTGGTGTCAACACCTGGAGCTGTTCCCACCCAGTGGGCCCACTGCTTTCGTTCAACACCCAGCAGATGGTGAAATTATTTCTGATGTGGCCTCTTGTGCTGTCCTAGGGGCTGGGCTAGAAACAGAGGGTGGAGGGTTGATGCTCTTGACATGGCTGAAGGAAAAATTATGCATCTGTGCCTCCATTTTCCCTTTACATGGTTCCACGGCTTTGGTCTGAAGACGTTGAAAACCTACACTTTGAAGTGATTGCTTTTTTTTTTTTTTTTGATAAGATGGTTAGGGCATTTAGTGGAAGTGAATAGGTACATGCAGCAAGGGAGTGCCCTCATTTCAAATGACGCAAGTGAAAACAATCTGGGCATAGTCATGAAGGTAATTTTTAATGAATCAATTTATAAAACGGAAAAAAACCGAAGTGAAAAAAATAAAGCATAAATATCAAAACATTGTCACAGGCATAATTGCTTGCTAGATGGGTGAGTGAAACTTTTTTTCTGATAAGTTTAAGTGTTGTTGAACATATGAAAGTACAGCCAATCATTGCATCACTGATAAACGGAAGGTATTTTGAGAGATGTACAAATAAGCATGAATCGCATTACACCAACAAATTAGTGTAAATCAACATTGGAGAAAAGTACTAAAGTTGCAAAAAGATAAATGGTCTGCTGAACTTAAGGAGAGGTTTTTCGTCTCAAACCACTTGAGTTTCAGCTAACTGGGTAATTGGGTAATTGTGCAAGTATATGCCCAGCCTTCATCAGGACGAAAGGGAAACTTGAGTTAGCAGCAGGATTGTGGCGGGAAGCGTGGTTGAAGTCTCTTTTCATGAAGGTCGAGTTCCATCTATTAATTGTTTTACGATATCCACTTTCCCCAACGGGTTCTCATTCACTGAATGTAAGAGTGCTGATCCAGGCAATATTTGTGTTGTAGAGTTCATTCAGGTCAAGTCATGTTCGCTGCTGGCTGTTGTCTGTGGGATCTGCACCTTCGACTCCCGACTCATCGTATGGGTTTTGCTTGGAACTAAATAGGGCCTGTCTAAGCCCTCCTGAGCCCAATCACCAGTCAGGCACCCAAAATACCAGTGGAACATATATTAGGGCCCAGGAAATAGATTTAAATGCTGTTTTTGACCTTTTATGGATTCAATTATTGATATCGCTAAGGCACATCCAATTTCATGACCCCTGACCCCTGATATATAATCCCACTCAACAATTCTGGAACTAGCAACATGCCGTATATATAGTTAAATCTCAAATGTATTTAAATACAAGAAAACCGAAGATGGTCCCCTAACTTTATTCGGGGGAATTCATCGCAATAGAATTTCTACACACTTCAATAACAGATATTAAGAAAGTAGAATCGGTGACTGTATTCCTTTTGCCCACAAGAGGGCAGTCATGTCACAGCGACACAATACCCATGCAAATACCCATGGAAAATTTAAATGGGGGGCGGGGGGAGGAGGAACGAAGGCAAATCATGATCCAAGTTTCAAATAGTTATGATAGTGCTATTGCTTCCTCCTTGTAGGGAATTAGTGACAGCACTGACATGTGTACGGAATCCCTTTTGAGTCAGAACCTCAATTTTGCCAATACTACCAAGACCCTCAATCAGGGAAATCCTCCGCTGTACGATTTCGAGTTTGGAGTCGGTTGAAAATGAACCTGGGACATTGGTGCATTCAGTGTGGTAGCCACACTGCTGTCCACCTCACCATGCTAAGCACTTAAACTGCTGGGGGTTGGTGATTGCATGCTCAGGGACGTTAGCATCCCCAAATACATATTGTTGGATTGTCTCCCCTATTCCAATACTGAAGGACATTAAAACATGTCCACTCCGTTTTGGGCACGATGTTTTTACTACCTTTTTAGTTTAGCAACGTTTATATGTACATTCATTATTTTGGTGTTAAAGTACACAGAACTGCTTCAAGTCTGGTCTTGCTTAATACAGAAGGAGCAGAAAGCGTATCTACCTATCACATAAACGTGAGAGTGGGGGTCATATTGCTCATCTTTGATTTGCATATCATTGCAATGATTACTGAAATGTGCAAAGTATGTGCTTTCTCGTTACAACTTGTAGTGGAATTTTCCATTTTCTTCTGTTGCTGAAAGTTCAGTTTGTATACTCCGTGTATTATGAACAAAAGAACCACTACTTTGTGCTAAGCTCGAAAGTATGCTCCTCTGTGAGATACCTGCTTCGAAAGTTAGTTTGGGTTGTTCACTCCTATTAGATGTTCAACTATGTAGGAAATCTTGTAGTGCAAGCTTGTAGTGTATACTTTAATTTATGAACTTCTCTGAGAGTAAAAAAAGACCATCTTTACTTCCTGATGTAGTACAAGTGAAGTTGTCCATTTTAATTCAGCCCCAATTCCCCATAAGCAAAAAGAGGCTGGCTTTGATCCTCTGGCGATGTGAAATCCAGTACATCCATGCAATAGAGGTACTCCTTGAGCAACATAAAGCTGCTAGCCAGGTGATGTCCCAGATATGTCACCCACACCAGAAAGCAGTAAATATCACAGTTTTATGATTAGAACAAATACGTATAAGCCACGCTTTCATTACATTAGGAAGGTACTGTAGTCTGTGGGTTCATAATGTTTTACTCGTGTCACACTGGCATTTGTTTATTTTGTTCCTGCAAGCACTCCTAGAGCGAGAGATCATGAGTAATAGCACCCAGAAGGGTGGGCAGTATGGGGAGGATGCCCTTGTCCCCTTAACGTGGTCACCAACGTAGAGCCGGGGGCTTAGTGGGGGGGGTGGCGGACATTCACAGCGCTGCATCAAATGTAGGCTTGGGTGTCCAGTCGTTTCCCACCTCACTGCCCTGTAAGAGCAGATCACCCCTTGAAGCCTGGACCCTGACCAATAGGAGGTGGTAGCAGTGAAGAGCAGGAAGACATGGTAGCATCAAGAGTGAAGAGTTAGGGAGTGGTGGCAGTATCAAATGCACAGGAGGAAGTGCAATGACGAATGAGCAGAAGAGTGTTGGCAGCATATATACAGAATGAAGTGGAACATCAAGAGGCAGAACGTCCAGGGCAGAGAGCGAGCAGAAGAAAATGGTGGCGATAGTAGAGACGCAGGCGTAATTGGTGACATTGAGGTGGAGAGTAAGAAGGAGGGGCTAGTAGTAAAATGAAAGATATTTTTTTTCATTTCCTCCTTGGAGTGGGGACAGGCAGTAGGAATAAGTGCCAACAGCAGGAACAGACCGTGGACAAGAGGAGTTGGTGAAATACAAAGCCATTGAAGAGAATGTGGAACCCAGGGACCATGCAGAGATGTCGACATCAGGGCCTAGGAGGGACACCGAGCCAGTCTCGGCAGGCAAGATAGGGCATGGAGGTGGAAGGAGAGAAGCCAGGATCACAAGAAGGGAAGGGAAGGGAAGGGGAAGGAAGGTTCCAGCAGGCCAAGTGTAGCCCAAGACAGGACCAGGGAATGGGAGGGAAAACACGATTGGGTCATCAAGGTTACATTTAGCTTAGAAAGGAGAAGTGGGAAGAGGCCAAATATCCCAAGCAGCCCTCTCTTAGTGTCCCTGCCAACCAGAGATGGCTTTACATGCAGGGCTTGCTACCAAAGACAGGCATGGCGTATGGCACCCCACAACTGGCTAGACACGGTTTGGGGCGGCGGTAAGACCACTACAGCAAAGGGCAGGTGTGGAGCAAACCCCCTACCTGGAACTGTACAGACTGTAACGAAACCCCTGGGAGCTCTTTAACCACTTGTAACAGTGGGAAGCACATTTCTTATAAGATCATTCTGTCAATTACTGCTTTTTCTGAGTGAGTCCCATTTTTTTACATTTCAATTGGCCACTTTTGGTACATAGTACCCTAAATAATGAATACTGAACCCACAGTACATTGTCATGGCATTCTTCTTCACCCCAGCAGTCATACATGGCACCCAGTACAGAAGGACGCTAGGATACCCAGAATGTCTTTTATTTAATTTTTTAAGTGCATATGGTAAATTAACCTTTCGCACTACATTAAAAATGATAAAATATAGGAAAGAGTTAGACACATTCAGTTATGATATATAAAAAGGTTACACACGTCTTAAAATGGAAAAACTCTTCCATCATAGAGAATCCAAAAAAACAAGGAAGCCTAGTCACTTAATCTGAGTTTCACTTTCTCCTAAATATGGTAATCCACCGCAGTAAGTACAAGAGCATCGGCCCCGTACAGAAGACTCCAGAATTGTTTGGTGCCTATATCCAGAATTTCAATTAAGTGCAAGAACTGGGGCAACGTAAGTGCAATCAAAGATGAACAGGTTAACATGCACATTGTAGATTAAGTGAAACTACACAAGCTGCACATTGAATTGATGAATACAAAATTACTTTGGTGTCGAAGGAGTCGAAGACATTTTTCTTACGAAAAACTAAAGCGCAAAGTTAATTACTCGATGTGTAAGCTCTGAAAAACGGAACTGAAGCCAACGGATGCTGCATGTGCTATTTATGCCGATAACGTCGACGGAGGCCCTTCTCCTGCATGTGAACAGTATGACATGACATACATCCTGGACCAGGGTCCTCAGAAGGACCCAATTTTGCCTTTCCACATGGCCCTGCAGAGGAAAGTCACTGCTAATTGGGAAACCCCGGAAGCTGGACCTGCAGTTTATAGGAACTTTGCAAGGAAGTACGGGCCTTTCAGCAGTGATCCAGAATACCCGACAAAGCATCCCACTCCTGAAAGCTTGGTAGTTCAGGCAGCTACATCAATCAGGTAATCAGCTTATCCCTCTATCCCCCCTGATAGAGATGACATGAGGGTAGATGCCTGGCACGTAAGGTTTTCACGGCAAGCAGTATGGCCTTAATCTAACAATGTGACTTGTTCTATAGCCAGATTCACTTTTACCCTGTGGGACCGTGTTGCCATGGCGGCTGATCACATCCCGGAAGACGAAGCAAGACAGTTTCCTAGTGATCATTAAAGATGGTAAGGGGGCAATGGGTGAATGTCTTCAGTCAGGTTTGGATACTGCTGACAGCATCAGCAGATCCATGGCTGCTAGCACAGTACTACGCAGATTTGCGTGGTTGAGGAAGTTGGGGTTTGCACCGGACGTGCAGGCTAGATTGCTCAACATGCCCTTTGAAGGCTCGATGTTGTTCCGCAGCAAGGCGGATGAGAGTTTGGAGAAGCTGCAGACCTTGAAGGCGGCGGATAAATCTCTTAGCGCCTCCATTAGACAACCTCAACAACCCTATTCAGGCTAATTTTCCTGGAGGGGTTAGTCCTTTTGTTTCTATTCCTCAATTGGAAGAGGAAGAAGACAAGCTGGACAAAGGGGACAAAGGAGCCAAAGAAGATTCCCTCCTGCTGGACGTGGAAGGAGTGCTAAATCAGCCCCAGCTGCGGCAACCTTACCCTCTGCAGCTGCTGCAGCTGCCTCTAAGCCACTCTGAGGCCTTGACCCACAAGACCCAGATGGGAGGCAGTTTCTCACTGTCCGAACGAATGGCGGGGCATTACTTCAGATGCATGGGCACTGGAAACGGTAGCCCAAGGTTACTACCTTCCTTTTCAAAAAAGATAATCCACCAGGATACAACTGTCAAAATTCCAGATCTAGGAAACGTTAACCCTGTTAGAGAAAGGTGCAATAGAACATGTACCTGTAGCGGAGAGGAACAAGGGTTGGAATTTCCCTTATTTTCTGATTCCCAAGAAGGACGGAGGATTGAGACTCATATTGGACTTAAGAAAATTGAACAAGTTCCTCAGGAAGGACAAGTTCAAGATGGTTACCCTTTCTCAGATCCTTCAGGTTCTCCAACTCCAAGATTGGTTGGTATCATTGGACCTTCAGGATGCTTACTTTCATGTGCCAATTCATCTCAAGCACAGAAAGTACCTGAGGTTCGCTGTTGGCAGTTCCCGTTATCAGTTTTGAGTTCTGCCATTCGGGCTGACCTCTGCCAAGGGTTTTCACCAAGTTAATGGCGGTAGTGGCAGCAAGTCTCAGGAGAAGGTGGGGATTCACGTCTACCACTACCTAGACAATTGGCTGATCAGCGCTCGTTTACCCGAGCAAGCCCAGGAATAACTCCGTATCACCTGCAACTCCCTCCACAGAATGTGCTTCTCCCTCAATTACATGAAGTCCCATATGATACCATTCTAAAGACTCCAATTTATTGGAGCAGTCCTGGATACATCCTCTGGGAAAGCCTTGGCTCTCGGGGTTAGAGCTCAGCACATTCTGCAGATGGTAACATAATTCCAGAATGCCCAGCATCTTCCGGCTTTCGATTTTCTGAGGTTGCTCGGTCTCATGGCATCATGCATTTTCCTGTTGCCAAAGGCTTGCTTGAGGATGAGATTCTTTCAATGGGCTCCCAGGACCCAGTGATCCCAATTTTCGGGCAATATGTCAGACCAACTGCAAGTTCCGAGCAGAGTTGCTCGGGACCTTCTGTTGTGGGCTTGCAAAGACAATATTCTCAAGGGGAAAATCTTTTTGGCAACCATGGCCAGAAGTAACAGTAGTGACGGATGCCTCACTCACGCGGTGGGGAGCCCACACCAATGAACTGACAATCAGCAGTCGTTGGTCTCCATCAGAGTCCAAACTAGACCTCAACCTTTAGCAGCTGAGGGCAATCAGACTAGCACTGAAGGCCTTCCTGCCCTCTGTATGGGGAAAGAAAGTCCTGATAATGACGGACTACACAGTAGCCATGTACTACCTCAACAAGAAAGGTGGTGTAGGGTCTCTACCACTGTGCAGAGAGGCAATGCAGCTCTGGGTCTGTGCAATGCAAGAAGGATTCTCTTTGTTGGCAGTTCACCTAGGCGGAGAGCAGAACACGGCGGTGGACACTCTGAGCAGGCAGAGCACCGTCTCCCACGAGTGGGAACTAGCTCAGGAAGTCCTTCAAGAGATTTTTCACCACTTGGGGGAACCCCTCAAGTAGATCTGTTTGCGACCAGTGTCAACCACAAGTGCGAACAGTACTGCTCCAGGGAATTTCCCACAAGAGGAGCTCTAGGAGACTTGTTCGTGGTGGACTGGGAATTTCCAATCCTGTATGCGTTTCCTCCAGTTCCCGTCATTCCTCATGTGATCAGGAAATTGAGAAATTTCAGGAAACATGGGATCCTAATTGCCCCGGATTGGGCCAGGAGGATGTTGTACCCGGACCTTCTGAACATGTCCATCTGCCCTTCAATACGTAGTCCACAAAGAAAGGATCTTCTCTCACAAGAGGAAGGTTGAGTTCTCCATCCAGCAAACAAAACACTCAGCCTTCACCATGGTTTCTGAAAGGCTGAGATACAAGGATGGGACCTCCCGCATGATGTAATGGAGATTTTGCTTTCGGCCAGAAGGCCAGCCACTAAATCATTGTAGCGTTGCCGTTGGAATAAGTTCAGCAACTGGTGCAAGGATAAGAATGTGGAGCCATTCCAATGTGACACACCCATGGTGCTCTCTTTTCTATTAAACTTAGCCAACCTGGGGCTCCAGATTGGAACCATTAAGGGATACCTAGCAGCGCTTTCCATTTTCAAAACTTCCTCAGTAGAGGATTCTTATTTTAAAAACGCCTTGATTGTACAATTCTTAAAGGGACTTGCTAATGAATACCTGCCCAGTTCCATTTAATGTACCTATTTCGGACCTAAACCTTGTACTAAAGTTCTTGACATGTATCCCATTTGAGCCTTTACATTCATGCCCTTTATTTTAAGAATGGCTAAATTCCGCCAGGTTGATCAACTTTTTATTGTGTATACCGTCCCCAATTGGGCCTTGCAGTCGCCAAACTATATCCAGATGGATTATCCTGGCTATTGGCGAATGTTATAGACTAGCGGGTAAGGACCCGCCGGAAGGCCCAAGGGCTCATTCCACAGTGGGCATGGCAACATCTGCGGCTCTTCAAAGGGGTGGTCCCAATAAATGACATCTGTTCAGCGGCCACCTGGTCGTCTAGCCATACATTTGTTTAACATTACTGCCTGTATTCTTCCTCCATTCAGGGAGGACTTTTTGCAAAAGCTGTCCTCCATTCGGTCCATGATTAAATCCTAAATTAATTGATACTCCCACCTCCAAATTGTTACTGCTTTGGGAGTCTATCATAAGATGAGGAATACATTGGAGGACACAATCCATTCAAAGAACAAGTTACTTACACCTGGTAACTTTGTTTCGATTGGATGTTCCTCCCACGTATTCCTCATCGACCCTCCCAGCCTACCCCACCGTACAATTTCGTTTATTGCACTCTATGCTTTCTAAGAGCCTACGGACTTGGGTACGCCTGGTAATTCCTCTAAAAGGGGAAGGAAAAACGGACCTAAAGCCAACGGGCGCTGCATGCGCTATTTATGCTGATGACGACGACAATCGACAGAGGTCCTCGAGGGACATTGACGCATCGACACCGCATACAGCGCCCTCTGTCGAGAAAATGTATTCCGAAGCAGCGAGGCTCGAGAGATATATTATCATAAGGTGAGGACTATGTGGGAGGAACATCCAATCGAAAGAGCGTTACCAGGGGTAAGTAACTTGTCCCATGCCGGTTTTGCATAACGCTGGGCAATTTCTCGGTTTGTCCCATAGGGCTATGTCTCCTAGAAGGCCTGGCGGTGGAGGACCGAGCGAGCAACCCACTCGGGAGGGAGGCAGTGAGTAACTATAGAACGGCAGAGCGATCCCCACATCAGACCAGCACATCCAACACTTCACGCGGGGGGATTATGTCATTTCTTCACAATGGCGGTGGAGCAGACTGTATATCTGGTCAGTGTCCGACCCTTAGCGGGACATGAACTGCAGCTGTTTCATTACCTTTGACAAGACTGCAGAGCAGTCCCCCTCTCCTGCACTTATTAGACACTTGTCTGCACTTTTAACAATCGCACCTGCCACCTGTTGGATGCACTACTTGTCGTTTCCTGATTCCTTGTCCTGCACTTGTCCATCCTCCCACCCCCTCTCCCCTGGCACTTCTCCTCTCCCTGCTCTCCTGCACTTGCACAATCTGAATGTCACTAGGCGTAGTAAGATCGTTGTTTTTGTCCCCCCCCTGTTTCCCCTCCCTTGCAGCGCCTTGAAACACTTGTGTATATAATGCATTATAAATGTCATATCATACCATGTATCATACCCATACATGACCAGCACAGTATACGCCCCGTTCAGCTATATTATGAACTGTGAATTTGATGCTAGTTTGAACACACCACCATTACCAAATGCCAGCGGACCCACAGTTGAGATTGGGGTGGGGCGTAAGCCCCTCCCCCCTTACTTGTAACACCTCCCTTGGGGGTGCAGGAGAGAAAGCCAGTTGTACTCACAGAGAACAAATGGGAAGGGAGTGGAGGATGATAACAAGGGGCACAGGAAGCAGGACGAATTGGGTTGTTTGAGTGTGGTCAAGGGTGGAGCAGGAGGACTAAATGCAAGCAGAGGAAGTATGGTGCAGAGCAGCGTGTAGAAGAATTGCTGAGGGGAGTGTGTAAGCTGAGGTATTGGTTGATGGGAGAAAGCGGTACTTCTGTGTAAGTGTGCATGCAAGGTGTCTGCAGGAGAACATCTGAGGGACAGAGGGGAAGAGCGAGAGGCTGAGATGGAGAGTGGGACGAAGAAGGAAGAGAAACTTAGAGGGGTCTAGAAAGGATAGAACATCGGGGTGAGGGGTAAAATTGTGTGCCAGGAGGAGACTACGCAAGACCAGAGTACTTGGAAGGCACTTCATCATACCCATTGTATTGAGGGACCTTGGTTAGCATTCACCTAGACATTCCCCAGAGGGAGACCTATAGGAGGGGCGTTTGGCCTTAGGCCATCATTTTCAGCCAGTCTGCATTAAGATAGTAGTGATTACTGAGCTCTAGTGACCATCCTGGGGTTTAGGAATGCCTCTGCTAGGGAGGGAACTGCCTGGAGTAGACGAGAAAGAGAGGGACAGTTCTTAGTGAGCCCCTTCTCAAATCCTTAAATAAAAACCCTTGAAGTATCTTGTAGTTGGTGTGTTCTTGAGGCCAACTCTGACATCATGGTAGAGAGGGTTGGAGGCGTTTGAGTGGAACAAATAAGAATGGAGAACTAGAGGTTCGGTCACCTAGAAATAACATACTGGTGTTTGGCCTGCCAAAATCAACACAAATCATTAACCTGGAACTCCACATGGAAACCTTTCTCGCAAGATTCTGGTAGGCCCTTGCCTATCGGCATGCTTCACAGTAAAGTGTATGCACAGATCCATAGCTCCCAGGTTGCATGTTGTACATATTTTAAATTACAAGGACTGGGAAGAAATCCCGAGAAGAGCAAAGGCAATGGGAGATCTGGCACATCGACAGAGGCACATCTTTACCAGGATTTAACAAGTTTTGTTTAGTTGTGAAGAAACTCATTCAAAGAAATGAAGGCTGCTCTCCTCAAATTAGAAATCGCCATGCCATGTTTTGCACCATACAAAAATACATATCTTCAATACCCCGGATTTAGCAAAATAATATGTAGATACATGATCAAGTGTCGTGTGTGGTTTTAATCCTTCACCATTTGTTCTTTCACATTTTCAAACTTTGAATATTCTTCATCTGTCTGGTAATCCTCGTTACAATTTTTCCATACAATTATAGGAGAAACTGCAGCATTGTGTGCAGGCTTTCCACCTATAATTTCCGACACTTCCCCTCAAATCGTGGCAGAGAGTACTTGGGCTCCACCCGAGAGGTCATCTTGATATCCCAGCCATATGTCCATGGCAAAGTGAGTGTGCTAGCTAGAATTTCAATCAACTTTTTTCTACCTTTTTGAACCCTAGTCAGGTGGTGCCCTCATATCGTTTCCTGCAATGTCGGGATCACCGGGTGGAACAGGTTGCAGCCATGTTGCAGCCCCCATTTTTTTTGGCAATCCTCTGGTTTATTTCAGTTTCTTTATTTCAGAAACAGCCATTTCAGTTTTCTCTGTACCCTAAATGCTTTGTCATGACCCACTATGCTTAGTGGAATGTCCTGCTTGCCAAGACTTTAATAATAAGACATTGAATGATGGGCATTTGAAAGCTGGTATACTTGCTCACTGATGTTACTTATTCTGCCTCCAATGCAGAGTTGCCTAGAAGTCCCTCATTTGCCATGTACCAGAAGAAAGGCCCCGCTGCAGCTGCCTCAAAAAAAGGACCACCTCAGGGAGTAAAGGAGTGAAAAGCATTGGCCTGACCTGCGCACACAGTCAGCCCTCAGGCAGATAATATAGGCGGTCAGCATTGTTTATAAGGATGAGACCATCAATGGGATTTTACATCATTGTACCTCCTGCAAAGGTTGCAAGAGCCTCTTGCCTTGTCCAAGGATTCCAAGCGACTATCACTGACAAAGCTGCCCACACTTGTCCCACTGACTAGGGTCCCGTGGAACAGAAAGCCTTGTCCACAGAAAAGCCGCTCACAGTGAACTGTCCAATGACTTAGAGTACCTCATCCATGAAAACAGTCTATTGACTAAGAAGGATCCATTAAGAAGGTAATGATAGTTTATGGGAGAACAGTTGACGGAGAACGTGGCAAAGTCACTGTCCACTGGTGAAGGCCCATTAGCAGGATCTTCGAACTAGCAAGCATTCACTGCACTGCCTTCCAATCTGTCCTAGTTTACGAAAGATTGGTCCAAGGCCCGCCAATGACGGGCATTGGGGAAAGCCAACTCCCCTCAAAACGAATGAATGTTTTGCTTCCAGCGCACTTACTTTTTCACCTTCATCAGTTAAAATCGCTCACCACATTCAAATCTAAAACATTTTGATGAGCAACAGCTACTGCTTGTGTAGTTATGATATGATATGATGTGGCATTTATAACGCTCCTGTACACTAGTGTTTCTAGGTGCGAAACAAGGTTACAAGGAATAGGTACATTTAAACTTCAAGATCCATCTACCATGCTCGAGGGTAACTGAATCCCATTGCACCAGCAGATGTTTTGATAATAAGGCCTATGGCTATCTCGGCTAAACAAAAATCTGATTATTCTTCATTCTTACATTCAAACTCTTTGTCATAAATGCATTTAAAGTTAGAAATTCAAGCTTACCGTTTCACCTGTTGGATCCATTGAGCTCTATCTATTGTTGTACTCCCAAAGAGATTCCGGAGCAGCGCATTGAAACAGACCTAGGGTTCCGCCGGATGAGGTCTCAGTTTAGAGTCACAAAAACTCAAAGGAAACCAAGGTATCTGAGATTGTCCCTTTCCATGGCTCTTCACCACCCTTCAGATATCAGGCCTTCAGGATTCGCTTGTTGCTCAGCCATCCAGCTGGCTTTCGTGCTGACCACCACTTGATTCTCATAAAGCAGCCACCCTGACCGCTACTCAGTAGTATTCCTCTCCAAAATTGCTTCTTTCGATTGAACTACTGTTATCTATACAGAATAGTTTCACAACTTGACAAGCTCTTTCTAGGGCTTGTACCACCACCAGGGATCCCTGAGCAAATGTGTAAAGTTTCTCACAACCACCCACATCATGAATGCAGAGTAGTGCACAACCCTGCACCACAACCACTACAGCTACCAAGGTCACACACACAACTGTAAAAAACTACTCGTAGGTCTGCACTACCAGGTGCCAGAACATCAGGGTAGGGTGTTATTCCTTCTGAATCCATCAATGGATAAGATAAGCTCCCAAAAAGAGAGGAGCCTTCAAGCCTGACCCTGCAGGACACTTATGATAAATTAGATCATTACATGATTCCAAAATATGCTCTGCACTACCTACCACAACTGAAAACCCCCTTCAGGTTAGATTGATGCATTCCAAGCCGTGTTAAGCAATGCATCTGGCAAAAAGGAATGCTTACATTGATATGATATGGCATTTATAACGCGCCTATACACAAGTTTGTTTGTTTTGTTATTTGTAATGCGCACCAGACTCGAGGGTATCAGGGCGCAGGAGAACAAGAATATTTTCAGCTTGGGTTACATAGCTGTATGATAGATACAGATAGATACAAAATAGGCAATACATGCAGTAAAGAGATAAAAATAGTATATACAGGCAATAAAGTTGAAGGCAATACATCGGATAGTACAGTGACATAAATATATACAGTGCAGGGGCTAGTGGAAGCAGTTGTATTAGCGGTAATTTTCTTTAATCCAGTTGATGATGTTCCGTCTAAAATTAGGGTAAGTTTGGTCTGCCCTTAAGGGGGAGGGAGAGGTAGGGAATTCCAAGTCTGTTCATCTTTGACAGGGAAGCTACTACCTCCAGCTTTGTTAAGTTTAAACCTTGGTACAATCAGGCAATTGTTGGCCTTTTGGAGGTTTTCTTGTTGAATCTCTCGATGAGATGGCGACTAGCAGCATTATTGAACCATTTGTAAGTTAGTGATGCAGTTTAAAGCAAGATTATATCCCTAGTGGTGAGCCAGTTATTCTCCCTCTGTATTTCGGAGATGTGAACTTTTTTGGAGATACCCAAGGCTGCTCTAAGGGCATTAATTTGGAGGATCTTGATTTTGTTAATGATGTACTTGTTTGCACCCACGTATAAGGAGTTACAGTAATCCCGTTTTGATAGAATTAAAGCTTTGGCTAAAGTCGTACAACTATTCTTGGATAAGAATGGTTTGCCGGCTCTAATTAGTTTGCATGTGTATGCTCTAGCAGAGGCCATGGAATTGATCTGTTTGGCAAAAGTAAGGGTGGCGTGTAGGTAAAAACCTAAAGTATTTACCTCTTTGGCAACTTTGATGGCGTTACCATTGATGTTGATGGTGGTGTATTTATGGCCAAGTTTGTTTAGATTGGACAAGGTACCCAGGATGATGAGCTCAGGGTTGTCATCATTCAGGCATAGACCATGGGCGGCCATCCATGCCTGGATGATGTTATCCTATTCACCAAGGCCAAATCGTTGTAATAATCCCCAGTAAGTGGTATGAGAATCTGGGTATCGTCTGCATAGTTGGTGTAGGTGATGCCAAGAAGGTCAAGATCATCGGAAAGGGGCTTAGTGAATGTTATACATGGTAGGTGAGACACATGATCGCTGTGGCACTCCACAGGTAATGGGAATAGGGTCTGCGGCTGCTCGGGGTGAGACGACTCGCATAGTCCTGTTGCTCAGGAAGGATTGGATCCAGCCTATGGCCTCCTGAGAAAAGTGGGCTGCTGAGTCCAAGTGATTACATAAGACCCTATGGTCCATCAAGTCGAACGCAGCCGAGAGATCAAGTAGAAGTAGTAAGGCTGACTTCCCTTTGTCCCTTAGTGCGTCGACTTGAGCCTTGAGGTCGATTAGCGTTGTTTTGGTCCCATGTTGGGGTCGGAAACCAGACTGACGGATACCTAGTAGTTGATTGTGTTCCAAGTACTTCTGTATTTCGAGGTAGGCTATCCTATCTAAGATTTTGAGCAGAAATGGTACTGTGGTAATGGGCCTGTAGTTGGTGGGTATGGTGGGATCTAGTGATTGTTTTTTAAGAAGCGGGAGTACACATGACTCCTTCAGGTTGCTAGGGATGGTACCCGAGGAGAAAGATGCGTTGATTAGCTTGGATATGAATGGAGATAAGTCTCTGGCAGCATCTTTGATAATCTGGGCTGGACAATTGTCCCCTTGACAGTATGAGGGTTTAAGGGCGAGGATGACCTTTCAACTTCGAGAATAGATACTTTAAAGAAACTAAAGCGGGGTATGTGATTATGTTCTGGCATGGGAACATTAGGAGGAGAGATCGTGTTAGGGAGATTTGCTTTTTTGTTTGTCAATCTTGTCCTGAAGTTACGCTACTTTGTTAGATAGGGCTTTATGTTTATTGATAAACCAATTTTTACCTTTCACAAAGGTGTCTGGCATGAGGATTGGACTTTTGAGCTCTTTTAAGATAACAAACAGGTCCTTTATACTTGAGTTAGCTTGTTGAATTCTTTTATTGTAAGTTTCCCGTTTAGCAAGAAGTATTTCCTTCTTGTAGAGGGATGAGATTAATAAGGTTGGATTTATTCCTGTCAGAGTAGTTACCTCCAGGTAACCTAGCTTTTCCTTTTTTCTGTTCTTAGCTTTTTAAGGTGAGGGGTGAACCAAGTGTTCAGATGAGTTATGGGTTTACTTTCTCATCTTTAGGTGGGCAGTGGAATCTAGAGCTTTATTCATGATTGTTATATTCATTCACTAGAGTAGAGGGATCTGTGGTCTCAGGTAGTGAGTTAAGTGTTGGTAGTATTAGAGGTAGTAGTTTATCACTTGTGATGCTCATTTTGTTTCTTTTGAGTATGGGGGAAGTAGATAGGTTATTTTTGGTGATGGGAGTTTTAGCTATTAATGAGAATGCTAGGAGGTAATGGTCTGTCCATATCTGTGGCTTTATGGCCATGAAGCGGCCTTGCAGTTGTAATCTGCCACCCAATCAAGCGTTCTTCCTTTGTTGTGGGTTGGTAGTGTTTTATTTAGATATCGTGGACAAGCTCCATGAGACAGTGACAGACAATCCTTTCTTAACCCACTTATTGGACTGAGGTCGCTCTCACCATGAGGAATCCTTTTTCTGCACCCACCATCAGGAATCACTTTTCTGCCCTAGCCTTCACAAGCAGAGTGGAGAAAAGAGAAAATAATTCAAAGTACGAGATGTAGCTCTTAGGTGCCTTTGGTGTCTGGAATTTCAGCAGGGACCAGGAGACTCTCTAGAAACCAGTGGCATGATGGTGTGTCCCATCCCCTCATGAGGGCAGTGATTCAGACACTTCCAATCCAGGCCTCTACAATAAAAGCGCAAATGGCATTGTTGAGTCTGTTGCAATATGACTGAGGAAATTTGGTCTCCTTTGGCCCTGCTGCTGAAACTCCTCTAAGAAGACAAAGCGAATGAAGAACAAAATGTCCTTACCAGGGGTGAGGCTAGTTTAGTTTATTAACTTCAATCATGCAATTAATATGACAGTGGACGTAGTTACCAATGAGTTTCATCACATCATATGGCCAATGGAGCAATTCTAAGGCACTCGCTCAAATCTGCAAACTTTCGTCCTGGATTTCTGGCAAAGATTTTGGAACTGCAATTAGACGGTGAGAAAGTGTTTTTAGAAGTAGATTGAGGATGTCTTAAAAACATAAAGGCTCATCCAGAGACTGTGGAGTCCTCGACACATTGCAACCGTGGCAGACTTTTTGTCCATTTCATGGAGCGAATTTGGATTTTATAAACCCACCACACCTAACTGCCCAATGTTTCAGAGATCCTACCAAGGGTACATGAAAAGGAAGTACTTCAGTTACACCTTTAGGCTTATTATAGCAGCCAACTCCTGGGGCAGGTTCAGCAAGCAGGTCTTACTTACCTGTCCTCTTCATCCCTGGCATTTTGCCCCCTTCTGAGGGATATGTGGGAGATCCAGCCTTTTAACCTAAAATGGGCAGAGATAACACATGTGTGCTTTAATTTCTGCAAAGTTTCATCAAGAAAACCCCAGTAATACAACCTCCACCACACAACATCACTTGTAAGATGTGGCGGAGGCGGTACAGCATCTTATTTCCAAAGAGGTGATGAAGCCATATCAACCACTCAACATCAGGGAGTTGTCACAAAGCATACAAGGTTAAGACATGAGCCAGGCTTGGACTGTTTCGCAATGTCTTTTTTGGTATTTTATGGAAAAAATAAAACATTTCTCTTGAGTGCCAAAAACGTTTGCAAACGTTAATCAATTGTGTTCCGAATAGTTGTCTAAAATATGC
This sequence comes from Ambystoma mexicanum, assembly GCF_040938575.1. Taxonomy (NCBI): domain Eukaryota; kingdom Metazoa; phylum Chordata; class Amphibia; order Caudata; family Ambystomatidae; genus Ambystoma; species Ambystoma mexicanum. Next base: position 1,250,342,399 of record NC_090927.1, on the reverse strand, counting down.
ATCTGTCTCATGGGAAGATTCGGGAAAAGTCCTCCCAAAAAGTTATTTCAGTTCTTGTTCGGCCGCGTACTTGTCTTTCCAAGCAGCATTAATGAACAAATCCAAATGTCAGTGTCCACCGTATATCATAATAAATCATTAAGAATGCAAAGAAAACATGGTGCTGTAAAAGTCTGAAAGAAAAATCAGATGTTTGTAGCGTCCTTTGTGGTAGTCCTTTGTAGCTAGGATATGGGCAGGAGTCCTCTGTCTGGGTCTGAAATCTGCAGTGGATCCTGATGGTTGATTGTATGATTGTGTAGTGTCACAGTGAAGCTGGCCCAGAGGCACACAGGAGGCCACGCCATTGTCCGTTTTGGGCCTCTTATCACTCCCTCACTCGGGACCTGGTTTAACAGCCTGCAAATCAAAACTCTCCTTACTATCCCGCCACAATTCCTTCTCTATCCTTATCAGTGTGCTTTTTCTGGACATCCTGCTCTTTGGCCAGGGCTCATTTCTACACCCATCCCAGGACTATACTTGCGTCCTCTCGCCACCTCTTCCTTCTCCTACTTATCCTCTCTTCCCTGGATCTCACTTTCCTTCTCATTCCACAGCGATCACCCTTCTTTTTAATGATCCCCCTTACTGTTCACCCCTTATCCTTAGGCACATGGTCTTTAGGTTTCTATTTATAGCTGGATTTTTCCCCTCTCCTCGACAATTCCTCTTGCCACCTCGTTAACTTCTGTAACCACTATCACCTTAAACACGACCTGTATCCAGAACAAACTTTGCAATCTCCATTCCAACTTTCTGATTACTTTTCCCCCTCCCCTTGGTTTTTTCTCCCCAGCGTTTTGGTTTTCTATCTCTCGCTCTGTCTCCCTCCCTCTCTCTCTCTTTCCAGCCTCCTATGACTGTCTTTCTCTCTTGTCATGGGTCTCTTGTCTAGCCGCCTTCGCCAGTTTCTTCTGCTATCCTCCTCCAGCCATCGCCAAAGGATCCCCTTCTGAAACCTTTCACAGCCTTTTGCCAGAGACTCTTTAATATGTCGGGCTCCGCCTTCCAGCTTCTCACGGCCTTAAGGACTCTCAGGGGTGCCCTCCCTATGCAATTGGTATGGTGATTGTTCCACCTCCTGGGACCACCTTGCAGTTTTGATGTTGGACCTTAGCGTAGTTTCTTTTCTGCTTGCCACACCCTGGACCTGCCTTTGGAGGTTGGGGGGCGGACTCTCTTAGACTAGCGGGCCTTGGGTGTTGTTTGGGAAGACCTTATAGCGAAATTGTTTAACTGGACAAGCTTTCTATCGTAGTTAAGGGGTCCCTCCTCATCCCTCTCCACTCCTGTGGTTCTGTGGGCCAAACATTTAATTGGCCATTTGGGATGTGATTTTTGTAATCATGCAACGCAAGCCGGACATAGAGGTGCTACTGGCTCACCGAACCACCGCACGTAGTCTGTTTCCTTAAATGAACAGGAGACCCCAAGGTGGGAGTGTGAAAACCCACTGCCGTCCACACATGGCAAAGTGGGGTATTATTCCCATGCCACACCAGAGCATAGCCTTACATGGTTTGTGGATGTACCCATCACCCTAGGAAAATCCTCCCCATCTTTTAGTAAGGTCCTGGTTAGCACAAAAAACAGCAAATGGTGATTCATAATTGGCATTAGTACCTCAACAAGTTCTTTAGAATGTTGTAGGGAATAATCACACTGTTTCTGGAGGGGGATTTTGTAGCGTCCATAAACTTGGAGGACATCTATTTTGACATCCAAATTTTAAAAAGACGAAAGGGGGGCTGTTGAACAGCTGAGGAATGGCTGCCTAAGTGTGCAGCTCTGCCTTGGGCAACATCCTTTAGCATTAAACATCCTTTTTGGTGCCGCGTTTCCACACAAAAAGTAGTTAGACTTGCTTCTGAAGGCTTGGTGCAGAGGCTGTCTTGGTGCTGGACACCTGGGTTCCAGAGGGTGAGAAATCTGTATTTCCAGTACGCCGGCTGTAGTCTGAAACGCAATCCGCCTTTGACCTCCGAGCGGTGCAGCGTGCCTACTATGAAAAGAACAAGGCTCCTAAGGCCGCAGTGTGGGAGGAGCTGCCTACGTCCTGCTACGCTGCAGTGAGAGACGATTTCTCTCGATTTCCCTTGTATGACAAGCTTGCACTGTCGGACCTGGGGGAGTCCTGGGAAGCTGGTGGTCCCCGTTCCTTTGCTGTCCACAACACTGTTCAACCCGCGGGGCGGCCCGGACCATGCTCGACCCCGGGTCCCCTCGGGCTTGACTGGATGACTTTGGAGAGGGGAACCATCCACCCTACCCTGTCCTGGTGACTGGCCCTGCTACCAGAAAAGAGAAGGCCACGGTCCGCAGAGAGGGTGCGGACCGTTGAGACTGTGGTTGCCTGGCTGGGAGACGTCTGCCACGGCAACCCAGCAACACACTGCATTGGTGGAGGGCAGAAGGCCTTTGCTGGACTCGGACTGCGACTACCTGGCCTCCTGCGCCTTTCCCATGACCGGACACGACTGCACCCGCGGGTGGCTGCCGTCACGGGATATCCGCCTCTACTTTACCACTCCTCGTGTGGATACCGACGTTCACACTCACCTTGTCCAACACGACCGAACAGGAGGGGGCTTGCCCTCGTTCTCACAGATGTGCTCTTGAGTTTTTGCGGATCCTTGCAGGGCACTGAAGCTCCCCTGCTCTGTACTGGAACCAGCTGAACTTGCAAATATGACTGTCCTGTGAGGTCCTTGGCCATGCATCTGCTTCACACAGTGAGTACATATATACAGATCGAGATACAGAGTTAGGACTTCAGCCTACGGATGACCACAATCCACCGTCCTACAGTGAGATGAGACAGGATAGTTGCATGCATCCCGAGGCGGCACATGAGCGATACCTTGATTCCACTGGCCTCCCCCGCCCTATTTAACAGTATAGTCTTCTCCCTGACAGGCTCCTCCACACGCACATACTTGCTGGGAGGGTCGCCACCCAGTGCCTGTCAGTTTGCTGATGCCGCAAACCATCTCCTGTTCGAGCGGTGTGGCGGAGAGACTTTCGCTGAGATCGGAGCACAGGGTGAATGTACTCTGACTACGGGGGAGGGCACAACGCATTCTGCTGCACACTGGGAGCGATAGCCAAGATACTACAGTGGGAAAGTAAGGGGACTGCCGGGTATGGCCCGGGGAATCGGCAACGCTGCAACATTAATTGGGCACATTTGCACCTAGCTGGCAGTTCCAACAGCTTCATAAGAACGGCTGAATGGCCCATGTGCACAGGGCACTTGTCTTACTCCACGGTCAGCAGGCCGCCATACCCCAATACCTGTATATTGGAACAGACTTTGCTGGATCAAGCCTGCAAGACACAAGCCGATCTGATTGACTGCTCCTTCTATCACTGGATTGCGAACTATGGTGAGGCCACCCTTCCTCCGGTCCCAGAGGGTGACGCGCCCGCGGGCCCCCCCATCACAGGGTGGGCTCCACGTTTCTGTGCTGGGCCAGATCCCTCATATCATTCCCGGGGTACTCGACTCCCAGCTTTAATTGGCTCTGCTACATTGACTGGGGGCACTGCTCCAGCACCACAGGAAAGACTTAAACTCCTTTGGCTCCCATCTTACCAACACTGCTCCCTATTAGTGTTTCACTGCAGTCTTATATACATCCTAGAGCGGTCATATATAAGGGGGCCAATAAGAAACAAAGCTCCATCAATATGTTCCCCAAATCAGCACCAAAACCTAGCGAGGCTCAGCCGGAGGCCGGGATCTCTGCCGAGACCGACCCCAGTCAACTTCAAAAGTTGGAGTATATGCAGAAGGGGTTTACTACACTCCGCACAAAACTGGACAATATAAGCGGTACTGTCAGCTCTATTAAAGCCCGGATGGAGAAGACCGATACCCGGGTGACGGAGGTCGAGTCTAGAGTCGGCCTGGCAGAAGATAATATTGTCACACTTAGATCGGAGGTGGCCTCACTGTCTAGACAAGTCCAAGCTGTCAGTAAAAAGAATGAGGACCTGGAGTCTAGGTCCAGGCGCAATAACCTGCGCATTATTGGTGTTCTTGAAGACAAAATTGATGGCCTCATGGAGGAGTTTGTGGGACGTATCCTTCTCTCCCTGCTGGATTTTCTGAAGCTCTTACCTCAATTTGCGATTGAACGAGCCCACAGATCCCTGGCTGTGAAGCCCAAGCATGGTGCTCCTCCCCATCCTATCATAGCCAGAGTACTAAACTATCGGGACAGAGACGCTTTACTTCGTGCAGCCAGAGCCAAAGGTGAACTACTACTTGGCTCTGCTAGGATCCATCTGTATCCAGATTCAAACAATTGGGCTCCTGGTATGGAACCTATTCTACCCAGGAGGGTTAACTGAAGAACAAAGCACACAAGTGAATAGGTTTAAGAACGCTATTGCTCATACACGCGAAATCCCACAATTTTTTGTGTAAACTCTGCCGTTTCTTCAATGAGACAATACTCATAGAGATTATATCGTAGAGAAAAAAAATCTCTGACACAATTATTTTATATATTGGAACTGTGTGAGTGGTATACATAAAAGCACAATTCCAGGGAGAAACAGACCTCAAAATGGTTTCTTGGATCACAACAGAACAAACAAGAATATGTTTTCAACACACTTTATCAGGGCGTTTTTCAGGCAAAAATAAAGACTGTGTGTGTATAACTGTAACGCTCACCTGGTTCGCGCTGCTGTGACCTCGTCTAAGGTGATGCGCAGGGTTCGGAAGACGGACTGGACCGGGCCCCAGATCTGGCTTGTCTGACTCGCAGAAGTATCCTTCTGTAGGTGAGAATAGGGGGTTAACTGTCTGCGGGGTAATGCAATCGGCCTCCCACTTACCCCTCTTACCCTCCTCAAAACCCTTCTGTGCTTCCCCGTAGCGTCTCACCTTAGGGTCTGGAAGGACGAGCTCTCCATCCTGCTTCTGATGCAGGGGCGCGTTGGTATCCAGTTACGTCACTGGATTTTCGGATGGGTGAGAACCAAACTTGCTTGGCTTCCAGGTAAGTTTTTCTATAAGTGGTTCCCCTTGTGTCCATGCATTAATGTTCTAATGCTAGTGTCTTTTTCCCCATAGGGGCCGGGGTACGGAATGCCGGGGAACAGGCACTGACCCGAGGTGAGCGGTGAAATCCTTGTGGAAATCAGGTAAGTCTTTAATAAGTGTTTTGGTAATGTCTTTTCATTCACTCATTAACGCTGATGTCTTTTTCCCCTTAGGGGCCGGGGTCCAATAATGCCTGGATGCGGCGCGGACCCGAAATGAAAAGGGAATGACCCAACAGGTAAGTCTTGACATGGTGTTTTAGCTTCCCTTTTCCCTTCTTTCTCTCACCTTTGTTCTTGTCTTTTTCTCCCTAGGCGCGGGGGCGCGACTGCGAATCCGGATGGTCTCTGCTGAACATGGAGGCGCCCTGTAAAGGTGAGTAGAATGCGGCGCTGCAGCGATCGATGTGATGCGATGTGCTTTTAAAAATAAATGTCTTCCTTTTCAGGATTGTCGGCGAAATGTCTCTGGGATGCAGATTTAGCAGGTGAGGCCTTTTCCTTCTTCTGTTCTCTTGTTCCCTTCCTTTGCAGGTGATTCAGGATGCTGGCAGGTGTGGCAGAAGTCAAGATGCAGGAGCAGACATGGTGAGCGTCCAGCTGCTAGATGCAGAACAACGCGAAGCACGTGTGGCTGATCGGGTGTGGTTTAAATAGCCTTGGAAGAAGTTCCTAGAATGTGTCCTTCCTCCAATCAGGCATGTATCCTTCCCCGACCACGCCCGGGTGGTAAATGAGTCCCACAGGTAAAGTAGTTCCTTTCAGGCCTCAAGGAGGCCGGGGTTCTGCAGCATGGTCTGTATCAGGTAAGTGCACCCAAACACTTTCATAATGAGCCTGGCGCCTTTGGCGCCAGGACTGACGTTTTCTATGAGCCTGGCGCATAGGCGCCAGGACGCTGTCCAAAGGGCCCCTATAAGGGGTTGCTGGGACCTTCCCCGGGGACTTGATGTCCGCTTTCGGGGACGCAGGGCCTGAGCCGGCTCCCCGGGAGCGGGCATCGTGACAATAACAAACCCATTCTGTGTGGGGGTTTGTCAAAAATGCACAATTCAATGGTGTGAAGTTACAAAACAAGGTTCTTAAAACAACATAAAACATTTGCAAGGACACAAAAAAAAAATTTGCATGTGTGGACAGCAATATATGTGCTGTAGTTTCAGGGAAATAGTGTGTCTACACCAGGTGCTTTGGCCATTTGGAGTTGAGCTAGATGAACCTCATTCATATGGCCATCATCAGGACGGGTTCTGTGTGAAATGACGTCTGTGCTGCAGGGGAGGGAGACCACAATCAGACGGCTGTATGAGCAAAATAATTTAAAAAGAATAAATCCAAGGTATTGTGTAATCAATGTGATTAGAAAACACATTACCTATGGGGTAAATTCACAGGCACTGTATAAGAGATCTGCTAGCCGCGTTGGCTGGTCTCTAGGTAATCCTGTTATACAAAATAGAACAAGTACTATTGGTGGGGAGTTGAAAAACCCTCCAGTGTCATGTACATAATAATTATAAAAGTACATGCTATGTTGAATGTAAATGAGTCTTGCCTCTCACCGGCAAAATCGAGGTAAGAAGGTCAAGGAGTGCTCTCTCAAAAAACAACAATCCGCCGTTGGGTGCACGGCTAAAAGATAAATATAAAGTAACAATGAGAGTCCAGAACTACAGGATCCTCGTTTTAGTCTAAGCTGGGGACCGTAGAAGTAGAATTACCTTGGATAGTGTATCAGGCAGAACTGGTAGTCTGCAGGAAAAAGACAGCGGGCAGCGTCTCTTCAAGCTGAGTCACTGGGGAGAGCCGGCAGCAAACTGTTAGTAAAGCTGTTGCCAGGACAGAGAGGCTGTTTTATATGGCAGCCATCTTAGAGTCAGGCTAGGATCGAGTGCCCCCAGGAATTGGTGTATAGCACATGATCCAGATTAGTATAATTGCACTAAAACAAATACGAGTGTGCCTAATGTTCAAGTGATTATGAAAAAGCAATTTGGGGCTATTTTCAATCTAATGGTTGCCATGGCAACCATCGACCACAAATAAATTCAAGAACGGGTGGAAGGAGGTCAATGCATTGCGGCAGTGGTGCATGTCATGAACACATAGTATACATAGTATGCTGAAATAAGAAGTGCTTACAAATGCATAGAAAAATGAATGCATGCTTCATATGGTCCTCAAAAAACACACAACAAACACCAGGCTATACTTGTTGGTGCAGTGCATATATCATATAGTGAGAGAAAACCATATGTTAGGCCAATTCAGACAGTTACTCACACAGATGGAGCAGGGTGAATTAATGCTCTGAAGAAAATAGAAACAACATTGCACTGGGGGAAAAAAAAACACCACCACATGAATCCGTGTTTACAGAAAGGATTTCCATTCTACTGAAACATTTAAACCAGCATGTACGGTGTTCAGTCTGTGTACCCACCACTGTTCTAACTGAGTGAGTGTTTTATTCAAATCCCCCCCCCCCCCCCTCTTGGCTGGTTTAACTTTTTGGAGGACAAACCACCTTAAATACGTGTCCCTGTGGTTCTTAGCAGTGAATTGATCTACTAAGGGCTTGTCTGCTACCTTATTTCTGATGCAGGAACGGTGCTCCGAGATCCGCATTTTAATTGCACGTATGGTCTTGCCTATATACAGGAGGTTGCATGGGCATTGTATTATGTATATGACACCCTTGGTATTACAGTTGGTGAATTCATTTATTGTCCATTGTACTTTGTCATGTTCAAAGGATTTCTTTTGCAGAGTCAGTGGGCAGGCCACGCAATGGCCGCATTTATGGTGTCCAGAAATCGGGGGTAGGTCCCAGAGTGTATGCTGTGGTTGCGAGGGTGGCTCTATGTAAGTGTGAACAAGAGCATCTCTAAGATTCCTGTTTTTTTTTTTTTTTAAAGCGAAACAAGGCACATTTTGCAAAGTTCCGGGATGGGTTACCAAGTGCCAGTTCTTCTTGATGGTTTTTGATGGTTTTTTTGGACACTCAGGGGCCCAAAAGTGGTAACGCACACGAGTCTTCCCAAATCTTTCTTTGGTTTGTTACCCAGACAGATCTCTCTCGGAGCTCGGATCTCTCTCGGAGTGTATCTTGCTCTTTTTTTGGCCTGACTAACAGCTTTTCTTGGGTAGCCTCTTTCAGCAAGTCGTTGGGTCAATCCTGCCACATGGAGATGGAATTTCTCCAAGTCGGAACAGTTTCTACGAATGCGCAAAAACAGTCCATAACGGTAGATTGTACTTGAGGCCCATCGGGTGATAGCTTGTGAAATGCAATAGGGTGTTGCGGTCTGTTGGTTTTCGAAAAAGCTCAGTTTTTAGTCGGTCTCCCGTCTTGTAGATATGGAGATCAAGGAAATCTATTTGATGGTGGTCCCAATGTATCATGAACTTAATGTGGGTGTTTCTCAAATTGATCCACGTATGAAAATCTTGTAGTTCCAAAGGTGTTCCCTTCCAGACAATGATTACATCGTCAATATACCTTTTCCATAGAGCGATGTTACATAGGAAAGGGTTCTCTGGTGTGAAAACATAATTCTCTTCGTATTTAGACATATATAAATTGGCAATGTCTGGGGCGAAGGTGGCGCCCATGCTCACACCCTTTACTTGCTTGTAGATCTGGTTCTGGAACAGAAAGACATTTTCTGACATAGCCAATCTCGTACATTCAAGGTGAAATCAGTTGGGGTGGAATCTTGGTCTGTATCGGTGGTAAGGACGAGATCATCAAGCAGATTGATTGTACTGGTGGTGTCTTTGAGATAGGAAGGAATTTTTATGACAAAGGGTTTCAGAAAAAAATCTGTGTAAAGGGACAAGGGTTCAAGGAGGGATTCACAAGCTGAAACAATCGGTCTTCCACCTGGAATTCCACTGTCTGAATTGGCCTAACATATGGTTTTCTCTCACTATATGATATATGCACTGCACCAACAAGTATAGCCTGGTGTTTGCTGTGTGTTTTTTGAGGACCATATGAAGCATGCATTCATTTTTCTATGCATTTGTAAGCACTTCTTATTTCAGCATACTATGTATACTATGTGTTCATGACATGCACCACTGCCGCAATGCATTGACCCCCTTCCACCCGTTCTTGAATTTATTTGTGGTCGATGGTTGCCATGGCAACCATTAGATTGAAAATAGACCCAAATTGCTTTTTCATAATCACTTAAACATTAGGCACACTCGTATTTGTTTTAGTGCAATTATACTAATCTGGATCAAGTGCTATACACCAATTCCTGGGGGCACTCGATCCTAGCCTGACTCTAAGATGGCTGCCATATAAAACAGCCTCTCTGTCCTGGCAACAGCTTTACTAACAGTTTGCTGCCGGCTCTCCCCAGTGACTCAGCAGTTTAAGGAGACGCTGCCTGCTGTCTTTTTCCTGCAGACTACCAGTTCTGCCTGATACACGATCCAAGGTAATTCTACTTCTACGGTCCCCAGCTTAGACTAAAATGAGGATCCTGTAGTTCTGGACTCTCATTGTTACTTTATATTATCTTTTAGCCGTGCACCCAACGGCGGATTGTTGTTTTTTGAGAGAGCACTCCTTGACCTTCTTACCTCGATTTTGCCGGTGAGAGGTAAGACTCATTTACATTCAACATAGCATGTACTTTTATAATTATTATGTACATGACACTGGAGGTTTTTTCAACTCCCCACCAATAGTACTTGTTCTGTTTTGTATAACAGGATTACCTAGAGACCAGCCAACGCGGCTAGCGGATCTCTTATACAGTGCCTGTGAATTTACCCCATAGGTAAGCTGTGTGTTTTCTAATCACATTGATTACACAATACCTCTGATTTATTCTTTTTAAATTATTTTGCTCATACACCCGTCTGATTGTGGTCTCCCTCCCCTGCAGCACAGACGTCATTTCACACAGAACCCGTCCTGATGATGGCCATATGAATGATGAGGTTCATCTAGCTCAACTCCAAATGGCCGAAACACCTGGTGTAGACGCACTATTTCCCTGAAACTACAGCACATATATTGCTGTCCACACATGCAAATTTCTCTTTTGTGTCCTTGCAAATGTTTTATGTTGTTTTAAGAACCTTGTTTTGTAACTTCACACCATTGAATTGTGCATTTTTGACAAACCCCCACACAGAATGGGTTTGTTATACACAAACTGTCTTTATTTTTGCCTGAAAAACGCCTTGATACAGTGTGTTGAAAACATATTCTTGTTTGTTCTGTTATGGTCCAAGAAACCATTTTGATGTCTGTTTCTCCCTGGAATCGTGCTTTTATGTGTACCACTCACACAGTTCCAATATATAAAATAATTGTCTGAGAGATTTTTTTTCTCTACGATATAACCTCTGAGTATTTTCTCATTGAAGAAACGGCAGAGTTTACACTAAAAATTGTGGGATTTTGCGTGTATGAGCAATAGTGTTCTTGAACCTATTCACTTGTGTGCTTTGTTCTTCCATCTGTATCCAGACTTCTCTGTGGCTATCCAACAAGAGCGCAAAACCTTCATAGCCGCCAAGAAACGTCTTCGAGAACTCGGTGTCAAGTACTCCATGGTATACCCTGCAAAGTTAAGGATCTAACATGCGGACAGGGTCTTTTTTTTTTTTGCACCATCCCGGAGAAGGCCTCCAAGTTCATCGATTATCAAAAATTGCTTGACGTACGATTGAGGAGACAAGTTGCAACCTACCCCTGTCGTCAGTCTGGATTTAGAGCAGGCTACGGCACAGAGACTGCATTATTAGAATTGAAATCCAGGCTCCTGGATAGAATGGACAAGGAACTTTCATCTACGCTTATGCTTTCAGACTTGTTGGCCGTGTTCGACCTGGTAGACCACGCAACATTAGTTTCCAGGTTAGAGGAAGTGGCCAATTTTTCTCCAGCCGCTACACGCTGAGTCTCATTTCTTAACAGAGAAAGCAGAGTCTGCTCCGAGGTGGCCGAGGCTGTCTCAATACCAGTGGAATACAGTGTCTCACAGGGGGCCTGCATATCCCCCTGCCTGTATAGCATTTTTATGGTGACGTTTTTCGCATTTCTGGAACAGGAAGGGATTTTATTCACCAACTACGCAGACGATACACAGTGGGTCGTCCCCTTAGTAGGATCTCGTGATCATGATGAAGAACTGAACACGGTTTATGCTCATATTGAAAAATTGATGTTCTGGAATGATCTGGCCCTGAATAGGTCTAAGACAGAATTACTGATTGTCGGCTCAAAGTCCTTGCTGTCTAAACTGGACTCTACCTATGATGGTTTCCTATTGGAGGATGTTAAGATAACCCCTCTCAAGAAAGTTAAAACGCTGGGTGTCACCTTCGACCAGTGCCTCACTATGAAGGCCCACGTAGGGAGTTTGGTCTCTGTGGCTGCGTATTATATTAAACTTCTTGCTCACCTAAGACCCCTAATAACACTGGCCAATGCAGAGACTATAGCAAGATCTATAATTGGTGCTAAATTAGATTATTGCTGTAGCCTTTTAGCCGGTTTTAGTAAATCGGAAACAAGCACATTACCCTCACAGCGCCATTTTGGAATATTTGTAGTCATGGGCCTCTCTAGACGTGACCATTTCCCGGAGGCTAGAAGAGCTTGGCACTGGCTCCCGGTGGAGGCCCGAATATGTTTTTGCCTCGTGATCACTTTCAAATGCATTCTTGGCATTATGCCCAGTTAACTGCAGGTCTTTATCCAGGAAAAGGCTGCGTGTAGATCTCTGATCTAATAATCAAAAATTACTAATGATCCTGAGATGCAGAACGAGGAAGATGGAAAAGGGAGTTTTCTGAATCGCTGCTCCAAAAGCTTGGAATGACCTTCTGCCTGACCTCAGATTCCAAAACAAGCTTGAACCATTTAAGAGAATGCTAAAAACATGGCTGTTTGCATACTTTCTACTTGGCCTCTCTTGTTGAGGCTTTCGCCACCTGCATTTTGTTTGAATTGTCCTTTTCTCTTGGGCTTTTTTGTTTGTCAGTGCCCTCATGCCCACAGGTTCAAGGTCTGCGCTACACAAATAATGAAAGTAAAGTATGGAGTACTTCAGAATTCGACGCTTTCCGACCTTGTTTGGATTTTGTTAGGCTTATACACACTGGGTCATGCTTCTACTTACGCAAATCTACCGTCTCGATGGTGGCTGATGGCATAGTATGTATGAACTGGAATATAAGAGGGCCTGGTAACCATGTCAACATGCGTAAACTGCAATTGTAAATCAAACGACACAAGGTCAAGGTACTTTTCTTACAGGAAAACCAAGCATTGGCTAAGGGGAGCGAGGGGTTCGCCAAGTCAAGGGGCCCCCAGTGCTACTATACCACCTACTCCACCCAAAGCCGAGGAGTTATGATTCTAATTCACAGGTCCCTCAAGTTCATCCACAAGGTTACACATATAGACCCCCTGAGACGCTAGGTCTTACTATTTGGCTCACTTCTTGGACGGGAGGTGGTGTTGCTGAAAGTATATGGCCCTAACACAGACAATTCCGATTTCTACTCTCAACTCTTCTCCCTGTTGGCTGGGTTTCCCCTCATTACTATACTGTGAGGTAGAGATTTCAACACTATAGTTGACATTGATCTGGACAGGTCCAGCACAAAAGCCCGCCAGCTCACCAAGGCCGCTAAGACCATTATAGAAGTTCATAACTTATTGAGAGTTGTAGACGCATCTAGACTGATTTACCCGGGGTCCCATGTCTTCTCCTTCTATTCATCGGTACACGACTCACACTCTTGTATTGATAGATGGCTAGTCTCTGAAATACTCATCAGAAATATAGAGCAAATGAAAATCTTACCTAGGATCTTTTCTGACCATACCCGGTTACGATCACTCTAGAGGGGTGCTTGGGGTAGGGATCAGAAATGCGATGGCGTGCTCATGGAGATTGAAATCTAACGCCTTGTTTGACCCGGTATTCGAATTTGAACTAGGGACTAGTATAGACAACATTTTGGAGTTCAATGCAGGGTCGGTAGAGACGCAAGCCACCCTCTGGGAGACTTTTACATTCGGGGGGACGTCCTGGCAAAAGAGGTGGGCATCTTCAGGATAATTCGTAAATCAATCTGGGAGAGTGAGCTCTTACTGGCCAGACTGGAGGCGCATTACACCTCGTCCCCGGCTGCTCCCACACTTGGTGACATAGGAACTGCATTAGATAACTTCAGAGCCCAAGTGGACCGCGAGCGCAAGTTCTTAGATGACCTCCAAACTGCCAGAAAGTATGGAGAGGGGGAACGCCCCGGCCATCTTTTAGCTAGACTGATCCGCCAAGAGAGGGGGGTCTCCTCATATCCCTGCAATCGTAAGGGCAGACATTTCCCTGGCCCTCTCATCCCAAGAAATTAATGACGAATTTCGCTCCTTTTATGAAGTGCTCTACACTAAAGCCGACACCACCCCAAGGGCAGAAATTGACTCCTTTTTCGACAATCTTCCACTCTGTGTTGTCTGCAGAGACCAGTCAGGCACTGGACCACCCAATTTCACTGGAAGAATTGTCCAAAGCAATAGACTCACTATCGCCAGGGAAGGCCCCCGGACCCGATGGGCTTACTATCGAATTCTATAAATGTTACAAAGGTCACCTGGTTTCCCGGCTGGCGGCCCCGTGGGATGAGGCGTGCATGGTCGGCCTACTCCCCTCCCCCCACCCCCTCACTCCTTGAGGTGGTTATTTCGGTATAATTGAAACCTGACAAGCTGCCATCTCATTGAAGCTCCTACCGGCCCCTCTCCCATGAATTGCGACGTCAACATTTTTGCCAAAGTGTTGGCCCTCTGGTTGGTACCATATATATTGTCTTGTTCATTCTACCAGGCAGGATTTATCCCAGGCCACTCTACCGCCCTCAAGCTGCGTTGCTTATTTTGCATCCTGGCCCGTATCTACCCAGAGGCACAGGCCGTAGCAGCCACATTGGACATGCAGAAGGCCTTTCATTTGGTTTCCTGGCGGTTTCTGTGGTTGGTGCTAGAGAAAAGCAACTTTGGCCCCCGCATCCTGTCCTGGGTGAAAACTACTATATGAATCCCATGTCGCTAGGGTCCACACTGAAAATCGGTGCTCTAGTCAATTTACGATAGCCAGAGGCAGCAGACAGGGCTGCCCCTTCTCGCCCTTGATATTTGCGATAGCCATTGAGCCCTTGGCGGACAGGATTCGCCAGCGGCATGCCCATAGGGGTAGAAGACTCTCCGGAGATCTCGGGATCATCTCACTCTATGCGGACGACGCACCACTTTACATCCGCTCCCCTAGGGTGAATCTGGCACCGTATTAGAAGACGTAATTCTCTCTGCAGCGTTATCTGGGCTGAAGATCAACTCCACTAAATCCGCTCCATTCCCGTTGACGGTTGCCACTATGGTCCCTCAGAACCTTCATGGGTTTACCTGGTCTCAGTCGGAGATGAAATACCTTTGGGTAGTGGTCGCACGTAATCTGGACCCAGCTGTATGACCACAACTATGGAAATTACCTTACATCCCTCGCCCGAAAGACTGAAGGCTGGACTAAATTGCCGATCACACTAGCCGGGAGGGTGGCTCTTCTTAAAATGGTCATACTTCCACAACCCCTATACAGGTTTCAGAACATCCCGCTTTGAATTTTTCAAATCACTCACCCGGATGGTCAATACCTTACTGTAGCATTCTGGTGCCGTCCATCTGAAGTTCGATACTTTGGCTACCGGTCGTCACTGATACTTTGGCTACCCCGTTTGCGCTAGGTGGGTTTGCTGCCCCTAACTTTGAGCTCTATTGGATTGCTGATCAGGCCCACTTTGCTGCTTTCTGGTTTGAATCTGGCTGAACCCCTCCCCACTTTAAACTTGAGCGCATAGCCGCTGGCAGTCTGGATGTCTGCTTCCTGGATCTCCCTTCCTCTAGTTTGGAACTGGACCCCACCGACCCTACCGGAGTCGCAATGACGGTGTGGCGTAGACTCTGGAAACTGGTAGACACCCCACATCCATTTCACTGCGAGGTCTGTGAGATTGCACTATTACCCCGTCCCAAATACCTGTCTGTCTTACGAGTTTCCCCGCTCCGGCCGTGGCCTCAGGAGGCTGGCCGGTCTCTGTATGCTACTCGCTGTCCGCTGTGTGTTGCTGCTCTGGTTGCGCTCTGGCGTCCCTACCTTCGACCGGTGGCTTCATGCTGTCACCTGGGCCTCGGATGTGGAGTAACACTGATCTACCATGCAACCAGTGACAAGTAGACCCAGGAACATCTGGACCCCCTTTCGTTCCTATATATATATATATTCCTTGGCTGCTGAGGATGGGGGGAGAAAGTGACGATCCGTTGCCCACTGGTTTTTGCCCCGGCTAACAGATCTACATGCATTATTGAGTACCTACCTTCATAATGTACAGTTTATAGGTTCCTCTCCAACGACCCTGTATGGTCACATTGATAGATTATGCACTTTCTGTATCTGACGTTGATGTTTCATATACTGATCGTTGCTCCCTGTTGTATTGTCAAGCAAGTTAAATAAAGTTGTTTTTTTTTTTTAAAAAAAGACAAAGAAATGGCTTAGTTCCATGGCCAGCGATAGTCACTTCCAGATGAACGTGCTGCCCTTAGGCCTGCCTTCTGGGTATTGCGGTAGCTCAGAATCGGGACACTGACGAGGCATAGTTTAACAGTTTTTATTTTTGTCTAGTTCAAAACAATCTTTCCAAAGTTTGCCAGCTCAAACCCTATTCTATGAAATAAAGTCAAAGGTGGTTGTCAGGATGTCTGTCTGTAAATTAACAACAGTCCTCCTGTCCAGAATCCTACTCTAACCTATCCCTGCCCCTACTTCCCAAATGAAAATATCAAAACCACTAAAACATCAGTAGAAAAACTTTGCAGAACTATTAACTCGAGGGGAAGGCTGCAGGCTCCTGACCCCAACCATGTCCCTATTAGTAAAGCTATTTGTTCATGGTTCCAGTTAAGAAAAGACCATTCCTGGGGTGCTGGGAGATACTCCAGTTGTTCAAGCCCAGGTCTCGCTCCATCTCTTACCACCGTGGGATTCTTAGTCTTTCTTCCTCTTCCCTTCTGGGATTCTTTTAGTCTCGCCCCACTTTGGTGCTCCTTTCCTTCTTGCTTCGACTGTAGGGTGTTCGCGGTCTCTCCTCACTCTGGGGCCCTTCCCACTCTCCACTCTGGGGTACTCTGTCTCACCCCACGCTGGACCTCTCCTTCTTCTGACTGCCCCCCTCTGCAGTACACTTCCTCTTTCCTTCTGTTGCCTGCCTCCCTTTCCACTGGGAGACCGCATACCTGATTGTCTCCAGCGGTACTCCCGGGGCGGGGCATTTGGTCTAGCTGCTTTTCCTATTGGTGCTTCTCTGTTTCGGAGCTGCTTACATGGCTTTTCGGCTGTGCTCCATGTTGGGCAGAATCCTGTGCAGTGCCCTTAGGGACCACTGCACACAATTAAGACTACAAGTGGCAATACAAGTTTTACCTTTGGTACAAGCCTGTACTACTCTGTTAAAGTGGTAGCAGTAGCGGAGCAGCCAGGCTTACCTCAAGAGTATATGAGCAGTAGAAGAGATTACACAAAGGGACCACAATTACTGTGACTCAAGCAAACACTGACTCAAGGTTTCAGGTAGAAAAGTATAAATACATTTATTTTAAAACCATTCGTTATCAACACAACACTTCTACTAATTTAAAATCACATGTTAAATACACTACAACTGACCAATTCACTTTGTACGGTAGGAATCAAGGTAAGTACCCTGTGTTTGAGAGAACCGGTATTATCGAACAATACACGTTACCGTGAATACGATTGCGATCACTTTTTGACAGTTCGGTCTACTAATAAACTCTTATCCGCGGCAAGAAATGCTACCGGGGCAAAAACACACTTACTTAGCACCTGAGATACCCAGAGAGAGTTGGGGGCAAAAATCATAGGCAATATGTTAGTTAGGCAAACAGAATCGAAGAACACTCATGGACAGAAATGCAAGAGTCAAGAGGCCAGAGCCAGCGTCAAGTGGAACCGGGTACCTGTGTCGAGGATCACACGTCGGATAGTTTGCGATTCAAAGTTGCCAAGAGTACTTTAGATATTGTCAAATGTTCGGAAGCAAAAGTTATAAGAAGGAGGGAAAAATAAGGGCAAGCCTTATAAGCGAGAAATAGGGATTTCACCCAAAATGCCTCAAGCAGGACACAGTACCTTTTCAAAGAAGAAGCTGGTGTCACGGCAGTTGTTCCTGGTAGTTTCCTGTAGACCCACGATTCCTGGCTTCGGCACGAAGGACGATGAAGGGGGTCTACACCACACAGGGATGAGGCCGGCAGCAGCGACGATGAATAAAAGGTGCGCTCCTTAAAAAGAGGAGAGGCTCTTCATGTGGCTATCCGGACCACTAAAGCAGTGTGCAGTGATTTCCACCACGAAGGGGACCTCTGGCTGAAGAAGGCGAGCTGGTTATCCCCACCAGGCTCAAGGGAAGAAGACTCCGGACTGGATCTTCTCTTAGTCGTTGAAGGGTAGATAGCTCAGGACTGCAGCAGAGCTTCACCGGGACGGGATAGTTGCAGCAGTCGACCTATCCTCCGCTTCTCTTTGGTTCCTTGTAGTTCCAGTGGGGACTCTGACTTCCAGCCCAAGAGACCTGCCTTTTATGCGAAAATCCCCCATTCACACAGCCTGGCTGTCAATCCCCCAGCAGGGGGGCTATGCAGCCCGGACAACCACCTCAGCCAATCAGGAAAAGTGCGACTTGGGTTTCCTAGGATACCCTGTACAGGGGGTGACTACACCCCTCCCTCACATTCAGCCCACCTAGACACCCAGGCGCCTTGAGGAGGGCTTCTTGGCAGAAGCCTGCCAAGACATTGAACAAAGAAGGCAAACCTTGTTTGCGGGGCAAAGTAAAACACAAGAAGGAGTTTAACAGAAATAAATGGCGAATAAACCGCAGCGGAGCCAAAAGAAAAAGCATTTGGTCAAGCGGGTTTAAGTTTGATGCTAATACTATAGCCTACAATATTACCACGGTTATAGAAGATCACTGCGGTAGAAAATTAGGGTAGATACCACTGCCACCAGCCATGTCTAAATGTTAAAAGAGCAAAACAATGCTCTAGGAGGTACAGATTAAAAAGGGCTAAGCGTTAACCCTTCCAGTACTCCATGTAAGATGGGGTGTACTGGATCTGTGGTTAATTTGACTAAGTAAAGTTAATGGCAACTTTACCCTTTTCTGGGGGACAGTAGTCAGCCTCAGAAATGGAGTCAGTGGGCAGTCTGAACGACAACCTGGGGTCACTGCACGGAAGGTGCTGTGTGACGCACAAAAGAAGGGGGCTACTGAAGTGGTGTACTCCAGAGTCCACAACTTACAAAAACAGGTAAAAACACATAGCAAAACACAAGTAAGAGTGGGGAAAGCTCACACTCTTACCAAGTGGAAAGAAATAACTCCAGAGATCCAGCAAAGCTGCTGAGGGACTCACTAGGTAAGGGAAATTAGCCATGAAATGAGAATTCTCCCTAACACTCCACTTCGGCTTCATGAGACTCTTCTTTCTCGGGTTCGTAGCTTCTCGGTTGGTATGGAGTCGCTTATGCAAACTTTCAGCTGCGCTCTGCTTTGGCCGTCAAAGGCTCCTTTCTTCTCAGAGCTTCTCTGGCTGCCCGGAGCCGCTTACACAATCTTTCAGCGGGGCTCCACGTCGGTTTTCCATGGGACTCCTATCTCACTCTTATAGCGTCTCTGGAATCACTTAAGCAACCTTTCAGCTGGGCTCCGTGCTAGTTCTCCAACGCCTTCCTGCCTAGTTCTTGCAGCTTCCCCGGGATGCTCCAACTGGCCTTCCACTGCTTCTCTGCACTCTTGTGCGTCCTGGTTCGGACCTTCTTTTATTTATTTTTTTCAACCCTTTATTTATTGGTTTTTGAATTGACCATAAAACAAAGACAATTCAGCATAATCATTACATCAGTGGATACATTTTAAATACATAGTTCTTATAAACTCAAACAAAAAAATTAATACCATAACCATATTTACATGACCTAATGTCATCCACTATAACTCATCTACTATATTACTATAATCTTACAAATATTACACAACCGGACAGTACACCTTTGACAGACAACAAATAAATAGACATCTCATATTAGTCTCATCTCTTTTCACATCCTACTTTCCACCGATTAGTTCTACAATGCTAGCATCAACCAAACAGTTCATTGAATGGCCCCCATACCTCTGAATAAGAGTCCTCTCACATTTGTTTTTTTAGCATGACTTTCTCATAACTAGACAGTGTTTGGATGTCCAACAGCCATCCCTCCACATCTGGCTTTTTCCTTGACTTCCATACCCTCAGACCTTTTGACACCCCTTTGGTCCTGTTAAATTTCCTGGGACTTGCTCCGACTTCTCACTGATTGGTTTTCCGCAGAATACACCTCCAGTGGGCTAGTTCACTCGTCTTCCCTTGGTCTTTGCAGGATATTGGGCACTGGTAGTATCAGAAGCCAAGTCAGCCATTACAAAGGTATTACCCAAATTGACCTTTTACAATTGACCTTTTGCACAATTTACCTAATTATAGTGGTCCGAATTGACCTTCTGCACAATTGACCTTTATATTATTTTAATTATTTTATATATGTATTGGGTTGGTTTTGGATTATAAATAATATAAGGGGATTGGGTGGGGGGTTGCAGGGGGTTTTGGATTGGGTAGGGGGTTGTGGGGGCGCGTTCCCTCCCCCGCATATGTCCTATTTGACCTTCTAAATTAGGTCAATTCTCCCGAGGTCAATTGTGAAAAGGTCAATTAGTATACAACCATTACAAAAGGGTGTGTATGGTTATTATAAAACCTAGCCCCCTAAATACCCAGTAAAGGTATTAGTACCTGGGGGGATGGTGACTTATACCCCTCTTGGTCACTTTCCCCCCAACGAAGAGTCAACTCCAGAGGGATCCCGCTTACCCTGTCTGCTAGGGGGAGGGGGGTGTTAAGCATTGCAGACTCATCTACATAGTACCGACGGGGGTGGCTTCCATTTGGAGAGAGGTGACCATCTCCTTGGAATCATCGCGATATTCACAAAATGTGCGACTAAAGCAACAGAGCATCTCTGATGAGTGGCTGATCTGGTGTTACACGGCTCAGGCCAGATGAGCTTCACTGAGCGCAACATTGGTTACTTTACGATTCTCCATCAACTTCCACAAGTCGCATACCTTAGAACTTGGTTTTAGGTCTCAGTCCAAGGAGAGATTTTCTTCTGTGACCATGTTAATCTTTTTTTGTCCATTAGACACTCTCTCCGTCCCACCTTGTTGGAAAGGTCTGCCCCATACAACCGGGTAGAGTGGGAAAGTGCTCTAAAGATGCTGCATAAAGCAGCAATAGAATTTAGAAAACTGTACCCTGCATTGCACACCTGGATATCTAAAATATACAACTGCTCACCATCCCTTAACCCTCAGTTTGTTTTACTGCTAGCAGTCAGGTCTGTGAACTCCTTTACCATCCTGTGATGTGGTTCACTCCATTCTGTATTTTCTCGGAAAAAGTGGTTCCAAATGATTGCTTTTTCATCGAGACCTCGTCTCTCAAGCTGGCTTTTCAAAAAAGTTTATTTGGCTTTTTGAATATCTTTTATTAATACTTTCTTTTTTTTTTTTTTAAACTTCTTTTTATTATAAGCGTGGCAGCAAAACAGGCGAACAGCGTCAGGCAGAAACATTGTTAAAGAACAGTGCACATAGCGTAGGTATACAGAAGTTACTACACATATTGAACAATCGAAGAGCAAAATGCAGTAAAGTCGTGAAAAGGGGTATCAGGGGACTATGACTGGGTTAAGGACCCAGGCTGGCTGGGGGAAGCCGGGAAGGAGGGGGTGACCTGAGTCTCGACTAGGTCAGACATATAGGAGCGGAACCTGAGCCAAATATTTCCAGGTCTGGAATGTATGGGTTGTAGGTGGGACCAGGTTTCTTCCGTATCCGAGGCCCACGTTACCGCTCTCAACCATTGGGCATGTGTGGGAGGGAAGGGGCGAAGCCAACAGAGCAGGATAGAGCGCAACGCGAGGACTAGGCAAAGACCAGCTAACTTCTTGGAATCTCGGGGGAGGCCTGGGAGATCGTGAAAGAGACATACCAGCGGGGAGAGAGCAATGGGGTGGACAATCACAGCGGACACTGTCGAGCAGACAGCCTCCCAGAACTGAGCGAGGCGGGGGCAGGACCAGATCATGTAGATATAGTCGGCTTCATCCCGACCGCATCTGGGGCAGTTGGCAGGATAGTCGGCGGACATACGATGCAGTCTGATCGGGGTATAGTGGAATCTGTGAAGAACTTTGAATTGGATAAGTTTGAACCGAGAATTGAGGGAGACCCGCTGCGTGCGGTCGCATAGGTGGGTCCAGCGGTCATCGGACATCTCCACACCGAGGTCTGCCTCCCAGGCGCGTTTCAGTTTAGCAAAGTCTGGGATCGATCTGGACTGCAGCATGGTATATAGCCTAGAAATCTTGCCCCTCATAGGGGTGGGGGAGGTGAGCTCCTCAATTGCGGGGTCGTCAGGCGGTAATGCAGGGAATGTTTGGTAATGTCGTTTAAGGGTCTTTCGAAGGGATGCGTATTGAAGCCATACGCTCCGGTCTCTTCTCAGAGATAAGGGGAGGTCAGGCCACTCGACGAATATACCCTGGTCAAACACGTCACGTAGCAGCTCGAAGCCCGAGTCCGCCCATCGGCGCACCGCTACCAGTGGGACCTGCGGGACCCCAGGGAGAAAAGAGATTGCCATGGAAGGCATAGGCAGTCCCCGTCAGATTCCACATTTTTGATAGTGCAACGGCTGTGCAGGCGACCGGGTTCTGCGAGTTCCGAGCCAAGGGGGCGGGTTGCAACACCAGGGAGCGGATGTCTCGATCAACCACTGCGAGCCTCTCAAGTCGGACGTGCGGAGCAGGATCCGTGGTATCAAACCAATAGGAGGTATATTGGATTTGTGACGCCAGCCAGTATTTAAAAAAGTTAGGGGCACCAAAGCCCCCGTAAGACATGGGAGTGGAGAGGGTTCCGATTTTAAGGCGGACCGCGCCCGAGTGCCAGAGAAAAGAGTTCACGGTGCGGTCCAAGTCGCGGAAAAAGCCCCCCCCCCCCTGGCCACAAGGGAACACTGGCGAACCTATAGAGCAGCTGGGGCAATACCACCATCTTCAGCAGGCCAATTCTGCCGGCCAGAGATATTGGGAGCTTGTCCCAGACCTGGATCTTGGCCGTCAAGTGTGTGAGATACTTCTGGTAGTTTTCGTGGAATGTCCGCTCGTATTGGCGAGCCACCACCGTCCCAAGGTAAGTAAATGTGTCTTGGGCCCATGTGAAACCGAGGGTGTCGGGAGGGGGAGAGGTACATTCCGTGAGTGGGAAGAGAGTGGATTTCGAGCAGTTCACTTTAAGGCCGGAGATCTGGCCAAAACGGTTAATGTCTGCCAGTATAGGGGGTAAGTTGGCCGAAGGAGAGCGTACAAACAGCAACGCGTCATCCGCATAGAGGGACACTATGTCCGTATGTCCCGCGGAGCGGAGACCCCTGTGAGCATGGAGTTGGCGGAGCATGTCGGCAAAAGGCTCGATTGCTATCGCAAAGACCAGAGGAGAGAAGGGGCATCCCTGTCTCGTCCCCCTGGCGATCTTGAAAAGGGGAGAATAGCGGTCACCAGTGCTGACCCTGGCAACCGGCTCAGAGTAGAGCAGTCTGACCCAGGAAATAAAAGAGGGGCCGAATTTACAGCCCTCGAGGACCCGCCATAGATACCTCCATGAGACCGAGTCAAATGCCTTTTGCATGTCAAGGGCAACAGCCACAGCGTGTGTGTCGGGACTGATTCTATCGATAATGTTGAATAGCCGCCTCAGGTTCAGAGAAGTGGAGCGACCCGGGATAAAACCGGCCTGGTCTGGATGGATAATAGATGGTAGGAGGGGAGCCAGCCGGAGAGCCAGAGCCTTGGCAAATATTTTGACATCGCAGTTTATGAGAGACAGTGGGCGATACGAACCGCACTGCGAAGGGGGTTTACCGGACTTAAGTAGCACTGCAATCGTGGCTTCACGGAGAGAAGGAGGGAGCACCCCAGCCTCAACGGACTCCTCCCAGAGAGCCAGCAAGTGAGGGAGCAGTTGTGACTTGAAGCGTTTATAGAACTCGACTGGGATACCGTCCGAGCCAGGTGTGCGGCCTGAGGATAGGGAGTCAATTGCGGCCGAGAGCTCCTCCCGTATGAGTGGGGAGTCAAGGGAACCTGCGGCCTCCGGGGACAGAGTAGATAGAGGGAGGGCATCGAGAAAGGAGTCAATCTCCGCCAACGAGACCTCATCAGCGTTGGAATACAGAGATTCGTAAAAGGTGAAGAATTCCCTATTGACCTCCTGTGAAGAGACCGCCATGGAGCCGTCAGATCTCTCAACCCCGAGAATGTGCGGGGGCCCCGTCTCGTGTCGGATCAACCTACCTAGAAAACGGCCGGGGCGCTCCCCCTCTCCATACCTCCTCGCCACGCCAGGGTTATCGAGGAACCTCTGCTCGCGGTCCGCAAGAGAACGGAAATTGTCCAGTTCCTCCCCGATGTCAGCGAGGTTACCAGAGGTAGAGTGTAGTGAGCATGTAGCTTCCAGAGATGAAAGTCTAGATTCGCTGGTGGCGAGGTCCCTGCGGATCGACTTAAGAACCCAGTTCTCCTTAGACAGCGCAATCCCTCTAGTGTAAGCCTTGAATGACTCCCATAAGGTGGCGTGGGACGTTACCGAGCCCGTATTGGTCTCGAAGAACTCTTCAATCGACAGCTCAAGTTCAGAGCAAAACTCTGGGTCCAGTAGGGAAAGGGGTTTCAATTTCCAGTATCGGGTGCGGGCGGGATCGGGGCCCCAATCTACTGTAATGGTGACGGGAGAGTGGTCAGAAAGGGTTCTCGGAAGGATCATTAGCTGAGTTACACTTTTGACCAGTATGTTAGAGATCACCCACCTATCAATACGAGAACAGGAGTCGTGAACCGAGGAGTAAAAGGAGTAGATGCGGGAGTCCGGGTAGAAGAACCTCCACGCGTCCACCATGGCCAGACGGGGAAGGGAGGACAGCGCCGCATAAGCCGCCCTGGAGAGGTGACGTGGCCTGGAGCCCGATCTATCTAGAGCTACATCGAAGATCGTGTTGAAGTCCCGACCCCAGAGGATTGGGACAAGGGGGAAACCATCGAGAAGGGAGGTGACCTGCACATAAAATTCCGGGTCATCAAGGTTAGGGCCATAGATGTTCAGGAGAATCACTTCCTTGTGGTGCAGCATGGCGTGGAGAAGTACATATCTACCCTGGGGGTCAATTGTCGAGGAGATGAGGGAAAATTGAAGGCTCCTATGGATAAGGGTCATGACTCCTCGGCTCTGGGAAGAATAATCGGTGAAAAACCTGTGAGGACCCCAGGACTTGGCGAATCGCATGCAGTGTACAGAACGAGCATGAGTCTCTTGAAGGAAGAGAAACTTGGATCGATGGCGCTCGGCCTGCAGCTGGAGCTGTCTCATCTTCCTATAGTTCCCCAGACCCCGCACATTCCAGCTCATAAAGGTCAGGGCACTCTCAATCACAGTATGGCGGTATTAAGAATAAAGCAGAATGTCCGTGACCGAGGGGTCAAATTAACAGTTCCACGAGAACAGATCCGAAATGCCTCAGCACAGTTCGCCTTCGCTGCCATCGCCACTTTTTCAATAACAAAAACCCCAACATCCCCAACATAGCCCACCCCCACCCACACCCCCCTCCCAATCAGAGGGATAACCAGCCCATCCCCTTGTAAACAAAACCAAAGCAGAGGCATCATCGCCTGGGGGTCTGAAGGCCCGACTGGCCGTAACGCTCTGGGTTGCAGCAGAGCAAATAGTACATGAGAAGCCCGTGATGGAGGAGAAATGCAGATTGGACAAAGTACTTGCCAAAGGCACTACGGGCGAGCACTGAGGTTTGAACTGAGCAAGCAGGTTGCGGGATAAAGGATTGACATGGCCCCAGTTCAGGGGGGGCGGGAGGACCTATGCGCCTCCCGTCGGGGACCAAGGATCACCGCTGTGCCGAGATCAGGGGAAAGGGATCAGCCAGGAAAGTGTTCATCAATAAATTTGGAGGCTTCCTCTGGAATCGTGAAAAACAACACCTGATTGGAGTGCTCTATGCGAAGCTTGGCCGGATAAAGCATAGCATATTTGATGGAGTGGTCTCGTAGCCTGAGTTTCACTGCCTGGAAGGTCTTGCGTTCCCGCTGGACCGCCGTTGAGAAGTCGGGGTAAAGATGGATCCTAGCACCGCCCAGAAGTAGCTCACCCTTGAGTCTCGCAGCCCTGAGGAGGGCGTCGCGGTCGCGGTAGTTTAATACGCGAGCTATGATGGGTCGAGGAGGGGCACCAGGCCTAGGTTTCGCCACCAGGGCACGATGTGCCCGTTCAATTGCGAAGTGTGGAGAGAGCTCGGGCTCGTCCAGGAGCGACAGAAGTGTGCGTTGAACGAAGTCCTCCATTGGCTCATGAATTTCATCCTCGGAGACCCCGATGATGCGGAGGTTGTTGCGCCTCGAGCGAGATTCCAAATCTTCATTTTTATTTTCCACCTCAGTGACTCGGTTGGAGAGAGCAACGACATCGGTGCAAAGAGCCCCCAGCGCATCCTCAGCAGAGCCGACCCGCGTCTCGACCTCCAATACACGGCTGTCCGTCCTCTCAATGTGGGCCTTAATAGAGGATATGGTACCGTTCATGTCGTCAAGTTTGGAGTGGAGAGCAGTGAAACCCTCACGTATAAAATCCATCATGTTCCGGGAATCCGGGGTTGTGTCGAGGGGGGCATCGGAGGCCGGCTCGGTGGGCTCCTCAGATGGCTTCCCCGCAGCCCTCGCAAACATATTGATGGAGCTCTGCTTCCTCGCACCTCCCTTGGTCATCCTGGCTTTTACGTGTATCAGGGAGAGAGAAGAGGGAGAGATGAGAGCTAGATATTAGTGCCAAAGAGCGTCCTCCGGGATACCGGGGCCAATGCGTGTACCGGGGCAATGTAGGCAAGGAACAACCAGTGGGCTCACCCCGAGTCCGGGGGGCAAAGAGTAGAAGTCGTGACCCCTCTAGGGCTGGAGGGTAGATGTCGCCGAGGTTGGTGTAGTGGGCCCAAGCGCGCCCAGGCGACGCGGCACACAGTGGCAGGCGCGTAGTTCAGGGAATCCTGTGGAGGCAGTAACGCGGTGTGATCACCAGCGCCGCAGCCCCAGGGCGCAGGCAGCCCGGGGGGAGATGGAGCACGGCCCCGCGGGTCCCAGTGGCTAGGTCCGTTTTCCAGCAGGGGTTAGCGGCGTCGAAAGAAAGGCAGGGGGGTGGAGGGGGTCAGCGCCGTCCCAGCAGCGGCGCCAGTCCCAGCACAGGGGAGACACCCGCAGGGTATAGTAGGTGCGAGCAGTCGAGCCGGGATCACAGCGGGCAGGCACAGTCCCCCCCCCCCCGCGCTCCCCCTACCTCCAAGCTGCCACGGAGTCGAAGTAGCCCCTCAGGGCACGGACCAAGGGCCCGGGGCCGGTCGGCACCCGCAAGCCGCACCAGGAAGGAGAAGAGTCGGCGGTCTGAGGAGGTCCCGGCTGAGCGGCTCACAGGGATGAGGAGAGGCCCGGCCGGCCACAGTAATCCGGCGCGCTCCGCCGGGCGGGCGCCCCTCCCCCAAAGTGGCCCGCAGCGCCGCGGCCTCAGGTCAGAGGAGGGCCGCCGGAGCCGTGGGGCGGGGAGGGCGGAAGGTTGCAGCCGCAGGAGAGAAAGAGAGGCGCAGCCCCGTCCTCGGGGCTTGCAGCGGCCACAGGCTGCGCCCAGCCGCGGTAGTGGTGCTTCCGAAGGATCGGGTAAAGGAAGCAGGTCCGCAGGTGGCGTCGGGCAGAGCAAAACAGGATCCAGCGCTCTGCTGGTCCGGAGCACGGCGTTTAGGCGGCCATCTTGATTGCCGCGCAACAGCGCCCCCTTTTATTAATACTTTCTAATTATACCTTCAGTTATCACAAATGGGTGGCTTGCCGTACATCACAGGGTTTTGAAGTGTGTATATGGTGCACATGGGCGTGGCTACGAGGGCCATGTAGGAGGAGGTGATCTGGAGGAGCTCCCGAGATCCTGAAATGATCCGGGTGAAAAAGTGCGCAACGATGGGCCGACGACCGCTGAAAATACACATGTCGGTGTGTGAATGATTGGGCCACGCTTGGTGGACTTCTGGAAGGTGTAGGAAGAACGGCGGCAGAGATCTGTGCGGAAATGATAAGGAGCACCAGAGACAAAAGACGACACAAAATGGCCGACCAATGTCCGGAACAAAGGAAGGAGCAGGCCGCACGGTGACCGAGCGAAAGAGGCGTACTGGGTGCGCATTTGTCATTTGTGCAAAATACAGGTCCTCTGGGTCATGTCGAATAGAACGGTGAGGCCGAAGGCGAAACAGCCCACGACTTCGCTAAGACGTACCCTGGTCAAGACAATACCAAGAGCAGGGATAAGCCACCTGCAAGCGGCATGACGACAACGGGCGCTAACCAAGAAGTCCTAGCTGCGATTGCGGACCTAAAGGCGGCCTGGGAATCTAAACTCTAACTAGCCGTCACTGAACTGAAAACGGC
Source organism: Ambystoma mexicanum (assembly GCF_040938575.1). Lineage (NCBI taxonomy): Eukaryota > Metazoa > Chordata > Amphibia > Caudata > Ambystomatidae > Ambystoma > Ambystoma mexicanum. The sequence continues at coordinate 1,250,314,542 of NC_090927.1, read as the reverse complement.
ACTGGACCTCAAGGTCGGAGAGGTGCAGGAGGATGTTAATCTACTCCGACAGGACGTCAGGACCTTGGCGGAGCACACGGAGTCCCTTGAGAAGGAAGTTAGCCCGAATACCGTGGATTGTGCCTCCCATAAGGCCGAATTGCATCCCCTGATACAAAGAGTAGACAACTTGGAGAGCGGAGGAGGCGGAAGGACGCCCCCGACGAAACATCCGCATCGTGGGCCTGCCGGAGGGATTGGAGGGCCGCGATCCCACGGAATTTATTGAGTCCATGCTACTGCAAGAGATACCCAGAGGAGCCCTATCTCAAGGATTTGCGGTGGAAAGGGCACATAGAGCTCTAACAAGGAGGCTGCCGCCGGGAAACCCACCTAGGCTGGTGATAGCCAAAATTCTTAATTATCGAGATCGGGAGAGGATATTGGAACACTTTCGCAAGGGAGGAACGATTACACGAGGAGCGGCAAACATCACGGCCTACCCGGACTATACCCTGTCTGTGCAGCGTTGCCGCATGAACTTTGGGACGGTAAAGCGGAGATTGAGAGAGGCGGACCACAAATATATGTAACTGTATCCGGCAAAATTGAAAGTCATACATAAACACAAAAATTTGTTTTTTGAGACCCCGGAGGATGCCATGGGATGGCTCAATGCGCAGGGATGTCCCCAGGAGTCAGAAGTTCGGACGGAGAGAGAGCACGGAAGAGATAAGTAATGCACGAGGAAGGTGCCACAAGATGGCGCGGCACGTGGGACTTGAATATAGTCATTTGCGCAGCCTTCAGTAGAGAAGGTCAGACTATTGCACTAGATGTTATGAGCAATGTAGTTATTATTGAAATAATGGGAGCCTTACAGAGCGGATCTCTTTACCCCACAACAATTTTAGTTAAGTGGCCATTAGGGCGACTTCACCCTACTGAGCTCTGTGCATTGTTTGGTGCTTGCAGGGCTAGAATTGGGGGTGCCTGAGTTCCGAGAACGGAGCTGGGCAGCAGTTGGGGTGTGTGGTGTTGGGGAAGGGACGGGTGGAGGGAGGGGTGGGAAGTTGGGAATTTGCTGTGTACATAGTTATGGATAGTTTGAGCTGGTACAAGAAGCTACAAGTAAAGATGGAGAGCTGTACCTGTATCACGTGGGCAAGGGGGATTCGCTACACGGAAAGCAAGAAGACACTCATGAGCCATGGGGGACCTTAAGATTGTAACATGGAATGTCAGGGGACTTAACAGTTACTTAAAGAGAAACAAAGTCATGATGTACTTGAAAAGACAGAAGATTGATATTGCGCTGTTGCAGGAAACACATTTGACCCGGCAAAAATTGGAACTGGTGGGGAAGAAGTGGAGAGGTACTGTAGTAGGCTCTCCATATTCTGCCTACGCTAGGGGAGAGCTGGTCTGGGTGGCACCGCACGTTCCGCTCTAACTTACACAAGAAGTGGTGGACACGGAGGGGAGGTTGGTCATATTGAAGGCTTTGGTAGAGAATAGAGAGGTGTGCATTATAAATACGTATGCCCCCAACCAAAACACTGCGGCATATTTTAGAACCCTGTGTACTCATCTGGGCGCGTGTATGGGAGGAGCGGTTATCTGGGGAGGGGATTTCAACTGCGTCCTCAACCCAAAGGCAGACAGATCTGATGGGAAGATTGATGGGCCCACCCCAGCGGCCAGGGTATTGCAGACATTACTAGACGACTTTGGGCTGGCAGATGTTTGGAGGCTGAAACACCCTAATGAAACACAGTACTCACATTACTCAGCTCCGCAGCAACTGTACACGAGACTTGATTACTTTTTTGCCACGCCAGATGTGGTGATAGAGACCACCCAAATAGACTGTCGGACCACTCGCCTCTAGTGCAGTTGGCAGTACTGCCGCCCCAGGGCGCGGATGCCGACATGGCGCCTCCGGGCGGAGGCGCTCCGGGACCCGGTCTTCAGGGAAGATATTAGGGATGCGATCACAGAGTACTTTGAGGTAAACACAGGAAGCGTAGACTCGGCGTGCACGCTCTGGGAAGCCTTTAAGGTAGTATTGCGGGGTGCTGCTATTGCTAAATCAAAAGGCCTACAGGGTGGGGTCCTTACGGAACTAGAGGAAGCGGAAGAGAAACTGGAGCGGGAAAGCAACAGGGCGGGAGGGGATGCAGTACTTGTACTCGAGTTACAGCAGAGGTGTGCAGAGCTTTGGGAAAGGCTCTGCAACCTTAACTATAAGAAGTATGTCGAGAGGTAACATGCCGGAGGGGATAAAACTGGCCGCTTGTTGGAGTGGTTATATAAGAGCGAAACCCCCAGGCCCCCGATTAGGACAATAACTAGAGAAGACGGGGAGGTGGTTGACACCCAAGAGGGAGTCAACGAGGCATTCTTGGACTATTATAGGACATTATATGAGGACAGAGGAGGGGACAATCGAGAGGAGATTAGAGAAACCCTAAAAGACATGGAATTACCTAAGATTAGTGCTGAAGAAAGGGAGGAGTTGGACGCACCGATTACCTTAGAGGAATTGGAGGAGGTGGTGAAGCAGCTGCCCACCTGTAAGACCCCGGGCGCGAACAGATTCCCTGGCGAGTTTTATAAAACATAGAGAGGAAGTACTCCCCCCCCCCCCCCCCCCCCCCCTATGCTAGAGATGCTCAATGAGTCTTTTGAGATGGGTCGGCTGCCGGAATCGCTTAGAGAAGCGTTAATTGTGCCGCTCCCTAAGCCCAACTAGCCAGGGCATAGCTGCGGCTCCTATAGGCCGTTGTCAATGTTGAACCAGGATAGCAAGATATTGACGGCGGTCCTGGCCAACAGGCTGCGTAGAGTTATTAACAAACTGATACACCCGGACCAGACAGGTTATGTCCCCAACAGAAATATAACCCACAACCATAGGCGACTCCACCGGGTGATTGAAGAGGGAAACAGGAGCGAAGGGAAAATGGTGGTGGTGTCCCTAGATGCAGTCAAAGCTTTTGATTCAGTGAGGTGGCCATGGTTGCTGGAGGCCCTGGAAGAATACAGGATGGGGCCGGGTTATGTTAGGTGGGCAAAATTACTATACAGTGAACCACTGGCCAGGGTGCGCACAGGATCGGTGATATCTGAGAGATGGCAACTCAGCAGAGGCACCAGACAAGGGTGCCCCTGGTCCCCGATGTTATACATTCTAGCCCTGGAGCCCCTGGCAGTGTACCTCAGACAACAATATGACATGGTTGGTATTGAGGTAGGGGGAGAGAAACACCTAATATCCTTGTATGCTGACGATTTACTACTATACTTGAAATATCCGGAGGAAAATCTTCAGTATATTCTAGAGGTTATGGAAAGGTATGCAGAACTGTCCGGCATAGCGGTGAACCCCCAAAAATCGAGCATGTTCCCATTGGGGAGCTACATAGGAGCCCCTCTGGAGTGGTTGCCAGTGTTGTCCGTACCTTGGGCGGCTGATTCCTTCCGCTACCTCGGAATAGATGTGTATCATACGGTGGAGGGGGAACACTTGCATAATACTGAGGTGGCTGTGAAAAAAATCCGAACAAGTATGAAGTTTTGGGAGAAGCTGCCGCTGGCGATGATGGGACGGGGGCGATGCTCAAAATGGTGGTCCTGCCCAGGCTGTTACATTTCTTCAGTAATATACCATACTTGATACCCAAAAAGGTTTTTGTCAAACTGAATAGCGTGTTCAGGGACTTCCTATGGCATGGCACTCGCAATAGAGTGGCGCTATGGAAGCTGCAGAACTTCCATGATAGAGGGGGCATTAAGCTGCCTTTTTGAGGCCTATTATGTAGCTAGTCAGTTGCTATATGTAACCAAATGGCTTTCTGATGAGGTAACTCCTGAATTTGGGCTGTTTGGGCAGGACTGCACCCCGTTTTACCTAAAGGAGATTATCTGGGTGCCTAGACTGGAAATGAAAGAACGCCCGGGTATGATATTGCTTGGCTGGAAGATGTGGCGCAGAGTATGCCGACTGATGGATAACCGTTACCCGTGTTCCCCACAGGTACAGCTAGTCGCCTTAGCTGGGAGAGATAACCAACTCAGAATGATAATTAGGACCTATTGGGAATCGGTCGGGCTGGTCACATTGGGAGATGTATGGCAAGAGGGGATCATTAAAGATTTCGAAGAACTGGGAGAAGAGGCATGGTTTGCACAGAGGCCAATATGTCACGTATCTTAGGCTAGTGCAGATTATTCGTAAAACCTGGCCAGAGACTGTACTGGCGGAGGAGCCAGACGTCCTAATGGGAACAATATATAACATATCAGAAGGAGGGCACGAGATCTCTAGACTGTACGAGATGGTGATGACCCGGGTGGGGAAGGATTTGACTCATTTGAGGCTGGACTGAGAAGCGGAGGTGGGGGCACAGATGACCGATGGGATGTGGGAACGTGCTATGGGATACCACAAGAAGGTGTCCAGAAATGCCAGATTGCAGCAGATACAGTTATACATAACGCATAGAGCCTATATGACCCCAAAGAGAATATCTAAGTTTGTAAACGCAGGAAGACAATCATGCCCAAAATGCGATGAAGAAGATGCTGATATGACACACATGTTCTGGTCTTGCCCAGTGATTGAAGCTTTTTGGGGGGAAGTGGCACGGAAACTAGCAGATAAAGGGGTCACGCTCAACACAGATACGGCCTGCGCCTGCCTATTGGGAGGGTTTCCCAGACCACGGAATACTAAACATGTTGGGAAACTGAGGGACCTGGCATATGTGCTTGCTAAAAGGATTGCCATGGGCTGGAAGCAGTGCCACAAGCCATGGGTTGAGGTATGGTGGCGGGATTTGCAAAAATGGGCGGAGGCTGAAACGGTAGTATGGCAGGAGGCATGTAGCAAGTGCGGGGAAGAAGTGGGTAACCTGATGGCTTGGAGAGTGTTAATAACAGGATTGTTTGGCACAATAATGGATCCTGCAGCTTCGGAAGGAAGCGATACCCGGCCACACGCAGCAGATACAGAACGAGAAACGCAAACAAGCTCTTGAAGTGGGAGGGATTTGGGGAGCAGTAATGTGCGTTAATTGATGTTCACGAGTCTGTTGTAAATAATGCTGCAAGTTTGGTTTGTATTGTTTATTTGTTTTCAAAATAATAAAAAACCTTTAAAAAAAAAATGGTGCACATGTTTTATATCAGCAGCTGATCCACACACAGCCTGCTTCACGTGCCCGAGAAACCCACATCCAGTGAAGTTCTGTGCTGATGTCACACCATGATCTCTCAGGAGATGCCTTCAATACGTGCACGAAATAGGAAGGGGTTCAATTCAGTTGTCAACTTCACCATTTGTCTGGAACAGCTGAATGTCGGATGTAGGAAAGTGTGTCCCTGCCAGGCCTAGAGCAGGTTACAGAAGATCCAGTATATACCAGGCAGAAAGTCGCCCCCACAAATCATTGTCTTCCTGTGGACCACCCAGCATCAGTTGGATCCAGACCTTCCATCAAATAGGCAACCTCCAGACCTACCAATGTGCTTATTGTAGACCTTAGGAGTTCTTCAGTGCCGTAACATGTTTTCCAAACCAGCACGTTTACTGTTACTGAAGAGGGGTATCCAGACCTTGGCTTCTATCCTCACAAGGGTTAATCAGGCTCTGGCCGACTCGCCCAACATGCATGGGTAGTACCGCCAGTCAGTCCTTTGGTGGTTGATCACCACTCTCTCCATAAACCTGGTGCTTAGGTACCAGAAGATGTAATGTCATTCAAGATTGCTTGGGTGTTGGTTGAGTAAGCTCCATCCTCCACGGCTAGAGCTGCTGCCAAGTAGACGAGTATTCCACTTCAAGCTGGGCACCAGATCTCACTCTCAATTACCAGAGTCTGTCTCCAATAGGATTCAGAGATGGTGGTTCTTGGTCATGGGGTGGATACCCTTTTCAGGACTCCCTAGAATCCTCAACTCTGGTCTTTTGGGTCTCTGTTGCAGCGTGTTCCTTTTCAGCCCAGAGTACCCAACATGGTTTTGACTAGCAATCCTTGTCCTTAGCACATGTTTTTTTAATATCAAGCAGCAGCCACTGGTGCCTTCAGCTCCAGTTGATACTCCTGCGGCATCACTCCGCTCTCATTCACCTACATGCCTATGTCCTTCCATTGTTCATCTAAGGAAGAAGTGAGTGTTCAGGATTGGCTCTGTCACAAGCCAAGGTATCAACCGACGATTCAAGGAAACAAAATGAAATGCAAGTTTAATTCATTGAACAAAAAACCTTAGTAGTAAGGCATATAGTAGAGGTTTTAGCAGAATAAGGCTACATCTCTGCATAATAGTGCAGTCGTCCAAGAAAAACACAAGTGAATGGGGTGGTGTCGTGCTGGAATACTACAATTCATCCCCTCTTCTAAAGTAGGACGTGGGTCCGGAATCCAAGTTCGCAAGACTTCAACAGTTTATGATCTGCATTATATCACCCTGAATTCTTCAAAGCAAAGTCACTCACGGTTCACTGAGGCTTGCCAGCATCCAGGGCTCTTCCATCAGGATCTGATGTCTCTTGGGTTATACTGCATGTGTTCTGCACGCAGTATTCCCTGGACGTTTCCTCTAATCAAAATACTACTTTCGGCCAGGAAGTGTTGCTGAGCCTAATCCTTTCAACTAAAACCGCTTGACATGTGCTTCAATATTTTATAGTGAAATCTGTTATTAACACATTTGGAAGGAGAAAGAGCCTAAAAGATGAGAGTAACAAATGATTACCTTCATGGTGATTCAGATACTCCTAGCCTGTGGCTCTCCCTCCTTTATAATTTCCGCCCAGCCATCCCTTTTTGCAAGACTCAAGCCTCTTCCCACTCCTTTTCAACATCTACATGTCCCCCTTAATGAAAATCATTCAAACCCATGGACCGACCACCTAGAACTACGCAGATGACACCCAACTCATCAAGATGACCACAACCCAAGACCCAATCAACACCCTCAACAATTGCCTCACCGACATATACAGCTGGATGACAAGCCAACAACCTCTACCGTAACCCGACCAAAACAGAAATAATAATCTCAAGCCCTGAAGATAATGCCACAGACGCACAACTGTACTGGCCACCTTGCATGAAAACCCAACCAGACGCATGCATCGTCCATGATAAAAAAAAAAAAATCTGATAATACTCATGGACAATAGACTCTCACTAGAACCACATGTCAACGCTCTAACAAAGAAATGTTTCAATCTCCTGCGGCTACTTAGAGGGGTCCTCCCCTACCTCTCCTTCCGACAGAGAACCCTTGCAATCATCTCCCTAGTACCATCAAGAATTGACTACGCAAATAGCCTCACCCTTGAATGACAGAACGACTCACAAAAAACTCAAACGCATACAAAACACTGCAGAAAGGATTCTCTTGAGACTAAACGGAAGAGACCACATCACACCATCCCTGAGTTAACATAATTGCTGACGCGTTTCGGATATAAAATCCATCATCAGGGCTTAGTTTTCTTTTCATCGCAACCAAGAATAACATTATCATGTTCATCTGTGTACCTATAATATATAATGGGCCATAGTTTTAATACTTTTAGAATTGTCATTGAAATTCATCAAACTACTATTAGATTAATCCACTTATTTCCATCAAGTAACACTAACCTCAAACGCATATGAGGTGGCTTGAAATATGTTCTGCCTGTGAGGGAAAATAAATCATTGTTTAACTTGCTCGTGTCACTCTAAGTCCACCACTCAACATCATGTATTTTGTATACCGCTATGTATCATACTCATCCAGCGGTAGGCGTGGTTTCCTATGCTGGGAGATTATAAGGTGGCTGGAGTTTTGCTCATAAGAATCTTCTGTCTCTGTGGACAATTAAACATGGAAAAGCCATGTTATGGGCAATGTTAAATCGAGTCAATAATACACCTTAGTACCATAGCACCATATGTATAAGCATACGTCTATTGATTACAGTGCAGTAGGATGCAGTCTAACTACCATTGTATCTACAAAATGAACCAATCCGCACAGTATCAAGTCTGCATATTCCCGTAACCTGGACGACTGGCTGATCCACGGGGAAGTCAGCAGCACAGGTTTTGACTCATCTGGACGGCACCTGCCTACTACTGCAAAGGCTGGGCGTCTCCCTGAACTTAAATTTCTCCAGCATGGGGTCTGGCATGGATTCACATGCTCATGAATATTCCCCGTCGTCGGGCTGGGAATCCTCGCCAAAAGAAAAAACAGTTTGTTTCGTGTCTAAACTGTCTTTTGAGGGGATTGGGTCCTCCGATGTATTCCATATCTATGACAGGTAATGTCCACAGCTGTGCTGCTTCGGAAAATCTTTGGTGTCTGCGTCCTGCGCCGATGACGTCGATGCACCGTCCCAGAGGACCTCCTCCGACGGCCGACGTCACCCGATGTGATAAGTAGGACGCACGACACCCATAGCCTCAGTTCCGTTTTTTCCACGAACGTGTTCGCTTTGTGAATCTCGGTACGCCTCGACTCGTTGGAGTTTGCTGTTTTCTATTCTCGGTTCGTTGAACCTGTTCGGTTTGTTGTGAAGACCTGTTCGTGGCGATGTCTTTCTCATCTTCGACCCCGCGTCCGGGCTTCAAGAACTGCAGGGACTGTGGGTCCAAGATGTCGGTCACGGACTCGCACGACGCCTGCCTCTGGTGCCTCGGGGAGGCCCACGATACGGACGACTGTGTCGACTGCCAGTCGCTCACTGCAAAGGCCTTGCGGGAACGCAAAAAGAAGCTGTCGGTAGGCCGGGTGTCTAAGCCCTGGAAGTCGAGGTCTACAGGCTTTTCGACCGATGACTCGAGGGGTGACTCTCCGCGTCGTCGTCGGAAGTCCGGTGGGTCTCCTTCCAGGAGTCGGTCTCGCCACTCCTCCACCTCTTCTAGGCATTCCAGGAAGCGCCGCCGGCATAGGTCGCCTTCCCCGTCCTCTTCCGAGGACTCCGCCCGTCGGCGGGTCGCTTATCCCTCCATGCAAGCGACACCGGAGGAATGGGCTTCCTTCGGGAAGCAGATGCTAGCGATTCTGGAATCGCAGGGCACCGGTCCGTCCGTGCCTCCGAGTGGGGTCGGTCGGCACCGGTCGAGACACCGCCCGTACGCCTTCAGGCTCGTGTGGTCGGAACGGCTCACGGGAGAGGTCCCGCTCTGACAAGGGTAGCCGTTCTCGCCATGCTCGTTCCAGGTCCCGGTCCTCGACGCGCTCGAGACCGCGTGATCCTGTGCCGTCTTCGAAGAAGACGTCGACGCCTGTGGCACCGAGGTCGTTGACGATTTCTCTCGAGGCTCCACCTCCGAGGGGGTCGTCGACGTCGTCGGCGCCCAGGTTGTCGGGAGACACGCTCGGAACTCCGGCTTTGAGGACTGTGTCGATGCCGCCAATGCTGGCGGCGCTGCAGCTGACGTCGACGCCAATTCGCTCGACGTCGACGCCTTTTCTGTCGATGCCGGCTTCGACTCGTTCGGCGCCCTCTATGCCTTTTCTGTCGACGCCGGCGCCTTTCGAGGCGGTGGTGTCGGAGGGGCCCCGTGGCACGGGGTTTGCCCCTAGAAAGGCTATGGCTAAGGTCCGGCACTGCTTTGGTCCGCAGAGGTCTTCCTCTCCCCGCCTGGAGTACATTTCAGAGGGCGATGAAGGCTCTGATGGCGGCCTGGTTCCGGTTACGGTTCCAGATGACCTTATCTCGGGCCATAGTCAGTTTGATGACCTGAGGCAGTCGCTGCATGATGCCAGTGGACTGGACACCTCGGAGTTTTGTCGGCCGGAGCCTGGCACTCATGCCGATTCTTCATATCGGCGCCTTATGTCTCGGGTTACCGAGTACTTGGGTTGGTCAGCTCCCCCAGGGGAGTTCGTTCAGGATGATCTCACGGACATCCTTGATCTCGGTCCACCCACTGACCTGGTTTTGCCTTTTCATATGGCTCTGCAGAGAAGGGTGGCGGTGGCTTGGACTGCTCCGGAGAGTCTCCCGGCAGTGGGCAAGTCTTTGTCGCGAAAATACCATCCAGCCAGTAGCGACCCCTGCTACTTGTCTAGGCACCACACCCCAGAGAGTTTGGTGGTGCAGGCAGCTCCGGCCCCGGCAAAGCCGGCGTCGTATCCTACCATCCCTCCGGATAGGGACGACAAACGTTTTGACGGCTGGGCGAAGAAAGTGTTTTCTTCGGGGGGGTATGGCGCTTCAGGCGGCCAACTCCATATGTGCCTTGTCTCGTTTCACACACACTCTGTGGAACTGTGTTGCATTAGCGGCTGATCATATTCCCGAAGGGGACGAATGGGATGGTTTCCTTGCTATGGTTCAGGATGGCAAGGATGCTATGTGTGAGGCCGTTCAGTCGGGTTTGGACTTGGCGGATTATGTCAGCCGGTCCATGGCGGCGAGCACCGTAATGCGCAGGTTTGCGTGGTTGCGGAAGTCTGGGTTCGCTCCTGATGTGCAATCCCGGCTCCTCAACATGCCTTTTGACGGTGAACACCTTTTTGGCAGCAAGGCTGACGAGAGCCTTGAGAGGTTGCAGACCTCCAAAGCTGCAGCGAAATCGTTGGGTGCTGCAGTTCGCCAACCTGCGCCTTTTCGTCCTAGGGGACAGCAATGGAGGGGAGGTTCCTTTCGCTATTACTCGTCCTTCAGTAAAGCGAGAGGAGCTAGCAGTCAAAGAGGCCATCGTAAGAGTGCCAGAGGTGGAAACAAAGGTACTCGAGGTGCCAAGGCCGCTCGGGCAGTTGCCTCTTTGCCCTCAGGCAACGCCGCAGCCGCTACCACTCAGTCATGAGGCCAGGTCCCATGGTTCGCCGGTTGGGGGAAGGCTGGCGCAGCATCTTGTAGAGTGGCAATCCATTACTTCGGATGTGTGGGTTCTGGAGATCATAACCCACGGCTACTGTCTTCCTTTTCGGCAGAGGCCTCACGACAATCCACCAGTGAACCTCTCTTTGAAGAGTCCGGATCCGCTCCTTGCGCAGGAAATTCAAGCCCTGCTGGAGAAAGGCGCCATAGAACTGGTGCCTGTAGCAGAGAGGAACTAGGGATGGTATTCCCCTTATTTTTTTATTTCAAAGAAAGACGGGGGATTGAGACCCATCATGGACTTGCGCAGTTTGAACAAACTCCTCAGGAAGGACAAGTTCAAGATGGTGACTTTCTCAAGTCCTCCAGGCTCCCGAGCAAGTCCTGGATCATCTGTCCGTCACCTGCCACTCCCTTCACAGGCTGGGCTCCTCCCTCAATTTAAAGAAGTCCCATTTGACACCAACGCAGCGGCTCCAGTACATCGGAGCAGTGCTTGACACGTCCCTGGGGCAGTGTTTTCCTCCTCAGGTGAGGGCTCTTCACGTTCAGCAGATGGTGCACAAGTTTCAGTTTGCCCAGAATCTCCCAGCGTCCGAGTTCTTGAGACTGCTCGGCCTCATGGCATCCTGCATTCTTCTTGTGCCAGAGGCTCGTCTGCGGATGAGATCTTTGCAGTGGGCACTCAAGCTCCAGTGGTCTCAGTCCTCTGGCAGGCTGTCGGACCCTGTTCAGGTGCCGCCCTCGGTAGCCCGGGACCTTCTGTGGTGGGCCGTCGAGCGCAATCTGATGAAGGGGGCCCTATTTTGGCTGCCCTGGCCGGAGGTGACGATCGTGACGGACACATCCCTCACGGGATGGGGAGCTCATGCCAACGAGTTGACAGTCAGCGGTCGTTGGTCTCCGTCGGAGTCCAGACTCCATATCAATCTGTTGGAGCCGAGGGCCGTCAGGCTAGCCCTGAAGGCTTTTCTGCCGACTGTGCGCGGGAAGAGTGTCCCGATTCTGACGGACAACACGGTGGCCATGCACTACCTCAACAAAAAGGGGGGTGGGGGGCAGGGTCACTTCTGCTGTGCAGGGAGGCGATGCAGCTCGAGTTCTGGGCCATCCAGCAGGAAGTTTCGATCTCGGCGGTTCATCTGGCTGGAGACGACAACGAGACGGCGGACGCTCTGAGCAGGCAGAGCACGATCTCTCATGAGTGGGAGCTGGCTCAGGAGATTCTCCTGGAGATCTTCACCCCCTCAAGTGGATCTCTTCGCCTCCAGTGTCAACCGGAAGTGTGAAAGGTTTTGCTCGCGGGAATTTCCTCCAAAAGGAGCCTTAGGAGACGCGTTCGTGGTGGAGTGGTCATTCCCACTGCTGTACGCGTTTCCTCCAGTCCCCGTCATCCCGCAAAGCTGCAGAGGTTACGGAGGTTCGGTTCCCGGATGATCCTCATTGCTCCGGCGTGGGCCCAGAGGACGTGGTACCGGGACCTTCTAGACTTGTCCATCTGCCCTCCACGTCGTCTTCCCTACCGAGACGATCTGCTCTCACGGGAGGGGGGTCAGGTTCTCCATCCAGAGGTCAGATCCCTCAATCTTCACGCTTGGCTTCTGAAAGGTTGAGGTATAAGGATTGGGACCTCCCTGAAGACGTGATGGAGGTGTTGCTCTCGGCCAGGCGGTCGACAACAAAGTCTCTGTACCGTTGCCGTTGGAGAAAGTTCTGCGACTGGTGCAGAGTTCAGAATGTGGATCCTTTTGAATGCGACATTCCCATGGTTTTGTCTTTTTTGCTTTCTTTGGCCCACAGGGGCTTGCAAGTGGGGACCATTATAGGTTACCTGGCGGCGCTGTCCATATTTAAGCGCTCGTCTGAAGAGTTCCTATTTTAAGATTCCTTTAATTTCGCAGTTTTTGAAAGGGCTCACTAATGTGTTCCCTCCGTCACCTTTTTTGGTGCCAGGTTGGGATTTGAACCTTGTTCTTAAGTTTCTTATGGGTGCTCCGTTTGAGCCTTTACATTCTTGCCCTTTGAGGCTGTTGACTCTGAAAACTGTTTTTGGTTGCGGTTACTTCCGCTCGCAGAGTGAGTGAGTTACAGGCACTTTCAGTTAAGCCACCCTTCACTGTGTTTCACAAGGACAGGGTTGTCCTTAGAGTTCGTCCTTCTTTACTTCCGAAGGTGGTTTCGGATTTTCATTTGGGCCAGACAGTTGTTCTTCCGGCCTTCTATCCTCCTCCACATCCTGGTAAGGAAGAGGAGAGGCTCCCTAGGCTTGATCCTCGGAGAGCGTTGAGCTTTTATATTTCGCGCATGTCCCGGGTCAGAGTGGACGATCAACTCTTTATTGGTTACGCTGGAAAGCGTTTGGGACAAGCTGTGATGAAACAGACTTTGTCACGTTGGATTATTTTGGCTATCTCGAGTGTTACCGCTTGGCGGGTAAGGACCCTCCGGCTGGCTTGCGGGCCCATTCTACCAGAGGAGTGGCTGCGTCTACTGCCCTGCAGAGGGGAGTTCCTATTCGTCACATCTGTGATGCAGCCACCTGGGCTTCAGTACATACTTTTGTATGTCACTACTCCCTCGATTCCATCAGGGGGCAAGATCTGGCCTTTGGCAAGGCAGTTCTCTATTCCGCAATTTGATTGGGCATGCTAAATTTGTATTCTAAATTCTTTCCCACCTCCTTGCTTGGTACTGCTTTGGGAGTCTGTCATAGATATGGAATACGTCGGAGGACCCAATCCCCTCGAAGAACAAGTTACTTTCTTACCTGGTAACGTTCTTTCGATGGGATGGTCCAACGACGTATTCCATATCGCTCCCTCGCTGCAGAATTTCTTTTGCGATTGCAGCTTGCGTTCCTCAAGGCCTTGTGTGTCTGACTGGCAGAAAACTGGTGGCACACGTTCTGGGAAAAAAACTATAACTGAGGCTATGGGCGTCGGGCGTTCTTCTTATCACATCGGGTGACGTCGGCCGTCGGAGGAGGTCCTCGGGGACGGCGCATTGACGTCATCGACGCAGGACGCAGACGCCAAAGATTTTGCAAAGCAGCACAGCTGTGGACATTACCTGTCATAGATATGGAATACGTCGTCGGACCATCCCATCGAAAGAACGTTACCAGGTAAGAAAGTAACTTGTTCTTCTCCTATAAACCAATCACTGAGCTCTGGGTCATACTGCCCCTAGCCAATGACTGCCCCCTACCTAAGCCCCTCCTCTGGCAGCCTTCTTCAGAATTTTACAGCACGTTGAACTGTTGGGAGTCCTCGTGCTTCTCTCTTCGAGCTTTTTGCTACGTTAACTCTTTTTCAGTTTATCGAGCTGTGTGCTCCATCGATCATCCTTCCGACTAACGGGGACCCGTTTTTCAGATTTTTCAGCACCCCTCAACGGCTGTTTTTGTCTAGTGTTCTTCTTGGAGGCTTCTACACCGCGTGGATCATGCCTGGCGAGAAGGACATCGCTTCCCCCTTCAAGCTTTGCTCCGACTGTGGTTTGCTCCGACTGCGGTTTGCGGAATATATATATATGGACAACAAGCATTACCTGCACCCAACATATAAGGAGGAAGATTGTGCTATTTGCCATAGATTTGCGAAGCGCACGTTGAAGGATCGACACCAACGGTTGGAATTGTGGCTGCAAACCAAGGCCTCTGCACCGGGTGGGACCCAGGGGCATGCCTCTCCCGTATCCTGAGCGGGTTTCTAAATCCTTTGAGGGCACCCAACATGAGGTCAAGCACTGCGAGTCCGCTTCCGTCGGGGTCGCCGCTGCTGCGGGTCCCGCGACAATCATGGCGCAATCGTCCTCCATCTGCATCAATCTCCAGAAAACGCTGTGGTTCTTCATCTAAGAGTACGTCGGATAACCCAGGTAAGCTGAGGGAGAATCCGGAGAAGACCAGGCAGGAGAAGGCCAAGCAGGGCACGGTGTCCAGCCTACCCGCGACAGAGACGGCCAAAGGAGATACGGGGTCAGATTCAGCCTCGAAGGAGAAGGCCAAGCAAGACATTGAGTCCGGCCTTTCCATGAAGGCCCAGGTGCACCAGCGTCGCCCTCCCTCGAGGTGGTGGTGGCCTCTCTTTCAAAGGCCGTAGGGGTGGACCTGCAGTGTACCACGGCAACGGCAAGGGTGACCCTTCCTCCCAGGAGGGAGGCTTCAAACAAGCCAGTTGAGAAGTTATTGGAGAAGAGGATGCCAGACCTCAGTCCGAGACCGACCCCTCTGGACCCGAAGAGGGGGTGTGGGGTGGGGAGGTGTTTAAGGCCTTCAGGGAACAGACATACTCCTACGTCCCGTCCCCTTTCCTCCATACATTTGGGACATTCCGTCCAGTGGGACGGGACCGGAGCACTTTTGTAAAAAAGCATCAAATTGAAAGATGTGTCCTTCTCTTTTTACGCAGGGTACCGCACGTGGCTGTAACCCCGCCCTCCTGAGCTCCGCGCCGCACATCACCCTTCAGTCCTTTTCTCTGCGCAGTCAGGGCTGGATGCACTTGCATCACCAGGAAGACATTTTTCTTCTTTCCCGTTGTCCTTCTCTCCTGCTCCGGTTCTGCCGTTGCGTAGTCCTCCGTCTATGCCGGATCGTTTGGGATTTGTCTCTTGTTCCTCTTGCGAACGTCGTTTCACTAGGGCGGCTCCCATTCTCTTTGCTTGGAGTGTCTGGGACCGGATCACCGTTGGGACTTGTCTTTCTACTGTTACTCACTTTCGTTCCGGGCGTCGTCTTTGTCGGTGGGAGGAAGTCTTCCAGCGCGTTCCTCCACTGCATTTTCAACTCTTCATCGACGAAAAGAAGAGACGCCCGGTAAGTTCCTTACTTTTTAGGGCACCCCGGCTGGGGGCTCCTTCCCAGGGTCCTCCAGGTCCAGGAAGGGCTTCAAGAGCTCTGGTACCAGGGTTTGCCCTGAGGTGCCTCGCAGGCCTAATAGGCATACCAGGGTTTTCTCAGGATTCCCGCAAGGGGCCTGCCGACACCGGATTACGATCTGAGGTTCACCAATCGGGTGCCAATAGCCAGCCCAGTCATTCCGAGGCTTTGGGTACCGGAGTTCGCTCTGAAGTCTCCTTGTCCGGAGCTTTCCATACAGATACCGGGGTGCACCCTGAGGCCTCCGTTGAGGCTTTCTGTACCGAACCACGGTTAGAGGCCCCTCTCGGGGGAGCTGTTCAGACCGGACTCCGTTCCGAGGTTCCTCTTTTTGAGGCTAAGGTGTGTACCGACAGAACTGAGAGACCTGTCAGGGTCTTGTCGTGAGGTGGATTCCTCAACATTCCCGCGCTTAGGGTGATACCGGTTCTGTTGAGGGGGCAAAGGGAGAGGTCTCTGACCGTAACTCCTCAGTTACCGGCTTTGCCGAGGTTCCTCTTAGAAGCTAATTCAAAGGACCACGTCAGGATGTCCAGTAAACATCTGAGGCCCCATAGTACCGGCTCTGCCGAGGATCCTTGTGTCAAGGCTAAAGTTTTGATCAAGTCCCCTGACCAGTCTGTGGAGATGCCTGCCTCATCCACACATGTGACGCAGTTCACCTCAGATGTTAACAAAATGGCGGGCCTTCCCGCGTGGTCTGCGGTGGCCAATATGGATTCTTTTCTTATACCCACACTATCGACGGCGGGTGCTGGGAACCTTCTGTTTGGTGGACTTCCTTTTCCATGGGACAGTGGGAATCCGTTCCGCCACTCTTATGACTGGCGCACTGGGATGCCACTACTGCATAGGGTCTTGCTTCCTCCAGTTTCTGCTCCATTGGTCTATGTAGACCCGGTTGGTGGTGGGCCCTCTTGGCAGCCTTCCTCACTACGTTTGTGAAAGTAGGCCCCTCATGAGCCACCTCTGCCCACTCCAGTGCCTCAAACTTCGGCAGAGGATGCCTTTTTTGGGAAGTTTCAGAGTCTTAGGAACTGCGACCCTATGAGGGAGTACTTTAAGGGCCTTTTTAGGGAAATCGCCCCTCCGGTGCGCATCCTGCCCCGACAGTTCCAGCTACGGCACCTGTTGTCCTGGCAGCAGTACTGCCTCTACCTCCCAGCCCGCCTCCAACTCTTCAGCCTCTGCCCCCTTTGTCTCCGGTGGACAAGACTCCAGCAGAGCAAGACGTCAATTTGACGCCGGTCTCAACCGTCTGATCCTGACGCACTGGACAACCCTCGGGCAGTTCAGGATCGTGAGGACCAGCCCCGCTCTCTCAGAGCATTCCATGACCGGGTCCTGGACATGTCTCTCCTTGACATACCAGTTCCTGAGGCACCCGCTCCGCACAAAGGGGTGCTTTCTGTGGCACACACCTTGTCTCTGCAGGACTGCAACGGCCTGTGCCTTCAGAGGGACGGTCTGGCCGAGGCCTGCAAGGTCTGGGATAAACACTGCACTTGTCATATCAATAAGAGAATTGACGCCTGTTACAGGCTTCACACCTCTGAGGAAGTAGACTTGGTGTCATGTCTGCTTCCTTCCTCAACAGTGGTAGTGGCCGCCACTCTGCAATCCAAGCCGGCCTCTGTGACCTCTGCAGCTGAGGCTCAGGTTCTGACCAAGGAAGATAAATTGCTAGATTTCGTGGGCACGCTTTTGCCATTTTGGCGGCGGCGAATTTGAAACTCTGGAGGGATTTGGCTGATTTCCAGGAGTTCATTCCTGTGGACAGGCTGGAAGAGTTTAAGGGCGGCATTTGAGACACCAGGGTATTGGAGCAGGATATGCTAGAGGCTGCTGCGCACCATGTTGATAACTCAGCTCGAGGTATTATGTTGGGGGTAGACACCTCTCGTCACGCTTGGCTTCATGCAATGAAGTTTTCGAAGGAGGTACGAGATAAAGTTCTGGACCTGCCTTTTGACGGCAAAGAGTTGTTTCATTCCTCAACAGATGAAGAGCTCACAAATACTAAGGCGAGCACTCAAAATGCCAAGTCTCTGTCGGTGCTAGTGAAGCCCCCAGTCAAGGCTCGGAGATCTTTATCCCAGTCTCTGTCCTCCTCAGGCTTCAGAGGGGTCCAGGTCCGCAGGTCTCATAGGACTGATCCGCCGACAAGTCGTTTTTTCTCTCGGGCTTCAGCCTTCTCTTCAGGGACAGGTAGTCGCTCCGCCACAAAGTCTGCAAAAAGATATTTTTTGGCACTCGCACGAGACTGCGGTGGAAGAAGGACGAATCTCGTCTCATCTGGAGGTGTGGCAAACCATCACCGAAGACCGGTGGGTTTTGTCCATCGCTCGGGTGGGCTTCCACTTGCCCCTCCCCCCTACCAATCTTCCCTTTCAGCAGTCGGGGACACCCCCCCCCACAGAGCCGAGGTCCAGAAGCTTCTAGACCTCAAGGCGGTGGAACCCTTTCCCCTAGTGGAACGATGGGAGGGATTCTACTTTTGTCTGTTTACGGTGCCCAAACCCAACCAGGCTAGCCTGCGCACCATTCTAGACCTTTCCCAGTTCAACCTTTCTCTTCCCCAAGAGAAATTCAAGATGATCACGCCATGTCAAAGTCCTCTCTTCAGAAGGGCGACTGGCTCAGCAGTGTGGACCTTCAGGGTGCCCACATCAGAAATATCTGCGGTTCTCTCTGGGAGAGGAGAACTTCCGATTCAGAGTGCTCCCTTTTGGTCTCAGCTCAGCGCTGCGTGTCTTTACGAAGATGTCGGACATCACAGCTTTTCTACAGCTACAGGGTATTCACGTGTATCCATATTTGGACGACTGGCTTCTGCGCAGCCCCTGTCCAATGAAAGCCTCGAGCAATCTTCAGTCTCTCCTTAAGCTCCTGTTCGGGCTTCAGCTGTCGGTGAACGGGCAAAGTTCCTCCATGACGATCTCTCAGGACCTGATTTTCCTGGGTTTCTGTTGGAACACGATCGACTGCAGAGTGTACCTGACTGTGGACAGGATGGCGGATCTGTTAACCACATGTCAAGTTTTCATTTGGTCAGAGAGCATGTCAGGCTGGTGGTTCCAGAGGCTTCTAGGCCTCATGGCCTCATGTGTACTTGCTCGTCTCAAAATGCGACTCACGCAGATGGCCCTTAGGAGTTCCTGGCTTCAGGCAGTGGACCTGGACACCAAAATGATTCCGGTCCCACCCTGCATGATGACAGATCTCCTATGGTGGTCATCTTCCAGCAATCTGTTGGTGGGTGCTCCTTTTCAGGAGCCCTCCCCGCAAACAACCATTACGACGCACTCCTCCCTTATCTGGTATGGTGCGACGATGGATCATCTTCAGGTTTTCGACCTGTGGTCGCCACAGGACAGACAATTTCACATAAATTATCTGGAGCTTCTGGTGATTTTCTTGGCGCTCAAAGCCTTCCAGCCAGTGATTGTGAGCAAAGTGGTCCGCATATGCACAGACAATGCGGTATCCATGTTTTACATCAACATGCACGGGGGTACCAAGTCACCTCCCCTTGTAGATCTACCCATTCATATTTCGGAATGGGCCATTCAGCACAGTGTTTGGCTGCTGGCTGTGCACATTCCGAGCCAGCTGAATGTGACTGCAGACTGTCGGTGAGCGGTGGTCAGCTACGAGTGGGAGCTGAACACGGAGATCCTCTCTGACCTTTTTTGCCATTGGGGTACTCCAGAAGTGATCCTCTTTGCGACGTCATCAAACAGGAACTTCCTCTTTATGCTTTCAGGAATGGGCTCAGAGCGTCTTCCCTGGGGGATGTTCTCGAGATTATGTGGCACAACATGAGCGCCTACGCCTTCCTGCCTCTTCCTCTGATTCACCGGGTGCTATGCAAGCTCCGGAACACGACAAATTGCACTCTGCTGTTCACAGCTCCGTGGTGGCCAGACAGATTCTGGTTTTCGGAGCTTCAGCATCTGTCCGTCTGCTCACCGATCAGGCTTCCGCTGATTCCCTGCCTCTTCACCAGAGCGATCAGCAGATATGGCACCCCTCCCCACAATCATTCAGCTTGGCGGCCTGGTGCCGGAGTTCAAATCTTTAGAAAGTTTCAACTTGTCCGTGGATAATATGCGTATTATCCAGGCGGCTAGAAAACCTTCGAGGTCTCAGTATAGGAGCAAATGGCTCCGTTTCAGTCACTGGTGTTTAGCAAAGCAGCTGGACCCCAGAGAAGCTACCATTGACACGGTCCTGTCATTCGTTTCTCATCTGGCAACTTCAGGCATGCATATCTTGTCTTGTAGGACTTATTTGTCGGCTATCGCCGCTTACCTGTCCACGGACTCTTGCTCTTTTTCATTGACAAACCCTGTCATTAAAAGACACTTTGCAGGTCTATTGCATCTTTATCCACCTGTGCGCAATCTGCATCCAAAGTGGGAACTGAATGTGGTCCTCGCTGCCTTATGCCATAAACATTTCGAGCCCATGGCTACGGTGGATTTAAAGTTCCTTCTGTGGAAAATGGCTTTTCTGATTGCAGTGACTTCGGCAAGGCATCTAAGCGAGCTTCAGGCCTTGTCTGTAGAACATCCATTCCTCACCTTTCACAAGGATAAGGTTGTCCTCCGGACCAATCCTTCTTTCCTTCCAAAGGTGGTATCTGATTTTCATCTGAACCAGTCTATTTCCTTACCCGTTTTCTTTCCAGACCCGGCCTCATATGCCGAGAGGGTATTGCATAATTTGGATGTCAGACGAGCCCTAAAGTTTTATTTGGACAGAACATCTAACCTGAGGAGCTCTTCCCAGCTCTTTGTGACCTTCGGAGACCCGAAAGGAAAGCCGGCCTCGAAAGCAACTCTCCCGATGGATTGCTTCTTGTATTTCAGAGACGTATACCGTTCAGGGCCTTCAGCCTCCAAAGGGAATTCATGACCATCTTGTGCAGGGCAAAGCGGCTACCGTTGCCTTCCAGAAATATGTTCCCATGGAAACCATTGCCAAAGCAGCTACGTGGGCTTCCCCATCAGCTTTTTGTAAGCATTACTACTTAGACCTGAGCTCCAGAGCCGATGCTCTTTTTGGGCAGGGGGTTCTTAAAAACCTCTTTCAGTAAAGGAGTACCATCCACCCGTTTTCCTGTGAGGAGTGCTTGGTAATCTCCCAAAAGTATGGAGGAAAGGGGACGGGATGTAGGAGTATAACAAAGTTACCGTAGTGACTACCTTACTCCTAGTCAATGGTCCCCTTTCCTCCATACGCCCGCCCGCCGTCCCCTATAATAAGTATCCTCTATTATTGCTTAAATGGTCTCGGACCTGGCGATAGAAAAGGACTGAAGGGCGGGGCAGGGTTAAGGAGGGCGGGGTTACAGCCACGTGCAGTACCCCGCGTAAAAGAGAAGGACACATTGTTGGGCAGAATTATGTGCAGTAGCCTTTGGGAACACCACACACAATTAAGACTACAAGTGACAGTACAAATTCACCTTTGGTACAGGCCTGTACTACACAGTTAAAGTGGTAGCGATGGCTGAGCAGCCAGACTTATCTCAAGAGTAAGAGAGCAGTATCAAATATTTACACAAAGGATTGCAATTACTATGATTCAGGCAAACACCAACTTCAGGTTTCCAAGTAAAAGAATATACATTTATTTACTTTTTAGTTATATAACATTTCACTAAGTAAAGCAGTTTCAAAAATCACACTCTTAATACACCACACCACTTCCCATAAATTCCAGACAAGTTAAGCTCACAAAATTAAGTGGGAGCAAAATGGCACGCCAGAATTTTAAAAGGGAGGGAAAGACAAAGTTAGGCAGAAATTAAACCACACCAACAGGTAAGTACTCGGGGCAATAGAGCAAGAGGAACTACAGTGATAGAATTAAGTAAAAAAGGCTTACGGCCAAAGTCAATAGGTCAAAAGTCTTTTGCTCAAGATCACACGGTTCAGGGTAGTTTGCAGTAAAGTTTGTGCCACGGGTTCCAGACGAGGTTGGTCAGCAGAAAAGTTAGTTCAAAGAGAAGAGAAGGACAAGCCCTCGGATTGGAGAAAGATTTCAAACACTTTCACTGCGGCTGAACGAAATGAAGAACAGGATTTGCATAGTACCTTAAAACGGAGAGGGAGCTGTACCTGAGGCGGACATTACTGGTAGTTCCTGCAGGCTCACGGTTCCTGAAGCGACTGTCGGACTGACGAGAAGTATGAAGACTGGAGGGTCCTGCACTACCCAGGGAAGAAACCAGCAGCAGAGCAAAGCAACGAATAAAAGGTGTGCTCCTTAAAACCCAAGCAGGGTCCGACCTTCCTGGCTATCCGGCCCACTGTAGCTTTGTACAGCAAATTCGACCAGAGGAGGGGTCCTGGCTTGAAGTTTCGGTGAACTGTTTGGTCCCACCAGCTCAAGGGGAGAAGATTCCTGGAATATCTTCCCTGTCGTCCGATTCTGAAGATTCGGACCTGCAGCAGGGCCGCACCGGGCGGTTCAGTCATCGTAGGGGTCCTCTTCTGTCAGCTCCTCGTTGGTTCTTTCGTTCCAGTGGCGAGACTGCCTTTTCAGTCCTAGAGACTTGCTTTTTATGCAGTTTTCCCCCATTCATGCAGCCTGGCTGTCAATCACACAGCAGGGTGGCTGCCCTGGCAAGGACAGTCACCCAGCCAATCAAACAGGAGTGCGACTTGGGTTACCAAGGGTACCCATGACAGGGGTCCTAGGACCCCTCCCACACATCCTGCCTACCCAGACTTTCAGGCGCCTTAAGGAGGGCTTCTGTAAAGAAGCCTGCGAAAAGACGGCGAACAAAGGAATCCACCCCCGTTTGGTGCGCAGAGAAAAACACGAGAAAGACTTTTACAAAAAGAAATGGCGAATAAACCCAGCCGGAGCCGAAATAAAATATATTTGGTTTATGTTCGAGGCTAATATAACAGCCTAAAACAATTCCATGGTTATATAAGATAACCGCGGTAGAAAAAATAGGGTAGTTACCAGTGCCACCAGCCAAGTCCTGATGAAAAGGGAGCGAAACAGTGCTCCAAGAGAAACAGACAAAAAGGGATAAGAATTAACCCTTTCCAATACTCCATGTAAGGTGGGGTGTACTGGGTCTGTGGTTTAAAGAGACTACATAAAGTTAATGGCAACTTTACATGTTTCTGGGAGACAGTAGACAATCCCAGAAAAATTGAGTCATTGGGAAGTCTGAAAGACAACCCTGTTTCACTGCACTGAAGGTGCTGTGTAACACACACAAAAATGATGCCCATGTAGTAGGTGAGGCTCCAGAGCCCATGATCACAAAAATGTTAAAAACACACACAGCAAAACACATGTAAGAGTGGGAAAAAGGCTCACACTCTTACCAGGTGAAAAAAAAAAACTCTAGAAATCCAGCAAAGCTGCTGAGGGACTCATTAGGTAAAGGAAATTAGCCATTTGGAGAATTCTTCCCTAACGCACATTTTTCAATTTGATGCTTTTTTACAAAAAGTGCTGCGGTCCCGTCCCACAGGACGAAATGTCCCAAAAGTATGGAGGAAAGGGGGCTATGGACTAGGAGTAAGGTAGTCACTACATTGAGTAACTTTGTTATTTGTCTAATTGGGAAACCTAGTCAACTGGACTAGGGGGTGGTGAATATTCCACTTTAACTTAATCCCTGGGTAAGCTATGCTGAGTTTCTTGTGGCGCTATGTTTTGGGTCATTGTAAAGCTCGATATTTGCTGCACTACTGATTTTTAGGTTATACTGATATTTCTTATGGTATTGTTCCATTGTGGCTAACCTTAGCAAAATGCCATGCACCAAGGTTTTGAGCACTGTCAGATGTAAAATTATATTTGTAAAATATATTTACTCCCTGTACTTTGACCAGGTAGTGGTTTATCCACATATATCTAGGATAGAAGTTTGATAAATCGATTTACAAGTGTATATACTTGTTGTACTTTGCAATGATGTCAATCTGGAACCATCATGGGTGGGAAAGTGATTAACGCTGCTGTTTGACTATAAATGAATGGTCATTTTTAAAAATCGAATTAAAAAAATGTGAAACCGTACCAAACATGTCCAAAAACTACATGTTTGAAGGTGTTTGGGCTGAATGGCATAAAAAGTTATTTCTCATTCGGAAATGCAACATTGCAGCTTCCAATGGCACTTATTCAGTGCCCTCAATGTAATATTGAAATTACAATGTAAATTGGTTAACTGTGAAGAGAATGAAGCATAGTAGTGAATTGGTTATATGCAATTGTGCTTTCTTTTTTCACAGACAAGAGTGTTGCTCATCAAACATCTTTTAAGCAAACAAGGCAGTCCACTGACACAAAAAGAATTGTCCCAGCTGGCTAGGTAAGCAATACATACAGGGGGAATGTCCAACTAAATCGTCCTGGGGCCTAATAAGTTGACGCGCATATGTACTTGGTGCTAAGGGATTTGGCTATTAGAAAAATATGAATATACTTGGCTTTTTTTTTTGTCTCCTGCATAACTTTTCTTTTAGTCACCTGTTATGGTTTAAAGAAATGACGAGGTAATGTAGCTTGCTGATTTGAACGCTTTGTTAGAAGAGCTTCATCAATTGCATACAACAAATCTGAATCAATTGGAACACCTACAAGGGCTTTCCCAGAGTGCAATGACTTTAATGAGAAGTGTATTATCATAGCTAGAAAACCATTTGATTATGAGCCCCTGTGTGTGTCTGTACCCGAAACTGCTGAAAGAGCTACCAGAAGCTTGAAAAAAACATAAAAGATGAAGTGTTGAAATGTTTTTTCAAACTACAAAACATTTTTTGCTGTTCAAGCATGTGTATTTCTGTCTCCTCCTCTGCCTTTCTATTTAATTACCTGACATCAGGAAGGACCCAATTCAAAACATGAAATTGGTGTTCTCGAACTACCTCAAATACCCCAAATACAGATTCTGTCCAGGCCTAAAAGGGCAGGTAAGAAGAATCCCTTGTATGCTCACATTTATACACATGCAACAAGGGACCAGACAATTGTAGTAACAGATTCACAGACCTGCCCTTTGCCATACGTGAAGGCATCATGAAGAAAGACACAGACAACAGATTCAATGTTCAACTTTAACAGTTTTATTTACAAAAATGTCAGCATGTGCTTTTTTTTTTTTTTTTTTTTTTTTTTTTTAGGTTCAATATTTTTATTTTGCAACATATTCAAATAAGACATTACAAGAACCAGTCAATTATCCTGCAGTGGAACATAAATGGATTAAACGATACAACTGGACAACGACAATAATCAATTGGCTATTAAATTCTAATCATTAAAGCAAGGGAAAAAGAGAAAAAGGAAAGAAGGGAGAAGGATAGTCATTAGAAAGTTATAGACAAGAAACATAAGCAATTTCAACAGCACGACTCATGAACCAACAAAAATATCCTATATCTCTATGGTTATATCATCAATGGTCTGTACAGAAAAGAATGCAGCAGAACATGAAACCATGGCAATTGAGTCACCAGAAAACAGAACTGTACAAACATTTATATATGCATTAGCCATAGGCATCAAGGAAGCTCCCCCATATGTTCCAAAACTTAGCAATGTTCCCTGCTTGCTTGTAGATAGCTCTTTCATAAGTGGAGACGGTGAGCAGCTCCTCCACCCAATCGTCGATACAAAAGGAGCTAGACGATTTCCAGGACCTTAATATCTTTTTCGCAATCAAAGCCAGATTTATTTGCTGAATGGAACATCCTCTTCTAGAGACACATCCCCCAGTATTAGTACAGTGGCAGACATTGGGATTGTACAACCCATGATCAAACCCAGCCTTTCAGACTCCCTCCCAGAATGCCTTAGTCTTTGGACAGAACCAGATCAAAGGACAGAGGGTGCCCCTTATATTTTTGCCCTGCTTACATAGCTCGTTTTCCAGAAGGTGTCTTTTAAATACTCGTAATGGCGTCCAGTAAGACCTAAAAAGGAGCTTGGTTTGCAAAGCTCTTAGGCCCCAGTCAATACTCATTGGGCGGGTATTACCACAGCAACGCTGCCAGCCACTCTGGTCAATAACTTCCCTTAGTTCTTCAGCCCAGATGGTCAGGAACCTCGGGTCTCCTTTGCGACACGCCTTTAAGATTCCATACATAGTAGCAGCAGGATGAGATGCACTCTTGCAGGTCTGTAAAGCTGACCAAGCTATACTCTGATTTGCCAATTGTGATACGTCGACGCTTGCAGCAATAGTGTTCTTCAATTTTCTGTATTCCGCGTAAGAGCAATCAGCTATGTCAAATGAGCGGCGCAATTGTGCAAACGAGATCCATTTGTCACCTTCAATCAGATCTTTAATGCATCTTATTCCGGCTAGAAACCACCTTGGCCAGAATAGGACTTTTCCCTGTGATTTTTTTTAAAGCCGGGTTGAGCCAAATCGAGGCATCTGGGAATAAGTATGGCTTAGTACCTATGCGTTTAGATATATCTCGCCAGCAGTCCTGCAAGAAAGCAGTCACTGGATTTTTCCCATTGGCGGATCTTTTCCAGGTTGTCAGTAGGGCCTTCGGCTCCAACTGTGATAATGCACTGCTCTCCCAGGCTGTACCTGCTGCTTGGTCCCCTTCTGTTTCGATGACCTTGCATAAATGTCTAGCCGTGAATGCCAGATGATAATCAGTTAAGTTAATTCCCCCTTGCTTTAAGGGGAGCTGCATTTTCCACAATGCAAGTCTTTGCGGCTTCCCGTCCCAGATGAACTGTTGTATGATCCTGACAATTTCCTTGAAAATATGTCTTGGTACTTTGATGGGAAGCATTGATAAGATATAATGTACCCGTGGTGCTAAAATCATTTTTATCCAAATAATCTTCCCCCATGTGGAAGTCCCCACCAATCGAAGTCTGATGTAAGTTTTAGTAAGCTCATTGTAAGATTCATTTTAGTCAACTTTATCACTTCTGGACCTATCCAGATACCCAAATACTTCATCCTTTCTGGACACCAGGTGAACTGGAATTGATCACAGGTGTGTCGCAAGCAAATATTGTTCACTGGGAGGATTTCGGACTTATGCCAATTCACCTTATAACCAGACACTGAGGAAAATTGTTGGATATCTCGCATTAGGTGTGGTATGCAGATTGCTGGATCCTGTATGGCCACCAGCAGATCTGCGTAGAGCCATAGTATATTTTCATGATCATTCCCAATTATCGTTCGAAGACTCATCAGCTCGCAGTAGCACTGCCAATGGCTCCATTGACAAGATGAATAATAATGACGAGAGCGGGCAACCTTGCCTGGTACCCCTATGAAGCTAGAAGGCATCCAAAATGAGGCCATTTGTAAGTAAGCTTGCAGATGGATTCTAGTATAACAGCCGTACCCAGCGCTTGAAATCTTGGCCAAATCTCATTTTGTCTAAGCATGAAAACAGGAAGGCCCACTCCATGCGATCAAACACCTTCTCGGCGTCCAGCGAGTCCACTGCAGCGGCATTCGATTGTCTGTCCATGTTCAATTGTTAATAGCAGTTGTCTCATATTATCAGCCATAGCTCTTCCAGTGACGAAACAGACTTGGTTTCCATTAATTAACGAGGGTATCACTGGTTCCAATCTCATAGCTAAAAACTTTGACAGAATCTTTCAGTCTGTATTAATTAAACTGATTGGTCTATAATTTTCACATCTTGTAAGGGATCTTTCTTTTTTTCTTTAAGACCTTTATCGGAGCGTGCCGCATCGTGTCTGGCATGGATCCAGTCTCAAAAGCATTGTTATAAACATCACAAAGAAGTTGCAGAGCAGTGTCAGGTAAAATCTTATAAAACTCTGCAGACAATCCATCCGTGCCTCGTGACTTGCCCACAAACATTTAATTGCTTCCCAGACTGTAGACACTGTGATCTTCTCTGTCTTATTAATTCAAATGAAATCTTCAATTTCTTCCACAATTTCATCTCTAATATGTTAGTTTAGCAGAATGTTTGAGTTCATTCTCCATCTTGATGATTTGACCAGAGTATATTGCAAAGAAAGGCGCAGGGACACAGGTGCGTGGTCTGATATAGCAATGAGCCCGATACTTGAATCAAAACAACTAGATGTTACTTGGCCCGAAGTTAGAAAGAAGTCAATCCGGGAATAAATATCCTGACACAATGAGTGAAAGCTATAGTCTCTTTCAGACGGGTGCTCCAAGCGCCATATGTCCGCCAGATGGATCCCGGTTATCAGACTTTCTAAAGACCTCCTGCTCTTCTTCGGGACACGTGAACAGTCTCCATTTGAGCGATCTAACGCTGGATCCAACACCCGGTTAAAACCACCAGCCAACATAATTGCATCAACATTATAGTTTTGAAGCAACTGCGCAAGCTCGTGGAAGAAAAGGGGAATCATCCAAGTTGGGTGCATACACATTGCATAACAATATTGTTGTATCTTGTATTTTGATCAAAATACAAATAATTCTTCCTTCTTTGTCTGCTTTTCTTGAGAGAACTCAAAGTTAAAGGCAGGTTTCTCTTAGTATTGAAACGTCTTTTACTGGCCAAATATGTTGAGAAAAAGGTTTGGCCTACCCACCCCCGTTGAAGTTTCTCAGCTTCTTTATCTTCCAGGTGTGTCTCCGTGGAGGAAAGCAATATTGCAAGACGTGGATTTCAAATAAGATAATACCTTTGTTCGTTTCACTACAGTCTTAAGACCATTCACATTCCATGAAACCATATTAAGGTGATTAACAGATCTAGAATTAATGCTGCCAATCTTAGAGTCAAAGCGTGTGATCAATAAAGAAAAGTGAAAAGAAAGAACAGAAAAAGGAAAAGATAAAAACCCACACCCAACCCGGGCATGAGTTAACCAGATAACTCTAGTATTCGTTACGAATAGATGGCACACTGGTCGGCTGTAATGCTGAGCGAAGTACAATAAATAAATATTCTCAGCAGCAACTGTACAAAAGAAAAATAACCCCCACCCTACAAATATATATTAACAGCTGATACCATTGTGCGAGAAGAATTTGTGCCCTTTACATGCCTCCAAGTATTAACATCTACATACTGTGAACTAATATCTGGGTTAAGGCATTGACCCATCTACAAGACATATCCATTGTAACAAGCAAAGTTCATCAGTGGTTATCAACAAAGCACACCCATGGTTCAATAAGAACAATATAAGGTTGTAGAATTTCAGGCGTCTTGCTCCAAGCAGACAACCCAATGTTCGGAGGTAAAATGAGTAAGGCCAGTAACGAAGAAATGAATGCACCTGGTCTACGCATAAGGTTACTCAGTAAATTGATGGCACCCCACAAATCATTCCCCCATAGCAATAGTCGATTTCACCATGAAATCTGCAGTAATGAGGCTTGGTCTGTGATTGATCGAACATAAGGTAAACCAACTCGCTCAAAGAGGAGATTATGAGGCCATTACAATCGTCTTAGAAGGATCAATATAGCTTTACTGCTTTGCGCTTGCCTCACTTAATGCTTACACTAAAAAATAAACAGTCTCACTCAGTTCCAATCCCAGAACAAAGGATTGTTAGTACCAGGGCAACCCCTAAATGAGCGCATAAAAGGGAATTCTTATGTAGATGAAGTGGTTACCAAAAGCATTGTGCATCTGTGCCATACAAAATGTTGAAAGCACCGCCTCTTCAGGAGCCCCTTCTCACAAGGACGGCATTATACAGAAAGAGACACGATCATCCCTCGCATAATTCTGTGCTTAAGGTCATCCTGAAGGGTAGTAGCATAAATGCACAATCAAGGGTAAACAAGACTCCCACAAAAAGAAAATGCAATCAACCAGATAAGTCTGCCATATGGATTGCCTGCTGTACCAAACAGAATGGTGATAATAATAATCACCTAGTTGTGTCTGGGTGTGCCACTACATAGTGCGTGTACATTGACAGCTATCATATCTGGGCCTGTGTGTCAGATTGTATTTGTCAGTAAACTTCTAATAATATTTTAGCATTTATATAGTGCTACGATCCCTCAGGTATCTGAGCGCTGCTTATTACCCACGGTGTGTGGTGCTCATTTATCGACATCTGAAGGATGAAAGGCTGAGTTTGGCCCTGCCGGGTTTCGAACCTGCGTCAGCAAGCTCTGCACAGATGTCAAAGCGAGTGCTCTACTTGCTGTTCTATCCAACAGGCTGAGTGAAAGTGTGCAATTCCTTCACTATGCCTCCAGATAGGCAATTTCTTGCGTGCAAAGTTGCATGCAAGTTGGGGTTTGTGAAAATGGGTAAGCGCGCAATTATGCTCACTGAAACTTACCCTTCCGCCCCATTGTCGCAGTAGAACAGATACAGCATTTGGGTTAATACAGTGCAACTCAGATGAAACGCATTAACCATTGGCTGCCAAAGGTATACCTTATGATCAAGCCTATTCATGCCCTAACGACAAAGTAACGATCTTCTACACCTTATTGACTCTTCAGTCTCCGGTGCTGTTAGCTTGCACGCGAGCATTAGTTGGTGTGTGCCCATCAGTGTCCTGCAGTTTCTACCATGCAAAATTCACCACGAAACAAACCAGGTAGTCACAATGTGATGCAGCGGGAGCGAAAACGTAACACAGTCAATCCCATACTGCTGGTGCAGCTCATCCAGACCGGCCCGGAAGATACGCGCACACGTAGTTCAGAAGACTCTCCATGGCAAGAGTACGCTACCACGTTACGCATGGGTGCCGCTTTATTTAAGGTCCTTTTTTTGGCAATGGCTACGGGGCAATCAAAAGCCACATCATGTAATATAGAACAATAAATAATTGTAAAAACAAACACAGCGCGAGCAGTAACCGTTAACTACAAAAGCCAAAAACAAACAATAACCGAGTTAAAATGAATCAAGAAAAGTTATTAATTACCTCCAATGTGCATATTAGTTACATACTAACCAAAGTGGAAAGAAAATCAAGGAGAAGCATAAAAAACCCCCCCAAAGCAGAGAATTCTTGTTGGGGTATTTTCTAAGCCAAGCACAAGCCTGATCTGGGGCATCAGTGAATTTAACCCCTTTAGGTAGAAAAGGTTTTAAAACAGCAGGTTTAAGAAGTGAAGTTTTAAATCCACGTTCCTTGGCCAAACGTTTTGCTTCTCCAAATGGCTTCCTTTTAATTGCTAGATCTTTTGGAAAGTCAGGGTAGATATGAATCAAATGTCCTTGCCAAGATAGTGACTCCTGCTGTCTTGCAAGGTGCAGTACATTTTCCTTCATGGAGGTCTTTACAAATTTGATTATTATTTGCCTTGTTTGTCCAGTTTCTTGTTTGCCTGCTCTAAATGTCACATCCAAGTTGTTCATTTGTACACCACATCCAGGCAAACATCTTTGCAAAATGTCAACAACCAAAGCAATCCGGTTGGATTCAGGGCTCTCGGGAATGCCAATAAGGCGAATGTTGATGCTTCTAGCCTTTATTTCTAAATTCATGTTTTCCAGTTGAAGTCTGGTCATCCCTTCTTGCAGCTAGAGGGCGCTAGAGAGCCATCCAAGATGGCCGCCTCCTAGAGAGCTCCGTGTGGCTCTCCATTAATCCTGCGACATCCTCACCTCTGCGGCATCCGATTCACCCAAATTTGCCACCGGGTGCGCTCGGGAGGCGCCACTGATCACCCTGAGCCCATTATCCTCTCCAACGGCGGAGCGCCGGCCGAGATCCGGCCCGGGCGCCAAGGCCCGCAGACCACGCCAGCAGCAGGCCGAGAGGGGAGAAGCAGTCCGGGCACGAAACACAGAAGAAGCGGCGTGCCACCCGGCGCCCAGAGTTAGCAGCGACCCACTGGGTCAGAGAACGAGGCCACACCAAGAAACGGGCTGACATGCGCACGACAGCGCCAAGAGACACACGGTCTCCGTCCCCGCAGCGGCCTGGCAGAAAATCCAGCAGGGAGCGCGAAGGACTACGCTACCCTCGCCAGACACGCAGGTAGGATCCCCATTCGGCGCGCAAGGTCGGCCTTCCCGACCAATCAGGCTGCATAAACCCCGGCGCTTTCACCAGACACCGAGAAAAGCTCAGGAGGCGTAACGACGAACCCCTCACAGACTACCCGCCTTGGCACCCACCTGAGTAACGGCCATGCTCGGCCTAACCGGCACACTGGCAACACAAAATAAAAGGGAGTCCCCCACCCCAAGACGGCAGACAACATCTGAAGAATATTCCCGCTGCCCCTTCATCCCGACACCGCACAAGCCCCATCACCTGGCGACGACTCCCCACTCCAAGGCCTGACCAAGTTCCAACAGGCGGTAGCAGGAGCGCCCGCCAAAAGCGACGGAGGTCACCCCCGCCACCAGACGCCACGAGTCCCCCTCCAAAATCGGGTACTCCAAACACGCGCAACACCAGCCATATAACCCATGAGAACCTGGCCCCACACTCAGCTGCTTCCAGTTTGACAAAGGTGGACATCGTAGGCCAATCTCACAAAACAGCGTAATACCCGCCAAAACCACGACGAAAGCATCGGACTCGTCACAAACGCCAGTGGAGGGTCGCCAGCTCCACAACCGCCACACTTTCAAGCACTCAACGCAGAAACAAGAGCGTAATGGGGAAAACAGATAAAATCCAAAAGAAACTGAACTTCGAAGCAAGCCATACCAACAAACCTCCCAACGAAGGGAGCAGAGCAGCGTCCCCAACGCCCGCTACTTCCAGGTCGGACGAGCATATACCAAGCTTTGACATTAGGGAAATCCTGATGGACCTCAAGGCGGGAATTGGCGACTTAGGCAGCAAACTCGAAAATCTCTCGTCTAAAGTGGACCAACTCCAACACAGACTCGACAAGCACGCCGACAGGCTAGACACCGTGGAACAACGGGTCTCCGACCTAGACGACGGCACGTCGGCCCTGACCACGCGAATCTCCACCCTGGAAACCCAAATGAAGGCAGTCTGCGCCAAAAATGAAGACTTAGAAGGGCGCTCAAGAAGAAACAACATCAGAGTTATAGGAGTTAGGGAGAAACAACTTCAAGGGAAAATGGAGGACCATGTTGAACTGATCTGCACGACGCTCTTCGGGAAAGAACTCCTCTCCCAGCTGTTTGTAGTCGAACGTGCCCACAGAATCCCAATTCAAGACCAGTCCCAGGCGCAAACCCACGGCCAATTATTGCAAAACTGTTAAACTACAAAGATCGCGATGCGATACTCAAAGCAGCCAGGGAAAAAGGGAACCTCCAGTACGACGGAGATCCAATTCAGTTCTTCCCAGACTTCTCTCCCAGCGTACAGACACAGAGACGCTCCTTCACCACCGTAAAGAGGAGACTGCAGGACAACCAAATACTTTACTCAATGCTATACCCGGCAAAGCTTCGCTTTCAACATGATGGGAAAGCACTTTTCTTCCACACACCTGATGATGCCGACGACTACTTGGACCGTGCTGGCTGCAGACCTGCCCCAAACAACCCCAGGCCGCAGCGCGAAAACCAAAGGCGCAGAGAACCACCATAACTAATCGTCCCGGGCAGCTAAGAGAGATGAACTCGTACCTCCAGCGCATCCACGCAAGCCTTTACCGCAGAGAGACACTCCTAGTTTGTAGGAGAGCCACCCTTACCTCTCGGGAGGCACCTAGTGCCCCAAGCACAGCAACCCTCACTGTTTGTTGATGAAAGGGGAACATCGCGGGTCTGTTGGGGGTTGCCCGCGCGAGGGAGGGAAGTTACGTACACCACACCACCTCCAGTTGAGGTGTGCATCCTCACAATGGTTCAACAGTGAGGAGCGTCCAGGTTCCGCACCATCTCCCCCACACCCCCCCGCTTCACCAACGCCAGCACAGCGCCCAGCCTCCGAACCCCCCGACTCCATCCAATCCGCCAGATCATCCCTAGCTGCAATACCAGCAACCTTGAGACATAAACGACGAATCAACATAGACCCTAATCTATTCCATTCAATGTCATAACCTGGAACATAAGAGGAGGCAATGTCCCATCGAAAACCAGGAAAATCCTCCAATACCTCAGAAGACACGAAGTGGACATAGCCATGATTCAAGAAACACACTTGCTCCCAGGGAAGGACCGCCAGTGGGCCAAGAGTTGGGGATGCCACAGGTACTTCTCCTCTTACTCTTCGTATTCCAGAGGGGTCACGATCCTTATACACAAGAGGATCGGCTTCCGCCTTATCCACACATCCAAAGACTCCGAAGAGAGGGCAATCCTCGTAAGTGGCATCATAGAAGGCCAGAAAATCACCCTCGTCAACTCCTACGCGCCAAACGTAGACGGCCCGACAACTTCAGCTGGGTGCTATCCCATCTCTCGTCTCAAGACCCCGCAACCATAATCTGGGGTGGGGACATGAACACAGTACTAGACCCGGTGAAGGACAGATCCCACGCTACCCCACATCCTCCGTCCAGAGCCTGCCTCCAAATAAAAGAAATATGCAAAGCATTCGACCTGAAAGATTCCTGGAGAGCATCTAATGGAGAGCTGCGAGATTACACATTCCACTCCGCGCCGCACAACTCGAGCTCCAGAATCGATTACCTTTTCACCTCAAGGAACGGCCCATGGACCAGCGGCTCATGCGATATCCTACCAAGAACTCTTTCGGACCACTCCCCGGTAACTCTCGTCCTCAACCCAGCTAATCCCAAACCTCCCCTACTGAGGTGGCGCTTCAAAACAGGCTCCATGCGAGACGAGGTCTTCGCCTCGGAACTGAAAGAGGAGATCTCAATGTTTCTAGAAGCCAACACAGGGTCAGTTTCCTCAGCCAGCACGCTCTGGGAAACTTTAAAGTGCTACATCAGAGGGGTCTGCCACACCAAAGAAAATGGCATCCTGAAGCTAATACGGCGGGAGCTGGCAACCAGCGAGGAGAAGCTAAAGCAGCTAGAACTTCAAGGCACCAACACAAACAACCCAACAAGTTCAGTCGCCCTGAGAGAAGAGCTACAAAAATTCAGGAACGCTGCCGATCGCGAAGTGAAATTCCTAAACCGCGACAGATTGGTCAGGCAATACGGCGAAGGGCAAAAACCGGGCGCCCTTCTGGCAAACCTGGTCAGAGCCGACAACAAACTGCCCCCGATAGAAGGGATCAGGACCAAACAGGGACAAATAGCCCACGAAGACATGGCAGAAGAATTCAGGCTTTTTTATCAAGAACTCTACAGCACTAGACACAACGGAGACCCAACCGCCGCAAGGGAGTACTTAGAGGACACTGAACTGTACTGGGTTGAACAGCCCCTGCGGGAACCACTAAACGAGTTAATCACACAAGAGGAGATTACTGCTGCCATAAAATCCCTCCCGAACTCTAAAGCTCCCGGCCCAGACGGCTTAACCGGGGAATTCTACAAAGCCTTTGCACCCACCATCGCTCCCCTCCTGGCGGCAGTGTACGAAGAGTCGTTGGATAGGGGATCCCTCCCCCACTCTACCCGCGAAGCCAACATCATCCTCCTGCACAAACCAGGCAAACCATCGGAGGACTGTGCATCATACAGACCCATCTCCCTCCTCAACCTTGACAACAAGATACTCGCGAAGGTGCTTACCAACAGGCTTCTACCTCTGATGCCCACCCTGGTACTGGCAGACCAGGCGGGCTTCATACCGGGCCGTAATACAACCTTTGGCATCAGGAGGCTGTTCAGCGTCATCGAAGCACTCGATCCTTCAAGTCAAGCAATCGCAGTCCTCCTCGACGCCGAGAAGGCATTCGATTCAGTGGAATGGCCGTTCATGTTCACTGTACTCACCAGAATGGGGCTGGGCGCTCGCTTCATCAAACTTGTCTCTTTATTGTACAACAAACCACGCTCCAACATCATCGTAGGCACGGCAAAATCTGCTCCCATAGAGCTCCAACGGGGTACCAGACAAGGCTGCCCGCTCTCGGCACTCATCTTCGCCCTGGTAATGGAACCGTTGGCCTCCAACCTAAGAGAGCATAGACAACGAAGAGGGCTCGTT
Source organism: Ambystoma mexicanum (assembly GCF_040938575.1). Lineage (NCBI taxonomy): Eukaryota > Metazoa > Chordata > Amphibia > Caudata > Ambystomatidae > Ambystoma > Ambystoma mexicanum. Next base: position 1,250,278,865 of record NC_090927.1, on the reverse strand, counting down.
ATTGGACCACACAAGCTCATTACATCCCTCTACGCAGACGACGTGGCACTGTTTATCCAGGATCCCGAAGAAAATCTAAACCCGGTCATGAGGGAAGTAGTCAAGTTTGGAACAGCCTCCGGCCTGAAAGTCAATCCAGCAAAGTCCATTATATTCCCGTTGACCCCTGCTACCAAACCATTCATTGATGACTTTCAGTTCACATGGAAAACGTCCAAAGTCCGATACCTGGGGGTCCAAATGTCCCTGAATTACCACGAGGTGTTCCGCGACAACTACGAAGAGGTAGTTAAGTCCCTCCAGGACAAAGTGACGCGGTGGAAGTCCTTACCACTAACGCTCTGGGGGAGAGCTTCCCTAGTTAAGATGGTGATTCTTCCAAAATTGCTGTACCTATTCACCAACATCCCTATACTACTACCCCAAACCTTCCTGAAAAAACTGAAGAGTATGGTCCTTGAGCTGCTCTGGGCAGGCAAACCAGCCAGAGTGGCACACGCAACACTGACACTCCCAGTGACGAGCGGTGGTCTCGCCCTCCCAGACCTGGAGAAGTACTTCTTGGCAGCACAGGCACAATTCCTCAGCCATTGGTACGCCACCCATACAATCGGGCCTCACGTGCAAGTGGAGCGAGCCCTGGCTACACCAAACTTGTTAACAGCAGTCGTCTTCAGCCAAATTCCCGTTCCCAATTACACCATGAATGCAATGCTTTCAACGTACAAAGTCTGGAAGAGACTAGCTCAAATATACGGGGTACAATCACGATACTCTCCACTATTGCCCGTAAAGTTTATCCCAGGGGTTCCACTGACATCTGAGAAAGTATTTCACCAGTGGGTTGACAAACTACAAATAAAGACCCTGGGAGACCTCTTCACGGAGGACGGCTTTATAACACCACAACAAGCTAAATTGAAAGGCGGCAACACCGCACTTGACGTATTTCTATACTTCAGGACCAGGTACACTTTACAAGCTCTCTTGCCAGACTTCCCCCAGCAACCCCCAACCTGGCAACTACTACACAATGCCATACAGGCGCAAGGCGAGGGCAGGCTGGTGTCGCAAACCTACAAATCCATCATCACGGATACGACACCTAACCTTACTCAGGCAAAGACCAGATGGGAGAGGTCCCTGCACAAAACTATTCCAGATGAAGACTGGACCTACATCCTGAAACAAACACAGAAAATAGCTCTCAACTCTCGCCTCAAGCTAATTCATTTCAACTTCCTCCACCAGACCTATCACACACCAGCAAAAGCTAACAGACACCACCCTGAGGCGGCTGCGAACTGCGAGAGATGTGGGACGCAACCAGCAGACTTCGTCCACCTCGCATGGGATTGCCCCGAGATAGTACCTTTCTGGACCCGAGTCTTAGAGACGACAGCAGCAATAGTGGGAGAGGAGATACAACCGAGCCAAACTGCAGCCTTACTTGGCTTGACAAATTCACTTTCCGCCCCGTCAAGGAAATTGGCAGGACTCCTACTGACACTGGCCCGCAGGAGAGTGGCCATGGCCTGGGGTCGAGGCCCACCTCCAACAATCCCCGCCTGGCGCAGGGACATTCTTTACTGCCAGGATGTGGAAACGGACTTTATTAAATCACTACCCTTACATGCCCGCCCACCTGACATCTGGGGACCGCTAGTACAATTCCTGCTAAATGAAGCTGAGGAGACACCCGACATTCGAGCAGGCACCTCTGGCACAGGAACAAGCCAGCTGTGAAGACACAGAGCTAGCAGCACCGTCCACATGTCTCAAGTAACCAGACCAAGGCAGCACATCCATTAGAGTCACAAGACTGAGCGGGAGAGCAGGGGGTGAGGAGAGGGAGGTGGGAAGCGGGACATGGCGCAGAGTTAAAACCACCCTAATGTGGGTGTGTAGTTGTTTTGTGTTTCAAAAAACCAAAAATAAAGGTTTAAAAAAAAAAAATCCCTTCTTGCAGCTCTTGATAGGCTCTGTAGCTTGCATAAGCTTTCCTTTCCAATCCAGATGTCCTACCTTCCACGTCCACCATGCAAGTCTACAAACTGCTGACCGTCCCAGACAAGTCAGCCAAGGTGGCCTTAACTTCATTCACATCGCTTGCCACTTGCTTAAGAAGTTTAAAGATGCCAGCACATCCTGGTGTCTCCTCTTCTGGATCTTCATTGATTTGCTTAGGTTTTTTAGAAAGGGGGTTTTTCAGAGTCTCCATCTTCTTTTTGCTTGACATTTCAGCTAGGCTTCAGATGGCTGACAGGGTGGAGGACAAGAGCTGCTCTCTCAAGCGGCTACTCCTTCAGTGGCCATTCTAGAACAGGATGGTTTAAAGCCTAACTTGCCCTATACCAAGGTGGGATATCCCTACCTAAAGAAACGAAGGATAGTCTGAGTCAGTAAGTTCAACTTAAGTATGTCTGTATCCAAAGCCTATACTTGCCCTCACAACTAAGACTAAACAATGTTTAGGGATGTCAGCACCAAAAGAAAGTGTTCCAAACAAAGTTCTAAGCTTCTTCCAACACTTAGCTTGCGTTTCAGCCCCTTACCCAAGTTCAAAACGGCTCCAATAGGCCTTGGGGATCCCTTTCCCAAGTTTAGCAGTCAGCTCTCTAGACTTTCAGTAAGTGTCCCAAATCAACTTTACAACCTTTTGAGGCTTTTCTCGTGGTTCATTCAGCTTAATCCTTTCAATACTTGATAGGCACAACAGCTTCAGAAACTTAACTTTGCTTGGTTCACTCCAAGTAGGCGTTACTCGGTCTAGGCGCAGTTGTCGGACCACATGGTCCACCCACTACAGGTCCCACAACTGCTAATCCATGACACTGTTATATTCACTTGTTTCCATTGGCCTTCCTTGCCAACACTGGTTCCCTCTCTGAACCTGTGTCCATTTGACAGTTCTCTTTAAGCTTGGCAGCTTCTTGCCTCTGTCACAATGCGCCTTTCACTCTATTCACTTTGTGGGGTTCTTACCTGGTCACCACCTTACTTTCACACTTTACGACAGTGCCTATCATTTGCTTTTCATTTGTTTCTTAAGCCCATGTCACATTCACTTTCACATTGTCCATCATTGCTTTTATATTTGCTTTCACTGTCTTCAAAATTGCCCCCGACTTTCATTTCACGCGTGCAGCGCTTTCATGTACTTTGTAACTTTTCTTTAGTATTCAATAATGGCATTAGGTATTCAATAATGCATGAAATTAGTTGTAGCTTATTCGGCATTCACAAATCTTTCCTTCGGTCTCCCTACCCTCTTAGCATGAGTTTTCATCTGACCGGCATCTCCTTGTGCCCATGCCAAGCCCCTGGAGTGCCCTCCCCCGGTGTGATCCCTTTCTGTCACTCACCGGTCTCCTGCAGCTCCTTCTGGTGCTTTCGGCTTTCTCCTCTGTAGCTTCTCGCTACCCGTTCACTCTCCCGCGAGCTGCAACGAGCAGCACTCGTCACTTCCGAACCTTCCTGCAGCTTCTGGCGGCTCCCTAGAGTCTTCAGTGTCCCCCTGCTCCAGTGGGGGGACACAGCACTGGATTTCGCAGGGCTCCTGACCCTCTCGAAGCCCGCTTGGGCTGGAGCATCTTTCTTGCTCTCCTGCATGGCTCAGCAACTTCTCCACCTGTGCCTCTTCAGCCTGCTCTCTACCGGTTTGCTGCTGTTCCTCCAGGCGGGTCCCTTGCCCCAGGCAGCTCTCCCGCCCGAGGCAGATCTCCCTTTGCCATTTGCTGGTTTCTCTTTATATACACCTGTAGCCTTTCAACTGGCTGCAGGTGTATGTCTTTTGCCTGACCCCAATTCGTGGGGCAGGCCTGATCATGGTAGTAATGTTTTACAGTCCTTCTTTCTCTCAGTTCAGAGTGGTGCACACCAATAGAAGCGTGAATTACTCCTAGTTGCCAATTCTTCTCCCCAGTCCCAAAGGGCCAGGGGTGTTTCAGACTGAAAAAAATCTACAAAGGTATGGGAGGGTAGGGTGCATTTTGACAAGGGGAAAGGGGGATACCATGTCTCATATAAAGACGTCCTCTCCCCACTCCCTAAGGACCCACCACCCAGGTGATCTTCCCTCGCATATCCACCTGAGGGTCAGGATCCAAAAGCTTTCCCAGGCCACCTGAGAAGAGAATCGAAGGGGGGGGTAGATGGGAGGATGCCCTCAGGTTCCTCACAATGCACACTGAGATTATTACTTCCAGGATCACCTATTCACGCATTTCTACACATGTACATAAACAAAGTCCCACACAATCGCCCACATCCCTGATTCCCAAATATATGCAGATATCCACATACAGAAACATCCCTAGTTGTGTGGGTTATTTCGAGAAAAAAAAAATGTCAAACATTACACCCAATACCTTATGGACAATCAATTTTATAAAGAATGCTGCACACTTTTTAGTCCACCTATGTCCACCTTCGATTGTAAGCGAAATGTTACCAATACAATGTATGCACCATCAGAAAATTATTTTGCTATGAAGTACTTGCAGTATTGAATGAAGCACAGAGCTCCAGGAGTATGAGGAGGGATCGGTCTCTTTTGTTAGTTATATTATGGATGTCATTCAGGATGTAAAATGTAGCAGTGTCAGTGCTGTAACCAGGTCAAAAGCTTGACTGGCAGTCAATGAGGTAATTTGCAGTATTGTGTTGTTGGAATTGGCTTGTCACGAAATTATATTCTAACTCAAGGCACCTTACCATCGACCATGAAGACACGACAAATCCTCCCTCTACTAAAGACACCCACTCTGAATCCCGACAACCTAGGTAACTATCGCCCCATCTTCCCTTCCTAAGTAAGATCATCGGGAAAGCAGTAGCTGTGCAACTGCAGCAAAACATTGATACCAACAATCTCCTCCAAAGCTACAAATCCAGGTTCAGACTCGGAGACGCAGCACAGAGACTGCAACCATACAGGTGGTCGATGACACCCTCAACATCATTGACGACGGCCACCCCTGCCTCCTGGTTCTTCTCGACCTCTCTGCTGCTTTTGACACAGTAGGACCACCAGGTGCTCAAGGACACCCTGCATTGGCGCATGGGTGGGGGGAAATCGGCGAACTTGTCCTACACAGGTTCAAGTCCTACTTCGCCAACCGCTGGTAGTTTGTTCACCAGTACCCGTCACCTGTGGAGACCTGCAGGGTTCCATCCCCAGTGGTCTTCACTCTATACATGGAGCTGCAGGGAGCCTTCCCAGCCCCTCCCAACACCCCCATCCACCAATACGCCGATGACGCACAGCTATACCTCAAGATCAACTCCCTCAAGGACTTCCACAGACTCAAAACTTACCTCTCGCTGATCCACTCTTGGATGTCCAGTGCATACTTGAAGCTCAACCCCTCCAAGACCGAATTGCTACTCCTCACCAACAACACTGAACACCCAGACATACAGACCGAGACCTGGCGACCAACCATGAACTCCGAGGGCTTCACACCAGAGCTCACTTGCAGCGCTAAGTCCCTCGGGTTCCAGATTGACAAACCTCTCTCCTTCAAGACACACATAGCCAAGAAAACTCAGAAAGCTTGGTATCAGCCCTCCCTCCCTCCTGCGGAAAGTCGAGCCCTTCCTCCCTCCGGACAGCTTTAGATCCACTGGTCCTATCCCACCTCGATGGAGGCAATGCCCGCCTCGAAGGCCTCCCGTTGTCCTCCCTTGTGCCCCTGGAAAGTGTCCTAGACGCAGCCTCACCCCGCATCAAGGGTCTATGCATATACAACCACATCACCCCGGCCCTCATTGACCTTCTCTGGATCTCACTGCATGCACGATTCATCTTCAAGTCTTGCTGCATCATCTATAAGGCAGTCGCCCTCAAGTCAAACAGCAACCTCGCAGAGTAACTCAGCATCTCTGGTGCACAACGCACCACCATAACTAGGACACATGCAGACTTGAAATCCCCCGCTGCAAAAAAGAAAGGACCACAAAACAAGCCATCTCTGCCTACACCCCAAGACTATGGAACCTCTTCCCCATTGGCATCAGACCCGCCCCACACTCCTACAATAAAGAAAATAACTCAAGACCCACCTCATCAAGGAGTCTGTCCTCAACACCTAGGCCATCATGTCGCTGCACCCCTGCCGCACCCGATTCGCTGGATGCTGTTTGACCCTCTCTGCCACCCTGTACAGTGGTACTCCTCCTCTGTGCCCCTCTGTATCCTGCCCCCGCTGTATATCTGTTCTTTTATTACCTCTAAAAAGCGTTTTGTTGCTTCCCGAAGCTAGGTCCGCGCTCCATAAATACCATAATAATAATAGATTTTTACCTTGGCAGGATGGGGATTGGACAGAAGTTTTCAGAGAGTGTGAGGTTGAGGCATGGGGGTCTTGAGGAGGGGTAAGATGTGTCCTGTTTTGAGTGTGGAAGTGATAGTACCAGATGAGAGACAGGGGTTGATGTTGAACCAGTGCAGAGCTAGAGTGATGATGCAGTTTGAAGCGACTTGAGGTGGGCATCCGTCATCCAGGAAGGTTGCTAGTTTTGTTTTGGTGGTTAGGGTGATGAGTGATCAGTGAGGAATGTGTCCCATATGTTGAAAAGTTTGGGAGTAGTTTGTGGAAGCAGAACCTCAGAGGGAAGGGCTGATGTATATTTAAGAGATGAACTAGTCCAGGAGGGAGTTGGATACTGAGATGGTGATGGGCACGGTATGGGTGGATGGTGGTTTGGAGGGTGATTTGTCGATGTTGGAAAGTTTGTGTATGATTGGTGGTAAATTTATGTTCTTGGCAGTAGTGGACAGATTTGGCTTCGCGTAAAAGCTCTCTTGTATTTGTTGCAGTAGTTTTCAGGGGTGTCCTGCTGGAGAGGCATTTCTGTTGATGGGGCATGTTGTTTTGCCAGGTTCTTTGCAGCCATCTGGATTCCTTTTTGATGCTGATGAGGCAATTGTTGAACCCTGGTTTCAGTGGTGGTAGTGAGGTTTGTATTTTTAGAGGGCCTATTTTGTCGAGTGCTTGGGTGATGGCAGCGTTGTAGCTGTTGAGGAATATGGAGTGGTTTGTTTGAGGGGAGAAGGGAGTGATAGGAGTGGTGCTAGGGCTGTCTGTATTTGATTGCTCTGGCTGGAGGGCAGGACGATTTTGGGCAGGTGCACAGATGTTGTGTGGCAGAATGAGCGTGAAGCAGATTGGACAGTGGTCAGACCATGATACCCAGATTCGAAGGCGCTGCTGTAGAGGTGTGCCAAGTCTGCGCTCAGCCGGTGGCCAAAACTACGTGGGGGCCTGCAGTGGAGTCGGATCCCCTTTAAGGTCGGTAGGCCGACCGCAGTGGCGCCCCAATAGGAGGAGACCGGCAAGCATGAAGGTGAGAGTGGCCAGAGTGGGGAGGGGCGGATAGATGCTGTGAGCACAGAAGCCAACCAGAGGCCATTTCTGACTGAGGAATAATAGCGGTTGGCCAGTCTCTGGGGTCAAGTTGGAGGGTGTCCTGGCTGACGGAGCTGGTGAGGCCCAGATAGTCCGTTGAAGACAGGAAGCAAAAGGGGGGAAAATCACCTAGGGCATCATAGATGGCTGCCAACTGAAGGAGCTCAGCTGACCCTCCCGGATAGAAGAGGCCCCCACCACCTGCCTCCCCCTCTGGGCACCAGAGAGGTCAACAAAGGGCAGAGGGTACTCCCCTGGGGGCTGTGAGCAGCCTAGTGCAGGGGTGCTGGTGCGAGAGGGCCAGGAGACGGTGCGACAAGCACTGCAAGTCCACCAAAGAGGCGGTAGAAAGGAGAGGCAAATAATCTGTTGACAGGTGGACTAGAAAAGGAAGAGGTGGTGTTGGTGACTGAAGCTATTCTCCGAGGGAGGAGGGACCCCGTTCCATCCCAAGGGTATGGGCCAGTTTGGTGGCTGGGCTATGGGCCAACCGAACCCCAGAAGGAACGCGGCAGATCCCAGGAGGCTGGGCCATGAGGAGGGCGCAACCAGGCGATGCTCTGGCAGAGGCTGAGGAAACTGCCTGCTGTGCATTGCGTGCCGTGAGTTGCTGAGACCCAAAGCCGGGTGAGGATGCTTTAACGATTCTACGAATGGCGTCACTTCTCCCCGTGGGAGAACCCTCTCCTGTCCGGCCAGGGCATTTCAGCAGCTACCCAATATTCCCACTGTGGCCGGTGAAATTAAGTGGAGGACATTTCCCTTGGGGATCATGACGCCCATTCCAGCATCTCACTCCCTTCTCCCATTACACACACCCTCTCCCCTATGCACAACATAATCCAAACATCGCACATAATATACTGAGACTTTAAGGTCAGCCCTGGTACTGAGACGATGAAGAGCTGAGGAGGTCTGAAGATCTCATCCTGCAAACCGACAAGATACTCTGAGCCTCGCTTTCAACCGGTGAGTCCTATAAAAGATGAAAGAAAACCAAGATGGCCGTCGAACTGGCCAAGCCAGGAGTTGGAAGGCAGCGGGCAGGATACGGGTCCACATTGGAATAATAAAGGCCAACCCGACCTGAGGCTGGATGATTCTCACCTCAAGGAAGAAGACCGTAGAGTTAACTTGGCATCTGATGAGTCGAGGCAAAGAAACATAAGACGAAGCATTGACACAACCTCGAGCTGGAGGAGGACCAACTGGTCCGTTGTCAATAGTGCAAGGAAGCCGGGGAGCCGAACTTGGTGAGGCAGTGGTACTCCCTCGAGCTGGAGGTGGGCTGAGGGACCATGCACTGGTACTACAAGGAGCCTTAAGTGAGACAGTGGTGTGTCCTTCGAAAGGGGGTAGATTGCTCGGTCCCTGAACTGCACCGAGACCGTAGGGAGCCTGAAGACACTGCAAAGATCGAGAGAAGAGAGGAAGAGGAAATGGGAGGCTGACACACGGAGTCGAGGTCCCCAGAGGTAACAGGGAATCTATGTGGTCTAGTCTGGACAGTGGTGTAAGAGGCGAGGCCCAAAGCCAAGAACAGTTTAACCGTAGTCCCCAGACCAAGAGCGAGAAGGTAACTCTGAGAAGAATTGGGTGGAGAACCTATATTTTGGAGGGGGAGCCCCTCTAGTCATTGGCGGTCATAAGACCACTGAGTCCTGGAACAGTTGTCATACACAGGTGGGAGTCATCCTCGTAGTGAGAAAGCTCTGTCAGGAAGCTGTCTTTTGGGAGGAGGAGCACCTCTAGTCAGTTAGGACCACTGAATGGTGGAACACTTTTCATGCCCAAGCTAGGAGAAAATATCTTTTGTTGGGACTTTTATGTTTTGGTTAAATAAGACGAGGGAATCGTCCTCCTACCTCTATCGTTACCCAAAGCGATACGTTTGTGAGAGGAACACAGAACAGCTGGCAACGTTGTATGGGTCCTGCTTTAGATGGGAAAATCAATTTACCGACTAAAGCATCACCTTAAAGGTCCTACATAAACTGCCATCCACCAGCAGTCGGTAAACCAGGGCTACATTGTCTCCAACCCTTGGTAGCTGAAAAGCAGCCCTGACAAGCAAGCGCCGGAGCCGCTTATGCTGTCCTTCTCTATCCATATACACTAGAAGGAGTGAAAGCGAGCCTTCTAAAGTGAACAGTCCAGCTACACCCCAGTGAGCCTCTCCACATGCGGAAGGGAAACCGAAGGAGAAAAAAGGAAAATTCAAGAACTTTTCAGCTCATGAGTGAATTGTGAACTCTTGAACTCGACTTGGTTTCCCAACCCCTTTTGTTCACTAGAAGGGGGTAGTAGGAAAAATCCATGTCCTTTGTTACATGTTACACTCAGTGCTAGGGTTAGTTTAGTAGTTAAGGATGGAGGACATTCACTTTAATTTTGGATTCCCTGACGACGTGCACCCAAGATTTTCCTTTTCTTTTTAGGGACTACCCCTTCAGACATGGGGACAGATGGGCATTTTCTTTGTGTTAATGAAACCATTTTCATCTCCGCCTCTGTGCGTGACTCCTACTTCTGGCACTGTGTTTGTGACGGTGTCTAAAAGTGACCAACAGCCCAATGGGAACTTGGAGGGGAAAGCTGAATAGCGGCACCAGTTCATGCGGCATCACTGGAGAGAAAGCTACAAAACTTTATGAGGGAGCCAGGAGAGAACAACATGGAGACAGAAGCACCAATGTGGTAGGGGACCCACTCATCGGGAGGCGGTGTGGCAGCTTTGGCCACAAAACAGGACAACATGGATGTTCTAATGGAAATTAAGGCAATGAGGTCAGAAGCGCAGGTGTCCATGGCGGAATTCAGAAACTGTCTGGACAAAGCGAAAGAATGGCTCAAAACCCTGGAGATCATTCAGCTGTCTGCTGAACACCTGGAGTTAAAGCACAAGCACAAACGGAAGGATTTGGACACCCTTATGAGAGCATAGGAGAGTAAGACTGATGATGTTGAAAAAAGAGAGCAGATGTGCAATTTCTGTTTTTGGGGGGTGCGGTTGGCAGAGGGAGAAACCTTGACGCATGTAGAGAGGGAGGACCACCCTTTGAATTCCATATGGAAAGAGCACATTGTGGGGGCCGGCCTGGTAAGCGCTCCAGAACAGTTTTCATTAGGATTCATAGCTATTGGGACAAGGACTGGATACTAAAGAAAGCAAGAGAAGTGAAAACGATAGGAATGCCAAAATATAGATCTACCAATACCCTGGCGAAAAGAAAGGACTGCTGCCCACTGTTGGAGTGGCTTCAGCTGAAGGGCATCAGATACAGGTGGGGGTAATCCTTTGTGCTGGTCTTGAGACTCGAAGGAAGTTTCTACACCCTCTCTCAAGCAGAAGAGATTAATCAGACCACACAGGAGCAGGATATGAGTGAGAAAGGCAGAATGAAGATCCTGGGCTCTAGGAAATTTCAAAGACTGAGTGTGCAAGCAATTAAAGTAGAGCGTAGCGAGAGGACAATATTGGCTCATGTAAAGGGTGACGATGAAGAGGGGACTGATTTATGGCATGGGTGCTGATAAGTGCTAAGAGGACCTGCAAGGGGATTTATTGACATTAGCCAATGATTGAGGAGTGGGAATGGCTATAAGAAAAGGGGATGTTTCTTTATACATACTGATGCACTGGAAGGAAAGGGAGCTAGGACACTGGTGGCACCTGTCTCATTGCAATACTGGGGTGTCTCAATGAGTTAATGATATTAGATAATATACACTTGGGGGAGGATGCACTGGGGAGGAAAAGTGGGAGGGCTGGGATCTGACCGCTGAGGTGCGGAGTGATGCCTGCAGAGATGCTCTACAGTGTATGTGGGGAGGGAGGACGATTGGGAGGCAAAACGCAGATCTGCAGACTGAAAAACTAAGGGAATTAGAAAGATGGCAAATGGATTGGTTGGGGCCTGGTGGTGGGGGGGGGTGGTGGTTGAGGGTCCCGATTCTGTCTCTGGACAAGCTCTGGTCCTAATGGAAGTGGCTTGTGTGGCGGGTCAGAAGGAGGCACTCGTTACTTCCATTTCTGACTAGCTTTTATTAAATAATCAGTGACTGTGCCTCACTTTCTCTATGCTATGGGTTTCCCTGCCTAACGAAACTAACTAGGGTGCTTGTTGGTCTTCCGTGAGTCAAAAACAAGTCTGTATACTGTCCAAAACAAAACAAATTTGGCCCTACAAGTAAGCAAAACCAACTAAGGGCACAGGAGAATTACTCCTCTCCTGTTGATTGGTTTCTCAGCCACTCTTTTCAATACTGTATTCTTAAATAGTTCATTGAAATGTCTCTGATCAAACTATACAGTTTGTTCAAGGGTACTCCCCCCTTTTCCTTCTTTTGTTTATGTTGACCTTTTGATATGTCATAGGTTGGATTTCCTCTTGTGACTTTGTTTCTTTTTTCTTGGGTTTTTACACAATGTGTATAAAGTATCCTCTTTTTCAATTTCCAAACTTTCTCATGATGATGATGATCAATTCCTCTCTTCTCATGAGCCTTCCCATCCTCTTTAGACTTTATCAGCACTTGCTTATAATCTTCAGTCCTCTTCCACTCTTCTAGACTACTGGGGTACTGGGATGAGTAGGGACACCACAGTAATAGTTTATACTCTTTTTACTACTTGGTACCTCACTGGGACGAGTATGTCTTCGCCAGGGATAATGGTCCCTATTCTCCTCGTTCTGCGATATACTGGAAAAAGTATAATTCACTGAGTATTGTACTTATGCTCTCTTCTCACTGAGATGAGTATGAGTGTGCCAATCATTTCATTCATTTTTCACTGCAACAAGTGTATCTGTGCCATTTGTTATATTCGTCGTTCTTACTAAAACGATTGCAAGTATACCACTCCCTACATTCACCACTCTCCCCTGGTCTCCCACTCTACCCATTGCCTTCCTTGTAATGGGGGGTCGGCGTTCTCCTGCTTTGTTTCTCTGCTTATTGTCAAGGTTCCTCTTGCACTTGGTTTGTTTTCCTATTCTTGCACGTGTCAGCATGCTTCTAGGCAAGCATTCTCAGCTTTGGGCAGGGTTTCCTCGCTCTCCCCTGTCTGGCCACCACTTTCTCTTTGTTTTTCCCTCCTGGGACTTCACTCCACTTTACAGGCTCTATCCTGTTCCACACAAAGGGTGGCTCTGGCTTTTGTGTTCTTCAGCATTCTCCGAGCTTGGGAGGCAGCCTTTCCCTGTGTTCATCAGCTTCACTCCAACAGCTGATTTGAAACTCCCAGGTCTCTCTTGCTCTCATTTTATGACTGCCCTGGGGCTTCCCCAGCGTCTCATAGAAGTCCTTCGTCTGTGTGTGACTCATGCGCATTATTACTCCAGTGGTTTTCTTCGTTGCAGTACCAACTGAGTCGTTTCATTCAGAGTTTGCGAGTTGCAGCATTACTATAACATACATCCACTGATCCTTCACAGTCTCTTCCAACAGATGTTATTGTTTCAGATGGGATTGGGTAAGGAGCTCCTGACTGGAACAGGAGTCCTTGTCCCAAGGGAGGAGTCTCTCCCGGTGAGGTCCTGCTTGCCTCTACCCCAAGGGAGGGAATTGTGTAGCAGACTCACCTCGCTAGCCTCACAGAGAAAGGCTCCCTCTAGGGAGAAGTGACTGAATCCTGTAATTCATCACCATTGGGATAACAAACGGGGGCAAGAAAGATGATACAAGGGGAAAAAGGCGGGGGGAGGGAGGTGAAGAATTGAACTGCTGATTGTTAATGGCTACGTCTTACAAGTGCTCATTGTTGAGGAGAGCGTTCAAAAAGAACAAACTAGACGACATGATGAGACTCGCTACAGGAGAGGGGAAGAGAAAGAAATCAAAGTTGCGGGAATTGGACAGTCTTACTTGGCCTCACAAGATACTAAAAGAGCGGGAATAGAGGTGTTTCTTTGAAAAAGTTCTGAGATGGAGAGCCCCAAGATTAAGAGAGCACTAAAAGGCAGGTTGCTGTTAAAGTGAATTATGAAAGGGTTGCAGGTGGCTCTGGCCTGCTGTTATGCCCCAAATATGGGGCAACGGGACTTTCTAAATGAAGCAGGCCGAGAGATTTTATTTGTATTTATTTTACTTGTTCATTTATGACGCACTTAATACTAACAAGTGGTTTCTAGACGCTGGATCAGGATTCAAACATTTGTTGCACTGCGTTGTCTTGCTTCCAAGACAAACTTGTTGCCTCTGAGCTATCCTTCCTACCTAAGTGTGGGGAGAGGGCACTCTTATCGTGGGAGGGGACTTTAACGTTGTTCAACACCCGGGGATGGACAGACTCTCCCTTGGGGACCCATAGTAAAAGGAAGGACAGGGGGAAATTAAGAATGGGATGGAAGCAATTCTACATAATTGGAAACTGGTGGCCTGCTGGAGATGGATGAATCCCTAGCATAGAGCCTACACATTTTTGTTTCTCTGGCCCACACAAGCTAGTCAAAGTTAGATCACATTCTTGTTATGGAGCATCAGTGCCACATGATTAGATGGATAATCGTGCCAATAGCATGTTCGGATCATGACATGGTGGTGACAGAGTTAAAATTGCCAGAGGATGAACCAGGGAGGGGGAGGTGGCAGTGTAATGAGACCTTACTTGGTACCCAATATTCAGGATGTAATTAGAAGCTGATATGAATGAAGCTTTTCTCTGAAGAGAATGAGAACATGCGCCCGTGACCTCGGATGGTGTGGGATGCCGCTAAGGCAGTGATACAGGGACGACTGATCAGAGAAGGGGACTGAAAAAGAGAGGGGGCTGATAGAATCTAAACTGAGAGATCGGTTAAGGGTACCAGAGAGGTTGTTGGGACTGCAACAAGTGGCGGATGAAGATCTGGACTAGCATATTGGAGTGCTCCGACACAACTGATGGAGATACAGTCGGCACAAACCTACAAAAAATATTATGAGAGAGGGGAGAAGGCTGATAATATGCTAGCTGGGAGGTTGCAGAGACAGAGAGTAGAAAGGAGAATTGGGTGTATTACTTCTGGGTCGGATGGAATCAGTACAGCGTCCAAAGAGATAGCGGACATTTTTGCAGACTACTGCTCAATATTATATAGCACAGGGGAAGATATCCTGGAGACCAACATAGCTGATTACTTGCAGAGGATACAGATGACACGGCTGGTAGAGGCTCATTTGTTCATATTCTAGGGAAAGATCAATCATGGGGAAACTACAGGCGATCACTGGGATGAACCTGGGAAAGGCAAAGGGCCCAGACCTGTTTATGGCTGGATTCTATAAGACCTTGCAGACACTCCTGGCAAACAAAATCACAAACCTATTTAATGGACGCCTGGAAGGAGAGAGCATGCCTCAAACTTTCTTGGAGGCATCAAGCACACTGATCCACACAGTGAAGACCCACAGACGTGTGCTGCCTACAGGCCCATTTGATAGGGCATCAGGCCTCAGATTCTTAAGATTCCCCTCATTTCACAATTGGGTACCTATTATTGTTCACATATTCAATATGGTGTGAGGCAGCGGCATGTTTAAAATTCAGATTGCTATTTTGTTAATCTCGATAGTTGTCGAGGTCCTTGATCGCACAAAAGTGCACAATTAATGGGGATAAAAAATAAATACCTGAGCAGATGAGAACAGAACATTGAAACTAGAGTAATTAATTTCCGTGCTCACCCATTCCATCTCTTTCTGAATTTTTTATTTTTAAACCCTTAAAGAAATATACTTGTTTAGACAGGTTCAGTGTTCTTTTCGTCTATCCCTCACCCTATATACTATATAGGCAGCTCACCCCCGCGTTTTCCTAGGGTGAATGCACACCGAGGCCCAGTTTAGTATTGGTTGGAGGAATTGAATAGTGACAAGTAGCGAATAGAAAAATACATTTGAAAAGATGGACCGATACGCTTAATGTGTGTTGACCATTTCACTCCTAAACATGAAAGCAGAGGTGCTTACGAGGGTCCTAGCTGCCAGACTGGAGGAGCTACTTCTGGAGTTGATCCATTCAGACCAGGTAAGGTTTGTTGGGCGCAGGCGCGAGACAGATAATTTAAGGAAGGTGCTCAGCCTGATGTATGCAGCAGGGAAGGAGCAGTCTGACCTGGTAATCCTGTCGTTGGACGTGGTAAAGACATTTGACTGGGTTGGATGGCCTTGTCTGAGAGGGGTGATGCATAGGTTCGGTTTTGGTCACCACTGGTTGAGATGGGTAGGGGAAATATACTTGTTTCCCACTGCTTTGGATGATTGTACTTTTAACAGGGCATCATCTAAAAAGATCTCCCTACATAAGGGAGCGTGCTAGTGTTGCCCCCATTCCCACTGCTGGTGGTCTTGGTCATCGAACCCCTGGCGGCAACTATAAGGCAGAATGAGGGAGTATACGGTATACAAATTGGCAACGAGGAGTATAAACTGGGCTTATTCACATATGATACAGTAATATTCCTGACTTACCCAAAAGAGTCGATACAGACCTTGCTGGATACCCTGCATGCATATGGGTGGCTATCTGGATATATAGTGGATGCAGAAAAATCCCAGCTCCTCTCAGTTGGGCCCTCTCGGAGGAGACGAGGCCTTTCAGATTTGCTCTTCAAAGCTGTGCCGAAAACCTGAGGGTGTTTCCCTCCCTACTCCCGGGGGATCTTCTGCACAGGTGGCCAGAGGAGGGCCATCGCTATTGGATGACGACCCTGGGAGTGGACGAGAGATGGAGGACCACCTGGTTGGAGGGTCCTTTGGTATTGGGAGGGATTGCCCGAAGGCGAGACACGGTAAGCCCCCTTTTTCCAATGACCTCCTACCCCACATTCCCTCCTATTATATGACCACAGACTGTCCCCTTTTCCCTTTGACAAAACCTCCCTGCTCTGCTGAAACACAGCAAAATCCATCATAGGCACTTTACGTTTCTATCCATGATCCATTAACAAGGACAGTCAAAGTCAGGCTCTGAATACAGAACAAACTCACCTGCGGACTGTTAGCACACCAGAGGTGTATAAAAGGAGTGATCCAGAGACTGACTGAGCGAGCTGGAACCTGAGGAGGTCCACAAGTTGAAGTATGAGAGCACAGGCGAACTGGGACACCCAGAGAACCCGAGACATGTTGGAGGAGAACGGAGGGCCGAGACGCTGAGAGCCTATGGTGTAAAAGGGCTAACGCATGCAGGGTGAGGGAGCCGTGTCTCCAAGGAGCCAGAAGAGCATTACATGCAAAGCTGCCCTCCAGAGTTAAGTCAGTAGACGGTTGTTAGTTATCCTGGGCCAGAGAAGCCGCCCAGGACTGTTGGAGGGGCTGGCGAGGAGCCCTTAGCCAGAGGGGAACCCGGTTGATGGTGGCGGCAAAGCACGAGGGATAAAATATTGCAAGCAGTAAGATAATTACGAGGATGAGCGTAGCATAAGAAGCACGCTGAAAAGTTAAGCTTTGATTGTCCGTTGTGAAAGTTGAAAGACGAGAGAAACAAAGTAGTGAACGTTCGCTTGTAGGTTAACATGTGGTGAAAGGAGCTCTAGTGAACAGAGACATTGTGTACAGGAGTGAAGTTCACATAGAGAGCAAATATGGAAACAAGTGAAGGGGGCTATGCTTGACGGAAAAAGCACACTGAGACCCTGTGAAAACTTGCTGAATTGAGAAAGTGCCAGGGGCACGATATTGAGAAAAGCTCAAGTTGAACTGTAAAAAGGTGTTGGGGGCATGCTGATGAAAGTAAGCCATGATGTAATTGCAAAAAGGTGCCAGGGGCATGGCGAGAAGAGAATTCTGAAAGAGCGGCCCAATTATCAAAGTGGTCCCACACAGGGCCGAAAGCACTGCGTGTTCATCGAAAGTCTCCGTTATGTTGAACTGCTGAAGAACTGTGTGAGGAGAGTATCAGAATGGCCCCATCTTGGACGGAGGAATACTGGGTGTTGTCGAAAGTTTCTGATACACCAGTACACCAACCTGTTGTGAACTGTGAAGTCTTGTGAACTAATGATAAGTAGCCGACTTCCTGAGGATAGGTGACAGAGGAATTGTTACATAAAGGAACTTTGAACTTGTGCGACCAGAACTGTTTGAACTTTGTAAAAAAATAGCTTTATACAGTGCCTTTGAAAGCCGAGGAACTCATGCTGAATCCCAAATGGCTCAAGACTTGGGGAAGGGAGCTGTGGACCAGCTCCAATACTACTGTGACCTTTACTTTGAAGCATCCTTTTTATTTACTCCAATCCCATGCACATTATTGTATTGGAGAGTGTGAGGGCAAGCATAGGTTTAACACACACTTTTGTTTTGACTAACTTGACTGACTTTGGACTTATATTTTTGTTGATAGTCGAGACTACTCCCATTATAGATGTGTGGGCAAGTTAGGTCTCTAAATCCTTTTCTTTTTTCATCCACTTGAATCATTTTCTGTTTTTCTCTCATGATACGATGCTTGTCAAACAGCTGAAATATCTGGGGGTCTGGATTTCGAGGGACTTGAAGTCCCTGTTCCTGATCAACCTCCCAAGCTGGTGGGAAGCTATGCGAGTGGACTTACAATGATGGGCAGGTGCCAGCTTGGGATTGACGGGAAGGTTAAACATGGTTAGGATGAATATTTTGCCCCAGGTTTTATTCCTGGTTACCATGCTGTTTTATTCCTGGTGGGCATCACTAGACCATTCATGTCAACAATTACGTAACATTGCCTTGTTTCTTATGGGATGAAACGCGACCAAGGATCCCATATGGGAAACTGACCCAGGCTTCAGAAGAGGGCGGTGTAGATTTCCCTGACATGGAGGGATATTTTCTGGCGGCACAGCTCAGGGTCTTAAATGACCGCTTGAGGCCGACCACTGATAAACAATGAGGTATGGAGAATTCTTGTCTGGAACTGGTTACAGTATTTATTTATTAAAAATCGTATAAACCGCACTGCATGCCCGAAGGCCTCAGATCGCGTACACACAACAGACAGACAAAAAAAACGAGGCAATTCAAGGAAAGCAAGAGATCCAGAAGCCAATGGGCAGGAGAGAAGGGAGCAGACCGATTAATCAGGGGGTAATGGTTGTGGGTCCTAGCCTGCTCCATACCAAGGGGGGGTTAGGGAACATCTGATTCTAAAAATACTCTGGGAAGTCTGGAAGAAGAGGTGAAGGGCAGATAGGCTAACCACCTGGCTGTCTGATGAGCTTTTTATGGGTACCAACTTTCGTCGAAGAATTGCCAAATCCTCTAGACTTTCAAACTTGGTTTGAGGTGGAACTGGAATGGGTGGGACGAGGGAAAATTCATCGAAGTGGCAGAGCTGGAGCAGGGATTGAATATTGGGCACATCTGTGTGTTCAGGTACCTTCAGATTAAAGGTCTACTAACGCGGGATAAGTAGATGAAACTAGTCTCTAGGCTCCTGCCAAGATTTGATGGGGTACTTAATACACATGTCGACAATAGGGGCTTTATTTCATCACTGTACAAGCTTATCTGGGAGTTACGAACTCCAGAATCAGGAAGCCTAAAAAGCAAGTGGGAAGAAGACCTGGGAATGACCGTATCCCAGAATATATGGTTGAAAATGTGCTCTGGGTCTTATAAGGGATCACAATCCACACAATTTAAATTACATAGAATTAAATTGCTGCGCAGATGGCAGTTGACCCCAGTTAGGCTCTCCAGAATGTAACCAGACACTAGAGGAGTGTTGGAGGGGCTGCGGGCATGGGGCACGTATTTACATATGTGGTGAACATGTTCGTATGTGCAAGTGTTCTGCACTGAAGTTCTATCGTGGCTTAGGGAGTCAAAGGGTTAGAGAGGGTTAAAGACCTGTTAATGTTATTTGGCCTGTCTAAGGAAGAGAATGGCTACTGTAAATTGCTGCATCATCTACTCGTGGTGGCGAGGGCATGCCTGGCACAAAGCTGGAAAATGGTGTAGCGCTGCTCAAAAATAGCATGGCTGAGAAAAGTCAGAGAGCTAATGGAGAAAATTACGGCTTAGTTACAAGAGACCTCTAAAGACATCAAATTGGAAAGGTTTCAATTCTGGTCAAAACATGGCGACAAGTAGAGTGATGGCCGACAGTTGGGGTGGGGGTACACTGTGGGACCCTGTGAGAACATTACGTAAGAGTTAGGACCCAAGGGTGGGGCCAGGGTTGGCACTCCTTCATGACATGTTGTTGGATTTCAGCTATGTTAATTTAAAGACTGCTCAGATCCGATGGGGGACCCCCAGAGGGGTTTGAGGTGGGTGGACCGGTTAGAACAAGAATGGGTAGAACCAAATGTCTAGTCACTAGGGTAGTAGTTGAAATGTTAAGAGGTTTATTAAGTTGACTACAGGGAGTGGTCCTGCAGGACAGGAAGTGTTAAAGGGAGGCAATTGAGCGATCGAGATGCAACGATGATTGAATAGGGAGGTTGTTTGTTAGAAATGTAACAAACTGGTTCTGATGTTATAAAACCAATAAATATTATAGTCTAAAAAGAACAGTTGGCTAAGTGGAACTGTGTGATGAGTTTGATTTCAAAATTGTTTGTGTGTGCTTTGTGGCAGCCAGTGGGAAATGGGCTAACAGGGGCACCAACGTTTGATACTGAGAAAGATATTAACTCCTGCCTTTAGTTCTCTTTCCCCTTTGCTCCTGATTCTCAGGTGTTTGGATGCCCAACGGAATCTGTTTAAATTCCCTAAATGGCCCAGAAGTAGTTCAGCAGGAAACTGATATAAATGTGGAATAACAGTCTGCTTATGCTGAAGTAGCAGCAGAATTACAGGATGCAGTTAGGTAGCTGCAAAGAGGGTTGTGTAAGAGGTTTCCAATCTGCAAGATGGTTGCTTCCATGGAGGTATGGGTAAAATGTAGAACAAAGAGAAAAAAGCCAGTTTCCGTCCAGGCGGAGCTTTAAAAGGGCCTGTTGATGCATGGGTTTTGTGGGTCTTCCAAGCCCCTGCAAGACGTTTGCTTTTAGGATGGGGTGACGGTGTTGAGTACAATGTAACCATTTCTGTAACAAGAACAAAGAGAAAAAGAATAATGTATTGTTACATTTTTGCATGGTTACAAATGTACAACTGCCTAAAAGCTTTACTGCGCTGGCACAAAGTTTTTGTAATACAGGCACACAAGTTCATTTCTACTTCGAAAGTACCTGAAAGAATTATTTGATGGCATGGGCAACAGTGTGCTGAGGGGGAGATATTGAGGTACAAACCGTGACCTGGTAGAACACATATTTACATGCACCTCGGACCCTTCGCCCTGTAGTGCTCAAACCCACCTCATGTTTCTAGGGCTCATGAGTGGATG
The DNA here is from genome assembly GCF_040938575.1 of Ambystoma mexicanum. Lineage (NCBI taxonomy): Eukaryota > Metazoa > Chordata > Amphibia > Caudata > Ambystomatidae > Ambystoma > Ambystoma mexicanum. The sequence goes on along the minus strand of NC_090927.1, from coordinate 1,250,258,153 downwards.
CACCGGACTAGCGTTGGATGTAATTTGGAGAGGCTACCCTATTATACTGTTGAGAAACAGAGATCTGGCCAACGTGAGCAATAAGGCACAGAGAAGATGGCTGCTGTTGCATCCCTGGACTGAGCCACATGAATCAATGCTTGGAAGATCAGCAGCAGTCACGTGGTCCATTTGGCTCCTGGCACTCCTTGAGTTAGTGGGATCTCTGGTGGTGGTATCTGCTGGTGCTTGCCCCATTCTGCAGGGGTAAAGGTGGTTGAGTGGCTCCTGAAGAATCTTACCTCCCACGATTGCTGTGCATGAAATGTGCGCATTGGCGGAGGTTGCTGTGGGTGGTGCACTGTCCTTTAGGTTGCAAGGGGTGTCCATTCACAGAAATTAGGAGTGCTATTGAGATGGAGGGTTGTTCAGACTGAGAACACACCGGCCTTCAAGACTAGGAGAGTGGAACTGTTCGGAAAGCGGAGGGGAAAAGATTGCAAGTGGTAAACCTATCAGTGAATGCTCTCCATAAGCCACATTGAACCCACTGAAGAAATATACATGCAAGCAACACTTTTCTAATGGAAGCCTTCTAGCATTATTGCAATAGAATATTCCTTCCACGTTGATAAAAGTGATCTAGTGAAACAGTGGTATTGATAGCCTCCTAGTACTGCAGCAGAGAAACCCACAAAAGCATGGACCCACGGAATTCGGGTCTAGCTGCACACATAAGCGTCCTACACAGGCCTAACGCAGCCAAAACCCAGTCCTGGTGAACTCCTTCTAGACTGCACGCATTGAACTGATATCAAATACCACCACACCTAATGCTAGGATGCAGCTACTATCAGGCATTCGCATCAGCTGCACACAATCGGTGGACCCAAGCACCCTATTACACCCTACTCTTCCGACTGACCTGGACTGCGTTCCCCGAGGGCGTTCAACCTGCCAGCGCTTTGAGGTCATACCAATGATATATAGAGCGCTATATACATGCCAAATAACATGTTGGCTGTAGCGATTCTAGAGAATGCCTGGAAATCTCATGGAGTGCTAAACAGTGGGGCTGTGTAGTTAAGGGATTGGGTGTACTATGTACTTCATTCAATTTGAATGTTTTCATTTAATCTATACCAAAATCAACAGACTGAATACACATGAAGAATCGCACTCGTTGCCTTAAATCATCCAAAACTGTTAGGTGGAGAATAACGACCTCTGCACATGTCTTGTATGAAAAGACACTTCAGGCCAACAGGATTTGGATCAGTGTTGGAAGAGCTCACCAATACCCATCTCTTCGAATGGATTGTGTCCTCCCACGTATTTCTCATCTTCGCTATCTCCAGCTTCAGTTCCATTTTTTCCGAGTAAGCTTACGTTTCGAGAACTACAGTGTGCTTCAGAAATGTCCTTGAGAAATATCCAAAAATGTCTTTGTCTTTCGACACCGACTACCCCGCAGACCGGGTTTAAAAAGTGTCAAGACTGCAATGCCAAAATGTCGCTGACCGATATGCATCGAGTATGCTTTTGGAGTCTCGGTGTGGAGCACAAGACCTCTCTCTGTTCAAAGTGTCAACCGATTACCAGAAAAGCTCTGAAGGAGCGCAAGGGGACATTGGCGGTAGGTAGATTCCCTTAGAAATCCCCATCTACTAGACTGTCGAAGAAACCTTCTTCTGACAAAGCGAGAGGCGACTCTCCTCGAAGAAAAAAGGCAGGAAAGTCCAGGTCAAGGAGTGGCTCCCACCACTCGTCGAGAAAGTTGAAGAAGAGGCATCATAAAAAATTGCCTACTTTGACGTCCTCGTCTGACTCCTCCTCTCCTGAGAGGGCTATAACCTGTCCTACTAAGGCCTCCATTGCAGCTGAATGGGAAGCATTCAGGCAAGACATGCTTAAGATATTCAAGAGCCAGAAACCCTAGAAACAGGCTGGCCATGCTCCTTCCACGCTTTCTGAAGCCGGTAAGGAAAGCGCTCGACCCAAATCTTGCGCGCCCTCAAGCCCGGGACGAAGGCCAGATCCCCATCGAAGGAAATCGAGGGATCCTTCGAGTCCTAAGTCGAAAGACAAGTCGAGGTTGTTGACACCAGCTGCGCCATCGACGCCTCTGGTGCCATTTATGCCGAAATCGTCTTAATCGAAGACATCAACTCCTCAGGCTCGAAGTTTTCAAAGCCTTCGACGCTTTTACCTGATACAGAAAACTTCACTCCTTTAGCAAGAAAGGATTACTTTAAATCTGTGAACTCTATTAATGAGGACAATGAGCCATCTGATAATGAGGAACCCTTTGGTTTGCAGTATGGCACACCAAATGTCACTGATAGTTTCATATCAGAGGAACACTGACTGAAAGACCTTTACGAAAATTTGCAGGCAGCCTGTGGAGTGGACAATTCACTGGAATTTGGAAAGCCAGAGTCAGATGAGCATGCAGATGCCTCCTACAGGCAGTTGATGACCAAGGTAGTGGATTACCTGGGATGGAGCAGACCTGCCCTCCCTTTCGAACAGGATGACCTTACAGGTATCCTAGACAAAGGTCCTCAAAAGGATCCCATCTTACCTTTTCATATTGCTCTTCAGAAGAGAGTAAGTGCCAATAGGGAAGCACCAGAGTCAAGTCCAGCAGTAAATAAGAACCTGACAATGAAATACCACCCATCAAGTAGTGACCCCAGCTACTTGTCGAAACACCCTACCCCAGAACGTCCGGTGGTGCAGGCATTAACTGCAACCTCGTAACAGCCAGCTTATCCAACCATCCCACCAGATAGAGATGATAAAAGGGTAGATGCCTGGTCAAGAAAAGGATATTTTGCTGGGAGCATGGCTCTTAAATCCACCAACTCCACATGTGCCGTGGCAAAGTTTTCATACACTTTATGGGACTGCATTTCTATGGCGGCTGAGCATATTCCCAAAGGGGAGGAAAGAGACGGTTTCTTGGCCATTGTTATGGATGGCAAGGAAGCCCTGTGCGAGTTAAGATGGATTTCTGAACTGACATGCTGGGCAGAGGTTCAGAAGGCCAACCAAGTTTCTTGGAACAGGGTAACCTTCTGGACAAGCCAGACCAATCAAGGTAGCAATGGCGGTGGTCAAGACTAGGTCTAAGGAGGGGTGAGGGTGATCGAAAGCCCACAATGAGCACACACAGTAAACAAAACCACAAATTACTCTGTCAAGTGTATATCAAAAATATATATACATTTATTAAAGGCCTTTTAAGTAAAACACAAAGTAATTATTCAGCAGTAATAACAAAACCAACTCGACACTAATCTAGCAAACATATATACAGTAACCAATGGCCAACAGGGATATTACTCAGTGCAGTTCCACAACTTGCAAAGAAAGGGGTTATACAGTGCATATATCTTTATGGCAGCCCTTCAGAATTCACACCCTAGCTAAGAGGCAGTCCAATCCCTAAAATTGGTGGAACCTTGAGTTCAAAAGTACTTTCGGTGCTGGTGCACACGCCATCGTGCAGTTAAGTCAAACCGGGGTCTCTTCAAGGGGCTGTAGCAACTCAAGAAGGTGGGTGAGGCAGTGAAGAATGAGTTCCCACTATTCGAGAAGGGTCTCCCCAAGATGGCAGTTCAGGATCCAAGAGTTGGGAATAGCTCGGAAGCACACGCTACCTCGATAAAGAAGAGTGGCCCTCAGGGGACACTTGTGCGTAAAAATGGATGGATGCGTCAGGGGCCACCGGTACGGGTTGCAAGTACTCACTAACTCTCGTTGCACTCCCGACCAAACTTCAGCAGTCGAGTCCACGTTGGTCGCAGGTTCAAATCGTGCAGTCCAGGGGCTGCATTCCAGGAATTATTCTATGGTGGGAGAGTGGCCATTTCTCTGCTCCTGGTGAAGGGATCAGGCCAGTTCCACTGCAGCGAGTCTGAGGGCACAGGTGGACACAGCAGCAAGGCACCCATGAAGTTCGTCACCACAGCTGGGCGACACGTTGACCGCGTATGCTCAGGTTCAGGCGTACTCTCCTAATTCCAGACCTAGCAACGCTAGGTGTACGTAACTTGGCAGGAGAGTGCCTTATACCCAATGCTTAGTCTCCAAAGGCTCATGTCGAAACTCGAGGAAATGGCGGTTCCAGGGCAAAGATCCCGTACGAGTTGGTCAGTTCACTGGGCGGTCTCGGAACGCTTCCAAAGAGGCTTGTTTACAGGTTAAGTTGGAGGTGCCGAGATTCCAATGGGTCGAAGCGCCCTTGCAGGCCTTCTAGGTTCAATCAGAAACAGGGGGGTCAGACGGGACAACAGCGGGCTCAGGGTGCCAAACCTTCCAACGGGTCACCAGCGGTTCCAAAGATCTGCTTCGTTGATTCAGGATACTTGGCATCTTTACTAAGTTTGGTGTGAACTCAGAAGATCGACCTGCAATGGGTGTAAGAAGGCTTCTTATCCAAAACCACCTTTGCACCAAAACTAATAGAAACAATAGGAGATCAGCTCACATACAGGCACCCCAGATGTGGACCAATCACGGACAACGATAGTCCGTCACCCCAGCACACCAGACATCCTGGCACCCAGGATGTGTATTGGAACTAGACCGCTCCAGCCCATAACCTGGAGGCACACACACAAAGCATGCAGAAGCCTGCGAAAGCTTTGGTTTGCGCAAGGGTCTGCAAGACCAAATAAGGAATCTCCCGGATCTGCTCGACCTGGGGAAGGCAAAGGGACAAGATGGACAGAACAAAGGACCTTGTGGCATGGCCATTTTAGGCACTGGCCACTGTCCTGGGCCAAATGAGGTTTGGGCCATTTGAAAAGAGTTGAAAACAAATAAAAAGTAACAGCTGCCACCAGCTCTGTCCAAGGCTCCAAACATTCACCAAAAATCCTTTGAGGGTGTCTAGGCCCTTAAAAATGAAAAATGGACCCCAGCGCACTGTACTGTAAGGTAGTTGGTGCGCTGATAAAATGTTAATAAAGAATAGCAACAAAGTGAAAGACTAAGGGAAGCAAAGTCTCCCCGTACTGACTGTCTTAAGGGCATGTCAGTTTCCACATAACAAAATGAGCAAAAGCCCAGCGGAGCACAGCAGAAGGCTGGGCTCCACTGGCACGTCAGGCTAGAATGGTCCGACAACAGCAAAAAGTTGGGGGTACACAACTGGAGGGAAAATTACCCATAAATGGAAATCTTTCCTAACACGAGTCCCTTCACTCGGGTTTGGATTCTGCTGACGGCATCAGCAGAGCCATGGGGACAAGCACTGTAATTCGCAGATTTGCATGGTTAAGGAAATCTGGATTTGCACCTGATGTGCAGTTTACTCTTTAACATGGTTTTTGACGGGTCTCAACTTTTTGGCAGCAAGGCTGACGAAAGCCTTGAGAAGCTGCAGACCTCGAAAGTGGCAGCCAAGTCTTTTGGGTGCTGCTATTAGGCAGCCTCAGCCTTTTCAACCCGGTGGACCGCCTTGGAGGGGTAGATCGTTTCGTTACTAATCCCCAGTTGGAAGAACAAGAGGAATGGCTGATCAAAGAGGCCAAAGAAGATTCCCTCATGGTGGACGAGGGAGAGGTGCAAAGTCTGCTCAAGCAGCAGCATCTTTATCAACAGCCACTGCTTCAGCTCCCTCAAAGCCTCTGAGGTCTTGAGTCGTGACACCCCTGTGGGAGGCAGACTGTCTCAGCATCTGAAAGAATGTTGAGACATTACTTTGGATGATTGGGCATTAGAAACCATAGCCCAAGGTTACTGCCTCGTCTTAATTCAGAGACCTCAGAACCATCCACCAGGGAGCCATTCTTTGAAGATTCCAGATCCTTTCATTGTGCAGGAAATGTTGACCCCGCTAGAGTAAGGTGCTATAGAGCCGGTACCTGTAGTGGAGAGTAACAAAGGATGGTATCCTCCATATTTCCTAATCCTCAAGAAGGACAGATGACTAGGACCCATCTTGGACTTGAGATACTTGAACAAGTTCCTCAGGAAGGAGAAGTTCAAGATGGTGACACTTTCTCAGATCCTTCAGGCCCTCCAACTCCAGGATTGGATGGTGTCATTGGACCTTCTGGATGCTTATGTTTATGTGCCAATCCATCTGAAGCACAGAGTACCTGAGGTTCGCCATTCGGGCTGACCTTACTTTTACATTACTGTTGTTGCTCTGAATTGTGGTAAACCTGTGCTTGCCGCTCTATTCCTGTCTGCGGGCTCTCGCATCGTCTGTCCCCCCCCCCCCCCCACTCCCTCCTACTCCATGGTGCTCTCTATCTCGCCTATCTTCTCGAACTGCTTCTCCATTGACTATCCTGCTCTCCTCACTAAATCTGGTAGGAAAAAGTTTAAAAATACGACATCCTGGTCTCCAACCCAGGCCTCCTTATCGCTGACGCCTACACTAGTGCCTGCTCTAAGGAAACTCTCACTGACATCCTCTTTTTCGTGCCTTCACCTGACCTATGGACCCTTCATATGGTCTCTGTGCTCGCTCCTTTTTCCTCTGCTCCCATTAATGGTGGCACCCGTTGGGATGTCCTCTTGGCCCCCTTCCGCTCCTCTAAGGCCATCATTAATGTCTACGCTAATGGGACCGTCTTGGTCCAAGGTCCTCAGGCCAACCTTCACCTCTTTGATAGACGCTTCCCTCGCCTCATCAACTTCCTTTCCTCTCCCGCTGTCCCCCCTCCTCTGTCCTCGGCTACCTTGCCTCTACCCTTCCTCCTTCCCCCCTCTCGTGCTCCTTCACCTCCTTCTACACCTCCGCAGGGCGTACCTCTGATCTGTACCCCTCCCCGGAAGTCCTTCAAGGCTGGCAACCTTCTCCACATTGCCACTCTTAACTCTCGCTCTGCCATCAAGCATTCCTCTGATATCTGTCGCCTTCTTGAGGAACTGGACCTTTACGTCCTCGGTCTCACTGAGACATGGTTGACAGCCAGCTCTGTCACCAGCTTTGACACACTCCTACCTGACGGTTACAAGATCTTCTCCGTGCCCAGGCCCAACCGTGCAGGTGGGGGTGTTGCCCTTATCTTCCCTGAGTGGATTCCTGCCACTGTCACTCCTACGCAGACCTACTCCTCTTTTGAATGTCTTGTCTGCCGACTCTCTCTCTCTCTCCTAGCCATTCCCTTACCGTGGCTACTATCTATCGGCCACCTGGTCAAATTTCCTCCTTCCTCTCTGAGTGGGCTGACCTCTCCTCCTCACTCCTGTCCTCAACCACTCAACTCCTCTTTCTTGGTGACTTCAACATCCACCTTGATGCCTCCTGTCCCCCCACTGGACTCTTTCGTGACCTCTGCGACTCTCTCTCACTCTCTATTCTCCCGTCTGGGCCTACTCATTCTGCAGGGCACACTCTTGATGCTCTGATCTCCTCTGACCTTCCCCTCTGTCCCTCTCTCCACTCCTCTCTCTTGGAGTGATCACTTTCTCCTAACCTCCCACCTCACCCTCCCTACCCCACAGGCAAAGCCACCCTCATTTGCCACCCACCTTCTCGGTCATCCGACCCATGAAGCGCGTGTCAGTTGAGGCTTTCGCTGCCACCTTCTCGCCCCACCCTCCCCCTTCGGCTGACTCCCACCCTGATACAGCCCTCTCCATGCTCCACTCTGCTATATCTGATACTCTTGATATCCTTGCCCCTGTCATGAGAATCCGCCTGAAGCCCAAAGCCACATGTAACTCCTGGTATGACTCGGATCTCGTCGCCCTAAAACGCAAGTGCAAGGTGGCTGAGAGGAAATGGCGTGCTTCATGTTTATCCTCTGATAAACTGGCCTGCCGCCTGCTCCAATGGCAATACCGTCTCTCCGTTCTCACCAAAAAGAGAGCCCGCATCTTTGCGGCATCCAACAACTCGGCTGAACTCTTTAAAATCTGCAAGGAGCTTGCCAACCCTGCTGCAGTCTCTACCTCTCCTGTCCCCTCCCAGGCCCTCTGCACTGCACTGGCCTCTCACTTCATCTCAAAAACTCAGGACATCCTGTCCTCACTCTCCTCCTATCACCTCCCTCCCTCTCTTCCCGGCTCTTCCTCTGGCCCTTCTGCAGCCACCCCTCCTCCCTCCTTCTCTGCCTTTCCACTTTTTTCTGCTGACGAGGTTTCCAGACAAGTCCGATCTATGAAAGTCTCGTCTAAACAGGTTCACCCCTGTTCCTCCAAAACTATCAAGGACCACATCGACTCCCTGGCTCCTGCCCTGGCTGACTTTTGCAACCACTCCTTCGCCTCTGGAGTCTTCCCATCCCCCCCTCAAGCACTCCCTTGTGCACCGTCTTCTCAAGAAACCCTCTTCCGACCCCTCCTGCCCGGCTAACTATCACCCAATCTCCATCACTCCCTTCCTGGGCAAGCTCCTGGAGAAACTGTCCATCTCCCAGCTTAACCTCCATGCTGAAACTGTTGGTAGTCTCCATGACCATCAATCTGGCTTCAGAGCGGCCAGAAGCACGGAAACTGCTCTTCTGAACATCCGTGAGGACCTGCTCTTGAACCTCGACTCCAACACTCCGTGTGTTCTCATTCTGCTCGATCTCTCTTCTGCCTTTGACACTGTCAACCATGCCATCCTGCTCAACCGTCTCCGTGATAACCTGGGTATCACTGGTCAGGCTCTGGTGTGGCTGACCTCTTTCCTTTCCAATCGACCCTCCCAGGTCCAACTTGGGTCCTTCCTCTCTGACATCTTTTTCTCCACCTGTGGTGTTCCCCAGAGATCTAATCTCTCTCCCTGGCTGTTCAACCAGTATCTGGCACTCCTTGCCCACCGCATCGCCGCTCTCTGCCCCTACTTTCAGTGCTATGCGGACGACACCCAACTCATTTTCAGGCTACCCTCAGCCTCCTCCTCTCCTTCCCTCATCTCTGACTGTCTGCCATCCAGGAATGGTGTGCCGCCAGTGACCTCTGCCTTAATGCTAGTAAGACTGAGATTCTACTCATCGGCACACCCACTCCCTCCTTCCCTGTAGCTCTCTGGCCAGCCTTGCTTGGCCCTCCTCCTGCTCCTACCTGCAAGGCAAAAAACCTCGGGGTCATCTTCGACTCCACACTCTCCTTCTCTCCTCATATATCTGACGTCTCCAAGAAGTCACACTACCAGCTGCACCTCCTCAGAGGTATTCTTCCCTTCCTCTCCTTCCCCCAGAAGCTCACTGTCTCCCGAGCCCTGGTTCTCTCGAAGCTGGACTACTGTAACAGCCTCTATCTTAATCTGCCTGCCTCCACTCTCCGCCCCCTGCAACTCATCCAGAACAGAACTGCGAGACTTGGCCTTGGCCTCAAGCCCAGGGACCGTATCTCTCCAGGACTGAAATCTCTACACTGGCTCCCAGTTGCTGCAAGGATTAAGTTCAAAACCCTCTGCATTGTCCACAAGGCCTTCTGGGGCCTGGGGCCTAAATACCTTCAACTCTCTTCCTAAATATCTTCCTTCCCGAGCCCTTTGCTCGTCCATCTCCAACTCCCTCAGGGTCAGCCGCTTCTCGAAGCAACGAGCTGGGGGTAGATCTCTTGCCGTGGCAGGGGCCTCCCTCTGGAACAGCCTTCCTGCCTCCCTGAAACTTGAGGAGAACCATCTCCGGTTCAGGAAGCACCTCAAAACCTTCCTCTTTGCTTCTGCTTTCTCTCTCCCTCTCCCCTGCTAATTCTCGACTACATCTGCACCTAATCTGCAACTGGGCCACTCTCACCGACCTCGGTCCTGGGCCCAGCCACTCTCCTCTTGCACTGCCTCCCTGGCAACCCCTGCACTGAGGGACTGTTTCTGTATCCCTACAGCCCCCCCCTTTCCCAGCACTTGTCTGCACTTACCTTGCACTTGCCACCAGCTGGCCCTATTTATTTACTTTATTCTACTTACTTGTACTGCACTTCCCCCCTCCCCCTTGCACTTTTCCCTTCCCCCTCCCCCTGCACTTGCGCGGTCTGAATGACACCTGGCCTAGTAGGATCGTTGTCTGTCTTCCCCTTGTTCCCCCTCCCTGCCTCGTCGCGCCTTGAAACACTTGTGTATAGGCGCGTTACAAATGCCATATCATATCATACCTCCGCCGAAGGGTTTTCACCAAACTGATGGCGGTGGTGGCAGCAAGTCTCAGGGGGAGGGGATTCACGTCTACCCCTACCTGGACGATTGTCTGATTAGGACGCGTTCTCCTGAACAAGTCCTGAATCATCTCAACGTCACCTGCCACTCTCTTCATAGACTGGACCTCTCCCTCAATTTCAAGAAGTCCTATATTACACCATCTCAAAAGCTGCAGTTCATCGCGACTGTACTGGATACATCCTTTGGGAAAAGCTTGCCACCCGAGGTGAGGGCCCAAGACATTCTGCAGATGGTCTCAAAGTTTCAAAGTGCCCAGCGTCTCCCGGCCTTTGACTTTTTGAGGTCGCTTGGCCCCACGGCATCCTTCATTTTTCTGGTGCCAGAGGCTCGCCTGAGAGTGAGATCCCTTCAATGGGCTCTCCGGACACAATGGTCTCGATTCTTGGGCAACATGTCAGACCTACTTTGGGTTCCAAGCAGGGTCGCACAGGATCTCCTTCTGAAGGGAGAACCTTTTTGGCAACCATGGCCAGAGTTAACAGTAGTGACGGACGCCCTACTCACGGGGTGGGGAGCCCACCCCAACGATCTGACAATCGGCAGTTGTTGGTCTCCATCGGAGTCCAAACAACACATCAATCTTTAGGAGCTGAGAGCAATCGGAGTGGCGCTGAAGGCTTTTCTGCCCTCTGTTCAGGAAAGGAATGTCCTGATAATGACAAGCAACACAGTGGCTGTGTACTACCTCAACAAAAGGGAAGGTGTAGGGTCACTACCAGTGTACAAAGGCAATGCAGCTCTGGTTCTGGGCAATACAAGATGGAATCTATGTCAGCAGTTCACCTAGCTGGAGAGAAGAACACGGCGGAGGACGCTCTGAGCAGGCAGAGCCTCCCACAAGTGGGAACTAGCTCAGGAAGTCCTTCAAGAGATATTCACCCTTTGGGGACCCCCTCAAGTGGATCTGTCTGCAACTAGTGTCAACAGGAAGTGCGAACTGTACTGCTTCAGGCAACTTCCCCCAAGAGGAGCTCTAGGAGACGCGTTTGTGTGGACTCGGAGTTTCCGCTCCTGTACGCATTTCCTCCAGTCCCCGTCATGCCTCACGTGATCAGGAGGTTGAAAAAGTTTGGGAAATCCACAATCCCAATTGCCCGGATTGGGCCAGGAGGACGTGCTACCCGGACCTTCTGGACATGTCCATTTGCCCTACAGTACGTCTTCCACAAAGAGAGGCCCTTCTCACGCGAGAGGAGGGTCGGGTTCTCCATGTAGAGATCAACACATTCAGCCTTCGCGCATGGCTTCTGAGAGGCTGAGGTACAAGGATTGGGAGCTCCCGGATGACGTAATGGAGACTTTGTTTGCTTTCAACCAGAAAGCCAGCAAACCAAATCTTTGTACCGCTGCCGTTTGAACAAATTCTACAGCTCGTGCAGGGACAAGATTGTGGACCTGTTGCCTTGCAAAACACTGGAGGTGTTATCCTTTCTGCTGTACTTGGCCAATCTGGGGCTGCAGGTTGGGACCATTAAAGGTTATTTGGCAGCGCGTTCCATCTTCAAGAGCTCATCTGAGGAAACTTAATATTTTAAGGATACCTTTTTGATGATACAATTTCTGAAGTGACTGTTAGGCAGAAACCTGTGCAGTTCCCTCTGGGACCACTGCAAAAGATTTAGGACTACAGGTGTTTGGCAGTAAACCCACTTGGTAGCAGTCTGTACCACACAGATTCACTTGGTAGCTGTGGCTGAGCAGTCAGACTTCCCTCAAGAAGAGTTAGGCAGTATACAGAGTATTCACAATAGGTCAAGAGAACACAGTAGAACAAGTAAACACTGACCAGGGCTTGGTGTAAAAGAGATATAATTATTTATTTAAAACCACATCTAGAAAAACACAGGCACTAATAGTAAGCAATTCAAAAATACGGTCACTAAAAGATATACACTCCCTTAAAAGAATATTAGACAATTCTTAAGTAAAGCCCCACTTATTTTCAGACAGCGGTGAGCGCTTAACGTAGATGGCACTCTAATAGTTTGTTTTAAAAAGGGAGAGAAAAGCAGAGAACAAGTTGAAACGGATCCCAACACTTTTACCAGAACATAACAAGAGAGGAAGGCAAAGTAAAACCGTGAAGTTAGAGTTCAATTGGCCGGATCCACTTTCAGAGGATTGAAACGAAATGTGTCCAAGGTCACACGGTTGCAGTGCACAAAAGTCTTGTAAAGGTTCAAAAAGGAGTTGGACCAAAGAAAGGGACCAGTTAGAGGGACAAGGCGGCCAGCCCAGTCCAGAAGGTTAAGGGGTTATTACCTTGTAGCAATCTTTAGAAAGGGAGGCCTGGCAGACACGGTACCTTAAAGTGGTGAGAACGCTCCAGCGGGGGCAGTTGTTCCTGGCAGCAGATGCAAGTCTGTGCTTCGTCCGGGCGAAGAGAGGATCTCGTCGTGGAGGAAGACAGGAGTCCGTTGCACTGCCAGGGAAGAAACCAGCCGCAGAGTTTCTGAGGTACAACGAGCGGTCCGGTGATTCGCGGTTCAGTTGTGAGTAGCTATCCGGCTGTCGGGGTGCTTGGCACGGGCAGTTCGACCACAAACCGGGCTGGGGTGCGAAGAAAGAAAGGTAAACTGGTTGTGCCCACCAGTCAGGGGAAGAAGCCTCTCCAGCCGGGAGATCTTCTCTGTCGTTGGGAAGTGGTGAGTCGGTTCTGCAGGGCTCCACCGGTGGTGTCGTCGTGGTAGGTCGGCTCAGCTTCTCCCTCGTCGGATTCTCAGGTCCTGTGGCGACTTCTGAAGTTCCAGTCCCCAAAGCCCTGCTTTAATGCAGAAAACCCCCATTCACTCAGCCTAGCTGTCACTCAAACATGCTAAGTGGTGAGCCGGCCGGCTCACCACTTGGGCCAATCACACAAGAGTGCGACTTGAGTTACCAAGGTAACTCAGTCCAGGGTGCCTAAACCCCCGCCGACACCCCCTGTGGTACCCAGAGAGAGTGGCACCACTTTTGGAGGCTTCTGTGGAAAAGCCTGCCAAAAAGTGGAACAAAGGGCTCGACTTGGGTTGGAGTCACAGAAGAGAACACAAACGCCATTTTAGAATCGAGTCTTGGCAAAAAATACCAACCGGAGAATTAATAATTAAATAAACCGGCGGTATGTTCGAGGCTATGAGAATTAAATAATTAAAGTTGGTAGCCTCGAACAATGGGAAAATCCCATAGGAAAATATTTGCGGTTGAATATAAAAAGTAGTTTCCACTGCCACCAGCCAAAACTCTATCAGGGGGGACGGAGACATGCCCCCTCGACTAACAGACCCCAGGGCAATCTTATTGCCCCGACCAGTACGTCCACAATATGATGGTTTGTACTGGTTTCTGTTAATAAATTGGGACTAGCAAAGCCAATGGTGACTTTACATGCCCTGGGAGACAGTAGTCAGTCCCAGGGTATGGAGTCTATGGTGGGGTGTCACTATGACACCCCTGTGTTACTGCATGTGTAACACACATCGTAAAAACACATGAGACCCTATGGAGTAAAGGACCCCATAGCCCATAAATCACATTCACAGTCAAAGGAATACCATAAATCATGTCCAAGAGTGGGAGGAAAAGAGTCTCACTCTTGGCAGGAGGGAAAAAAAAAAACTCCAGAAATCCAGCAAAGCTGCTGGGGGACTCACTAGGTTAGGAAATTCAGCTTAAAGAGAGAATTCTCCCCAACAGTGACTCACTAATGTGTTCCTTCCTTCCATCTCCTATTCAGGTTCCTGTTTGGGACCTTAATCTGGTGTTAACATTTCTTGTGTGCAGCATTTGAACCACTCTATTCTTGTCCTTTAATGTTACTAATGTTCAAGACCATCTTGTTGGTAGCACCAACTTCAGCCTGTAGAGTGAGTTTCAGGCTTTAGCCTCTAAACCACCATTTACAGTATTTCATAAGGACAAGGTCATACTGATGGTCAAGTTTTCATTTCTACCAAAGGTCATTTCAGACTTTCATTTAGGACAAAAAATTGTTATCCACGTTCTATCCTCCACCTTATCCTGGCAAGGAGGAGGAGAGGTTGCACAGGCTCGATCCACAAAGAGTTCTGAGCTTCTATATGACCAACTATTCATAGGTTATACGGGTCATAGACTGGGACAGGCTGTAACAAAGCAGACCTTATCCAGATGGATTATTCTAGCTATTTCCGAATGCTACAGGCTGATGGGCAAGGATCACCCAGAAGGCTTGAGGGCCCATTCCACTGGGGACATGGCTACTTCTTCTGCTCTGCAAAGAGGTGTTCCTATTAAAAACATTTGTGGCGCAGCTACGTGGTCTACATTGCACTTTCACTAAGCATTACCACCTTGATTCTACCCTAAGTCAGGATGGAAGCTTTGGAAAAGTTGTCCTGCATTCTGTTCATGGAAACCATTGATGGCAAAATTTGTACTCCCTCCACCAAAACAAACACTGCTTTGAGAGTCCATCAAAGATGAGGAATACGTGGAAGAACAAACTCCGTTCGAAGAACAAGTTACTTACTCCAGGTAACGTTGTTTCGACAGGATGTTCCTTCCACGTATTCCTCATCGCCCTCCCAATTTACCACTCAGTAGAATTTACCATGCTATTACAGTTTTGCTCCTTCAGAGCCTAGTAGGTCAACCCTGCGTTGATCCGGGTAGTTCTACTTGAGAATGACACGAAACAAACAGAACTGAAGCCAACGGGCGCTGCGTTTGCTATATATGCCTGTGATGACATGTTATTTGTCATTTATATAGAGCTCTATAGATCATTGGTATGACCTCAAAGCGCTGTTAGGTTGAACGCCCTCAGGATCGCAGTCCAGGTCAGTTGAGAGCGTAAGGTGTCATAGGGTGCTTGGGTGCACCAGTTATGTGTGCAGCTGATGCAATTGCCTGATGGTAGCTGCATTCTAGCATTAGGTGTGGTGATATTGTTATCCGTTGTAATGTGTACAGTCTGGCGGGTGGACACCAGGACTGGGTTCTGTCTGCGTTAGGCATGTGTATGATATGATATGGCATTTATAACACACCTATACACAAGTGTTTCATAGGACGCTTATGTGTGCAGCTAGGCCGGTTTGTCATGGGATGTAGCTGCGTTTACTAGAATGATGAGGTGATCGTGGGGTAATGTTTGTATGTGAACAGCTTGGCCGAAATTGATCAAGGGGTGTAGCTGCACTCTGTGTGTTGGTGGAGAGATAAAGCATAGTGACATGGGAGGTGGAGTTATGATCTAAGGAGTTTGCTGTTCCCGAATTCAAGCGTGTGTTTGCTTAATCGTAATTTAAGCGTATTCAGTGGCGTCATTGCTCGGGATCTCATTGAGCATATGTGTTCGGGGTGCAAGGGCTCAGTCGCCTCAGATGGTTGTGGTCGGTATTATGGAAAGAGACACATTTTTAGAGTTTTGCAGGTCATATAGTCATAGTCTTGGGTGTGTCGAATGTGGCAGAAGTGAGTTCCACGGAGTTGGGGCCAAGGTTGAGAAGGAGGATCCTGACTGAGTTAGATATTGGAATCACTAGGAGGGCAGTGCTTGATCTTAGGGTGCGAGATTGGAGGTAGGGTTTTATCTTTTTCTGTAGGTACAATGGCCCGGTCTTGTGCACTGCTCGGTGAGTAATGCATAGTGTCTTGAGATGTGGTCTCTTTGACTCAGGGCGAGGAGCAGTTTTGCGGCAGCGTTTTGGGCTCTTTGGAGTTTGTTGAGTTGGTATGCAGGGGCTCCTAGTTATAGGGATTCAGTGTAGTCTAATAGTCATCACAATAGACGTAACTGCGTCACGTCTTTTGGGAGGAGAGGTAGGGAAAAATGCGTCTGAGAAGTTTGAGGTGATAGGGAATTCGTAGGATAATTTGGGTATCATCAGTGTAGTTGTAACAGGAGATGTTGTGTGAGCGGATGATTCCTGATAGTGGTCATATAGAGGTTCAACAGGAGGGCAGATAGGCATGCGCCTTGGGGTACTACAGTGTTCACCGAGCGAGCAGTTGAGACAAAAAGGGAGAGGAGGGTTACTTGTTTCCTGTCGCTGATGAAAGAGGCAATCCATTTGAGAGCAGTGCCACGGATTCCTTGGGAGTGAAGGCGGTCAAGGAGGATTGAGGGGTTAACCATGTCAAAGGCTGCAGAGATATCGAGGAGAATCAGTGCTGCACAGTCTTCCGAGTCAGCAGTGACCTTTAGATCATCCCAGATTGAGATTAGGGTGGTTTCTGTACCATGTTGTGGTCTGAAGCCTGATTGTGCGGGGTCGAGACAGTTTGATTCTACGAAGGGGTTGAGCTGGGATTATGTTGTCCGGTCAATGAGTTTTGCGAGAAATCTGGTGTTGGAGATTGGTCTGTAATTCTTGGTTTCAAGGGGGTCAAGGGATGCCTTTTTTTTTCTTTTTTTTTTTTAAATTTTTTTTTTTAAATGTGGCTTGACATGGGCTATTTTGAAGGCATCTGGGAAGATGCCAGAGGTAAGGGAGTCATTTAGTATGACTCTCGCATATAAACCTGTGCAGGTAGACAAGAATATTTCTTTCAGGACAGAGGTGGGGCAGGGTTCGAGGGGTGACCCAGAGGGTCTGCTGGCTGATAGTAGGTCAAGGAACTAGACTCTGGAGATGGTTTATTTTTTTTATTTATTGTTTTAGCTGAATTTTTCAACTTTACAATTTATACAATAAACAAAATAAACAAGAAAATAATAATAATAATTAAGAATAAAAAGGCAATTTACATTGAATTAATAAAACCATAAATACATTCTTTAAAAAATGTTTTAAAAAAATAAACGTAAATTGCCTCTGTACATTCCACTCATTAGAATTATGCTGTCACAATTTAAATGTCAAACTAGCTGTTTGCTTGTTCACGAATCTTCTAGTTTCAAAGCATTAAGGAACCCAATGGCTCAGATTCTCACTCGGGTATGAAAGCCACAGTGAATCAAGAGCCATAAAAAAATCAAGATCTACATTTCTATAGGCTTCCACAGAGAGTTTCAAATAATACAACCTTAAATGAAGTAAATTAACATTCCACCAACAAATGTTTTAACGTCTCTTTTTCTTTAGCAAGTTGGCAGAATCTGCATATATTTTCAGACGGATCAATTATTTTCTGTTTGGCTAGGCTGTCTTTCGTTGGCCACAAATGAAAACGAATTTGCATGAATTCTATTCAGTGTCTAACACCAGGATATGTCAGTGTATAGGCCTCCGCTATACCATATCTCGTGAGTTGAAACAGATTGGAAAAGAAGTCATGAAATTTGTTACATTTCGTTATTGTTTGGCACCAGTCCCATTGATAATGTTTAATTTGGATCCTAATGGGATTCTGAATCAAAGTTATGAGTTATGAGAGTTGAGTTTGAAGGAGTCAAACGTATGGAAATCGGGCGTTGGGGCAGTGGGATCAGGAGGAGTCAGTGATGGGGTAGGGGGAGAGGAAGGACAGTTTGTTGCTAAGGGTTGCCATCATGTCAAGTGCTGTTTTGTTGAAGTGTAGGGAGAGGGAGTCACAGAGTGATTCTATGGGGGTGGAATGGGTAGAAGTGCACAAGGGTTTCACAAATTCAGATAGGATCATGTGGAGTTGTTTGCTGCGTTTGCCACAGTTGAGAATTTGTTTATTGTAATAGGCTTTTTTGGCCTTTCAAATTTGTAGTTGCAGTCGTGCAGAGCAAACATGGATCTGCTGAGATCGGTTTTAGATGCTCACCATTTGCGTTCAAGGGAGTTATTGTTTTTTGGCATTTCTCACGTGTGGCGTGAACCATTTGGGGGTTGGCCCTATGCGTGAGGATGCGGGGCACGAGGATTTAGTGAGTCATTAAGCCAGGATTCTAAGGAATTGATGTTAAGGGTGTTATCGGGGGCATCGTTACAGGGGGCAAAGAAGCAGGGCTTTGGCTAGGTTGGGCAGGATCTTGACTTTGTCCCAGCATTTGAGATCAGGGGTGGGGGCTGAGGGGAGCAGTGGGAGGAGGGGCAGGTGTGTGTATAGAGAAAGGGATGGCATAGTACTCCAGAGGAGTGATTTGGGATGCGATATATAAACCAGGTCATGGGAGCTGAGAATTGCATCCATGGTGTGCCCACCTGATTGGGTTGGACCAGTGGTATGATGGAAGAGGTTGCGCACATCAATACTGTCAACAAGCGGATGAGTCATGGGGCTGTTGGGGAAATCGAACCAGATATTGAAGTCTTTCAGTAGTGTAAGGGAAGGATGATTTACTTGAATGGTAGCTATCGAGACAGAGGTTGTTGGCGAAATGTCTGTCGTATCCAGGGGGGGGGGGTCTGTACATGAGTAGGAAGCTGTGAGAGAAGGTTGGAGGTAGCAAGAATTTTACTAGAAGGGATTCACAGGACAGGACGCACTGCATGTCTGTGATTCGACGAGTGCAATGGACAAATTAGGGTTTTAGAGGACTGCCACTCTGCCACCTCTGAACGGTCTATTGTGGGCACTGAGCGTGTAGCCAGGAGGGAAGGCTTTGTGAACTACTAGGCAAAGTTGGAGAACCAGGTTTCGGTGATACAAATGAGGTCAGGCTTGTCACAGGATAGGAGGTCAAAGATGCTGTGTCCGTTTCTTGCCACGAGCGGGCATTAAAAGGAATGGATGAGACTTTGTGAGGGAAGGTGGATTTTGTGATGCTCATTGTAGTGGGAGTTTGGCGGACATGAGTGGCCAGTTGGGTGGTGGTTGTGGCAGGAACATTCAGGGTGGTTGAGACCGGTTGAGGTGGGGTACGGGATTGGCTGGGTGTCTGTGAGTGTTGGGTGAGAGGGTTATGTCGCTGGGGGAGAGAAGGAAGAGTAGACAGAGACGGGGGCCCTCGAGGGACATAGAGACGACTGCATTGACGCACAGCACACTCTGCTGAAAATCAATTTCAAAGCAGCTGAAGCTGGATATTGGAGATATCAAAGTTGAGAAACGCGTGGGAGGAACATCCAGTCGAAAGAACGTTGCATGGTGTAAGTAACATGTTCTTTTCCCACAATGGCGTCCATGTCCTAGCCCTACACTTGGCAGAGCCTTCTGACAAAAGCCTTCTAAAGAACTGCTTGAGAATGTTTTAGGAGCAACTTGACCATTTTAAAGAGAATGTCAGATTTCATATTGTCCTTCAAAATAGACCTTGGATGGAAGCGAGTGTGCCGACGAATGAGTCAACTATGCCAAGATCAAACTTCCCAATGGTTGGAAACTCTCAAGATGTTAAAGACGAAATGTAGAAGACTTGGAAGACGTCTTGGAGCAGGAATACATAAGGGTTAAGAACTGAAATCCCCTCCTCCTGCATGCAAAAATAGTATAAAGTGGTCTTGGGGCCCAGATGTACCATTTTGATGGAAAGATCACAAAGGGTGGGTCCACTATGCAAAGATAAAAGCCTAGAGACAGTTTATGTGGAGCTACGGGCTCATTGCCTCAAAGGAAACCTACTAGCTCAACATCCTCCTCTTCAAGGAATGGCTCCTCCCCAACCCCTAGGTCCACATATCATCCACCCCCCTCTTTACCTGAGACTGGGTGAGCTGATGCCCACTGTTTTTATTGGTGCTTGTAAATCCCTTGCTGACAAATTGCCCACCTTGCTGCTCTCCACTCCCGTGTTTCTCTGCTCTCCTCACCATGTTCTTCCCCTGAAGATTGTAAAATGCTCTGCTACTTCTCAAAGCCTAGTCTGCACTCAATAAATTCCCTAATAATAATACCTACTGGATGCTCATAAACTGATATGTTTGTGCACTGTAGCATTCCCCAGAACATCCAATTCAATAGAAACGCAGGAATGAAAAGTAGACCTGGAAATATAATCTTATAGCCAGACTCTAGACCATTGTTTTGACTTGAGATTTGCATGCACTTCTTTATTAACATGACAAAGTAACTGCAGCCCAGGACGAGAAGGATATGCAAAAAGCCATAAAAGGCCATTTTAAGAGGATGCCTGCCTCTCAGACCTCTATCACCATACTCCTAAAAGGTCATATCATGCCTCAACAACTTCCAGGAAGCCTTGTCAACGGCTTTGCTTCAAGGGGGGCCATAGTTGAATGAATACCCACCCTCGTTTAAATGTGTCCAATTCCCTTTCAGCTTTATGTCCATACTACCTAGCCATTTATACAGTAGGCATTTCCACTCAAGTTTTCTTGCGGGTGATTCACACATCCCCAGGCTCACAATGACATCCTGACACTGTGGAAGGCTTAAGTCTGGCCACCGCTGAGCTAAAGGCAGTCTTCATGTTTCTTACAGTTTTGTACAAAAAGATCATGTCTCGGTTGGTCTGAGACTACTGTGCTGGTGACTTTGTGCAGTGTAAAGTCTTAACATGAAATAAGACAATGCTGCTCATTTTTCAGGGAATTGGGAACATGACAAATTTACATTGGTCATAAAACCCCTGCCGAATGTTTGGGACACCTTCACGTCTGTTTCTTGCCTATTCTGTCCACTTTGGCTAGCTGGCTATGGGGCCCTGATCTTTGGGCCATTTGTGTGCCAGTTTGTTGGTTTGTGGCACAACAACCTTCCTCCCTCCTCAGTTTTGTGAGTTGGCCTTACTGTGGCATAAAGCGCTATACAAAACAAAGTGTGTCATAACATCATGGCAACAGTCAAAACATAGTAACATAACATGAGAGAATGGTGCCAGTCTGTAGCTGTATACAGGACAGTCATCTGGCCCTCCTCACCCTATTTACCCTGGATGCTTGCACATTCACCTGTGCCTTTCACTTAGTACGTAGAACAGATCCTCCATGGGGAGCTCATGTTCTAGTTTCTCACTATAGAAATGTAAGGGTTACTATACTTTGATAGCCTATTTCCAAGTAAGTCACTGCCATGTCTCACTGGGAAGTGAAATGGTCTATCACGACTTGACCTGGTAAATAACTCTTACACTTTCTGACAACAAGTTGCCAAGCCTCTTTAATACTACTGTACCAGTTCGCCCACTCCATTCCTTTTTTATATTACCAACAATATTCAACTTTATACGCAGCCTGTTCTTGACTATGTCACTCTTAGTTTAGGCTTGGCAGTTGCAGAATTAGCGTTGTGGAATTTGAGCTAGGGTTCAAAATATGGAGGTTAGCAGGCAAATAGGCCACCGCTCTTCCAAAATTGCCAGAGCACACACTAGTACCTCTAATGTATCTAACATTGTATTGCTTACTAACTTATAATTATCTAAATATGTAGTGGCAACAACCCAACTATACCAACACTTTAGAACATCTGTCTCTTGCCTTTTGTATGACCATATTTCACCCAACAAGACTGACAGGCACCCACGTTGTATCAAAACATTCTTCCCTTGCTGCAGCTTTTCTTCCCTGTGTTTGTGGGATCTACTTACCACTCCCTGATCCTCTTATCTTTCCCTCGCTCGTTTTCTTTCAGTAAACTAAGGCTGGGGCAGACTACACCAAACCACAGACAAGCATAGGCACTCTGATACTGTTAGTGGTGGTTTGGCGCAGCATATAAGCAAATTAACTTTACATATTGCAGTTTGGATGTGCAGCTCTACCAGGATTTGGCTTCCAGCATCCTAATGAAACTGAGAAGCTTACAGAGGACCATAAAGGAACTCTTTGCACGTAAGATCAGTACCATTGGATGGATCTGTTTGGCCTTCAGCATCAGCATGTTGGAAAGACCAACACCATCTCAATCCAAAATGAAATCTGTCGCTTTTTAAGGATACAATCAACCACTGAATACAATTAAACCCGATCAAGAGTATCCATAATCGCAAAACTAGAGATGATAGACAGTCCTAAACAGAACTTCACAGTAACCTTCCTCTCTGTCCCATTCCTCTTTGAAGCTGCCTTAGGCTGACCTGGCCCGCTGGAACCTTGTTATTATTGGGGTCTATGTCACTATTTCCTTCTGTTGCTGCAACCTCAGCATTGGGCTTACTACCCTCTTTTGATGTGATTTCCTTCTTCAGACGCTACTCATCTCCTTCGCCTGGTGTCACCTTCTCCAAGTCCCTGTGCCCTCCTCGTTCATTGTATCAGGGAAATAAACCATCAAGCTATTTTGAAATTTAGCAAAAATGCAAAGCAACAATATTCACATTTCTTTATCTTGGTTCTGGTGGTTACACAAATAAAAACATTTACATGTCACATGTTTAGCTGCTTTGGATCTTATTTTAGATTAGTGAAATGGCATTATTACAGTAACCTCTGCAAAACGTGTATTCAATTTGTGTAAAATGGTTTCCTATTATGAAAACCTGTTGGTACTCAATGGTTTTCATAATTGTATGTATCATTGTACACCTTTTTTGTTAAAGTGAACTTTCATGAACATAAACCTTGCTATGAGACTTTTATCTTCTATTTCTGAAGAATGACAGAAGGCTATTCAGGAAGTGACATGACTGCATTGGCAAAGGATGCTGCACTTGGCCCTATTCGAGGTATGTGTGGTATCCTGCTTATTTTTGTAATGTGAGCTTGGCCTCTTGTCTTTGTTTTCATAAAGCAGTTCAGTTATATAAGCCTGTTTACTTGATTTGCGCATCATTCACTGTGTTAAAGTTGAATCTGATCCTTGTAGATGTAGATAGTTTGTTGCTCTACTGCACCCTGTGTCCGTTATTTTTTTAGGATTGTTCAACTGCGTCTAGTGAGATTGGAGAAAAGGGGATTTACTGGGCATGCCTCCTAGTCTGGCCTTTGGGAGGACATATAGCGCCCAAAGGAATGGAACCATCAATCCATATGAGGTCTTATGCGTGTCTACATCTTATGATCACTCTCATTTACTACTTTTTTTTTCTTAAAACATTTTATTGGCCTTTAGATCAAACAAAAGGCAGAATGACACTTTGTGAGTACACCCAACCCCCTCTCCGCCCATTTCCATGCCCTTCTACCCCCTTCCCCCGATCCTGCTCCAGACGGTTTCTTACTCTGCTGAAATTGTTGAGCCTTCGTGTCCACCTTCTTAGAAGTCCTCTGCACCTTCCCCTACTCCTGGCTGTACGTTTCCTGGAGGCCCTGTCTTTAGTCCTTACATATCCAGGGTAGGGTTTGAGGTGTACTGGCTTCTCATATCAGGCCAAATATCTGCACCCTCCTTGAGGACCACGCTCTCTTGGCATCCTGCGTGAGGAATTTCATCACAAGATCCCAATCCATCTCGAATTTCTGGTGTTCGCGGAAAGCGAATAGGAGACCCATTCCATAGTCGCAAAGTCCCAGGCTTGCCTATCCATTCGTGTTCCGTGGGTACGGCCTTGGACTTCCACTTCTGGGCCATTAACAGGGTCCCAGCCAATACCAGGGTCACATACACATTCTGCCGGACCCTTGTGGGTAACATCTCCAGCTCTCCCCCAGCCCAAGATATACAGGCCCCTGCTCGCCCCCTGAGTTAGTCCCAGTATGTCTACAAAAGCGCCCCCTGTACTGTATCCCAGAACCGTTTGATCTTTGGGCATTCCCACCACAGGTGCCTCCAGCTCCCCTCCCCCTACATTCCCTCCAACATAACTTCGATTTGGAGTAAGAGAATGATGCCATCCTAACGGTGGTGATATGCCATTGGTGCATCAATTTCTGCCAGATATCCTGTATCTGCAGCGATTTAGCCAGTTTTGGAATGTTAGCCCAAAGCCCCCTCCATTGGCCTACCTCTATAGCTTGTTCCCCTTCCCTCTCCCAGTTGGACATGAACTGTCTCGTTCCTACCTCTTCCCCATCTTTGAGTCCTTATAGTGCCCCCACCAGGTGGCTGTCCCCAGTGTTGTATGTAACACATTTCTCGAAGGAGGTTAACGCCCTAGTCGCTGCCTCCCTTACTGTGGGGTTTAGTAGCCAATGTCGTAACTGAGCGTATTGGTACCCCTCTCCCATCCCAAAGTCCCCTTTACATTGGGAAAAGGATTTGATCTCCCCTCCCTCGAACATGTCGCAAACTTTGTAACAATACCCCTCTAACCTTTTGCGGTATCCGTGACCTGGAAGACCCGGGGTGAATTGTGGGTTTCCGAAAATTGGAGTGAGTGGCGAAGGAAAGGATGTTGGGTTAGAATTTTATTTTTTTAATCTCTTTATTTACATTTTTTAAAAGGTAACACCAAGCAAACAAACAAGTAACATATGCAATGCAGCAGAATAAAAATAACAATCAGAATAACAAGCAATTGCACATTTGAAGCAAAAAATGATTCCAAATCACTAACATCTAACAATGGCTTTCCAAATAATAGAGAAAAAAAAAAAAAAATAAAACACATGGGACGTGACCAGACACACATACACAAAACCACCACCCACCCTACCAGACAACATCAAGCACATTCTTAGAATTTTTTAACAAACGTGTCCGAAGTGTTGGCCACCTGGGTCTCGATTTCGCTACAATATATGTGATGGGCCTATCCGCCCTTGGTAACCAGAGGGCGATTCCCAGGCTTTCCCCGATCACCGCTCTGTCCGTATCTCATTTTCTTCCCTCCATCATTCCTGAACCAATCCCTAATTACTTCGATCTGTGCTGCCTGGTAATAGGCCTTGAGATCTGGTTCTGCCATTAAACCCTTCTGCCTCGGGAGCCTCATAATTGTGCCAGAGATTCTTGGCTTTTTGTGAGCCCAAAAGAATTCATTGGTGATACGCTGTATAGTTTTGAAGTGTGACATGGGGATTCGGATGGGAAGGGCCATGAAGGTGTATAACAGTTATGGCAATATGGAAATTTTCAACATTGATTCTACCCATCCATGAAATTGACAGTGGGCCCCAGGAAGTTAGCAAGTCTTTAATGGTAGACAATAGGGGTTGTGGTGCTGGGGGGGTAGTTGGCTGCGAAGAGTTGGTCTATTCTGGTGATTCTCACTCCGATATAATGTACTACCTTTTGATAACCGTAATAGTATTTCGTCTTGAGCGGTCTTCCAATGTGCCCTCTTACTGTTTCACAGAGTGCTCTACTTAGTGATTATTTACTAATGTTTGCAGATGTGTTCAGCAGCAAACGCTAACAAACTGCAAAGCCCAGCATGCCTGAAGACTTACTGTGGTTTCCTTAAAACAAAAATTGAAGTGTGATTCTAAGCATCAGTGTCTTGCTGACCGTCCATACATTATCATCCAACAGCTCCTCCCCTTTAGCTTTCTTTGGTGGGAAAGCAAATTTCTTTTAACAATTTACAAAAAAAGTCCAACCATGGAAACTGCAACATCCTCGTCTCACTCTGCCAAACCATGCTACTGTTGGGTGCAGTGAATCCCCTCTGCAAAGAGCAACCTCGCTAGGTTGATTTAGTCTGTACCCCTGCTGGCTGGAAAATCCAGTGGTGTAAAGGTTGCACACCAAGTTAATCAGTGCATGCAGTAATTCTAAAAGATCGGTAAATCAGCATGGTAAATAAACCCAGCAACGGCCAGTGGTAATAAAAAATGACAAGCTACCTGAGGCCTGCTCCTGAGTACATGCTACTGTGTGGGGTAATGTGCACCTCTGTGTCTTTAATAGATTCACGACTTTCCTACACAAGGTTTTGAAAATATCTTCTAGGCCAAGACCGGAGGTGATCATTATGCTTCTTTGAAGCTTACTTATCAATAACGAGACTAACTAAATATTGGGGTTCAGGTAAAAATCAATTCACATGACCAGTTTGCCACCTTCATAACATCTGATGTGGATTCCCACCTGAACATCTGTAGAAGCCACAGCCTCCCCATCCAAAACGGAACTACAATCATCAATCGCCACTCGGGACAACATCCACCTGACCCATCTGGCTAAAGCCAGGGATTCTGGCTTCTACAGTTTCTTTACAGTAATAGGTAGGTGAGGGGTCCCTTTCTTGTGGAGTACTGCTGTCACTTCTTTGTAGGGTTTCATGCAACTCATTGCCACAGTTTGGGATGCTGCAGAAATTGAAATCTCCCTGGAGCTGGACTTGGTGGTCTAGGGGCATGAAATATGCCATATGGTGAGAAGACTGACTGCCGGACCTAGCATGCGCACATCAGAGAACATTCTACAGGACATTAAACATACCTTGGAAATGTGTACCACTTGGGAGCAGAAGATCCTGCGGAGCAATTGTGTAAGCTTCTTTCGAGGGGATTGAGTCCTCCGACATATTCCATATCTGTGACAGTAATCACCACAGCTGTGCTGCTTTTGAAAATGTTCTGCGTCCTGCATCGATGACGTCGATACGCTGTCCTCGAGCGCCTCCGTTGAGCCGACGTTACCGGATGTTATAAGTACGATGCCCGTAGCCTCAGTTCCGTTTTTTCCGCGAACGTGTTCGCTACGGAGATCTCTGCGCGCCTCGGTTCTTCTGTGTTCTGTTCTTTCGGTTCTTCGAACCTATTAGTTGTGAAGATTTCCATGATGTCTTTGTCTTCTTCCACCCCGCAGCCGGGTTTTAAGAAGTGTCGGGACTGCGGGTCCAAGATGTCGTTAACGGACTCGCACGACGCCTGCCTCTCGTGCCTCAGTGAGGACCACGACACGGATGACTGTGTAGACTGCCAGTCGCTTACATCGAAGGCCTTGCGTAAGAAGAAGCTTTCTGTAGGTAAATTGGCCAATACCCGGAAGTCGAGATCCACTGGGCTTTCGACTGACGATTCGAGGGGTGACGCATCGTCAGCGTAAGTCCGGGGGTGGGGTCTCGGTCCAGGTGTAGGTCCCGCCATTCCTCTGCCTCTTCGAGGCACTCACGGAAGCGCCGGCATCGGTCGCCATCCCCGTCCTTGTCCGAGGACTTCGCCCGTCGGCGGGTGGTTTGTCACACCAAGCATTCCACTCCTACGGAATGGGATTCATTTCGGCAGGAGATGATGGCGACTTTTCAGTCGCAGGGCTCCGTTCCGTCCACGCTGTCGAAAGACGCCGGCCGTGACCGTGCTAGAGACACCACTCGCTCGAGCAGTCGTCGCGATCACCGGGCACCTTCGAGGTCCCGGTCAGATAAGGATGGTCGCTCTAGACATGCCCGTTCAGGTCCCGGTCCTCGACGCCCTCGAGACTGTCGGAGCCTGTGAGGTCTTCGAAGAAGACATTGGCACCAAGGTCGATGCCGATGCCATCGGCGACCTCAATGCCTTTCGAGGCCGCTTTGTCGGAGGTACCCCGTGGCACGGTGGAACCCCCTAGAAAGGCTCTGGCCAAGGCTAAAAATGTCTTTGTCCCTTTTTCTGTGCCCTCATTCGAGCCTCTGGATTATATTTCTGAGGTGGGTGAAGGGTCTGAGGAAGGTTTGGTTCCTGATGAGGTGCCTGACGAAATTTTGTCTGGTCACCGCCAGATTGAAGACCTGCGTCAGTCGTTGCATGACGCCAGTGGTCTGGACACCTCTCTGGAGGTGGAGTTCTGTAGGCCTGAGCCTGGCACCCATGCCGAGTCCTCGTACCGGCGGCGCCTTATGTCGAGGGTAACAGAATACTTGGGGTGGTCAGCGCCACCAGTGGATTTTCTGCAGGATGACCTGACGGATATCCTCGACCAAGGTCCACCAACTGACCCGGTACTGCCATTCCATATGGCCTTGCAAAGAAGGGTGGCAGTAGTTTGGACTGCTCCGGAGAGTCTCCCGGCAGTGAGCAAGTCTTTGCTGCGAAAATACCGCCAAGCCAGTAGCGACCCCTGCTACTTGGCCACGCACCCCACTCCAGAGAGTTTGGTGGTGCAGGCAGCTACGGCCCCAGCAAAGCAGGCGTCGTACCCTACCATCCCTCCTGATAGGGACGACAAGCGTTTTGATGGCTTGGTGAAGAAAGTGTTTTCTTCAGGGGGTATGGCTTTACAGGCAGCCAACTCCGTGTGTGCCTTGTCACGTTTCACGCACTCTGTGGAACTGTATTTTGTTAGTGGCTGAACATATTCCTGAAGGGGAGGAACGGGATGGTTTTCTTGCTATTGTGCAGGATGGCAAGGATGCCATGTGTGAGTCCGTTCAGTCGGGTCTGGACATGGCAGATTGTGTCAGCCGGTCCATGGCGGCAAGCACTGTAATACGCAGGTTTGCATGGTTGCGGAAGTCGGGGTTTGCTCCGGATGTGCAAGCCCGGCTCCTCAACATGCCCTTTGATGGTGAACCTCTTTTTGGCAGCAAGGCTGACGAGTGCCTTGAGAGGTTGCAGACCTCCAAAGCTGCAGGGAAATCGTTGAGCGCTGCAGTTCGCCAACCTCCGCCTTTTCGTCCTAGGGGACAGCAATGGAAGGAATGTTCCTTTTTGATATTACTCGTCCTTTGGTAAATCGAGAGGAGCTGCGAGTCAAAGGGGTCACCGTAGGAGTACCAGAGGTGGAAACGGGGTACTCGAGGTGCCAAAGCCGCTTGGGCAGTTGCCTCTTTGCCCGCAGCCGCTTCAGCTCAGTCATGAGGCCATTTCCCATGGTTCGCCAGTTAGGGGAAGGCTGGCGCAGCATCTTGTAGAGTGGCGTGCCATTACTTCAGATGTGTGGGTTCTGGAGATCATAGCCCACGGCTACTGTCTTCCTTTCCGGCAGAGGCCTCACTACAATCCACCAGGGAATCTCTCTTTGAAGAGTCCGGATCCGCTCCTTGCGCAGGAAATACAATCCCTGCTGGAGAAATGCGCCATAGAACTGGTGCCTGTAGTGGAGAGGAACAAGGGATGGTATTCCCCTTATTTTTTGATTTCCAAGAAAGACTGGGGATTGAGACCCATCATGGACTTGCACGGTTTGAACAAGCTCCTCAGGAAGGACAAGTTCAAGATGGTTACTCTTTCTCAAGTCCTCCAGGCCCTTCAACTTCAGGACTGGTTGGTGTCTCTCGACCTTAAGGACGCTTACTTGCATGTGCCGATCCATCCCAAGCACAAGTACCACCTGAGGTTCGCGGTTGGCGACTCGCACTTTCAGTTTCGGGTCCTGCCGTTAGGATTGACCTCCGCCCTGAGAGTCTTCACCAAGCTCATGGTGGTGGCAGCGTATCTCAGGAAAGGGGGATTCACGTGTACCCCTACCTGGACGATTGGTTGATCAGGACGCGCTCTGCCGGGCAAGTCCTGGATCATCTGTCCGTCACCTGCCACTCCCTTCACAAGCTTGGCTTCTCCCTCAACTTAAAAAGTCCCACTTGACGCCAACTCAGGGGCTCCAGTACATCGGAGCAGTGCTCAACACGTCCCTGGGGCAGTGTTTTCCTCCCCAGGTGATGGCTTAACACATTCAGCAGATGGTGCACAAGTTTCAACATGCCCAGAGTCTCCCAGCGTTCGAGTTCTTGAGGTTGCTCGGCCTCATGGCATCTGTCATGCCTGCCAATGGCTTCTCCTCGACCTCTTGTCATTCAGCCCAGCGAACGGCTAGACCGTTCTACACTCGCTGGCGGCTGTTTAATAAACTGCCCGGCAAAAGAATACATTGACAATTTCCCATAGGATTGGTCATGACTTTTACTTTGGTTTCATACCTTCCTTATATTTCACCTTCATTTGCGTAGTGCCTCTTTAAGGACCTTCCGGCATACGCGATAGCCAGCTGACAATGCGTTGGTCATGTGTTACGCGTTGTTCAGCTGACACGTACTTAAACCCGGAAGTTCGGGTGTTCGGCGCTTCTGATCGTCGTTAGTTCTACGCTCCGGAGCCGTTGCTCTTGCTTCTTTCCTTGCTCCTCCACGGATTACTCTGGCTGCTCGACCTCCTATTGAGTCGCCGACCTGGCTGCATACATCGTGACGGCCACCTGACTATTCCGAACTCTGCAACCTCCGAAGCAGCTCCTGCAGTCTTCCCCGCGGGACCATTATCCGGTTCTGGCTGCCCCCGCTGTCTTGGCCGCATTACTCTGTGACTGTATCCTGACTATTCCGAACTCCTTGCCTATTGTGGTACCTGCGGTTCTCCCCGAGGGGCTGCGCTCTATGAGGGCAATTTCTGTAAAGGACTTACCAGCTTGACTTTCGGTTCTCCTTATCCCACGAACTTCCATAATCACTCCAATCCGAGGCTCTGTTCTTCTCCTTCATACATCAAGTGCACTGAGACATTATGGACGCTATCCTGCGTGCACCATCTCGAATCTAGTGTGGCCCTCGTTTCGTGCGGGTTAGATTTTCCCTACTAACCTTCCTTTCCCTGTCGTTGCTTAGGATTCTATTTGGGATTACTAAAGACTCAACAGCACAGGTTGATTGTTCCTACTTACCCCTACATCTTCAAAGAAAACAGGTCAGTGGTTTTCGAACCGATACATACTGTCATTTTGTTTTCATCAGCTCCTAAAATCATCCTTATCTTTTTCCTAATAGGCTGGTGGTTTCTTTATACTTACTCGCCCTTTCCGCTGATTCCTCCCTTGGGCTGTATCCTTAACAGTCAAAGAGTGCCGTCAGTTGGAAGGTCGCTATTCACCAATTACGAGGGACATCGAGTCATCTCCTGAAGACTCTACGTGTATCCTTTTGAATAAATCTACCCTACATGTATCCTTTTATGCTGATATTCTGTACTATTGTTGGTTATTTTAGTTACCAAAACCGAATTCTAACAGAATCAGAAGTGTAAAATGGAGGGTTCAGATCCCTTAACTGTACTCACTCAGCTGGTTGCTGACCTGAGACAGGAAATGATATCAGCTCAGGATACATTGCGCCACCGTATGGACATGCTGCAAGATTCCATGCACGCATCTCCACAGGGGGTGGCAGGCTTGAATCCCGTGGCCTCGGGTTCGGGTCTCCAGGCCACTCAAAGGGACCCCGTACAGGTGCTCATGCCAGCCCAGTTTCCTTTAGCCCCTCCGGAGAGATTTATGGGGGAACCTAGGAACTTTCGCACCTTTGTAAACCAGTGTCGGCTTCACTTCTTATGTCGACCCAGCTCTTTCCCAGATTTGACCACTAAAGCAGCATTCGTGCTGTCCTATCTAGGGGGAACAGCTGCCGCATGGGCTAATCCTTTGCTCGAATCAAACAGTCCTTTGTTGTATGACTGTGACGCTCTATTGTTGGCCATGGGCAAAATATTCGATATGCGACACGCTACCCAGGCTACGGATCTTGAACTATTGAACTTACAGCAAGGCAATCAAAGCTTATTGGCCTACCTTGCTCGGTTCAATCAACTCACAGCAGAAACCCAATGGCCTGAGGACAAGAAGTCAGCAGTCTTCTACAAAGGCTTATCTGAAGAATTGAAAGGTGCCTTGTCAGCGGTCCCTGTGGTTCCGTCAGCATTTTCGGATCTCCTAGATCTGGTCCTCCAAATAGACGCCCGACGATCCGCCAGGAAAGGAGAAAAGAAACCCTTCATGGCAACACCTGGGAGTTCTGAAACTTCTCATCCCGCAATCTGCGAACCTGAACCTATGCAAATAGGCGCAGTACGCGGCCGTCTGTCTGTTTCTGAACGTGAAAACCGCCACAAGAACAACTTATGTATGTACTGTGGCTCTCCTGAACACTTATTAGCGTCCTGCCCCAAGAAACCGCCTATTCGTTAAAGCCGAAAAATGTGTATTCCACACTCAGGAAGTTGAATTCCTAGGGTATGATATCACCAATAAGGGGGTGAGAATGAGTCATTCCAAGGTCAAAGCAATCCTGGACTGGCCCGTTCCCAACTCAGTCAAATCCTTACAATCCTTCCTGGGCTTCGCGAATTTTTATCGGAGATTCATCCACTCTTTTTCTAAGACAGTAGCACCACTCACAGCCCTGACTAGTCCCAAAGCTTCGTTTCACTGGTCAACAGAGGCACAAAAGGCCTTCGATATGTTGAAAGAGGCCTTTACATCAGCCCCTGTACTACAGCATCCAGATCCTGAGACACCCTTTATGGTAGAGGCTGACGCGTCCAGTTTGGCTATAGGGGCTATCCTCTCACAGGAATGTACGTACACTAGAGAGGAACACCCAGTGGCGTTTTTCTCACGTAAATTAGCCCCTTATGAAAAGAACTACACTGTCACAGAGAAAGAGCTACTGGCGATAAAAGACGCGTTCTTAACATGGAGACACCATCTTCTTGGGGCAAAACATTCGGTGCTTGTGTATTCAGACCACCGCAATCTCCAAGAAATAAAATCGATGAAATGCTTAACTGCTAGACAAGCTCGTTGGCACTCGTTCTTTGCCCAGTTCGATTTCCATATCTCATATCGTCCAGCCAAAGACCACACCAAAGCAGACGCATTGTCACGTCTCCATTCTGGTCGGGTCGATGGTGTTGACCCAAAACCCACTTTATTGGCAGAAACCGTTATTTGCAGTTGTTCTGTTCAACCTTCCCTCAAACAGGATATAACCAAATGGGTCTCGCAAAACCCACAAAAGGTTTTGGAATTGAATCTGGATGTCAGCGATGGTCTCCCGTACTACAACGGTCTTTTGTATTTACCCACGGATCAGACCCGTCTCAAGGCAATGGAATGGAGTCATGACTCATTAGTCGCGGCTCATCCCGGTCAAAAGAAGACTTTGGAATTGGTTCAGCGATGGTCTTGGTGGCCAGGTATGTCACGCGACGTCATAGACTACGTTTCTTCCTGTGCTGTATGCGCTCAGTGTAAAACCACATCGAGAAAACCCATGGGATTGCTGCAGCCTTTACCGGTGCCACACAAACCTTGGTACATGGTTTCTATGGACTTTGTCGTGGAATTACCTCCCGTACATGGATTTAACACGGTGTGGGTTGTCGTTGATTATTTCACTAAAATGGCCCTGTTCATCCCATGTCAAGGTATTCCTACGGCCATTGTCTTGGCGGATCTCTTTTTGAAACACGTCTTCCGATTTTTTGGTCTTCCTGCAGTAGTGATCACAGACAGGGGATCACAGTTTGCTTCGCGTTTCTGGAAGGCTTTAACATCGACACTTTTGATGGACGTGCGTCTATCTAGTTCTTATCACCCTCAGACTGACGGGCAGACAGAACGGGTAAATGGTGTCATGGAACAGTACCTACGATGTTTATTGCTACAACATCAGACCTCCTGGCTTGCCGTTCTGCCGGCGGCCGAATTTGCGTATAATAACTCGGTGCATGCCTCTACTGGCGTATCGCCATTTTACGCGCTGTATGGTCAGCATCCTCGTTCCATTCCTGTTCATCCTAAATTGCCCGGTTCGGTCCCTGGGGCAGTCAACAAAGTACGAAACATCACTTCCCTACAGACCAGGATCAAAAAGAATCTGGAAGAAGCCCAGGCTCGCTCAAAACGGCATGCTGACAAACACAGACTTGTCGCTCCTCAATACAAAGTTGGTATGTCAGTCTGGCTATCCACCAAACATCTGAAAATACCTGGGAAAAAGAAGCTGTTACCTCGTTTTGTAGGTCCTTATAAGATTACCAAATTAATAAACACTGTGGCTGTTCTTTTGGAACTGCCTTCTCGTTGGAGGGTTCATCCAGTGTTTCACGTCTCTCTCGTTAAGCCTTTGACCGCTGGAACGCGATTGCCGGTTAAGCCTCTGGCAGTCTCGGTACGAGGTTCGGAGGAGTACGAGGTGAAAGCTATTCTGGATGTTAAGCTGCGTGCTGGGGTTCCACACTATCTCATTGATTGGAAGGGTTACGGCCCCGAGGATCGTTCCTGGGAACCCTTCTCCAACATCCATGCCCCCGCTCTACTGCGCCGGTTTCACGCTTCCAAGGGGGTGGGGCGCTCTTTGGGGGATGGCACTGTCATGCCTGCCAATGGCTTCTCCTCGACCTCTTGTCATTCAGCCCAGCGAACGGCTAGACCGTTCTACACTCGCTGGCGGCTGTTTAATAAACTGCCCGGCAAAAGAATACATTGACAATTTCCCGTAGGATTGGTCATGACTTTTACTTTGGTTTCATACCTTCCTTATATTTCACCTTCATTTGCGTAGTGCCTCTTTAAGGACCTTCCGGCATACGCGATAGCCAGCTGACAATGCGTTGGTCATGTGTTACGCGTTGTTCAGCTGACACGTACTTAAACCCGGAAGTTCGGGTGTTCGGCGCTTCTGATCGTCGTTAGTTCTACGCTCCGGAGCCGTTGCTCTTGCTTCTTTCCTTGCTCCTCCACGGATTACTCTGGCTGCTCGACCTCCTATTGAGTCGCCGACCTGGCTGCATACATCGTGACGGCCACCTGACTATTCCGAACTCTGCAACCTCCCGAAGCAGCTCCTGCAGTCTTCCCCGCGGGACCATTATCCGGTTCTGGCTGCCCCCGCTGTCTTGGCCGCATTACTCTGTGACTGTATCCTGACTATTCCGAACTCCTTGCCTATTGTGGTACCTGCGGTTCTCCCCGAGGGGCTGCGCTCTATGAGGGCAATTTCTGTAAAGGACTTACCAGCTTGACTTTCGGTTCTCCTTATCCCACGAACTTCCATAATCACTCCAATCCGAGGCTCTGTTCTTCTCCTTCATACATCAAGTGCACTGAGACATTATGGACGCTATCCTGCGTGCACCATCTCGAATCTAGTGTGGCCCTCGTTTCGTGCGGGTTAGATTTTCCCTACTAACCTTCCTTTCCCTGTCGTTGCTTAGGATTCTATTTGGGATTACTAAAGACTCAACAGCACAGGTTGATTGTTCCTACTTACCCCTACATCTTCAAAGAAAACAGGTCAGTGGTTTTCGAACCGATACATACTGTCATTTTGTTTTCATCAGCTCCTAAAATCATCCTTATCTTTTTCCTAATAGGCTGGTGGTTCCTTTATACTTACTCGCCCTTTCCGCTGATTCCTCCCTTGGGCTGTATCCTTAACAGTCAAAGAGTGCCGTCAGTTGGAAGGTCGCTATTCACCAATTACGAGGGACATCGAGTCATCTCCTGAAGACTCTACGTGTATCCTTTTGAATAAATCTACCCTACATGTATCCTTTTATGCTGATATTCTGTACTATTGTTGGTTATTTTAGTTACCAAAACCGAATTCTAACAGAATCCTGCATTCTTCTGGTTTCAGAAGCCCGGTTGCGGATGAGATCTCTGCAATAGGCTCTCAAGATGCAGTGGTCACAGTCCTCCGGCAGGATGTCGGACCCCGTTCAGGTGCCGCCCTCAGTCGCCCAGGACCTTCTTTGGTGGGCCGTTGAAGGCAATCTGATGAGGGGGGCTCCGTTTTGGCTACCCTGGCCGGAGGTGACGGTTGTGACGGACGCATCCCTCACAGGATGGGGAGCTCATGCAAACGAGTTGACAGTCAGCGGTCGTTGGTCTCCGTCGGAGTCCAGACTCCATATCAATCTGTTGGTGCTGAGGGCCGTCAGGCTTGCCCTGAAGGCTTTTCTGCCTACTGTGCGAGGGAAGAGTGTCCTGATTCTGATGGACAACACAGTGGCCATGCACTACCTCAACAAAAGGGGGGGGGGGGCAGGGTCACTTCCTCTGTGCAGGGAGGCGATGCAGCTCTGGTTCTGGGCCATCCAGCAGGACATTTTCGATCTCAGCAGTTCATCTGGCCAAAGACGAAAATGAGACGGCGGACGCTCTGAGCAGGCAGAGCGCGATCTCTCATGAGTGGGAGCTGGCTTAGGAGATTCTCCTGGAGTTCTTTGCCCTTTGGGGGACCCCTCAAGTGGATCTCTTCACCTCCGGTGTCAACCGGAAGTGCGAAAGGTTCTGCCCGCAGGAATTTCCTCCAAGAGGAGCCTTAATGTTAGGCTCCTGTGCAGTGCCCTTAGGGACCATTACACACAATTAAGACTACAGGTGGCAATACAAGTTTTACCTTTGGTACAAGCCTGTACCGCTATGTCAGAGTGGTAGTAATGGCGGAGCAGCCAGGCTTATCTAAAGAGTATATGAGCAGTAGCAGAGATTACACAAAGGGACCACAATTACTGTGACCCAAGCAAACACTGACTCAATGTTTCAGGTAGGAAAATATAAGTACATTTATTTTTGAACCATTCGTTATAAACACAACACTTCTATTAAACTTAAACAAAAATAACACGTTAAATATACAACTAACCAATTCACTTCGTACAGTAAGTCTGAAGGTAAGTACCCTGTGGTTGAACGAACCGGTGTTACGAACAAAACACGTTACCGTGAATACGATTGCAATCACTTTTTGACAGTTCGGTCTACTAAATAAACGCGTATCCGTGACATGAAATGTTATCGGGGCAAAAACACACTTAGCACCTAAGATACCCAGAGGGAGTTGGAGGCAAAAATTACAGGCAATATTTTGGTAGGCAGACAGAATCGAGAAACACTCGGAGACAGGAGTTCAAAAGTCAAAGGGCCGGATCCAGGGTCAATTGACACCGGGGGCCTGTTGCCTAAGATCACACAGTCACAGTTCACCATTCAACGTAGCCAAAAGTACTTCGATATTGTCAATGTTCAGAAGCAAAAGTTATAAGAAGGAGAGAAGACGACCAGGGCAAGCCTTGGAGATGAAGAAAAGGGGTTCACCCAGTTTCCTCAAGTAGAACACAGTACCTTATTTCAATGGTGCAGCTGGTGCCCTGGCAGTTGTTCCTGTTGGTTTCCCGCAGACCCACGGATCCTGGCGCTTCGTTGTGAAGGAGGACGTCTGAAGGGGGTCTGCACCACACAGGGATGAGGCCGGCAGCAGCGACGAGGAATAGAAGGTGCGCTCCTTAAAAACAGGAGAGGCTTTTCAGATGGCTATCCGGACCACCACAGCGATTTCGACCAAGGAAGAGGATCCACTGGCTGTGGAAGATGAGCTGGTTATCCCCACCAAGCTCAAGGGAAGAAGACTCCGGACTGGATCTTCTGTAAGTCGTTGAAGGGAAGATAGCTCAGGACTGCAGCAGGGCTTCACCGGGACAGGGTAGTTGTAGCAGCCGTCGTTCCTTGTAGTTCCAGTGGCGACTCTCTGACTTCTAGCCCAAGAGACCTGCCTTTTATGTGCAAAACCCCCATTCACACACCCTGGCTGTCAATCACCCAGCAGGGGGGTTGTCCAGCCTGGACAACCACCTCAGCCTATCATGGCAAAGTGCGACTTGAGTTTCCTAGGATACTCTGTGCAGGGGTGACTACACCCCTCC
Source organism: Ambystoma mexicanum (assembly GCF_040938575.1). NCBI lineage: Eukaryota > Metazoa > Chordata > Amphibia > Caudata > Ambystomatidae > Ambystoma > Ambystoma mexicanum. The sequence goes on along the minus strand of NC_090927.1, from coordinate 1,250,221,061 downwards.
CTCACATTCAGCCCACCTAGACACCCAGGCGCCTGGTGGAGGGCTTCGGAGCAGAAGCCCGCCAAAATACGGTGAACAAAGAAGGCGAACCTAGTTTACCGCTCAAAGTAAAACACAAGAAGGACTTTAACAAAAAGAAATGGCGAATAAACCCAACCGGAGCCAAAAGAAAGACAATTTGGTCAAGCGGGTTTATGTTCGAGGCTAATATAATAGCCAAGAACAGTACCACGTTTATCTAATATAATCGTGGTAGAAAAGTTATGGTAGATACCACTGCCACCAGCCAAGTCTAAATGTTAAAAGAGAGAAACGATGCTCTAGGAGGTACAGATATAAAGGGATACAAATTAACCCTTTCCAGTACTCCATGGAAGATGGGGTGTACTGGTTCTGTGGTAGATTGACTAAGTAAAGTTAATGGTAACTTTACCCTTTTCTGGGGGACGGTAGTCGCCTCAGAAATGGAGTCGGGAGTCTGAACGACAACCCTGTGCTACTGCACAGAAGGTGCTGGGTGACGCACACAAAGAAGGGGGCTACTGAAGTGGTGTACTCCAGAGCCCACAATCACAAAGAAACAGGTAGAAACACATAGCAAAACACAGGTAAGAGTGGGGGGAAAAAGCTCACACTCTTACCAAGTGAATAAAATAAACTGCAGAAGTCCAGCAAAGTTGCTTGGTGACTCACTAGCTGAGGGAAATTAGCCATAAATGAGAATTCTCCCTAACACTTAGGAGACGCGTTCGTGGTGGAGTGGTCCTTCCCACTGCTGTATGCGTTTCCTCCAGTCCCTGTCATCCCGCAAGTGTTGCAGAGGTTACGGAGGTTCCGTTCACGGATGATCCTCATTGCTCCGGCATGGGCCCGGAGAACGTGGTACCCGGCCATTCTCGACTTGTCCATCTGCCCTCCACGTCGTCTTCCCTACCGAGATGATCTGCTCTCACGGGAGGGGGGGGGGTTCAGGTTCTCCATCCAGAGGCCAGATCCCTCAACCTTCATGCTTGGCTTCTGAAAGGTTGAGGTATAAGGATTGGGACCTCCCTGAAAACGTGATGGAGGTGTTACTTTCGGCCAGACGGCCTGCAACCAAGTCCTGTACCGTTGCCGTTGGAGAAAGTTCTGTGACTGGTGCAGGGTTAATAATATGGATCCTTTTTCATGTGACATTCCTGTGGTTCTGTCTTTTTTGCTTTCGTTAGCCCACAAGGGCCTGCAAGTGTGTACCATTAAAGGTTACCTGGCGGCACTGTCCATATTTAAGCACTCGTCTGAGAAGTGTTCTTATTTCAAAATTCCTTTAATTTCACAGTTTCTCAAAGGGCTCACTAATGTGTTTCCGCCGTCACCTTTCCAGGTGCCTGGTTGGGATTTGAACCTTGTTCTAAAATTCCTAATGGGTGCTCCATTTGAGCCTTTACATTCTTGTCCTTTGAGACTCTTAACCATTAAAACTGTATTTTTAGTTTCGCTCACAGAGTGTGAGTTGCAGGCACTTTCAGTTAAGCCACCCTTCACTCTGTTTTATAAGGACAGGGTTGGCCTTAGAGTTTGTCTTTCCTTTCCTTTCTTCCGAAAGTGGTGTCGGAATTTCATTTAATCCAGAAGGTCATTCTTCCGGCATTTTATCTTCCTCCGCATCCTGGTAAGGAAGAGGAGAGGCTCCATAGGTTGGATCCTAGGCGAGCTTTAAGTTTCTACATTTCACGCATGTCCTGGGTCAGAGTGGACGATCAGCTCTTTATAGGTTACGCTGCAAGGCGTTTGGGACAAGCTGTTACTAAGCAGATTGATTATCTTGGCAATTTCTGAATGTTACCGCTTGGCGGGTAAGGACCCTCCGGTTGGCTTACCGGCCCATTCTACTAGGGGTATGGCTGCCTCTACTGCCCTGCAGAGGGGTGTTCCTATTCGAAACATCTGTGAAGCAACCACTTGGGCTCCGGTCCATACTTTTGTACAACACTACGCCTTAGATTCTATCCATGGGCAGGATCTGGCCTTTGGCAAGGCGGTCCTTTACTCTGCAATTTGATTGGACATTCTAAATTTATATATTCTAAATTCTTTTTCCTTCCTCCATACGTTGGTACTGCTTTGGGAGTCTGTCATAGATATGGAATACGTCGGAGGACCCAATCCCCTCGAAGAACAATTTACTCTTACCTGGTAATGTTATTTCGATGGGATGGTCCGACGACGTAATCCATATCGCTCCTTCCCTACCTGCCCCGCTACAGAATTTCTTATGCGATTGCAGCTTACGTTTTGGCAAGGCTTTCTGTGGTCATACTGGCAGTGGTTTGGTGCCACAGGTTCTGGGGAAAAAACTACAACTGAGGCTACGGGCGTCGTGTGTCCTACTTATAACATCGGGTTGACGTCGGCACGACGGAGGCCCTTGAGGACAGTGTATCGACGCAGGACGCATACGCCGAAAATTTTCCGAAGCAGCACAGCTGTGGTGATTACTGTCATAGATGTGGAATACGTCGTCGGACCATCCCATCGAAAGAACGTTACCAGGTAAGAGTAAGAGTAAATTGTTTGTCTCTAAAGAGGCCAGTAGTGCAATGGACCTGTAAATATGGCCTGATAAGACCAAGCTATCAGTCATATTACTCTGGACAGCTCTCTGAAGTATACGGAACCCCTGTTCAGTAATTGTCTCACCTCTTTCTTCATTTTGTTGAAATTTTCCGCTGCGAGTGGCTCCCAGCCTATGTATCGGAAACTCCAACAGATAAATATCTTGGGCTAGTTTTAGTGTGGACTTCTCCCACTTCACGAGAAATCACAGGCTTAGGAGTTTCTTCACTGTGCGGATCTGTTCCAGTTGAAAGTTCTAGTCTTGAGACAGGAGTATTGAAACATCACCTTCATGAAGCATTAAGGGGAACCTTGCAAATGCCCAACATGTCCTGATCAAAGGAATTGGAAGAACCTGTCTGTGAGGCATGTGTATTGGAGTAGCTAAGTATGCTCTCTGAAGTTTCAGAAATGCCAGACCTTCTCCCTAGAAGATTATATTCCAGTGCATATGTATGCACTATATCATGAAATGTCGATAAACCACCCATTTGCCAAATTTCTTTAGGTTTATGACTGAAGGCACTGTTTCCTCTTCACTAGGAAGAGGTCACTATCAAACCCCTAAGGGTCTCTTTCTGTAAAAACAATTGCTTCATTCCGACCAAGACTTTCAATCACCTTGGCCATAGGTGCACTATTTGTTTCTGAAACAATAGATGCTTGTAACCTACCTTTCTGGGGCATGGGTATCTGGTCTGTGGAACCTCCACATTGTCTTGGCGTACATTGTAACAATGTCTGTTAGGCAGAATTATATGCAGTACCCTTTGGGAACACCACATACAATTAAGACAAGTGACGGTACAAATTCACCTTTGGTACAAGCCTGTACTACACAGTTAAACGTGGTAGTGATGGCTGGCCAGCCAGACCTATCTCAAGAGTAAGTGAGCAGTATCAGATAGTTACACAAAGGGCAGCAATTACTATGATTCAGGCAAACACTGACTCAAGGTTTTCAAGTAAAAGAATATACATTTATTTCACTCTTCAGTTGTATAACATTACACTATTATAAGCAGTCTAAAAATCACACTCTTAATACACCACACCACTTCCCTTAAATTCCAGACAAGTTAAGCTCACAAAATGAAGTAGGAGCAAAATGGCACTCCCCCAATTTAAAAGGGAGGGAAAGACAAAGTTAATAGAAATGAAATCCCACCAACAGGTAAGGACTCGGGGCAATTGAACAAGAGGAACTACAGTGATAGAATCAGGTAGAAAAGGCTTAGGGCCAAAGTCAATGGGTCAAAAGTCTTTTGCTCAAGATCACACAGTTCAGGGTAGTTTGCGGTAAAGTTTGTGTAACGGATTCCGGACAAGGTTGTTTGACAGAAAAGTTAGTTCAAAGAGAAGAGAAGGACAAGCCCTTGGATTGGAGAAAGATTTGAAGCACTTTTACCGTGGCTGAACGAAACGAACAACAGGATTTGCACAGTACCTGATAACGGAGAGGAAGCTGTAGCTGAGGCAGACGTTCCTGGTAGTTCCTGCAGGCTCATGGTTCCTGAAGTGACTGTCGGACTGACAAGAAGTAGGAAGACTGGAGGGTCCTGCACTACCCAGTGTAACGCTCACCTTGTATCCACGGGGACGCCTCTCGACTGGCCGGGATGCTCTTTGGTCCCTTCCCCTTCCCTGGAGTTTGTGCTGTCGAGGATCGGCTCTAGAAGACAGGAGGTGAAGTTTAACTGCTGTTCCTTCCCTTGCGACCCACCTCCCGGGTTCTCGTTCCCCTTGCGGTTCCCCTGGGACGTCTCTCAACTTGATTTCTATAAGGATGCGCTCTCCATCCTGCCGCGCTGGGCAGGGGCGCGTCGTCGATGGCACCGTTCCGCCGAGTTTCTTCACTGGCGAGGGCCGGAGTCCAGACTGGCTGCGACTCCGTTTTTTCAGGTAAGTCTTTAAAGATGACGATGAGAGCAATGTCGTTAGTGGTTTAAGCACAAATAACCTTCTCCACTTTTCTTGCAGATGTTGGAGGCTGAGGTGGATGTTGAAGCTGGGTTTGAGAAGATAAGATGAAACGCCAAGCGGCGCTGCGAGCGTCCTTGCAAATGGCTAACCTGTGCTATTGTTGTCTTGCAGGTCGAGAAGAATAGAAGATGAGATGTTTTCCAGAACCCTAGGAGGCGGAAAATGTCTTTGAGAAGATGGCCTTCCTGACGGACTGGTAAGAAGCTCACACAATGTCATAGATGGTGCCGGAGGAAGATGGTAAGCGTTGGACGATTTCGGTTGCCGGAGGATGCTGCTGAACAGGTAAGGATGGCAATGCTTCTTGCCTTTTCTCCCCCTTGCAGGCCAGGATGCTGAGCAGGACCCGGTGACATTGCGATGCTAGAGCAGAATAACCCGAAATGCGTGCCTCTAATCGGGCGTGGTTTAAATAGCCAGCAGGTATCCCAGGTGCCTTCGGGGCGAGCCCCGCCCTGGATGCTAGACCGCCGAATGCAGTTCCCCAACGTTCCTCATGGGGGCGGCCATGCTTGTCCATTGAAACCCCATCCTAGCATGTGCCTCCGATGCCAACAGCACCAGGACTGGCTCCGAGGGGGACCGAATAGTCTTTAGGGCCCCGTGAACACTCGGTGGGGATAAGGTCGTGACACCCAAGGTGAAACCAGCAGCAGAGCAAAGCAACAAATAAAAGGTGCGCTCACTAAAACTCAAGCAGGGTCCGACCTTCCTGGCTATCCGGCCCACTGTAGCTCTGTACAGCGAATTCCAACAGAGGAGGGGTCCTGGCTTGCAGTTTGGGAAAACTGGTTGGTCCCACCAGCTCAAGGGAAGAAGTTTCCTGGAGGATCTCCTCTGTCGTCGGATTTTGAAGATTCTGACCTGCAACAGGGCTTCACCGGGTGGTTCAGTCGTTGTAGGGGTCCTCTTCCATCAGCTCCTCGTTGGTTCTTTCGTTCCAGTGGCGACTCTGCCTTTCCAATCCCAGAGACCTGTTTTTTATGCAGTTTTCCCCCAAACATACAGCCTGGCTGTCAATCACACCGCAGGTTGGCTGTCCTGGCAAGGACTGTCCCCTCAGCCAATCAAACAGGAGTGCGAGTTGGGTTACCAAGGGAACCCATGGCAGGGGTCCGAAGATCCCTCTCTCACATCCTGCCCACCCAGACTTTCAGGCGCCTTAAGGAGGGCTTCTGTGCAGAAGCCAGCGAAAAGACTGCGAACAAAGGAATCGTCCCCGGTTTGGCACGCAGAGTAAAACACAAGAAAGACTCTAACAAAAAGAAATGGCGAATAAACCCAGCCGGAGCCAAAATAAAATGTATTTGGTCAAGCGGGTTTATGTTCGAGGCTAATATAATAGCTTAAAACAATACCATGGTTATATAAGATAACTGTGTTAGAAAAGTTAGGATAGTTACCACTGCCACCAGCCAAGTCTTGATTTAAAGGGAGCGAAACAATGCTCCAAGAGACACAGACAAAAAGGGATAGGCATTAACCTTTTCCAATGCTCCATGTAAGATGGGGTGTACTGGGTCTGTGGTTTAAAGTGACTAAAATAAAGTTAATGGCAACTTTAACTTTTCTGGGGGACAGTAGTCCGCCCCAGAAAATGGAGTCAGTCGGAAGTCTCATAGACAACCCTGTGTCACTGCACTGAAGGTGCTGTGTAACACACATGAAAAATATGAGGCCATGGAGTAGGTGAGGCTCCAGTGCCAAAGATCACACAAAGTGAAAACACACACAGCAAAACACATTAAGAGTGGGGAAAAGGGCTCACACTCTTACCAGGTGAAAAAGAAATAAACCCTAGAAATCCAGCAAAGCTGCTGAGGGACTTATTGGGTAAGGAAAATCAGCCATTTATGAGAATTCTCCCTAACACCCACGCATCGCATGAAAGTGCAGCACAGATTTGCAGACCTTGTGCAGTGCGCCTCTCAACTGGCTGAGACACCTGACGAGGCAACAACCTGCCTTCTCCAGCTTTAGACTATGGCTTTGTTAGATCGGAAGGAAAAGGAGTCTGTGATCCTCCTCCTAATGTTGAAAATACCAATTTATCTTTTTGTTTTGCATTTTATTTTTAAGACTTGTGGAATTCAAGCTCACAACAACTATAAGCTGTTGCAATCCAACCATTTTGATGTTTTTAATTTGCCCAGGCCCCACAAGTACCTTGGGTCTCACACAGATGTAAATGTCCCTGCCTGTCCTTTATGTTTCTGGTACATTTTCTATCATTTCCGGGCCAGTGAAGCCCCAGCTCTGAACTGCCACCCCCAAGGCATCTGCCTGTTCTCTCGCCCCCAAATGCAGAACTGACATAATGTATGCTGCACTCAATGCTTATGTTTATACATGAGTAACTTATACTGTAAAGAACTTCATAATACAATGCTATTTAGATTAATGCATTGCTCAATGCATTGCTTAATGCACTACATAGCTCATAACATCTATTCCAATGATCTTTTTTCCTTTTCATGAAAAGTAAATGCACATGTGATGTCATCAGTGATGTCATCAATGACATTTGTGATATCATCTTTGATGTCCTGGGTGTTAGTCTTAGCAATGCACGGTGGTGGCACGAGTTATGGTTGTTTAGCTTACCATAACTAGCGAATTTCAGGGGGTTTTCGGTTTTATTTTGAACCATAACGTCCCTTTAACAACATTTTTTTACTGAATTTCATAGGTTTTTAGTAGCGCAACTTAACCATAACGTCCCTTTATCGAATTTTATTTGATTGAATATACATATTCATATTGTGAATTTGATAGATGTTTACTAGGATTCCCTGACTTTAGATACATGTAACATAGAACATGCTGAACCCCTAGCTAGTGATGTTGATGTCCGCGGACTGTGCGCATGTCCGCGGATGGATGCAGACAACATCAACACTACCCAAAAACTCAGGGGGTATCTTACATTTTTCTATCAAGTCATATAAACACTGCACAAGTTCAAAAAGTAGCATATAAATAAATATGTAATGATAAATAAGTGGAACCTATATATGTAACATATCAACCATCCATTTAATACCATATGTACTAAAATGGAATATACCAAAACAAAAAAGATATGCCTCCAACATAATTACCTCACAGAAACTGCACAGCTAGGAGCAACAGCAGACCTACACAACAGTAAGAACACAACTTAGCAGAAGCTAGTAAGTAAACTTCATTTTTCTTATATATTTCTAAATTTTCTGTATTACGTACACTAAAAGTAATTTCTTTTTCTTTTTTTTACACAGAAATGGCCAGTACTTTGGAATGGCTTGAGGAAAATTTTCCAAGTGAGGAAATTACGAAGATAGTGATACTAATGGTAGACACTTCTCTATATAACCAAATTAATAACCATAACTTTGTGTAATTAACATTTTTATTTTTTTAACAGACCATGCAAACATTGAGAATAATACACCTAAAGACACATTAGAACATACTCTTCAGCGCATGGAAGAAAAAATTGACATGCTAATGGAAAATTTCAGTCTTTTGAAACATTTTGTGGAGGACCACATAAAAGAACAAATTAAATATCATTGTCCAACATATACCTGTTCCCCCTCTCCACGTTACGATGAGACTTCATCCCTTCATCTCCTCCCATCCATCCTCTCCAAACCCCCAATTCCCCTGTGTTTGTCAGTTTCTGCTTCCGCCTCTCTTGCATACATTTTATATCTGTATATAATTAAAAAAAATATTAGATGTGTTTTAATTCAGTTCTTTGTGTCTTATTTTTTTTAAAAGGCAGTTAAGATGTCCGCGGCCAGCGCGGGTGTCCGGAATGTCCATAATTAACCAAAATGGAGGTGTCCTAAGGACACTATACCCGTCCATACTGTCCGCAAGCAAGATGGAACTGTTCTCAGAACATACTCATTGTCCTGAATGTCCGCAACTAACCAAAATGGATGTGTCCTAAGGACACTATGCCTATCCGTAATGTCCGCAGGCAAGTTGAAACTGTTCCAAGAACATGCGCGTTGTCCAGGTTGTCCGTAATTAACCAAAATGGAGGTGTCCTAAGGACACTATACCCGTCCATACTGTCCGCAAGCAAGATGGAACTGTTGTCAGAACATACTCATTGTCCTGAATGTCCGCAACTAACCAAAATGGATGTGTCCTAAGGACACTATGCCTATCCGTAATGTCCGCAGGCAAGTTGAAACTGTTCCAAGAACATGCGCGTTGTCCGGGTTGTCCGTAATTAACCAAAATGGGGGTATTCTAAGGACACTATGCCTGTCCGTACTGCCCGTAGAACATCTACGCTAGGGATGTATTCTACGCACATGCGCACCACACCCATAAGTCCTACGAACATTGCGCCTGTTGGTAACTGTCCGTCTCACTTGTGTCACACTTTTAGTTTCAGGACCTGAACACTGTCCGTAGAACACCCACGCGCATGCACACAGCCGTTCCTGTACATTTGGTGTCCTGCGGACACCCGTTCCCTTCGTGGATGTGTTTGTGACATCATCATGTGACCGCACCCACGCTGAGCCTGTGTCCTGAATTGCGGACACTGTCCGGGTCTCCGAACATTTTCAGGCAATCCAAAGTATTTTATAGTAAAAATTCACCATAGCACATGTCCCAGACAATGACCCTGACTTTCTACATACTTTTTGAGTCCTTTTGGGGTGTTCGATCTGTCCTCGGACAGCACGGCTGTCCGTGGAGCGCGCACCTGCACACCTATAAAAGGCCACACCCCACAGCTCATCTTCATTCTGTCTTTCTACTATTGAAGATTGACCTGCTTTTGCTGCCTTTGCTGTTGCATCTTCAAACCAGATGTCATCCATAGCTGCTGTACTTCCACCTAGTGCTACATCTGCCTCAGCACCACCCCCAATCCCTTCGCCACCACCTCCCCAAGGGCCTGAAGAGGGGAACAGGCGTGAGGATGTAGAGGAGGATGAAGAGGAGGAGTTAGTGGAAGTCCCTACTACCAGCACTTGCCGTGAGTCTTGGGTGTGGTGGTTATTTACCATTCAAGGTGACATACCAAAAGCATCTGCAAACAAGGTCCCATGCAACCAGTGCAAAATGGTGCTGATTCATGGGAGGCCTGGTTTGTACAGCTTTGGTATGACGTCTATGAAGCAACACCTAAAGACGTTCCACGGTGGGGCCATTCGCAAGGTTATACCTTGTGATCAACGTAGTAGGTTGAGTTCCTCTACCACATCCTCTGTTTCCACTCCTGTCACCACAAGAGACAGTCCTGTGGGACAGCACATCCCTCCAGCTGCCTCACAGGCCATACTTGATGCTGATGACCTTTACCTTTTCGAGCGTCACAGTTTTGTGTGTACTCTGCAGGGGGAGAGACTTCGAAGTGCTTTCGAGACTGCGGTCAAGGAGCATGAGAAGACCTGCCCACTACCTTTTTAAACTAAAAAATAAAACAAAAATCCAAAAAAAGGCTCTTTTCAGAGCCGCCTTTCACAGTCTAAAAATAGAAGTGACAAATAAATGGTGCAGGGACCTGTGCATTTATTAGAAGTCCGCGGACAGTCTGCAGACATCTAAAATTTGGGGGTGCTGCCCTATCAAAACCATTGCACTTTTCTGTGGGAGGGAGTGGTGGTTCTGAAAAGAGCCTTTTGGTGGTGTTTTTTTGTGTTTGATAAACTTAAATAGTCAACACCTACTGCAGAATGGATGGCTGCAATTCCACAAAAGGTCGCAATGCATTTTGTACATTTCTCAGAAAAATCTGATTACCAGCATAATTAAGATGAACTCCATCTCTACGAAAAATGTATGTGCTACGAAACATAATATTTTCATTGTGGAAAGTGGACATGCCAACATCTCTTAGAAGGGCACAAACAGCCTTATTAACATTCCACCTCGCCTTCTCCATTTGTGGACCAATTGAAGAACGCAGCCACATTTGTCTCTGTGTGTCAGATGGGGTTCGTCCCTCCCCAACCTCCTCCTCACCTGATCCTTCAGAGGAACTGTCCTTGGAATTCGCAGGTACATTGCTTTGAGATTTCTTGTGATCAGTTGGCAGTCTTTCCTCGACTGTCGTCTTCTTTTTATCGTGTAAGTAGGGTCTGGCTTCCTCAGAGGCCACCTTGGCAAGAAATGAGACCTGCCTAAGGGGAACCCCAGGAGCCAAACCCCAATATACAGGGAAAAAGCCTCTGGGGCAAAAAACCCTGGTAATTCCAACTGTTGAGTGCTATCTTTCCCAAAGATGATAGGATGAAAAGTTATGGATACGGAGAAAAATCCTTAGGAGGGTTCTTGAGGTTCCGGTAGCTGGTGACTTGTGGATTGATAGCAAGTTCATAGGAATAATCCCCTTCAGGTAAGTAAGGAGATTCAGGATATGATATGTGCAGTCTGCCGTAAGGACTGCCCAGACTGCTATAGAAGGATAAACTAGAATGACCAAGACAGAGGAAAAGAATATAGAAAGGTACAGCAAGTGGTGAGCAGAAGAGTATCTGCAGTAACAGATAAGGGAAACCACGTACCGAAGAAAGTAACCCGATCTAGGATGCAACAAGGTAAGTAATGGAAGAGTTGCGTAGTGGTGATGACGGGCGCAGAGTCCCGAGACCGCAACAAGAAACGCAGAAAACAAAAGCCGGAAGCACAGACAGCTCGACCACTAGCGTGTGTAGAAGCAGTGAAAGGACAGATGCCAGGTAAGCGGCTAAGAGGTAGAAGGAAGCAGGACCGATGGGGAACTCCGTACCCAGGAAGAACCGGTAGAGGAAACGGGAGGATACGAGGGAGTGCAAAGAAGCAGAAAGGAAAGTTAGACAATCAGCGGTTCCGTTCAGAAGTAGGAATCCAGAAGGCAAGGGCATGGCAGGCAGGATGGCGTTACAAGTGGCGAGGAAAACTGCGAAGCACAGTAACACGGCAGCTTTGATAGTTCACAGAGAAAAACGGATACAACGCGCTGGGTCGTGGGTGTGGCTAGAATATAAAGTGTGAGCTGCCATCTAGAATGAGGGCTATTCCGCTGAGATGGTTCTAAAAAAAGTTAGTCACCAGGCACTCCATAACTTCCAGGGGCGAATCCTGACACTGTGCAATACGAGAAAAAATTACTTGGGAATTTGGAAACATGTCCATGACCTTCCCAAGTCCTTCTTTCATCACAAATTGCAAAGAGATTCCTGACACATGTCCTAAACTGTTTCCTCCACAATGAATTATAATTGTCTGGATGAAGCTCTGTCTCCAAACTAGCACAGAGTGGTACCAAGTCCAACCACTTCATTCCACACACTCCATGCCAGTGCACTTCCACATGAGGGAATCCAAGATTTGCAGCTACTCCACAGCGTTCTGCATGCACCTCCAACCAATGTATCCATGAGTCTCCCAAAATCCAGATCATCTGTTTTCTGAAACACACAGCCATAGCTAACTGTTCTTCTCTGACGGAAAAAGACTTTCTGACAAACTCTCTCCTTACACAACACACCCAGTAAACTTTACTGACCAATCCCTTGCTCTGCTCATTCTCATTTGCATGCCTCTCCATCCCAAAATCCCTGTATGTAATACGCGGTGTCCGCGGACTACCGCCATGTCCGCAGACATATCGTAACTTGGACAGCCCTTCTACCATTTGCACTTCACTCTCTATGCAATTCCCTCATTGGATACAGCTAACCAGTCACACAACCATCCACCAGTCACATCCAAGACCTCTACATCTAACTCAATCATTAGAGTTCAGCACTTCAAATGTACTGTTGATCACTCTGAGTACAAGCCTCATATCATTGGAAAGCACCTACTACAAAAACTATTCTACAAGTCTCCAAGATTTCTACTTGCAGCTGCATGCATATCCACATGCATGACTACAAACTGGAGGTATGCATATTTTCTGCACAGTACATGTACAACTCTTATACATGCATATAAACAGAGTAACTGCCACTTAACCTGTCTAACCTTTAAAATGAACTTACTGTCATTTTTCCCATCTGCTATAATCAACTGTCACTTCCAAACCTGTCTATCTATTTTTTTTTTTACACACACACACACACACCTATCTAAAAAATTATAATATTAGAAGAAGGGAGAAATAATATAATTGTGGAAAAACACTTAGTAGTTTATTATAAAATTACACACAGCCAGTAAAAGGTCATGCATCCTCACACACACACACATAGACATTATCATTGAAAAGCTCCCAGCTGCAATAACACCACTACCTGTAAATCACATGCTTCTGCTTTATTACCCACACCTTCACAAATGCATACATTCCATGCTTTTCTATACAGTTTCTGCCATTTACCTGACCACTTCCTTCTCATTGTTTCTCCTTCTCCATGTGCCACATCCCGTTTCCGCTCCTTCCATCTCCTAGCTCCCCTGCACAGGAACTCCTTACCTCTCTCACTCCGCTCTATTTCTACCTTTTCCTCATTCCACACTTCCCTCAAATCTCTCCTTCTCCATTCCCCACCATGGAACCCTCCCCACTTACCCCACTTGCCTTATCTCCTTAATCATCTCCCTCCCCTCCCCCCATTCTCACCCTTCAACCCATCCGTTTTCCTCCTCTACCCCACCCCTCCCCCCCTCTCTGTTCTACTGCACTACTCTCCTTCTCCCCTTCAGTTTAATTGCTATACTTACTGTTTTGTTGTGCGGTTGATTCATGTAATTTGTGCACCAGAAAAATGAAGATTTGTGCACCATTCTGCCCACAAATCACCATTTATTAAACGGGGATTAGCAGGCAGAATGCCACACAAGTCCCCGTTTTTCGGAACACAAATAACATAACTCAGCCCCTAGAATGTTAGTATTACAAAACAAAGAAATGGTTTAATTTCATACTGTTAGATTTACTATTGGTGCGTCTCCTCACCACTAGTTCAAGTTCTAATGTAATTTCAACCACAGTATAGTAACACACAAATAGAAGAATAGCCTTCCCAACTAATTGTAGCTGCCCAATGCACAATTACACACCACCACATACATCTTTACCATCATACTCAGACACTCATGCATAAAGCACACATACATTGCACAACAGCCCAACCCATACCTTCTTTTTTTGTTTCAACAGACCCCACAGAATGCCTACCAGAAAGCAAGTCCGTAGAAAGCAACGCAGAAATAGAGCAAATGAAAATAAGTGTCCGAAATAAGCATCCATCTCTAGCAGAGTTTGTACAAAAAGTTAAAAAAAAAAACTAATACAATCATTTAGCAAAACAATCTTCCAGTACAGAAACTTTGCCTCCTCTATTAAAATGTAAAAGACAACAGAAAATTAACAACAAGAATGCAGCTACCACTACTGCTAAAACTGCTCCTATAAATCTTGTTATAGTGGCAAGTAGCCATACCAAAAAAAGTATTTTACCAAAAATGTTCCGCCACAAAGTCCTTCAGAATCTTATAGAAACAGGACACAAATCATGCACAACCCTTAAAACCGACCATAGAAAATTAATCTTAGAAGCTTTGATAGACGGTGCAATCCTTCTCAAAAGAAAGTTGTTTATTTTAGTGTTAAACAGAATGAAACCACTAACAAAACTAACTACTAAATTTCTCAATAAACGGAATGTCAACAAAAATAACTTCTTAAATATCTGTGGAGGTGAATGGAGTCACAACACGAGCACAGAACCATATTTTAATGAAGACGCATACAAGCAAAACCAAACAAACACATTTGCCATACATAGCAGTGGACGAGGTTATGAAAAACTTAATAATACCATAATGCAACAAAAAATACTGCTTACAAAAATATCCCCAGAAAACTCGCTATCAACTCTCCATTCGACTGAACCAGAACGTCCAGTATACAACATTGCCAAAAAATCTTTCCAAAGCTTTATGCCAGTTCCTCAATCAATATGTGAAAGGCAAAGACAAAATCAAAATGAAACTGCTGCAAAATATGGATACCTGTCCAGTGCGCAAATGCACAGGATTACAAGGACTTTCATTGGCCTGCATTTCAGGACCTATTTGCAAAAGCACCTTCCATCATATCAAAATGATATCAACACATCATTCAACTATAAGAAATCTAGTCTATAAACTGTACTATGCTAAAAGTCCTGCTTTAGCACTAGCCAATTTAAATAACGATCTTCTACATGGTACAGCCAAAGACCTACTGGAAGAGAGAGAGCATATCCAGAAAAAATATTTTGGAAGTGAAAGCCACTTACAAAATACAGTAGCTGTGCAACAGACTAGCAACAATTGTACAGATGTCAATCTTCTACTACACACATACGAAAAAGAAATACTAAAATGTAAAAGTACATCCGCTGAAGTACCAAACCATGTGTATGTGTGTTGCCGCAGAACTTTCTTATTAAAATAACACAAACTATAGACGTAACATAAAAAATAGAAAACAATGAAGATTCCAAATGTTTTGAATTAGCTCTCTACCTTATAGCAGAAAACAAATACGAAATAACTGACCCCTTAATACTTTGCAGTTATTGCACTACAAAACTTGACAACAATCAAACTCCTACCATTAGATCTAAAAGAAAATGTGCACACTCTGGGAGTACAACGTCAAATAGAGCAATCTTTAATTGTCTTAGTAAATGGTGTACCTACAAAAGACAAATAAATTTGGCAACAACTCGTAGACGTACATAAAGTTTGACAAGCCTTGCAATATCTAAAAGACAATAATTAATACTAGAAAGAAAGAAATATTGAAGAAAACTTAAGGGAAACAACTGAAATAATTCAAGAGTCACCAGAAACTGGTCAATTTGAACTTCTAGATCCTGCTACAGTATCCAATATTTTAGACCACCATACAACTCATCCATTACACTGCAATGACACCATAGATGATGCACTAGAAACGTACCAAATGCGACAAACCAAAGGGTCACCAATCAGCATATGGGAAAAAAGTATAGACGCATGTGCTTTTCCTCTACTCTTTCATACTGGCAAAGGAGGAAGGTACGACGGTAGACCTATTCAGATAACAGCATCAGAATACCACTCGTTACGAATGTATTCTGAAGATCCCAGATTTAGACAAAATGTGGAATACATATTCCACCTGCTCTTTGAAAGTGAACTCTGTTTCGGAGTTGCACACACATTAAAATCAGGAACCAACTTTCAAAATATGTCAGCTACGCAATTACTACAAAAAGTGCAAGAAAAAGATGAGGGTTTACAATCAAGCATTACAAATCTGTTAGCAAACATGCGTGGTACTGAAGAGTACTGGTTCCGACGTCACGCAGATGTACGTTGTAGGATATGAAACCTTGGCCCACCCACTTGGATTGTTACATTAAGTTGTGCAGAATATGCATGGTTTCCTACGCATATCAAACAAAAACAAAACAAACATAGATATACTAACACCTGGAGAACTTTGCTCTCTAGATCCTGTTAATGTTTCAAGATATATCCATCATCGCTTCATTGCTGTGCTACACTTTATTTGTAATAAAACTGCTCCTTCCGTCGGAGAAGTGCAACACTTCTTTTGGAGAAAAGAATACCACGCCAGAGGAGCACCACATATCCACATGCTTTTATGGATTAAAGATGCTCCTAAATTTGGTCAAGACAGTGATGCCACTGTTTTATAGTTTATCGAAAAATGTGACTTGTGAAATTCCATCAGAAGCAACAAATAGTGATCTTCATGCACAAATTGTACAATTTCAAAGACACAAATGTGGCAAATATTGTCGTTGCACATACAAAAACGAAGGGAAATACTACACCAAATGCAGCTTTGGTTCCCCTAGACCGGTTACAGAAACAGGTGAAGTGAACAAATTCATGTCTTCAGTTAGACCTAGTGTTAAAGGTAAATCACCTAAAAACACATAATAAATAAAAAGAACAGAGGAAGCAAAATATATCGATGATTACAATGCAATCATTGCCCTATTATGGAATGCAAACATAGATGTGCAGTACATTGCAGACAATTCCACTGCAGTTACAGCCTACTTAACCAAAGCAGAAAAAACAGAGCTTCAAGACCTCTGGAATGACCTATCATCAGACAAAACACTGTCTCAGAAATTGTATAGCTTGGGCATAAAAATGCTCTCCCATAGAGAATGTGGCTGCTATGAAGCTGCAGATCGTTTAACCGGTACTGCTTTGTATGGAAAATCTGAAAATATAGTATGGCTAAGTCTTGGTCCTGCTAAATCTAGAAAGAGTTCTCAAATCATATGACGACATTGAAACAATAGCCAAAAATGATCCCAACAGCCAAGACATTTTGAAAAACAATTTACTAGACACATACTACCCAAACAGAAGTACCACTTTGGAAACCATGTGTCTATACCACATAGCCCAAAACTTCACATACAAAAATGATATAAAACCAGATGAAAAAAAAAGGTAGATATAGATTGACAAATTGTGAAGGCAGCTTAGTAAAACTTTCCAAACCAAGTTTAATTAATCATATAAAATTGTCATTTGACAAACTTTCAGAAGTGAAAAGGATAGGGCGCTCAACAGCTCGATTTCTTCTCTTCAAAGACATGTATGTACACAGAGAACAATTTTCTCTAACTCTAGCATACGCAGTCACCATTCACAAATCGCAAGGTCTTGCCCTAGATAAAGCATTGATAGATATTGGGACCAGAGTCTTTAAAGAAGGCATGAGCTACGTAGCACTATCACGCTTACGTACACTTGACGGTCTATTTTTAATTAACTTTGATGCAAGTAAAGTAAACGCTGATATTCCATGCATTTTTTAATACAATAGACTACGTTCACTATACACCCCCATCTAAAAACATATCCTGTCCCACAAAAAGGAAAACGTTGTAAAAGAAAACTAATTCAAACAGAAATGCAATAGGATCTCACTGCAAATCTTCCAAAGAGTGTAAAAGAAGCTAATACTTCATCAATTACCACAACCAAAGAAGAACCTATTACTCAAAGTAACTCGGGTACTTATTCAAAGAAGCAACACACACTCCGAAAAAATGACTTGGACACAGAACTATCTGGTCCATTCAAATTTTCAAATATAACTGGTGTAAGTTGCTACGCAAATGTAACAATCAATATTCTATTTCAATTGCCACCAATTGTTCACAGCATTTACTTACACAGTACAGACCAATTGTGTATGCAAATGTTAGTCCTTCATAGAAACAATCCTGACAACACGTATAGTGTTCATGGAATAAGAGAAGAATTGGACTACTGTGCTGGAATGGTGAAATTCACTATAAACTCACAAGAAGATCCACAAGAATTTATAATGTACTTGCTACAAGTACTGGAAAACAAAAACATACCTATAAATGAAATCTTCTAGATTTCATACATGTGGAAACATGCATGCATTCTGTGCAGAAATATGCAATATGAACAAATCCCTAATGAAAGTTTTGTGTATGTATCCATACCTAACTGTGAATCCGTTCCATTTCAGCCACTTGTACGAAATGCAAACCATGGCAGATTATGTACTACCTGCAATTCAGATAAGCGCTCAACCTTACTAATACAAACACATAGTAAATACGTAATACTAATGCTTCGACGTTACAATGCAAATGGTACTAAAAACAACTGCAATCTGACTAGATTCACACATGGTCAAGTATCACTTGGTAAGAAAACCTTCACAACCATAGGTATAATCTACCATGCAGGAACCACAACCAATGCAGGCCACTACACTGCATATATAAAAAATAATTGTGGATGGTTCGAATGTAATGGTATTACCATTACTTTAAAGCAAAAATTACCAGCAAATCTTATAAACTTATTTAATATTCTTAAAACCAAAATTTAATAACTAATCTGTGCATAAAAATTAATAAAACTTAATTATAAGAAGAAATGAACAGTTAGAATACGCCAACAGGTATCTAACTGCCCCAATATTTTGCAACAACCAGATAAACAACTTGAGAATATAAATAAAAAGTATGATCAGATACAATTCAACAAGTATCTAACAATCTGCAACAAGCCAACATTAGCCAGAAACAACAAGTAAACACTGAAAACACAAAAATAAATGTACTGTACCAAAACAAAAAAAAGGGTTTTTTTTTTAAATCCAACATGGATTTTTTTTTTTCACAGACCCAATGATTTAACAACAAACACAGAAACTGAGCAAATTGCACAGTACAATGGTTTGTAAACTACTAAATATGAGGGTCGAAAAAAAGCTGAAATGTCTGTCATGATGCATACTCCCGGGCATCCAGACCAAGTCCATCAACCCCGGAAGCAGGCATCATGTTACCTGGAGCAAACCCAGCAAACCCTGTTAGGGGCTATCTGGGTACAGTCCTGGCGCGCCAGGCTCATATGGAACATCAGTCCTGGCGCCATAGGCGCCAGGCCCATATGTTAAAACTTACCTGATGCAGATCATGCGGCAAGGGATCCAAGCCCATGTGAGGCTTGAAGGGACTATTTTATCTTAGGGACTATTTTGTTACTCGGGTGTGGCTGTGGAGGAATACTTACCTGGGACTACTTTGAAGGCTATTTAAACCACGCCCGAAGAGCAGCACATGCTTTGCGTTATTCTGCATCCAGCAGCGTAACGCTCACTGTGTCTGCAGTCAGCATCCAGCATCTTGCCACGCCCGCCTCGAGTCCAGAGCGCCTAGAAAGAAGGGAAAGAAGAAGAAAGGTTAGAACAAGAACTTTACTGGATTTCTTACCTGATTTCGGATTCGGCGCATCTTCGAACCAGAAACAGACTTCATTTTAAACGCGTCGCATCGCCAGCAGCAGCGCCGCGTCATACTCGCCGTTGCTCGCAGCATCTCTACGATCCGGTGCTGTCTCCATCACCTGGTTGCCGCATTCCAGCGCCTAAGGGGGACAAGAAAACAAGGTGAGCCAAGGGAACAAACAAGGACAATCTCTTGTCACCATATGCTTACCTGATTTTACCACAAGGGTTATTATCCACCAGCACGCCAAATCCTACTACGCTGCACCTGCAATAAAAGAGAAAGCAGCGAGTTAAACCTTGGCATCATTTACCAGACAGTGTTACAAAACACAAACTCTTATCTGAATGCTTTCAGCTGCCACAAGACGATCATGTTTTGGGTCTAAGCTGCAAAAGAAACAAGGAATTGGACAAGAGTGATTAATCAGACATTTTGAACTCATTAGAACTATATACTTACGGCCTTTCGCCCAGAGGTTTGGAGCCAAGATTTGTCCAGAACTCTTCCAATATCCTCAAGCCAGTGAGTAACTGGCCATCAACGCGCCCCTGCATTCTTTGCAGGATGGAGAGCTCATCATACAAAACTATAAGGTGAGCTTTGTGAAAGGGAATGTCAGAAGTGATAAGTGGGGACGCAGTGAGGTGTTAATACTCAAATCCACTGGTGGCTAATTCCCTTTCCCCGTCGTTAGGAGACTACTTCTACGGGTCAAGCAGACGAAGCTAGGTGGGCCAGTCCAGTCAGTCATCTCTGCACTACGCATCACGTTGGTGGAGACCGTGGCTGTCCAGTTCCGCTCGACACCCCTGTGGGAGCCAGGTGAGCGTAACGATGTCTATTTTACAATGTAATAAGTCCTTATAAACTACCAACACTAACATGATCTTTTCTTTTATCACAGAAATTGACAAAGAATACATGTGCTCCAGTTACCAAACCAAACATTAAGTATATTATAATAAGTACAACTCATAAATACTGCTCCATAACACAACCATTGAAGCAAACATGTAACCGTACACCACAATGCAAAATGTTTACTTCCATGGATAGGTTATACTGCAGTGCTTGTTACCAAACTCTACAATCTTAATGACATGATGTAGCCAAAACTTCACATACAAACTATACAAATCAAACCGTACATAAACTGTAGATTTGCAAATATTTGATAGATGTTCAATTCTATGGATGTGATCTATGGGTATGATATGCTGCGGTGGTTGTGGCCAGGGCCTAGAGTCTTGGGTGCATGGCCTACGGCCTTAGGCCATGCACCCAAGACTCTAGGCCCTGGCCAAAACCACAGCAGCAAATCACACCCATAGAATCAAACATTTTAACTGTCTATATGGGCACACCCATATCACACTTTTTGCAAAGTTTGATGAGAATTCATCCAGAGAGAGCAAAGTTGTAAGCCACCCATGGTGGCATATAACTTCGGTCTTGGGTTCATGGCCGAAGTCCCTGGCCACAACCACCACAGCATATCACACCCATATATATAGAATCAAACATTTAAACTATGCAGTATGGGCATTTTTATGTCCGAGGACACCTAACGTGTTCTAAGAACAGTTTTATTTTGCTTGCGTACAGCACGGACAGATATACTGTCCTTAGGACACCTCCAATTTGATTGCTTACGGACATCCCGGTCACCGCACATGTTCTTAGAACAGTTTCAACTTTCCTGCGGACACTACGGATAGGAATAGTGTCCTTAGGACACCCCCATTTTGGCTAATTGCGACATCCCGGACACCGAATATGTTCTTAGAACAGTTTCAACTTTGCCTGTGGCCAATACGGACAGGAATAGTGTCCTTAGGACACCCCGATTTTTTGGCTAATTACGGACATCCCGAAAAGCGCGGGTGTCCGCAGATAGGTCGAACAAAACAGGGGTGCCTGCCATCTAAATAAATACAGCACTTGACCCATCTCTTACTCCCCCACCCTCCCCAAACACTCTTACACACCAACACACTTGCCAAAGTTCTATTCCGCCACCATTTGTCACTGCGCTATCCGATCCAAGATGGCAGGCGTTTCCAAAAATCTGACGCACTTGACGCTGTTCACCATCCAATCAACGAACACGTCGCATGTCCGCGGACATGACGCAAGCCGCTTAGCCAATCAGGACACTGTCCACGGAGCAAATATGGAAATGTGTCTGCGGAGCATAGATATCACACATTTTTTGTGACCTACATTTTGGTCGTTTTAAAAAAAACAAAAAACTACTGGATGGATTTTCACCAAATTTACAAAAGCATGCTTTTGGGACCAAGCCGCTGCTCCTGCCGCAAATCTGGTGAAAATCCAT
Organism: Ambystoma mexicanum; assembly: GCF_040938575.1. Taxonomy (NCBI): domain Eukaryota; kingdom Metazoa; phylum Chordata; class Amphibia; order Caudata; family Ambystomatidae; genus Ambystoma; species Ambystoma mexicanum. The sequence goes on along the minus strand of NC_090927.1, from coordinate 1,250,199,395 downwards.
TCAGCGGTTTGGGCTGTAGGCGTGAGCAAAGATTTTTCCCCATTCAGTCTATGGGAAAAAAAGTTTTGGGATCCCCCCCCCCTATCCCTATAACTTTGCCTCCCCCCCCCCCGGACCAAACCTCACCAAACTTTGCAAAAAAAAATTCAGAGTGGGCCATATCCTTTTTTTGCAAAGTTTGGTGTGGATTCGTCCAGGGGGAGCGAAGTTATAAACCACCCAAAAATTGCTCTTCTTATGGGAATAGCAATTTAACCATAACTACACAGCCACTAGCTGTGTCTTTCGACCCTCCTCAATGAGGTGCCAGGGCTTAAGCTCCACCCCAGACAGCCATCTTCAGATTTTCACCACAGTCTAGTGACTGGAGAATCCTCCACAGCTCCCGTCTTTTCAAATATTTTTCAAACAATTCTTTGACCAATGGATAGTTTTGTCTGCCCTAAACGCTGTTTTGCAGCCCATGAAACATTTGTCTTCATCTTGAAATCGAGGGAAGATCCTGCATCTGGCCCTTCAGGGCCATGAAGACACCAACAAGTAATGTCCTTACCCTCATGGCATTCTATGTCACTTTTGTCAACCCTTCACAAAGAAGACCCTACTGAACTGTCACAGTTGACTCCTTCATCTGGGGAGTAAGTGAGATTTTTCTGAGTATGAAGAGCTGTCAAACATCTCAGGACCCCTAAGAAGCAAGCTTCTACGAGAAGAGCTTAATTTGTGGAAAGGGAGACCACACCACCTGTAAAATTAAGAACAAAGTTAAGGAGTTAAGGACGCCCTGTGAACCATCAACGACATCCTAAAACCCACTTTCTGTTGGGAAAGTATCCGAAGCGGCAGCTAAGACCGCCCCACATCCCCCTCATTGGCTAGGATACCAAGTAATCATCCACGTACAAATCGTCCACATGGACATATCGTCCACGAGGTACTCTACAATGGACCTATTACTGTTCAAGGGCTGATAGTTGTGGCTAAATTGCAGTCGACTGGTGCCTCGTCTACGAGGTATGAACTGCCTTAATCTATGGAGTCGTCTTCGTCGACAGGAGGAGTCCCCGTCCATGGCTAACTGTCTGTCTATGGAAAATCCCTCGTCCACGACTACCTCTGGGACACCCTCGTCCACGACTGTCGACTGGAGAGAGTTATGTCCACAACTGACCCATTATATACAAAATAAAACCCTCATCCATAGCCATATATAAAGGCCCCTCGTCCACGACTAGAACCCTCGTCCACGACTGGAACCCTCGTCCACGACTAAACAGTCGAGCAGAAATACGTTGATGGGATGAAAATCAATGTCTAATGGCCATTCATCCCCGGCTACACAAGGAAAACAGTAGTGCATTCTCAACCACTCCCATCCACGCAGTGCAGTGATGAGTGGAGCGCAGTGATAAACCCACCCTGCCAGTGCCACAGGCCTCAGTGGCTAATTGTAACCTGTCCCCTTCTAAAAATGATTAAACTTCCTTACATAATTTTACAAGAGGAATTCTCTGACTTAGGAGAAGGCAGACCACAGTCTGTGCCCAAAGAGCACAGCCCTCAATGGCACTTGCCCTTGGCAGATACTTAACCCTCGTTGATACAGCAACTAGGAGTCACAGAAACATCTCCCCACCTCAGGGACAGACGAGCGCTTCACTGCAAAGAAGGCAAATGAGCGTCTTTCTCTGCCACAGTCCATAAGGGCACCTTTCTTTCTGTCGCTGACCTACTGGCAAGATCCAGGAATTAACATGCATTCGGATATGCCTTTAGCGGGGGAAATCCCCCAGGGCTCACCCCAACAAGATACTGATAAATGGGAGCATTACATCTTTCAGAAGCAAGAGAGGCGTGACTCCCCTGGAATTTATTTACTGCCAGACGGCATCGCTTTCTTCCATTGCAACAACAATGTTCTATCACCAAGTATCTTGCACAGAAAATAATTCACTGCCAGACGACATTGCTTCCTTCCATTGCAACAATAATGTTCGATCATCAAGTATCTTGTGCAGAAAAGAAAACTGCGCTCTATGAGCACAGAGACATTATAAGGGGGATCACCATGGCCATACCCTTTCTAGACACGATAGGGGAAGCCGGGGAGAAGATCCTGGCCAGTCCATTTTCCACTCCCCCCCACTACGGCTAGCCTGGGAAAGAAATACAAGGCCCATGAAACTTGACTCATTCATTGCTGTGGCCTCCAGGAAGAAACATGTGAACCTTGCATCACAACGCCTGACAAAGAAGGCAGGAAACTCCAAGCTGTAGGCTGGAATGTTTTGGCTTCTTCATCCTTCTTTATTGGGATAGTGTCCTCACCATGACATGACAGTGAGGTATGATAGGAAATTGTGGCACAAGAGTTTCAAGTTCAGTTGGCACCTTCCTGTCAAACTTCAGACGAAGCAAGGGCCGTCATTTTAGACTGAGAAGTAACATCTGACCTGCCCATATGATTCACTCAGCAGTGGAGGCCGCAGAGTCTGGGTCAGGCAGATGGCTCATGGAGCAGCCCTTAGAGGCCTAACATGCTGGGCAGGTTGTCATAATGTATATTGCTGGTTCCTACTTGCAGGTTGAGAATGAGATCAGTCCAGGAAGAACTCAACAGACAATCGAATTAAGCATCAGGCTTGTTGGAAGACTTTGTGCTCAGGTCACACCCTTTCCACCAAGCACTACACTGGTACTAGGTGGACAAAAAGCCTAGAGCAAGTCTTGCCTTTTTTCAGGCCCCCACTTCCATGCTTCTTCCTAAGACTGATGAGTCCTTGCCAGGATGGGGAGCTCATGTTGGACACTTGAAGGCCAAGGGCACGTGGTCCACGCAAGAGTGTGAATTGCACATTAATATCCTCGAACTCTGAACCATTTAATGAGTGCTGAAACCCTTTCAAACAGTTCTCATAGGGCAGGTGGTCACCGTACAGACAGATAAAACAACCTCTATGTATGACACCAACAAGCAAGAAGGTAACAGATCCGCACTGTGGTCTGCAGAGTGTGAGAAACCTGAGGGCATTCTCACAAATAATCCCTGAGGATCCTTTGTTCAGGTGGCCAGGGGACGGCCATTGCTCTTGGATCCCAACCCTGGGGGCAGACAAGTGAGGGAGGATCATCTGGGCACGGGGTCCTTGGGGACCGAGGGGAGAGCGCCTGAAGGCGAGACATGATACTCCCCCATACCTTGCCCCAATCCATCTGACCCTCTACTTTCATGGGATATTGTCATCCAGACCTCGTCTTACCCAATGACTTTGCCTCAAAAGGAAGGAAGGAAGATAGAGAAACCCAGATCTAAAAGTAAACCAAACCTTTTGCGAAAACATGACCCTAACCTTTTCTCTTTTCCCTCAAAATCTAGAGCATGTTCTGTAACCCAACTTTCTCCTTCCCGGTCATCTTATTGTAAGACTAGGAAAACCGGAACACCCACAATCACCCATTCATTACAACTACTCCAATACTCCCAATCAGAAGAAATTAGAAGCACCACTCATTCAATATCATACATCACACTCCCTCAGTCTTTAAGGGGTATTTTCAATCTCACCCCCCCCCCCCCACATATCCCCATTTCCAACATGTACTGGGACAATGAAGAGGCAGTTTAGAGCAATGAAGATTACCCATAGGAACAACATTGAGATGCAAAAAGAGGCCTACTGCATACCACCATTAGGCTGTCCCATTAATAGTCCGGCAAGGTCAGGCACTTGACTATAACTATGCACACCTGACTCTACTTGACTCTCCCTTACAGATTATCAGGAAGAAAGAGCACGGAAGGAAAAGGTACACTGCACCTTTAAGAGCTTACTTACTCAGGACTGAAGGACAGGCATGTCCTGTTAATTGGAATATCGGAGGTCAGGCAAACCCAACCCTGACCACACACCTGCAGCCCATTGATACAACACAGGTGTATAAAAGGAGAAAGCTGAGAGAGTAGCTGTACGGAGAGCAGAAGGGGAGTCTGTGGCTGAGTCCAGCAGGGGAATCCCTTCTCAGTACAATTTCTGCCATAAGCAGAGAGCGAGCTGGGGATGCTGTCTTGACCAGAGTAGCCAATGAGCAGAGAGTGGTAGGAGCTTAAGGCTGGAGGAGAACGGTGTGCCGATACGCTGGTCTGTTGTCTGGGAGTGGCTGCAGCGTTGAGAGCGAGCTTTGTCTCCAAGGAGCCAGAATGTGGCTGCCTGCATCGTGCTGGTGGCATTCAGTGGAATGTTTGTCCTCGTGGGGCCTGTGCTGGCCCCAAAGGTGTCTGAGGGGCAGGTGGTGAGACCCTGACCTCAACCCTGTTTATCCTAAAGGGACCGCCTGTCAACGCGACACTGCCCAGTGAGTTTCTTGAAAGTCAGTGAGAGAAACTCTAGAGCATGCATATGAATTTAGCACAGTGGGAGAAAGGCACAAACTGTAAAGCGGCATGGAATGAAAAGCAAGCGACAGATTGCAAACTGTCATGAAACAGAAAGCAAGTGAAAAAGTATAAAACGACAGGAAGCAGGAAAGCGAGAGAAAAATAAACCTTTTGTGAACTTAAGGTCCACTAGTGTCCCTAGAGAGAGGGGCATTGTGGGACTTGTAGTGAGAAGCTAAGTTGTATGAAAAAGCCAAAGGGGTACGGGACCCGCATATATGAGAAAGTTAAAGGGGTCTGGGACCCATCTAATAAAGAAGAAACACTTGAAACACAAACATTGCCTCAGCCGAAAAGAAGCCAGTATTGTTTTAAGGAAACGTATAAAGATAAATAGAAGGGTGCGGGTGACCGAAATTAAACGAAAGGTGCTAGAGTGAAATAAGTGTGCAAGAAGCACGATAAGGAAAAGGACAGGCGCAAGGGTGCGCAAAAGTTAAGGGAATCAAAGGAAGGTGCCGGCGGCATAGTGAAGTGAAGGCAAAGAACGGGTTGCAAGAAGCACCTGAAGATGAAAGGATAGAAAAAAGGCAAGTACAGGAAATATAGAGGGGCCAAAGATCAGAGCTGTCACGCTTAGGTGGAGCAAAGGAACATGGTATTTTTGAAAGTCCTGATTCTACCCCATGAGAAGGTTATTTCAGAAAGCGACTGTGTATAGAGGAAAAGGTACATCCTGACAAGTTGAATTTTGTGAAACTGAAGGGTCCTGTGCTTGGGGAAGGGAACCCTGAGATGCCTAACAATTTTGATATTGAAGGAATTGAAGCTTGGGGAAGGGAATCCCAAGGAACCCAAGATATTGAAAGTATTTGAGAATATTGCAAAGGCCTTGTAGAGAAGGTCTAACGAACAGCCCTTTTTGATTTTGATTAAACTCATGTTTTATTACATTGACCAAACTACACCTTGTGAGAAGACCGCCTGAAACCAACCTTGGTTTCCTATTTTCTGTTGAACCGCTATTTTTCCCTTTTAAAGACTTCCTAACGCATTTTTGTAAAGAATGAGGGCAAGCGTAGGTTTATACACAGATGGATTATTGTTTTGGACTTTAAGACACCGACAGCCCTTAGAAACATCAGTTAAGGGAACCATCCCTTTAGAGTTGGGGCCAATTAGGCAATACACCAACCCAGGAACCTTCATAAATAAAGTTTTTGAAACTAACGTCTTTGGGTCTCTCTCTCTCTAAATACCATGCCCGTCTCACAAGAGACACAGCAACATTCTGGCAGATAAACTGCGTAGGGACCTTCTCCACGTCCCACAAATGGGAACTGTCGAGGTCCAATGAATTTTAAGGATGGGGTCACCCCCATATCAATTTCTTTGCCACCAGGCACAACAACAAATGCCCTCCATTCGGATCCAGGTGCTGGAAAAGGACTCACTGAGGGGTTGCCTTCTCCCTAGCATGAACTGGTGAGTCCCCAGACGCGACTATATCCTGGTTAGCCAGGGTTCTGAGGCGAATAAGAAAACAACCCTGCAGGATAATTTAAATAATGCCAGCATGGGCCCGGCAAGTCTGGTATCCAATTCTCCTACACATGGCAAGCCTCACGCCCATCCTTATAAGAGCGCACCAATTGCTACTATTGCAACAGAATGAGCATATCCTTAGCCACACCCTGCGTTGTTCTCTCTCAGGGTTGGTTGTTGAACCTACAAAGTCACACCAACCCAACGTTGCCAGACTGATATTGGAATATTATTCGAGTATCCAGGCCGCCTCCACACGCTCCACATCCAAATAATGGAAAACAGTTTACAACCTGGGGTGGGACACAGCTTGACCCATGGTCAGCCACAGTAAGCAAATTGCTGCCCGACCTGATTCACTAGGCTACAGCAGTCTGGTTGCAGAATTCTGTCAAGGTTCACCTCTCGGACATCACGCCTTACTCCAGAGGGCCTGGAGTTGCACCATCTGCCTCAGACCCTGCAGTTAGTCTTCAGGAGGCGTTTGTCAATGACTTTCCCAACAGCGTCGGCACTGACTCGTAGCTGGACTCTCAATACAGTCTTCACGACATCAAACTCTCTTCCTTACGAGCACATCCTCCAATGCAATCTTTTTTTCCTCTCTGTTAAGGTCGCTGTCTTAGTGGCGATCACGCCAACAGATGAATCAGAGTGAACGAAGGATAGCACAGGGGTAACGTGCTGGTCTTGGAAGCAAGACTACGCACAGAAACAGAGGTTTGAATCCCGGATCCACGCTTAGAAACTGAACTCGGGCATTAAGTGCGTTATAAAAGGCCAAATAAAATAAGTGCTAGAAGCCCCATCTACGGATCCTCCATTTGCAGTCTTCTTAAAGGACTAGGTCTGAACACATCCTACTTCCTTTGGCAATCATGCTGCCATCACAGGATGCGCCTTGCACTCGCTAGAACTATTGCGAGCACTCCAATTCTTACAGCGCACTAGCATTTTTAGAGAATCTCCTAGTTTCTTGTACTCAGGGCCAACACACTTCCAAACTGGGCCATGCCAAATGGGTGGGAGATTGCATTACCCATTGCCCCAAAATCAAAGGTAACCCTGTACCCGTCCAGCACTGACCATTCGACCAGAGGGAGGGCATCTGCAACTGCTCTCCAGGCGGGAGTGGCCATGAAGGACATATGCAGTGCGGCTACCTGGAGCATGTTCCATAGGTTTGACAAGTACGCTGCATAGAAGAAATGCTGAAAGGGAGCCAGCTGTAGGACAAGCTGTCATATGAGATGTGGTTGTGTGAGGTAGGGGCAGCCATTGTTCTTTCCCTCCTTCCCTCCATGTTTTAAACATGCATTTTGGGTTCACGGTACTCTTTGTGGGTACTATTTTTGACCTGTGTGCTTCAGTGAAGTAGATGGCATGCTTCCACTGCTTGGTATTCTATTCAAGCATGTGAATCTATGAAGGATCCAATGCTGGAGATGTCTTAGCTACTTACCTGGAACTGTATTTCTCCAGCATTGGTATCTTTCATAGATTCACATGTGCCCACCTGCCTCCCCATTGAGGCTGCTCCTTAGGCAGGCAGTCATTATATCAGTCACTATCAGGGCTCAACATCTGAAGATGGCTGCCTGCGGTGGATCTTAAGCCCTGCCACCTCAATGGTTAGCGTCAAAAAGGACCGAAATGAGGTGGAGAGACTACATAAGTGAGTGCCTGTACAGGCATAATGGGCAAACAGTATTGCTAAAACAACTGTAATACTCTGCAGCTTCGACTAGATGTCGGCCTATGCATAGCATTTGAATCTAAGCAGATACCAGCATCAAGAATACGATTACGATGAGTAATGTATTATATATATTATGTGTATTATGTGTTTTTAATATCACAGAGGATTCCCAATCTGACGCGGAATATTCAAGCATTTCAATCTATGAAAGATACCAATGCTGGAGAAATACAGTTACAGGTAAGTAACTAAGACTTCTTGCACAAGACATTATGCTTCCTCATACTTAAAAAGTTTGGAAAAAACACAATACTTCCAGTAATGCAAATTTATAAATTGAAAGCAGTCCCCATAATTGCATACGGAGTGGACTTGCGATTGGATACGAAGACCATAAACTGGAATAGGCTTGAAGGAGTCTTTTGGAAAAAAGTGTTGGGGGTCACCGAATAGTACACCAATCCAACTAATTGGGTATGAGTTAGGATTGCTCTCCTTGCAGGCCATGGTGGGTTGCAAGGAAATGAACTTCTATATAAAATACTTGTTGGCCAATGACTCTACCCTACTCTGCATTTTGGCAGAGGCTTTAAAAATGGGAGATGTTGTTCCACTGGTTAAGTGGTAAGAGGGATGTATGGAGACCTTTAGGTAAGTGGAGTGCGAGGAGGCAGGGATAATCTCAAACCCCCAAGATACCAAGAAATAAATCTGGAGGTGGGATTCGATTAAGACCCTAGACCCCAGTGTACGGCGTATAAGGCGTTAACTTTCCAAATGAAAATAAGCCGATGAACCACATCTAGTGGTATCTGTTGAAATACCTGTATAAGCCTTCTCAGCTTCAATCGATTGCCCACACAAGAGGTTTTGGGAAAAAGTGCTGCGTGGCCCCTACACCAGAGTTGCTGTCGATTTTGCAATGTTCCGGAAAATCTAGAGCCAATTCTACATCTGTTGGTGGACTCTACTAAAGTGGCCGAAATTATAATATTGACTGACAGATAAGTGCTAGGTTAGACAAATATATGACACTGCGTATAAGTTTGTCACCAGATGATTGGTGGTCGATTTATGTTTAGTGGGACACACTTTCATTAATGTTAAAGGATATGTATACCGCGCACTATCACCACCGGAGTGATCCCATGGCGCTCTGGCGGATCTGGAAAAAAAAGGGGGTCGGTTGGGGTACGTTAGCAGGATAAAGTTTGGATAAAGAGCAAGAGAGCTGTGATGTGCTGTTGACAGCTTCAGTTTGGTTAACACCGTTTGCTGAGCTTTTTGTTGTGGTATCCGGTCGGTATCGATTGTGTGCTGTTGTGTAAGGCTATGTATGGTTTGTTGTTGCACTGAAGTGTGTGTGGTTTGCTATAGTTTTAGAGGTATGGATGTGTTTGGAGTTTGAGAGGTGTGTGCAGAGGGGTGATGTTTTAGTAGGGTTGGTTATTAGCATCGTTGCCTGAAGAGACGCAAACTCATTTTGTGGGTCCTCTCTGTGTGACTCAAGGTAATATCCACAATCCTCCCTAGATGCGAAGCAGGCTCATACTCACGGTTCTGTCTTAGTGTGGCACTGGCTAATATTCACAGTTCTATCTTAATGAGGGACAGGCTAAAATTCCCAGTTCTGTCTTTGTGTGGCATAGGCTAGTAATCGCAGTCCTCTCTAGATGTGACTCAAGGTAATACTCCCAATCCTCTCTGGATGCGACGCAGACTAAAATTCACAGTTCTATTTAGTGTGGCTCAGGTTTATATTCACAGTTCTGTCTTAGTCTGGCACAGGCTAATAATCAGTCCTCTCTAGATGCGACTGGAGACAACATTCAAAATCCTTGTTGGCTGCAACGCAGGCCAATATTCACAGTTCTTATTGTGGCTCAGGTTAATATTCACAGTTCTGTCTTAGTCTGGCACAGGCTAATAATCAGTCCACTCTAGATGCGACTGGAGACAACATTCACAATCCTCGCTGGATGCGATGCAGCCCAATATTCACAGTTCTATCTTGGTGTGGCATAAGCTAAAATTCACAGTTCTATCTGTGTGGCACATGCTAATATTTATTTCCATCGTAGTATGGTATGGGCTAATAAGTCCTCTTTAGATGTGACTTAAGGTAGTATTCACAATCCTCTCCGGATGCGGCGCAGGCTAATATTCACAGGGAGTGTAGGTGAGCTGTGTGATGGCTTTATTCACAGTTTTATCTTAGTGTTCACAGGCTAATATTATTAATAGTTCTATCTTACTGTGTCTCAGGTTAATATTCACAGTTCTGTCTTAGTGTGGCAGGGGTTAAATAATCGCAGCTCTCTCTAGGTGCGACTCAAGACAGTATTCACAATCCTTTCTGGATCCGATGCAGGCCAATATTCATAGTTCTTTCTTAGTGTGGCACAGGCTACAAGTCAGTTATATCTTAGTGTGACACGGTATTCACAAGGAGTGCAAGTGAGCTGTGTGATGGCTTTATTCACAGTTCTATCTTAATGTGGCACAGGATAATGGTCACAGTTCTAGCTTAGTGTGGCACAGGCTAATCACAGTCCTCTCTAGGTGTGACTCAAGGTGATATTCATAATCCTCTCTGGATGTGACGTAGGCCAATATTCACAATTCTATCTTAGTGTGGCACAGGCTAATAATCACAGTCCTCTCTAGGTATGACTCAAGGTAATATTCACAATCCTCTCTGGATGCGACGCAGGCTAATATTCACAGTTCTATCTTAGTCTGGCACGGGCTAATATTCACAGTTCTATGTTAGCGAGGGACAGGCTAAAATTCACATTTCTGTCAGTGTGGCACAGGCTAAACTTCTCAGTTCTATCTTAGAAGAGGTAAAAAGAACCTTTGGTAACTCGCAATAAAATAAATGAGGAAGCAGTGAAAGGACAGACTATGATAGACTAGTTACAATCCAAAAGCTAGTATTCCAACCAGGGGATCATTCGGTCCCTTGAGCAGCAGCGATTGGTCCATATTGTTCGATGTTGCTGAAAGTTCTAAAAAGGTATCGGGAAGGTGAAGAGAGACAGGGGCTGCTGAACTACCTGACTGCGCCCCACTGTCTCGAGAGGATAGCTCGGGGGCAATATGCTCAATTTGGAAGCAAGGCGACGAGTAGCAACACAGGTTTGATCTCAGGGTCCGCGCTTAGAAACCTCTGGGTATTAAGCGCGTTATAAATAACCAATTACAATAAAGGGGCAAAATCCTGCCTCCTGGGAGACTAGAAAAGTGGAAGGTTCGTTAAAGTCTCTGGGCCAAGAAGTAGCCCTTTTTATTCTTTTTTTTTCCAAGAAAATTGAGAAGAGATATAGGTCGGAAATGTGGAGGCAGTGATGCAACAAATGGATGCTTCTTTAAAACCTGAGCCTCCTCCAAAGCCTGTATTGAACCTGGTGAAAAGGAAATTCTAATAAAAGGTGTCAAACTAAGCAAGAGAGTTGGGAGATGGTTTGTAGATTTTGGAGAACCGCGATCAAGAAGGAACAGCTCTTAATCTGGAGCACACGATTAGGAAAAGCAATATAAGAAGGCTGGATGCTTCTACATGAGGGTAAGGACTGCCATGAGCTGTCTACAGGATGGAGAATGAAAAGTGGTCCAGATAAAGACTGGTTAAGTGAGATGTGATCACAAATAGTTTGGATTTTGTTAATAAAGAAAATGGCAGTAATGTCACAGGACGCCTTTCATAAGGATCTTTCTATGGCCATAGAACCTTTCATTCAAAGTTTAGTGACAATGCAGTGTTGAAGGCAATCGTCACAAATTGGCATTGTATGCTTAAGATGGCATCCTCTATAACCTTTTAACTGCACTGCTTACCTGTGGGGGGGTATAGAGGGGCAGATGACCCCCACCCCTCAAGCAACGCAGGCAATGAAGGGGAGGGACTTTCTCTTCCATGCAAGGGGCTCGGGGTCAGCCCTGATGTATGTGTGCTGACGTGATCAGGAAATAAAATGCTGAAAGGCTTCAGCATGTACATTTCGCAGACACCTAGTTCAATGCTGGAAGGGCATTTTCTGCAGGATTGACCTTGGGGCGGGCTTGTTGGAAAGGGGAGACTCTTCCCCTTTGCAACGAGCCCTCAAACAAGTAATTGCTGGTCGAGGCTCGTTTGATCCTTAGCCAGCAATCGCCACTAGACCACCAGGGGACTGATCTTTTGGGCCAAACAGCACCCCCTCACCCCCAAAATCCTTTCCCTGGTGGCCTAGTGCTCCTTTCTGCTTCCCAGGGGTGGCAAAATGGTTCAATTTTGCCTCCCCACACCCACCAGGGAAGCGGAAAGGATCTGCCCCTCCATGGGGGGGTGGGGGGGGAATTCCTGAGACAAGCCCTCTGATGCCCCCAACGGTGCCTTCTTTCATGGTGTGCTATGTTTTGCCTTCCTTGGGGGCAGCAACCCCGGGCGTCGTACAGCTCTGGCTGTGCCGCGTTACAGCGTTTCCCTTCGGGGAGGGGCGGGGACCCGACCGGAGCTCCCTGGGACCGCTGCTGGGCTTGGGGACAGACGACCCACCTGGGTGACACGGACGCCCTGGAGCTCTGGCCGCGCTGCTTTATGGCTCTTCCCTCTGAGGAGGGACGGGGACCCTGCCGGGAATCTGCATGACCGCCACTGGGCTGGGGGGCAGTCAAGTCGCATGCAAGGCAGACGCCCAAGACTGGGCGCAGCACCCCTGGCCATCCTAGAGCCCTGGCCAGGTCACGTTACAGCGTTTTCCTCTGTGAAGGGAAGGGGACCCTGCCGCAGCTCCCTGGGACCGCCGCTGGACTTGGGGGACAGTCTTCCCACATGGGAGACATGCACCAAAGGCCGAGGGCAGCACCACCCGGCTGTCCTGGAGCTCTGCCTGGGCTGCGTTACAGCTTTTCCTTCTAGGCAGGAATGGGGACCCTGCCAAGGCTCCCTAGGATCGCTGCTGTGCTTGGGGACTGTCGACCCACGTCGGAGACAGGCACCCAAGGCCGGGGCCAGCACGCTGGCCATTTTGGAGCTCTGACGGTGCCGCGTTACAGCTACATGCGTCGCCCAATGACTGCAGCTGGGCTGGGGAGCATTCTAGCCAGGTGCGATGCAGATGCCCATGGTCGGGGGCAGCACCCCCAGCTGTCCTAGAGCTCTGGCTGGGCTGCGTTACAGCTTTTCCCTACGGGGTGGGACGGGTACCCTGCCAGGTTGCCCCATGACCACCGCCGGCTGGGGGGGGCGGCAGTTGACCCGGGTCTGAGACAGACGCCTAAGGTCGGGGGCAACACCTACATTTTGGCTTTGCTGGGCATTCTGGTTAATACATTGTAGCGCGACATACGCAAGTGAAACCTCTGAATTCCCACGGGTAACTTTTCAGAAATGCATGGGGTTCCCTTTTTTCCTTAGTGGCTGCGACACCCCAGGCCCAAGTCTGTGGGTTGTCCAGAAGGCCACAAACACTATACATTTGGTCTCCACGGGGCATTCAGTGTACCAGTGGATTAGCCTTTCCCATTTGCACCCGGGTCAGTGCACCCACACATGTGAGGTACCGTTTTCATCGGGACACCATTGGGAAGGTAGGGTATGTGGTGTTTTCTTTTGGTTGTGATAACCTTTTTCAAACATTTCCTACTGCAGTTTGTTGCACAACCCTTTAATTTCCCAAATGTGCCCTGCATTTAGTCGCTCCTTTTGGTACTGTATGCTTTTGTGGCCTGCGCAAATCACCTATCCTTCAAAAGGTCAACCTGTGCTCTTTCAAAAAATGTAGGCTTGGCATTCATCGCCACATTGGGTTTTGTGATTTTCAAATGCCAATTATGTCAGTTTAGGCTGTCGGCATAAAAATACTGTGTACCATGGCTTGTGGTATGCCTGTTCTGTGAAAAATTATGAAAAATGTGTGATTTCCTAACTAGAAGAGTAGTGAAGAGAAGTAGTGGTGCATTGTTTTTCTGAATATTCATGGAAGCCATTGACTTGCAGGTGCAAATGTGTCCAGCACATACTTTTTTTCTGTCACTTTTCCAATTCTTTGGAATTATGGGTATATAGTTGTTGCTTGACCTGCGCAAATGACCCCTTCCTGAACTTGCAACTTTATCTACTTTTCAGAAATGTATGCCTTTCTGTGTTCCCATTGAGCTTTCCTACCCTCCTCTTCCATTCCGCGCAAGCATGTTTAAATTAAAAAAAAAAGGGTAAAATCGCCCCCCCCCCACCAAAATGAAGGTACACACATGAAAAAATAAAATAAATTCTTTACACTCAACCTGTTCTTGAAAGCTTGGAAAATGGCAAATTCAGAACTGCAAACATTTTGTTTCTAGCTCTTGCAAGAAAAAAAAACACAGGCTTCTTTGTACATTGTTTTATTGCTATTTTCTGAAGGAACACACAATTTTGTTGCTTTTCTGTTATTTCCCCACACACCCATACAGCAAACCACGAATCCTTGGTGGCGTTATGACCGCCTACATATGGGAAGAAAGGGGTGCAAAAAAGTTACAAGGGATTGAATGCTGACATACCGAAATGTCCAAAAAAGTGCTCTGCATTGTGAGGGACCCCCCTCCCCCCCCCCCCCCCCAGCAGTTAAGGGGGTTAAAAGATGCAGTGTCCTCTCGGCGGCCATGGGAAAACTGGATTGATTCACTTAGGTTTCTGTTCCCAATCAACAACGCTAAATCAAAAGGTGCAACTATTACATAATAACAGGAAGTCATTGCAAGAGAGTTCAAGGATCCTTTTCATTTAAATAGACAACGGATTACCTGAAGAACTTAGGAATCAGGGTTACCCATTTCATTTGGCTCCTTGTACAAAGCCTCCATCCAAGATTCATAGAGGCCAGCAAAGTATTGTAGAATTTCTATTTTTAATTTGTTAGTTTAATAATTTGAGTATTTAAAAATTATCTCATATAATTTTCTGTTTTTTTTCCTTGATTGTCATGTGTAACAAGATGAACAAAATACTTAAAACATTTCTTATTTATATTTGCTTTATTTACAGAACTGAAACCAGAACAGGTGAAGAACATGTCTGCTAGTGAGGTGGGTCTCAATGTGTGCACGTTTAGGGGGTTCTTAATACCCAACAATCTTAAATTGAGGAATAACAAGTCAAGCTATACATTTCATGCTAGTCCCTTGCCTATAAGAATACTTTTTTCTGTCTGCTGTTTTGTTCCAGTTCGGCTTTGTGACCGCCTTAATTGAGAGGCAGGGCGATGGGGTTTGGAAAGACCCTAGGAGTTTGGGACCACCTCCTATTCTGCATTGCTGGCTACTCAGGTGGTATACAGGGGACTCGCCATCCCTCCCACTGTCTGTTATGACACCCATGACCTCTGGAGATGCCCACCATGGCTCATAAAATGTATGTGCACACTGGATTGAAGATCCCCCACTCAGAGGCCCATAGTCAGGGGGCATTGTGAGCTGCAGAGTGACATTTATGGTATTCGGCTTCAGAGACAATCAAACATTGTGAAAATGAGCTTCCATGAACTAGCCCTTGGAGTCAAATGGATGCTCAGCGTCTTTGCAAGAAGTTACCAGATCTCTACTAAAAGTAGATTAAATCCACCCCATACAGCTTCTGCGTCATTCTGAAGTCAAGTGAAAATTAAGGGAACAATGCCACGATAGTGCACTCCTCTTTAGGGCCTCTGTACACAGTTGTACATCTGCTCACAGCTGAAGTAATGCATCTCAGGGATTTCTACTCCGCTCCCATTATAACCAATCTGGAAGTCTGCTTTTAAGTATTACACAGCTGTCGCAGGTCTCCCACTCACGATCCGCTATGTGTTCATGGCCGGTCCGATAGCACAGCGAGTAGAGCGCTCGCTTTGACATCTGCAGAGCCTGCTGATACAGGTTTGAATCCCGACAGGGCCAAACTCAGCCTTTCATCCTTCTGATGTCGATAAATGAGCACCACACACTGTGGGTAATAATAAGCAGCGCTCAGATGCCTGAGGGGTCGTAGCGCTATATAAATGCTAAGTTATTATTATTATTATTATTATAATAATAATATCAAAATGGTACCTGAGCAGCAAGGGAGGTGTGGGAGCTGGGTGACAGTAGAGGAGGGCACAGAGGGACAAGAGCCGGAAAATAGAGTGGAGGGAGAGGTTGGAGTTGGAGGGTGGGAGGGGGCGATGAGGAGGTGAAGAATCTGAGCTGGGAGAACATAGTAAAGGAAACGGAGGGCAAATGGAGGAGAGGAAGGATAGGGAATTGAGGAAGGTGGAATGGAGTGACTGTCAAAGAAGGGTGCAAACCAACAGGAAAGAGTGTTAAAGACCAGCGGGGGGAGCGAGCATTATAAGACAGAGAAAGGAAGTGGCCTCATCCAGAAAGGTTCGCGTAGGTGATAGTGAAAAGGCCAGAATGAGGGCCATAGAACCCTAGCCCAAACCCCAAATTGATATTGGACTGCAAAGACCATACCAGTGGGGAAAGCTGAAAGTACCCTGGTGTCTAACTTGCTGCACAGTGCCCGTCGCACACCCCCATCGGGTGATCAAAAGGATATACTGGGTTGTGGTACTTGGAAAGTGAATCCAGGAGGACCAACTTGAGATGCTCATCATTTTAGTGGGGGCCAAGTAAAGCACAGATCATCGATGGAAGTGTTTGGGACACTATAAGATTCCAGAGACTGACAGTGACTGTTTGACCCACTGAGGAGGAAGCCCTAAACTAATGGAGACTGGAAAAGACTGATGACTGTAAGGGAGGCATGGTATCACAAGTATGACAGTGACGCGAGATAAAATTTCAAAACCTTTATTCAATTTTCGGCGTTTGGAAAAACTACTGCTTTGCCCTATAGCTAAAATGGGAGTAGTCTCTAAAAGAAAACGCAGTCCTAGTCAGTCTTTGTCAAATCAAAATGGCCTATTCTGACAAAACCTAACACCTGCCGTATCTCTTATATGATATGGCATTTATAACGCACCTATACACAAGTGTTTTCAAGGCGCGATGAGGCAAGGCAAGGGAAGGGGAACAGAGGGAAGGCAGAGACAATGATCTTACTAGACGGTCAGGTGACATTGAGATCGCACAAGTGCAGGGCAAGGGGAAAAGCGCAGGGTGGGCGGGTGGGGGTGGGGGGGTGCAGTGCATGGTACTGACAGTAAAAATAAATAGAATAAATAAGCAATAAGTAAAAGGTGTGGCCAGCTGGTGGCAAGTGCAAGGGTAAGTGCAGACATTGGGTGTCGAGTGCTGGTAGGGGACTGTAGGGATACAGAAAACAGTCCCCAGGTGCATGGGTTGCCAGGGAGGCAGTGCAGGTGTGCAACTGGCAGGGGAGGGGACCTGGGCCCGAGATCAGAGGGTAGCCAGGTGACCAGTGCAGTTTCAGTTTCAGCCACGTTTACAAAACATGTGCAAAAAGGAATATGTATGCAAAGGAAAATCAGTGTCTCCTTCCTACGATGGGACAGCACGGAGTAAGGCGGTCCCCATAAACCGGATGTCGCACTCTGGCTCAGGTTCTCAAAACAAAGGCCGTTCAAAACGTGGATAGAGGACCACTTGGCCTTCCACGTTAAAGTCACTTATTCCAGCTTTCGCAAATTCTTTCACAGTTCAGCAAAATGTTCACGCAGGTCTCCCTCGGTCGAGCTCAGACCTCTCAAAGAAAAAGGTTCACGTAGGTCTGCCTCGATCGGGCTCGGACCTTTCAACCAAAAAAGTACCTGATTCAGTGTAGATCTCCCTCAGTCGGGCTCAGACCTCGCAATCACAGCACTTGCAGGGGATCCCTTCCCCAAGCTTAATTCACATTCATCAGTGGTTCCCTTCCCCTAATTTATCACACTTTCGGTCTCCCTCAATCAGGCTCGTAGCATTTCCTGATGTTGAAGACTTCCAAGTGTGCAATGTTTTTACTATAGACCTTAGCAGGACCGCTTAGACTTTCCCTTCAGCTCGGACTCCTGTTATTTGCCTCAGTGTCTATTGGTCTGGGTAGTTCAGTATCACAAGCAAAAAAGTTCAAAATTCCCCTTTGCCGGGATTAATCGTGTTTATTATGCGTTTTGGAGTTCATTCACTTTGCCGCTTTATAACAAAACATTTCACCTTTCGCTGAGACTTTCAACTGGGCTAATTCCTTTCGCCAGACCACTCTGTTACTCTTTATCACTGCCTTCACAGGTATCAGTAATTTAAAGTTCACCACAGGTCTGCCTTCCTTCGCGTCTCATTTACAAGCGTGCAGGCTTCAATTGTGAGATATACTATTGCAACTTCAATCTTTCCTTAACACACACTGGCCTTACCTTTCGGTCGCCAACTCACCGGCTGTGTGCATTCCTTGCTTGTCTTTGCAGTTTTAATTCACGCGTCAAGGTTAATACCACAGGCTTGGCTTCACCTCTCCAACTGTCGTTCACCCGGGAGAGTCGCTGGTGCCCTTGAAACACAATGCAGTCTTCTTGTCTGGGATTTGGCCTTCTCCTCGTATCTTTCACAGCTCTTCGGAGGCAACAAACTCCTACAAGGTATCTCCTGGGTTTCTCTACCCTTTGCTCTCGTCCCTCTGTCGGTCGCTCTGCTCCAGGAGGTTCGTCTTTGCCCTGAAAGTTCTGCTCCTTCTCGTGTTCCATCTTGTTCAGTGTTTGCCTCTATGGTCCACCTTTTATCCGTGTGGGGAGAGCTAATGGGTATCAGATGTATGTAATTAAAGTCAAGTGCCTGACTTTGCCTGACCCGATTAACGGGAAATGTCCAATGAGATATGTAAGGGAGCCTCTTTACTCTCTCACCCTCTTCCTCGGCCCTGTGTTTGTGTAGAAAAGAGGCGGGGTTGGGAAAATAAGATGGGTTATGGGTACTAGAAAGGGGGAATACTACATCTCACCATTGGTTGTCTTACGACCTCTCCCTGAAGACCCCTCATTCACCCAGGTGATCCTCCTGCACTGGTCCACCCCCAGGAACTGGATCCAAAAGCAATGACCGTGTCCTGGCAATCTGGGTGGAAAGTTCCTGACACACCCTTTGGTTTCTCACAGGACTGTGATACTAAAGGAAGTAAAGAATCTCAATAGACTACTTGTACATTCCGTAGCCCCATCCCTTTGGGCTTGGTCAAGTTAAAATAAAGCAGATAGTTAGCTTTTAATTGGTCTCGAGTCACCCATAATCTATTTTTCCTAACAGTGTGCAGTATAAAAAGCCAATTCTTATTGGCGTGGGTATCTTATCTAAAACAAGCAAGTCTGCTCCTCTAGTGTTCCAGACTTGTAGGGCTCTTCCCACTTTTTGTCAGGAGAATTGCGCAACTTTAAAATGTTGGACATAGCATTCTCACCATTGTCAGTTTACGTGTACTTTGTATGCCTCTTCTTAGTTCCTTTCTTCTTCTTCTCCACTGTAAAAGATTGAGTCTTAGTTTTAACTTTAGGTATTTCTTTATTTCTGAGAAGGGATTCTTGTTGCTCCAATGTACTGTTCACTTTTTTGTAACATTTCTCTTGGTCTAAACTAAAGACGTTTGCTTTGCACCCGAATTTGCCTTTGTGACTCTCGCTTCCAACTTTTTCTCCAGTTCACGCTACTTTGAAATAGATGGATGTTCTTTTGAAGCAGATACAAAGCCTGCATCCTGGTCACCAGGAAACCAGGAAACCAGGTGGTTCATACCCACACTCTTAAGACATTTTATAATATCAGCTGCAAAAGTTTTGATGTTGGAATGGGTGGGGGGAGACTGTGCAGACGCAAGACCATTTCTCAAGCCTATAATACTTTAGTAGGAGATTTTTACTAAACTGGCTTTTATAGAAACTGACGTCCCACCTCACTCAGTAGTTCTCTTTTCTGAGCCCTGCTGGACGACTGTCTGCAGCACAGGAGTTTCTTTTCTTGCTTCCCTCATTCTTTTCTTTTACAAACAACTTGTTTGCTTTAAAGTGCAGTTTCCTGCCATCAAAACTAGGCAGGTTCTGAAAATGCACTTCCCCACATCATGCCCTCATGTATTTTGCTTAACATGTTTGGGACCCGGCCACTCGTGGAACCTCTGCCGTTGCTGCAACACTTTCAGTCTGTGCTCTGACTATGGATGCACCTCAGACAGGCCATTTTAGGAAGACTTCAGGTCCTTCATTAAGGAGAAAAGACATCATCATGTAGGCCTTGTCGTCTCTGCAGCAACCTTCCTTGACCATGTGTTAGTAACTGGACCTGGGAGGGGGGGTCAAACTCATTCTACAGTGGCTGCCCCAAGGTATACCCTGCAGGGGCCAACGCTGGAGATAAAAAAAGCTACTTCAGGTTTTAAACTAGGAGTGTTCCTCCTGAATAGCATTGGTCCACTACAGGGATTACGCCCAATTGTTCCAATCCTCTAGCATGGCTTTCTCTGCGGACTTGTCAGTGCCCTTCATTTTCCCAGGTTCTGCAGCATGTTTTCGACTATGCTTCCCTCCCCGTTTTCTTACCAGTGACTGATATACAATGTTTACAAAATAGTCAACAGGGCTGAGGCCTTGAAAGGGAGCCCTGTTGCCATTTTAGGTCCTCCAATTTGTACCTCTGATCCATTGCTTCACCCACGCCTGGGCTCTTTGGACAGCAAGAATTTGGGACCCAATACTGCCCTTTGTGCCACAGCATTCAGGACATCTCGCTCCAGGAGACTGGGTTCCTTCCTCTTCATACCACTAGTTTGCTTGGCATAAACCTTTTTCTCACAGTGGTAGATTGGTCAACAATGTCAACCTGAGTTCCTCAAAGGTACCACATTCTTTGGCTCAGTTGTTGGAGTAAGGTGTACTGGCTAAACTACAAACAAGTACGGCAGACTCTTACTCTGAGCTGTACCTGCAGAAAGATGTGCTTGATTAGGCTTGCAAGATCTGGGAGAACCGTTCTCCTTTTGCAGTCCTTGAACAAGAGGGTTGATTAAGGGTGTAGGTATATCCCTCTGAAAAAGGCTGCTGCCTTTACATCAAATAAAGGAAAGCTACAACCTAAACGTATATTCAAAAGACTATACACTATCATTCATCATGAAATACTCTCATGCACAAATCTTGCTCCGTAATTAACCCAACTTGCAAGTTTCTGTCCTTCAAGCTATCTTCCGCTGGACATTTTCGTCAGGGGTCGATAGTTTTTATATGTGGGATCAGCTTCACTGCAACATGCATCATACTCCTGTCCTAGTCCCTTCAATAACAAAATACATTCATTAAAAGTTTATTATCAACTTATTTCTTTAAGTTTCATGACATACTATAGAATCATGATATGGAAAACAATTGCTTCACATTTTACCGGTGAGTCTTGATTCCATCTTTAAGACCACCACAACTTTTAGTGTAGTTCACGCTTCTAAATTCACTTTACGTGCGTCCACTTTTTCACCCTCTCGCTATTCTATAAAAACAGGAAACACCCATGCTTAAATCACTAGTAGCAGTATTTAATAAGTTTGATTATGTTTTCTGTATATGAATGATAGTGTATAGTCCTTTGAATATAAGTTTAGGTTGTAGCTTTCCTTTATTTGATTTAGACTGTGTACCCCATAAGGTAGGAAGGCTATTTCCCCTAGTTGGGGTAGCCGTGTGTACTTTTGTGCTGCCTTTACATCCCCAGGCGCACCACTTTTGGCATTTGTCCTGCTATGAACCACACTCTCCATTTCTTCTTTATCCGCTTCTCTGTCAAAGTATTGAAAATTCTTGTACTACATTGGCGTAAAGATTAAACTTTTATCCTACATCTACGACAGGCAAATGCATGAAAGCGGTTGACAAGGTTAGTCTGATTTGCTGTATGGCATGAGGGCTGTCTTCAGGTTATGTATTACTGAAGCCAAATAGTTTGCAGCACAGACTGATGCAGTGGCATGGTAATTGCCCTTAGCACTAGGTGGCAAGTGTTGATTTGAGGCAGCAAAATATAACTAGGACAGCAAAGAACTCCTGGACCTGGCCCCTGGTGTTCTTGGTTTCTTGCACCGATCTACCGACAAGCTGACCAAGCGAAACACTTTAACCCAAACTGTAGTGTCACTTACCAATCAGTTTACCACACCCTTTCAAGGTACAGCTAAATAAGGATCGGACCAAGATCGGCATTGGGCTTGGTTTTGAGGATTTCAGGATTGTAAACATTACCAGCAAAACCTTTCACCCACTTTCTAGAGGCGAAAACCTTAAAAGCCCAGAGGCTTTGGTTCCCAGTCATCCAGATCTTCCCAGGTCATACAGTGACTTTACATTTTCTGATCTATTCCACTCCTATCGAGAAGGAGCGTTGTCCCTCTAAATGTACTGGCTCTGGACCCAACTGCCAGAGATTATTGGATCATGTCAGTTTTAAGCAGGAGTTTTCACTTCCCCCTTCCTTCACTCCTTTTTGCTCTCACCCCACCCAGGTTATGTAAGAATTTTTTTTCTCTGTCAGAAAAGGGCATGTGTCTATTATTTTTAATGTTGTAAGAAAAATAACTAGGTGTTCCGCTCTTGATCTTCCCCCACCTCTTCTTCCTTCACCAAGAAAGAATCGAGATCTTCCCAGCGCAGATTTACTCTTCTATAAAAAAGAGACTTCATTTGTGCAATGGACCAGAAAAATGCTCACCTTCGTATTCAAAATTAGGGCCCTCATTTCTTTGCCAATTTCTACTAGACTAACGTTGCTAGTACCAACTCTGCTCATTGGTCACAACCAATGCATGCATGTGGTATGAATTCATGGCAGTAGCAGCTTTGCATCTGAAACCTCCTGGCATACACATATACCGCTAGCTGAACAATCGACTAATAGATTCCACTATCCCTATGCATACTCGCTTTAACGTCAAGACACTAAGACAATACAGGATCTTCTTTTCACATTGGACCTTGTGGTCCGTTAGAATAAATCCTGTTTGATGCCCACTCAGAAGCTGACCTTTGTAGGCTCTTTGGCATAGAACTCTACATGGTGGCATCTTGGAACCAAATGTTGGACCAGCAGTAAAAGCCGCCTCCCATTCCAAGATAATTCAAGCATGACATTCTATGGTTGACCCGAGAATCCAAATTTTTTGAGTGGTCTCATTATCAGAACATAGACAACCTCCTCAACAAATCAACCCCGACTTTCATTTTCGGATGGAGTCAACATTTGTGAACGCTTGGTCCCTTCAGGACCATAAATATGTAAATGTTCAATTGGTAAGGGCAACTATTCTAGTTTTGGAGAAGGTTCTACCAGCTTTAGAGTCAGAAATGCTGATCGTGACAATGACTTCTCTGGTTTGTATGAACAAGCATACCAGCATTAAATCCCATTCTTTGGACATTCTACTAGTGCAGATCTGAGAATGCCCAGGTTCTCATAGCCTCTCACCTGGCAAGGATGATTTCTCTCAGCACAGCAAATAAACACGTCAGGATCACAAATGGCAACTTAAATGTGTAGTGGATAACCTTTTTCAAGAATGGCATCTTCACTTATAAATCTTTGTGACACGCTTCAATTTGATATGTCTGCCATCCCAGTGAGATGTATTTGTACCTGACTGGAGCACTTACTTCAAACTGCCCTTGCATTGTGATGGCGCCACATTAGCCAGGAAAGTTGTATTCTTTCGCTTAGCCTGTCTTTTCGTTATCCCATTTTTCTTCCCAAGGGGCATTCAACTTGACAGCATGGGGCCTGAAATATTTACCCTTGGTCATCTTGGTCTCCTGCAAGAGAATCTCGAGATCTTTCATGCAGGAAAGAATATGCCAATCGGAGCATAACACTCTGGCAAATGGCTACAGTTTTGCCACTGTTGCCTAGATTCAAGAGTAATGCTTTCTTTCTCCTTAGATAATGTTCTATTGATTGTGTCAGTTGCTCAACTACCAGCTGAGTCTTCAATTTAGTTAGCTGCCATTATCATTCACAGGAATTCCTGATTCAATGTTTGTTTTTTTGTTTAAAATCGTGTGTTTTGATTCATCTTTATTGTAATATAAACAATGAATCAAAGATGCAAAATAAAATTAAACATCTTGTTAGGGAGAATTCTCATAAAAGGCTGATTTCCCTTACCTAATGAGTCCCTCAGCAGCTTTGCTGGAGTTCTAGGGTTTCTTTTTTTCACCTGGTAAGAGTGTGAGCCTTTTTCCCACTCGTACGTGTGTTTTGCTGTGTGTGTTTTCACCCTTTGTGTGATCCTGGGCACTGGAGCCTCACCTACTCCATGTGCACCACTTTTTGTGTGTGTTGCACAGCACCTTCAGTGCAGTGACACAGGGTTGTCTTTGAGACTTCCCACTGACTCCATTTTTCTGGGGCTGACTACTGTCCCCCAGAAACAGGTAAAGTTGCCATTAACTTTATGTAGTCACTTTAAACCACAGACCCAGTAGACCACATCTTACATGGAGTATTGGAAAGGGTTGACTCTTATCCCTTTTTGTGTTGTCCTCTTGGAGCCTTATTTCGCTCCCTTAACATTAAGACTTGGCTGGTGGCAGTGGTAACTACCCTAACTTTTCTACCGTGATTATATCATATAAACGTGGTATCGTTTCAGGCTATTATATTAGCCTCGAACATAAACCCGCTTGACCAAATACATTTTATTTTGGTTCTGGCTGGGTTTATTCGCCATTTCTGCTTGTTAAAGTCTTTCTCGTGTTTTCCTCTTTGCGCCAAACCGGGGAGGACTCCTTTGTTCGCTGTCTTTTCGTAGGCTTCTGCACAGACGCCCTCCTTAAGGTGCCTGATAGTCTAGGTAGACAGTATGTGAGGGAGGGATCTTCGGACCCCTGCCATGGGTTCCCTTGGTAACCCAAGTCGCACTCTTGTCTGATTGGCTAAGGGGACTGGCCTTGCCAGGCCAGCCACCCTGCTGTGTGATTGACAGCCAGGCTGTAGGAATGGTGGAAAACTGCATAAAAAGTAGGTCTCTGGGACTGGAAAGACGGAGTCGCCACTGGAACGAAAGAACCAATGAGGAACTGGAAGAAGAGGACCCCTACCATGACTGAACCGCCCGGTGAAGCCCTGCTGCAGGTCCGAATCTCCAAATCCGACGACAGAGAAGATCCTCCAGGAAACTTCTTCCCTTGAGCTGGTGGGACCAACCAGTTCTCCCAAACTGCAAGCCAGGGCCCCTCCTCTGGTCAAATTCGCTGTACAGAGCTACAGTGGGCGGTATAGCCAGGAAGGTCGGACCCTGCTTGGGTTTTAGGGAGCGCACCTTTTATTTGTTTTGCTCTGCTGCTGGTTTCTTCCCTGAGTGGCGCAGGACCCTCCAGTCTTCCTACTTCGTGTCAGTCCGACAATCGCTTCAGGAACCGTGAGCCTGCAGGAACCACCAGGAACATCCACATCAGCTACAGCTCCCTCTCCGTTTTAAGGTACTGTGCAAATCCGGTTGTCTGTTTCATTCAGCTGCATTGAAAGTGTTTGAAATCTTTCTCCAATCCAAGGGCTTGCCCTTCTCCTCTCTTTGAACTAACTTTTCTACTGACCAACCTCATCCGGAATCTGTGCTAGGAACTTTACCACAAACTACCCTGAACTGTGTGATCTTGAGCAAAAGACTTTTGACCCATTGACTTTGGCCCTAAGCCTTTTCTAGCTGATCTCCTCACTGTAGTCTCTCTTGTTCAATTGCCCTGATTACTTACCTGTTGGTTTTGCCTAATTTCTAATAACTGTCTTTCCCTCCCTTTTAAATTGCTGGAGTGCCATTTTGCTCCCACTTCATTTTGTGAGCTTAACTTGTCTGGAATTAAGGGAAGTAGTGTGGTGTATTTGATTGCGATTTTTAACTTACTTAGAATAGTGAAATGTTATACAACTGTTGAGTAAATAAATATATATTCTTTTACTTAGAATCCTTGAGTCAATGTTTTCTTGAATCATAGTAATTGGTGTCCTTTGTGTAACTATTTGTACTGCTCACTTACTCTTGAGATAAGTCTGGCTGCTCCGCTACTGCTACCACTATAACTGTGTAGTACAGGCTTGTACCAAAGGTGAAATTGTACTGCCACTTGTAGTCTTAATTGTGTGTAGTGTTCCCGAAGGGTACTGCATATAATTCTGCCTAACACATCTTATAACAGGACATAAAATCAATAAAACAAATTAAAATATTGGTGAACCATACTTCTGAGGCTTGTGGGTATGCTAAGAGTAACATGCTTTGCATAGGCCGACATCTAGTGGTACGTGTAGAGTATTGCCTAACTTGTTTTCCAAGTTTGAAAAGGGACGTTGACAGGTCGTGTTTGTAATTCTATCCCTAGTGTGACGTGTACTGTACCCATGGTCCTTCACGAGTCGAGGTCCTCAGATTGTTTTTTTCCACCATCGTGGTCGGTTGCTCCTACGCGAATTCCATAGCTTTTCGCTACTTTTGATATTGTTAATCAAATTTAATATTTATGTTTGACGCAACTTGTGACGGATGCGTTCTCGACGCACATATTGATGAGTGAAATTAGACTACCATCGACTGAAGACTTCGACAAACTCTTCAAATTCTCGCAGCTCGCTTCAGCCTACACCATACTTCGGCCTTGCAGTAGGGAGGTTGGGGGGATTGAACATTAGTCACTTATTCTAGAGAATGCCTCTTCTCACTTTCTCCTTTTGTTTGTTTATTTATTTGATAATGCGCTCCGAACCCGTGGGTAGCTGGGTGCAGCAGATAAGAATACTTTAAGCTTAGTTACAACGGGTACAGTCAATACAATATACAAAATGATACAATATGAATAATATAAACAAGACCTTTGTCGCCACATGCAAGTTACAAGTGAGTTGTAGATGCATAGTAGAGATAAAAAGTGGTTGGGATATAATATACAGCATATACAATAAGTACAAAAGTGCCGCAGTAGGGCAAGGATAATGGAGTTGAGGAGCGTCAATTGCCATTGTCGATCTGCCTTCCCCTTTACAAATGGAAAGAACTCCCTTCAAGTTCTGTCAAACATTTTTGTGGAAAGACACATGTGTAACCACTGTCTTCGCTGTGACCACTCTGAAGTGTTTTGCAGCTTGTAAGCTCTTTCGGCCCAAAATGCGCAGCGAGGCACTAAACAGTGGGCGGACTACGCAATGCAGGCCAAGTCTGGTTCACCCACTGGCGCTTTTGAATCAGATGTGGAAGACCTAGGCAGCTACAGCTCCCCTTTGGCTGCCGAAAACGTTAACAAGGAGTCTGGTTCGACGCGACCAAAGCCTGCTGGGCTTACAAGCTCACATCCAGCGCATGGCGATAAAGACAGACGCCAACTACCGTGCATGAAACTTTGATGGAGCATGTTTCACAGTCACCCTCATCTGATCAGGTGTCGATACATACGTTGAAAGTGCAAAAACCTTCTAAACACACAAAGACAGAAAGCTCTCAAGGAATTCCAGACACACTACAAAACCTAGAGGTCCTACAGAAACATCACATACATCCTGAGTACACTAAGGCTACTTCTGCTATGTCTCCTTTACTTCATATGAAACAACATGCTGTTAAGCCAGAGGAAATCGTTTTTCCACTTCCAGTAATACCCAGGACTGGAACATGGGCCAGGGACCGTTTTGAGGAGACAATGGATGCAGTTTCATCCTTTGTCATTACCCTGTAAGACAAAAGTCTCTATATACAAAAAAGGGGGAAACGGCAGCTAAATCCCCTAGAATACACAAAATGTATACATCGCCATCTCACAACATCATTGATGTGACCGAGGACGCACAATATGACCCCTTTCAGTATGATCCGGATAACCAGGACACTGATGACCGGGGTACATGGTATAATAATCCTAGTTATCCCACCTTCTATGACCTAGATGACCCTGACGCTGGTATCTTGCAGTCTCCCGATGTCACAGAGGATCCTGGAACCAGTTCTCCTATTGACAACAAACTTTTATTTAATGATCTGCTCAGGAAAGCTGCATGCCATTTCAAAATTCAAACGCAAGAGTTTGTTGATAATATTCTGAATGAGAAAAAAATCAGTTGGCCAATCAATAGCATTTCTACAATCTATAAAAAAGCATATCCAACCTTCCTTGACTACACCATCCCTTACAAGGCGGTAATCCCTACAGTGTAAAGTTTTTAAACCTGCACCTAAAGACCCACATTTATGTATGGGGCCATTTCAAATCCGATTCATTTGTCGTTACCAGTTCTAGAAAAAGAACAGGAGTGACGTTGTCTAATGGTCCTTCAGACAGAGTGTAAAAAGCGTTTTGCCTTGGGGAAAAGAGTAGCTACGTCGGCAGCCTAATCTAGGCGCATAGCTAATAACACTACGTCGCTTGCAAGCTACTATAGTACGCAATGGTACTCTGTGCAAAACCAATTGGATTCTGTTCAAGAACTGCTTAAGTCACAATTACTTAAAACTGTTCACGGGGGGAAACATGTGGCTCATAATATTCTTAAAAACACCCTAGATGCCCCAGAAACTGCAGGCAGAATATTAGCATAGGGTACCCTATTGAAACGGCACTCCTGGCTATGCAATTCCGCTTTAAGCCAGAGACACAAGCCATCCTAATTAACATGCCGATAGAGGAATCTGTCCTGTTTGTTAAAGGAGTTGATGAGGCGCTTTAAACTGCGAAAAAAGAGCACAAGACCTTAAAAACGTTAAGGCAAATATCCAATAAACCTTACATCCAACACAGTGGGTTTAGTTCCCCTCGTTGCTTTCGAGGCCAATGTTATTCAAGGTCAATACAATCGGGGTTTGGAGCAGCCTCCTCACCGTGGTACTCAACTCGAGGTCAATCAACCACCTTTCAAACCTCCCATGAAAGAGGGTTTAGACAGGGAAAAGGTCATTGCAGAAGTACAGCCTCAAGAGGCTCCTCTAGCCCCTCCAACAAATGATACATTCGTTCAGGTCCACTCCCATGTATCCACAGTAGGGGGGTCGCAGTACACTTTTCACGCACACATGGGAGGGTATAACATCAGACCAGTGAGTTTTTGTCAACAGTGGGCAATGGATATTCCAACCTATTCCTAGACAAACCTTGCCACCATCCGCCAAGGGTTCTATGTTATTTATTTTGCAGGGATTTAATTATTTAAACCATTTTGGTATTTTTACTTTTTTTATTTGGTGGGTTCCCCACCATCCCTCATTCCATACACTAATCCCTCTACCCCAGTATCCTCCCCACCAATTTTATCACCTTACTCACCCCCATATAAATCAATTAGTTTTTATCAGCAGATTCTGTCGCAGTTAAGCACTTCGGCAGATTTCCTGTCAAATGACTGGATACCCCACCAAGATCAAGAAGAATGTTGTAAGAGTATCACTTGATAATAAAAGCATAGATTCAAACAATTTGGGAGGCATGCTCAGCAACACTGTTGAGCTTTGGGCTGGCCTTCCCTTGTATTAGTAGGTAGAATAGCAGCTTCAGAAATGGTGCTGTTCCCTAGGCTTTTATATTTCATCCAGGTTATGCCCACAGATATACCAACAGCATATTTCAAAAATATTAGATGGTTTGTTGTTCAAATTACTATGGAATAATGGCCCACCACAAAGTACTCTATATACTCAAAGTACCTATTGAGGTGGTGGGGTTTGGATCGCCAAATTTTAAAGCATACTGTTATGCCGTACAGCTACAGCACATGGTGGGTGGAAGAGGTGCAACTTATGCTGGATAAGATTTTGCACAATAAATAACAATCTACTCCACACACTCTGGGCATGCCTGAGGACAACTAAGACATTGCTCACCCCAATTTGAAAAATCAATATATGGAATAGAATTGGGAAGAGGGAAAAAGATATTACTATTTTGACACACTGTCAATTATTTAGTGCTGTGGGGAAATAATGTTTTTGAAGGTGAGATTTAACGCCGGGTGTGGGATATGCAGGCTGTAAAGTGTTAAGCGGCCTCTATGATGAGGGATGGTGATGCCTTTCCAAAACTTCTGGGAATAGTGATTTGTTTGCATACACAGCCACTATCTCCACTCTTTGCAAGAAGTGGCTAGACTTCCCTGCTCTTCCCCCTGAGCATAGTTTGGTAACCACAATCAAGTCTCTTGCTGGGGGTGGCAGGAGGGTTACCTTAATCTATAAAGCACTAGGCGTGGGTGACACTGTGTGACTGCGTGAGATTAAAGCTAAATGGAAGAGACATCTTGGCATACTAATATCTGGTGCACAATGGATGCAGTATTGTTTACATACAAAGGGAGCCTCTACTAATGCCTCTTAAAAGTTGATCCGTTACAAATGTCTTCATAGTGTATCTTATGCCCATGAGAATTCACAAGTTTATACAGCAACAGCCACCTCTTTGCCCCAAATGCTGTGCACCAAATG
This sequence comes from Ambystoma mexicanum, assembly GCF_040938575.1. Lineage (NCBI taxonomy): Eukaryota > Metazoa > Chordata > Amphibia > Caudata > Ambystomatidae > Ambystoma > Ambystoma mexicanum. Next base: position 1,250,169,422 of record NC_090927.1, on the reverse strand, counting down.
CAGACTTTATATACACATGGTGTGGAAATGTGCTCACTGGCGTTCAGTGACAATAAGTAGTGACAACTCTATAGAGTGACAAAATGGTCACTGACTCTTAATCCTAAAGTGTAAGGCAGGTAAATTGGTCACGAAGTTTATAGCTTTAGGTTTAATCTTCACGAAACAACGTGTAGCTCTACATTAGAAGGGCACTGCATTGCCGATGTATATGGACTGGTTATGAGATTTAGTTTGGTGGTCCATTGCCAAAAGAGACATTTTTACCCGGAGGGCCATAAGAAATGGGGCTGATCAACTGTGCTCCATTTGGGAGAAATAATTCTCTGACTATTCTTCTGACTTATGACTTGTCATTGAATACTCAGGTTAGATTTTTAGGACATTCTCTATATATTTTCTGTATCGAGAATCTGTGTATCAAAATGGTAATAAGATTGAGCAGTGGGTAAGTCACTTGTTTGTGGTTGCTGTTATTGTACATATTGATGTATTTTTTATTGACTGATAAAAGCTTATGAATAAAAACAAAAAAGGAACAGCTCAGACAATCAGGCGGTCTTCTCCTCGAAGGTAGGAACACTGAGTAATAGTATGTAAGGATAGGAGGAATGAAGGAGTTTATCTAATTTGCAGTGGAGTGATATCAATGAGCAGACTCCTTGTCGACAGCAGCCCCTCCTTCCAAAACCACATGCCACAAAAGCCCAAACAACTTGGCTACAGATCACACTCTGCAAAACCAAAACCTTCAACAGCCCCCGTCACCCTGTACAACTTGTGGTCCAGGCTCTGATGAACTCCCGCATTGATGGAGGAAACACCCTCTTACCAGGCTCCCAACTGCACATCTTGCTTCCCACAAGGCTGTCGACCATGCTGCAGCCCGTCTCATTACAGAAATCTGCAAATTCCACCACATGTTTCCATCTCTGTTTGAGCATCACGGACTCCCCCTTACCTCCAGGATCCTATTGAAAACTTCTTGCATCATCTGCAAATCAGTTTTGAATGGTACACCGACATGCCTGGTGGCTTAACACCACACCACCTGGATGCTCTCACGCCTCCCATAGCAAATTCATCAAAATGTTGGAGTCAAAGCTAGCCTGCAAAGAGATGATACTCCTGCCACTCACAAAATCCATGCCGCCACTGATTCGGAACACTGCCCCACCGTGCCCCCCCCAACATCCTCCAGTTATGCAACATACTAAAATCTCCCATCAGTACCTCCTGTACGACTAAATCCATGTTTTCCGCCGTCCTGCCATTAGTACTTCAATACTGTTCAATGAGGTGGAAGGAGCAAAGGGCAGTGCAACAGGGCTGGAGCATCGGTGACCCGGAGGTGGGGCCGGGCCTCCCGCTATAACCCGATCAGAGCCTGGGAGGCAGCATGCGGAGGACGGAGTGGTCATCAGAGGTGCCCACGGACCAGCAGCCCGGAGTGAGTGAATGTGTGGAGGAGAGGGGGGTGGCAGAGGTGGCCTGCTCTCTCCCTCCGAAGTGTGTGACAGTGCCTTGGCCCCTAGACAGACCCCGTCCTGGCAGCCAGCTGAAGGAGGGGAGTGGGGTGCGGTGAGGTGCTCCAGCGGTCTCCCACCGGATGGGCAGAGGTGGCACTGCGGGAAACGCCCGCACTGTCCCCCAGCCCGGCCGTGCAGGGCCAATTGGAGATGGGAGCGTGGCCTTTGGCGGGCCAAGGGCACTGACGGCAGCGGGCCCAGAAATAATTGGGCAGCCAAAAGAGTGGACGCAGTAGCTAAGGATAGTCAGGAATGCTGGCAGCACAGCCTGTGGCTGCAAGTGGACCCACATCACCCCGGGGTGTCTTGGGTGCGCCTCTCGGGAAGCGGAGGGGCCCGGACCCGCACCATCGCTTGGATATCTGAGGTGCTCCTTCAGGGGCATGGAGGAGCCTCTATTGCTGCAAAGCACGAATATGATAGCGGCCGGGCAGCGGCACAGGCTGGCTGAGACCCATAAGGCAGGGGGCCAAGCCAGTGACCAGCGGAGAAGTGGGGGAAAGGCAGAGCAGGCCTCCACACCTCTAAGGATGGAAAGTAGGGTGTGAATTTGCAACTTGGATGGCTGCATTCCAAACTCGGGGAGCTCCATATACTTAAAACTCTCCCAGAGACGACCGAGAAGAGTGCAGGGGCTGCAGCAGAGTTGGAGAGTCGGAAGGTAGGCCCAGCTGGTGCAGGGGTCCCCCAGTAGGGACTCACAAGTGGCCGGAACCATTTGGGTGCCTGGTTGGAGGGGCAGAAATTGTCTGCCCAGAGGGGACAAGGAGGTGAGGAGGAACATCCACTTGGGGAGTAAGTGAGGGCCCCTAACCCAGACTAGACAGCAGGGGGAACACAGACCCCCTCCCCAAACATCCCGCTGAGCAGAAGTGGGGGGGTGAAATAGGGGTGGTTGGAGGTGTACCCCAGCAAGAATGAAACTGGTGGGAGGCTGACCCGACAGGGCAGCAGGGCACAGAGCAACTCGGGAGCCAGTGCCTGGAGAGATGGTAAAAGACAAGGACAAAGGAAAGAGGCCACCTACCCAAGTGAAGATTAACTTGTTTAGATCCCCCCCAAAGGATCAAGCGAGTGGAGGGGAGAGTGACAGGGGGAGGAACGGAGGCACCCCAGACAATCCCCTCTTTGAATGAACTACTCCAGGCCATCAAGGAGTCCAAGACCTTGCTGGAGAGTAAAGTGGACACTGTGGGGGCAGAGGTGAGCTTCTTGAGGCAAGACCTACATAAATTCTCCTGCGAGAGTGAGGGAAGCGAAGAACAGACTGTCGGAAGTGGAGGACGCAATACTGCCAATGCACAAAGACATCCAGGACCTTAAGAGTAGGATGAAGACACCGGAAGAAGGGCTGGAGGATCCGGATGGGAGGGCATGCTGCAATAACATTCGACTACTGGGACTCCTGGAAAAGATTGAGGGCCCCTCTATGGAACTGTATTTGGAAGGGTGGTTGAAGGAGTGGATGGACCCTTCAGGACTGTCAGTTTTTCTCAGTAGAGATGGGCCACCCCCCAGGCCAATAATCGCAAAACTTCTAAACTATCGAGACAGGGATGCAATTTTGCAGATGTGGTGAAAGAGGGGGCCGATTCTGGTTAACGGCTCAAAGGTATCTATCCCGGCTTTCGAGGGCAGTGCAGAAGTCCAGGCACTCGTTTGAGGAGGTAAAGAGATGGTTTCCAGAGGCTAATATCAAGTACGCTATGCTGTTTCCAGCCACCTACAGAGTTGTGGATCCAAACAGGGTTCACTTCTTCCACAGCCCGAGAGAAGCATGTGACTGGGCAGCCAGCAAGGGAATAGGCCGGAGGAACCATCCAAAAGCAGCAGAGGATGGCACTCCAGACTAAAGTAGTAAAACCTGGACAGTGGACCCTGCAAATCATGAGCACTACAGTGGACATCGGAAGCGGACTAAACCAATTTGATGAAAACTGTTGGAGCAGCGCTGGAGAAACATGGCGTGCACATAACCCCAGACCACCCTCCAGAGGGAGAAGGTGGTCATGCTTAAAACCACAGTTACAGGACAGATGCTTCGAGTTGGGGGAAGCGTGGGGACGGGGGGGGGTTATAAGTTTTAATTAAGCTGTCATCAGTGTAAGCACACTGGAAGGACTGCGTGCCAGTGCTGCCACCAGATATGTACTAGAGCTGATGACGCTAACCGGTCATGGCTGGAAGGGATGATATGGGGGCACAGGGCCGTGACCTGCATGACATGGAATGTTAATGGGCTCCTGGACAATATCAAACAAAGCCTAGTGGCGAAATTACTGGCATTTCACCAGGCGGACATAGTGCTCCACCAGGAGACCCATATGCTGGAGATGGAATGCAGGTTCCTGGCAAGAGGCCGATATTCGGTGGTAGAGCATGCAGGGTTTGTGAGGGGATCCAGGGGAGTGGCAATATTGGCTAAATAAATCCCTACCGTTACAGGTGCACAAGGTAGAAAGGGACATCTCGGGTGAAGGGTTCCTTGTGGGAGCAGACTGTATGTATTGTTAACGTGTATGACCCCCACCCCACTCTTCATGCAGCTACCTTAACACTGGTCCAAGCATTGATGGCCAAACACAGGGGCGGGGAGACCTGATGTTGGTGGGGGCGAGGGGGCTTTAATGACACAGCCCAACCGTCGCAGGATAGAACACCGTGGAGGGGGTCGGTAGAGGGATCCCCCACAAAACTAAAAACCTTTATTGACGCAATGGGGATGAGCGATGTCTGGAGGGAATTGCACCCCTAGGAAAAGGGTTTCTCTTTATATTCTAACGCCCATGTATCATTCTCCAGGATTGACTACTTTCTACTTCGAGTGCTTAGATGGGAAGGGTGACGCCAGCCAAGTACTTACCGATGGGATGTCAGACAACTCCCCGCTGCTGGTCAACCTGAGGGGAGGTGGAGAGCACTCAGAAGGGGTAGGGGGTTTGGAAGCTGACTGCATACTACCTAAAGAACAAAAGGATAGCAGAGGCTCTCCAGGAGGAATCGGAAGTAGGAGGTCCCGAACGTTAATCTCTATTATTGTGCAACCCAGCTTTTGGTTGTGAATGAGTTTATATATGGCGGGCAGGAGCTGCCACATATAGCATTGGACCTGAGCAGGATGGGAACTTGGTCAGCATGGCAGAGGTTGTACGGGCACCAGCCACCTCAGGAGAGGATGCAACCAGGGATCTGTGAGATGATCTTGTGCAGAGCGGCTCTTAAAGAGATGGTGGTGACCAAGGAGGCCTCCATCTGGGAGAATGCAGACATGCCGGAAGTATGCAACCTGGGCAGGCAGACAAGGTGGCAGGAGAAAGGGGTAAGAAAAGTGGGGGACATCCTTGTGCAGAACAAACTTGCTGCTTTTCAACAGCTGCAGGACAGGGAAGTGTATGCATGTACCATATTGCGCCATGCAATGGCCCAAGAGCAGAGGGACACATAGGACATCTCAGAGAGGTCCCCGATTGAGGCATATCGTATGGAGGGGGAAATTCAGAGGAAGGCAATCACTCAGTTGTACCAAATGAACAGTGGGTTCACATCCAAGCCCCTACAGAGGTTGACGGAGAAATGGGAGACTGACCTAGGGGCACTGGAAGAGGACTGAGTGCATATGCATGAGGTTGCTTCTGATACAGTATAAGATCTTGCATAGGGTGTACTATAGTCAGGATCACCTCTGATTGGCAGGGCACCGGACTCCGAGTGCCTTAAGTGTGGGGATGGGGGTGGGTTCATTCTTTTATGCGCTGTGGGAATGCCCAGAAGGGCAGTCTTTTTGGGGCCAGGTCAGAGCCAAGACATCGAGAGCTGTTGGCACCACGATTCCAGACTGCCCTAAATTGACTCTCCTGCCCATATGTGGGGACCTGGGATTCAATAATGGAGAGAAGGGCCTCATCAGAACTGCCTTGATGAGGGGGGGGGGGGTTCTGGCAGTGGGATGAGGTAACCAGACCTAAACCTGATCTACACAAGTGGACGAAGGGGGATGGACTATTGCATGGAGCTCGAGCAAAGAGTCTAGAGGGAAAGGGGGTGCCCTCAGGAATATGCGCTAAATGGGTAGAGCTGGGATGGAGGGCATGGGGGGAGGAGAAGGGAACAAGGAATGGAGACAATGGGACAACTCAGGGAACGGAACCAATAGTAGCTAATGGTGGAGATACCAGGGAGGGGGAGTTTTTTGTTGTTGAAGGGGCTTGCATTTGACGACGGTTCATGTTTGTTGGTTGTGTTTATGATTCTGTTATAAGAGCACAAAATATAATAGCATTTTTTAAACACCATCCTATTGTCAGCTTCCCCACTTTGTAAAGCGCTCTCAAGCGGGGTTAGCGCTATAAACAATCAAATTGTACCAGGCTTTTGAGCAGCACCCCCCAGAAGTAGAATTTAATGGGGAGTGAGAGTCCTCCTTTTCCTAGGTCCTCTCAGAGAATGTCCTGGGACAAGCGTGGGCTCTTAATGAAGCATAAAGATGTTGAGCATAGCTTTAGTATTTTGTCCAAATTAATTTTAATGTTTGAAGTTGTACAGTTTCAAACAGGAAGTTGACTTTGGGTAACATTTTTGGCAAGGTTAATCCTTCCAATGATGGTGAAGGAAATGAGTAACCAGCTGTCCAATTGTATATGCTTATAAGTATGCAGTTTCAAACCTCTGCACTCTGAACCTTCATGTTTGGTTGCTGAAATGCTAGGATAAAAGGAGTGGGACTTGTTGGATGACGTCCTATATGTGCTCCTTTTCGCTATGAGGTTGGCCACCAAGTCAATTTATGCTTGCAGGTGGCATACCTTTCAGCTTGGTGTCAGGACAGGGATCTGGACCCTTACGCCTGTCTTATTTCCTATGTTCTGGATTTCCTGCTTCCCTTTGCCCCAGAGAAGCCTACAGATTACCACTTTGAAAGTGTACCTGGCAGCCATTTCAGTCTTTAACAGAGCCCCTGAACAAGGCTCTTACTTCACAATTCCCACGTTTGTGTAACCAGTTTCCCCAGCACCAGTTTATTGTTCCTGTATGGGATTTAAATTTAGTTTTGACTTGCCATATTGGGGTCTGCATTAAGACCGTACAACCTTTAGGTGATTTTGCTTTTCCTCTTAGCTGTTGCTTCTGCAAGACTGGGATCCCCACGCTCTGTTAAATCTCCCCAATGTGTGGTCTCCAAGGAGAAGATGACTTTGAGAGTGGACCAGCCTTTGTGTCCGAGGTTGTGCCAGAATTGTACCTTTCAGAAGGTCCCTATTCCCGCGTGTTTTACTCAACCTCACCCTGCTAAGATAGAGCAGAGGTTCCATGGGCTGGGCTCTCAGCTGCTGTGTCACTCGGATGAGGGACATCAGGAAGGATGACAAGCTCTTAGAGATATGCTGGTGCTAGTGCAGTTAGGACTGTGACTAAACAGACACTCTCCTCTGCATCTCGGAACGCTGCGATTTGGCTGGGAATGATGTGCCTGACAGCCTCAGCTCCCAATCCACTATGGGCCTGATAGCTGCCACTTCTGGCCTGCTTTGGGCATCTGTCAAACAGCCACCTGGGCTTCATTTACATATTTGCCAAACATTACTGCTTGGATTCTCTGTCAGCACAGTGTGCTCGCTTTGGCCAAGCAGTGCTCCAAAGTTTTTGGGTGTAGGTGGTGTTTTCTCGCTTGCCTCTCGATTTATGCACTGCTATGGGATTCTATCAAAGATGGGGAATCTTCAAGAAAATGGAATCAATTAAAATAATTAATTACTTAGCTCTCAGTAATGTTCTTTCTGAGGGATTTGTTTTTCATTCTCACAGATTCCTCATCACCCTCCCAGCCGTTGCCTCTTGGCGGATATCTCGTACACTTCCTCTGTTCTGCAGTCCGTCCCTGTTCAAGTGATGGGAAAAGGTCAGAACTGAGGTCATGTGGCAAATACACGGCCATGTTGTCTAGTCTGGGGTCGGGACGGCATTGGCGATAGGCAGAGTGACTGCGCCACCTGGAGAGGAACAAATGTCCAAAGATAGCTGGCCTTTGAAAGAGGCTATCAAAAATAAGTACTCCATCGGAAGGAATATTACTAAATTGTGAGCAGGCAGGCTGAAATGGAACATTGCTCAATGAGTTACCTACCGCCAGTCTGCAACTTCACGGTATAGACCTTTCTGCCTCTACCCCTCTGGTTCTGGTTCCGTTATGTCATAAGTATGCCTCAATGAAAATTACCCATGCTTGCAGTTCAGGGAGTCTTAATTCTATTAAAGACACAGAGGCAAGCATTATGCTTCAACTTCTTTTACTATTTACTCTTCAGCAATTTTAAATCTCTTAACTTTGAAAAACACTTTCTAATTTTTTTTACATTTTTATTAGGGAACTGAAAGTCCCTGTTAGTCCTTAGTCAGACCTCCTTCTTCCTGAGCTAGTATTCTTCTTCCTGTCTAGGTCCTTTCCTCTTCTGATGGTGGAATGTGAGAGGGGGGAGTTGGACTCACCTATTCTTCGCAGATGGCTCAGTTTTGTTATCTACATCACCCATGGGGATCAAGTGGGGGGTCTGGAGTGTTTTACTAGCAAGTGTGTGTAGCTAGGGCTAACCCTCAACAAAAATAAGACCAAGGTGATGGTTTTTGAGCCAAGGAGGTCAAGGGTTAGGACCCTGAGACTGGAAGTACAGGGTACAGTTTTGGAACGGGTCTAGTACTACGACTACTTGGGGTACGATTCTCCGATGCTGGGTCATGGGCTGGTCAGTCCAGTAGGTCGCAGTCTATTCTGGAGAAGAACAGTGGTGGCCTTACGACTTTTTTAGTATCTCACGGTGAGCAAGCGGTTTTACCCAGCATTGATATCTACACGATTCAAGTTACATCAGCAGTTTTGTATGGAGCTGAAATATGGGGCCAATTTAATGGTTCAAAACCGGGCGTGATTGAGCAAAATATTCTAAAAATATTACTTAAGCTACCATGTAGTTCACCATGTGCACCAATACTGATGGAGTGTGGACTTGAACCTATAACCCACCAAATGACCTGGAAATGGCTTTGAGGCTCACCGGAGTTGGGAAAGTACCAAGAAGCTTTTTCTGACTTGAGCCATCCGGGAGGTCGATCTCTTCAATGGCCTACCCACATAAAACAACAACTCGTCTCAGTGGGTCTAGAGGAACTCTGGAAGAATCCACAGAATGTCACGTAATGCCAAAAAGATGTCAAGCGACTTGCTTAATGGGAGAATCCGGAACGCCTCCTAATCCAGTGCTTGAGATTGAAATCCGGGCTGGATGATGTCTCTGTAAAAACCATTTTGGGTTGTGAGTTATTTAACCTAATAACTCCAGCCTATACATGTACTCTATTTACCAGATTCAAGATTGGCACCCTGCAGGTTGCGACCTTTAACCACAGCTAGAGGGATGGCAACTTTGAAGTTTGCCCAGCCTGTGGTATGGCCCCTGAGTCTGTTATGCACTTCTTGCTCTTCTGTGAATGTTATGAATTGAGGAGAATTTACCTGATCCCCGATCCCACTATTTAGGAATAAACATGTAAAAAATACTGCGCACGCAGTTGCCCTATGCCGATCGACTGAAACTTTAAATGATATTTATTTTGTTGCCATATGTATTCATCATGCTTGGCTTTGTAATAAACTCTTGTCTGTTGGGTAACTGATTTTTATGTATTTTGCAATTAACTGGATTTTATGGTATGCCTATGCACATTTTAATGCTATCTTCGTCCTGGATTCAAGGTGTGAGATTTGTGCAGCAATGTTTTAAAAAAATGTTTTATGCTAAGTGGCAAAACTGCCGAATGAAGCATTTTGACTGACTCCTCTTCTTTGATGCTCCAAAATGGCACCTCCAGATAAGTCTGATCTAGGCACCTTGAGACGAACGCCAACCAACTCCACCTCTGTCTGCTGTAGCAATCTTCCAAACTGTTGTACTTCAGTAACTCCCAGCTCCCTTCTTCCCAGCTATATAAATGGCAAATACCATAACATAACAATACCTCCATCAGCTGTTCTTCTGCTCTTCTCCTGTACGTCGCGAGAACAATAGAATTGGGGGGATATATGGCAATCAACGGTACAAATAGATCAACACTATAAAACATTCTGATAACCGTGCATATATTGGGTGGGAATAATGCTCACCTACGTGTCTTTCATAGAATCAAGACACCCTGAACTGTAAGCCTAGGTAATCTTCATTCTATGACCAGACCGGAGGCGAGCTTCATGCTCGTTCAAAGCTATGAACTATACCCACTGCCATTGATGCTATCGGCTTGAAGTAGAACGGTTGAAGGCTCTTATCATTCTTCCATTCTACTACCCGCAGGATATCCTGCATATTGGCATCTGCAATAAAGGCTTGGGAAGCTGCCCCGCCCCCCTCTGAATGCGCGCCACCGAGCTATTGAAGCCGCTGCTAATGCCTTAATAGGTTTCATTTGCGTCTCACCGGCTCGTTTTGCTTCTGCCGTCCTGATCTCGTACTCTTTAATGCATGAGGCCACACAAAGGTGTGGGTGGCTCTGCAAGTAAGGGTAGGAGGGTGAGGAACAGTTAGTCCTTAGTTCTCTTCGCGGGACCATAAATCTTCCTGTCAATCTCCATGGCTTTGAGGTCTGAGACTCTTTTACATGAAACAAGACATAGCAACATCGCTAGTTTCCCTGAGAGCTGGGCTAACAGATATTTTTTTGGGTGGATTCCCGCTGAGAGAACAGACTAAATCTACGTCCCAGCGATGTGTGTATTTCAGGGGCGGCAAGGAGTGAAATCTGACGCCCTGACTGCCGGGTGGTCTCCCACTGGCTTCCTGTCGGTTATCTGATCCCCTGCTGAGATGGCCGATTTGTACACTCCTAACATTCTAAAAGCCTTACCGTTCGCTACTAGCGAAGTCAGGAAATTGAGAAGCTGTACTACAGGTGCAGAAACAGGAAGTAGACTATGCCGTTGACACCCGTCCTCCCATTTGCTCCACGCAGCGTTATGCACGTGAGGGTGGAGGGCGCCCACGATTCCCTGATAAGCTGGGCACCCTGTCACGAAATGTCTGGCAGGCTCCGTCTCCTCACACCCTGCAAGCCAGCAGGGGCAGGTTCTCCATCCTCCTCAGTATGAAACTTCCCTGCTGGGTCTGTGAACAGGTCGTGGTCTTGAGGAAGTGCTCAAGGCACATCCGGGCAAAGTTCCATCGGAGCTGGAAGCTAGGCAGGGGCTACGATCACTACCTCTGCCTTCTCCCTGCGAATCTTCACTAGCGTTCCGCTCGGCAGTTTGAATGGCAGGAAGGCATACTGTCGACTCCCCTGCCAGCTGTGTAAGAACATGTGTGTCCCAAACTCATCCAGGTCCAGCCTCCAACTGAAGAACTTGTCAGTCTGTGCATTGAGTCTGGAGGCAAACATGTTGATTTCCATGAGACCCCATAGTTATCTTAACCTCTGAAACGCTCCTCTGTCCAGATATCAATCTCTGTCGTCCGTTCGATATCTGGAGTTCCAGTCTGCTCCAGTGTTCAGGGAGCCCAGGAGATATTCCGCAGTGACTGAAATCCTGAACTCTAGGCAATGATGCCAGAAGTCACCTGCGTCTTGTTCCTCCTAAATGATTCATATAGCGGACTGCTGATGCATTGCGCATCTTCTGGAGAATGGTGCAACGCACCCTGTCTCTCATAAAAGCTTTTGTGGCAAAGGATCCCGCTAACAGTTCGAGACAATTGATATGCAGGTTTAACTCTTCTGTGCCCCATTTTCCCCTTGTCTCTACGGCCCGCACCTGGCTCCCCAACCTGCTCTGCTGGCATCCGTTTCTATCACCAGATCCGGCACATCTCTGAAAATCGCATGCTCATTTCATGCTTCCATGTTCCCGAGTCACCACTGCAGCTCCGTCCTCCCTTCCTGATCCAAGGGGAGCCTCTGGTGATAACGGAGCCCCTGATGTATGTGCTTGGTCTTTAACCTTTGCCGGGTCCTGTAGTGTAGCATCCCGGGAAATATGAACTGGATGGAGGAAGCTAGTAACCCTATGATCCTCACTATAGGCCACAGAGATATCTCAGTCTTTCTGAGACACACATTTATCTCTTTCTTGATGCCCCTCTTGTTGGCAGCTCTACCATGGCCTTCCTTGTGTCCACTATGAACCCTAGAAAGTCCAGCCATTTACTGGGCTTGAAGTCTGATTTCTCTAGATTGATCAGAAATCCGTAGGATGTTAGAAGGTCCCTCACCCACTGTGTCCATTCCACTAGTTCTTCCCCGTTCTCTGCTAGAATCAGAATATTGTCGAGGTAGACTATCGTCCTGCTACCTCCCTCCCTGATCACTACTGTTACCAATCTCATCCGCTTGGTATAGGCCCATGGTGCAGAGGAAAGCCCGAATGGCAGCATCTTCAACTGCCAAAGCTGATCTCCCCATCTAAAGCTGAGCCATGCCCTGTGTAACCGGTACCATGAGGTATGCATCTTTTGAGTCTATACTGGCGAGCCTATCATCCTTTCTGAGAATGTCCTTGAGGAGGTGGATGCCCTCCGTCTTTAAATGTCTGTAGACATCCCACCCGTTTAGCTCTTTCAAGTTTGACAGGTCTCACTTTGTCCTTTATATGGACCAGCAACATATTGCAGGTGAAGGTAGTCCCTCCAACCACCCCATGGCAAAGTGCTCTGTGGCTCTCTTTGTGCGGAGTTGCTGCAGCTCGCACTCGAGCATTTGGGATTCTCTCAGGGATGTCTGTCTGTGAGGGTCGCGCAGTTGGGACGGTGTCTCTATGAAATAAATGTAAACACCTGTCACTCTTTGTAATACCCATGCATCACTCGATAGCTTGCGCCATTCGTGAATACAACCCGCTGGTATGGCTCACCTGCTTCTGCTCCCTTGCATCTACCTCTTGTGATACATCCGCTTGACAGAAAGAATGAGTCTTGCTGATGTGACTCCCAGTAGTGGGCCCTAGTACCCTGGGGTCTTCTGAATGAGGCATGATGACCAGTCGGCCGATCACTGTAGCGACCGGTTGCAGAAAAAAACCCATTAGGGAAGATCTTCTTAATAGAGGCTTGGGCCTTGTCAAGTGGTGAATACGCTGCTTCTCCTTCCTCTTAAGATGCTAGGTCCCCCAGCTTGGCACCTATTTTAAGGAGTAGTCCTATCCTCCTTTCGGAGGACAGCGTGCAGTTGACATTTCCTAGAAGGCATACTGCCCTCTGAGCCCAGCTAGCTAGCATGTCTGAGTCTATTAGCTCACTGGCGTCTCTGGCTTTCTCTGCGAGGTCCATATCCTTAGCATTTGGTCCTGCTAGATCTAAGAGCTTCTCCTGACCGCTCTTCCACGACCTGTCCATACCCCACCAAAGATCTTTTGATGCTCTAGTGATAAAGGTGATCATTTGTGGATCCAGTTCGGGTGTCTTGGCCACCTTCTGGCCTTGGACACTGACCGCATACGGAGCCTAGTCTCCTTCTCTACGGCCTTCTCAGTCTCTGAGCCATATAAAGGGCCTCTTTTGGGGATGGCTGCCAGTGGGTGGACCTCGGATGCCGAAAGCTATCCGGGTACGACAATTCCACCTCTTGCTGCTCAACATGTCGTTCCTTACTTGTTCTCTCTACCCTGAGCCTTCTTATCCTCCGCTGTCTTATTCGACTCTCCGTCACTTGACTAGTGGTCAGAGTCTTGAGTGTCATCGGTATCTCCCATATTATCGTCCCCTGGGCTAGGAGGCTTTGCATGGCTGACATTTTAAGAAAAAGCTTCCTTCAGCTTCCAGACGTGTCTGCAGCCTCTGAGGTACACCTTTTGCCCCTGACATCTTGACCCGGGGGAGTAGAAGAGTGCTTCTTCTTCCAGGTCTGGTTACTCCCGTTTGTCACTGCCTTCCGCGGTGACTATGGCGGACATGTCTTTATTTCTGTCACTCTGGGAACCACTGCTATCCTTCCCTATGAGGTTCTCTAGAGTTCCAATCTCTCCTTTAATGGACGTACCCCTTGGGCCACGGCCTCCACCGACGAGTCCCCTAGCACCTTTTTGAAATTGAGCACCAGTTCACTCTCTTCCTCAAAGTGTGCGCCATGATTGAAAGCAGCTAAATGGAAATCTCGGGGACTGAGGCATAACCTTGTGCTGATCGTGCCAACACCCTAACCTGAAGGCTGCGGGACATGCCCTCGAGACTGTAGGTGTGAGGGGCTCGTTTTGTATTCAATGTAGCAATTGTTCTTATTTATTTTTCTTTTCTTTTTTTCTGTATCCCTAAATGCTGTTATCCTTTCCCTATAAGAACGTCATGTGGCCGAGAGATGGTTTTTAGGCCTCTATACTGCCTCAGATGGGCGTGCTGCGCACTTGAGCGATTTCCTCGATATGCACTGGTGTGCGTGTCGGTGTTTGGAGGCTCGTTGCATCCTTGGCGATCAGCTTCCGTTGTGATACGGTCTTCACTTCCTCCACTAACGGCGAATGGGTGATGGCTGGTGCATGCGCTATCCTTCGCTAGATTCTTCTCATAAGTGGCTCATGCTGGCATGGGGAACCCGTAATCTGCGCAGAGCGCCCGGTCCTCTCTCCACCCCAGAAGCCCCTGGTCAACCCTGGCAAAGGGTCCTGTGCAAACTGGGAGGCCTGCTGGGGCCCCGGTGGCAGCACTCTGAAGTGAGTACGGGCCCTGCATGCGTCCCGGCAAACTCACGGCACATGAAATTCAAATGGAAAAACGAGCAGAACACAGCTAGCACACGCTGGAACCATGGCTAATCTGCTGTCATATACATGAAACATATCTAGTTAAGCAACCTATCCTTTACAAACAGCATTTCATATGCCCACAACGTAATGGTCTACTTATCTGTGCTGAAGAACAGAAATGAACAGGAAAGGACCTAGACATGAAGGGGCATACTAGGTCAGGAAGAAGGAGGTCTGAATAAGGTGCACATGATTGAAGGGACTAACAGGGACTTGTAGTTCCCTAATAAAAATGTTTAAGAGTTAAGAAATGTAAAACTGTTGAAGAGTGAATAATAAAAGTTGAAGCATAATGCTCGCCTCCGGTCTTGACATAGAATTACATATACTCTGAAGGTAGGACGTTATTAGGTGCCATAGCCAACCACAATCGGTCACTATATCTGGGGACTGGTTGTCTCAGCGAGATTCCACTCTGAACAGGCTCCAACTTCAACGCCATTGGAGCTTGTCCCAATCCTCCTCGCCATTATAATTTCAGGGAGATATGGAGAATGTTCCAGTCATCACCTCTACCACAGCGCTGGTGCAAGTTTAGGGGAACATGGCGAAGTGTGGGGGTGAACAGCCGGCATCTGACTTCTTGTAAAGATGCGAAACTCTGTGATTCTGATGTCATCAATGGGGCTCTCGCTGTGTGGGAAGTGAACTGGGAGCTCTGTTCTGCTTTGCAGGGTTCTCTACAATGCTTGACCTATCATTCAGTTGTTAAAGGGGGCCTCGGGCCACGGCGCACAGGTGAGCCTGGGCTCGGGGCATCCGAGCCAGCAGGGAGCATGTCAACATCTGTCCTTTGCTAGGCCATGCCCCCCCCCCAGTTAATGCTTTTCATGTGTCTTGCCATTTTGTGCCTTCATTTTCTTCATGGTTCTTTCCAAAATCTCTTCAACATGTTTTTCTTTTCAATGCCAAATTGTTCCTTTCTGTAGAGAATGCGCCTATAATCTTTTGGTTTACACAAACATCTGTTTTGGCCGTCTTACACATAATCTTAAAGGAAGTGAATTGTAATTGTAAGACTTCTATGAGTTTATTGTATTCCAGATTACCTCTTAAGAATTTCTGTGATCTCCAAACACCTAATTTGTACTTTTGCCTCATTTAATGTATAGGATGTGGAATCCAGTGTTCTGACACATTTCTGTGAGGGTGATACCTAGTTTACTAAGTTCCTCTAATACTTTTAGTGTAGAACTTTGAACTTTCATGTGCAATGTCCTATATATGTTTGTGTTGTTCGAGGGAAATCCTGTTCTGCAATGTTCATGCTAGCTGGTCCAAACTTGCTCTTTTTGGAGTAATTTCCTGATTTGCATCAGAAAGCGGACTCAATCATATTCTACACAGCTGAAATTGTACTCTTTCATCAGTAGTTGCATGTGACATGACCACAATACAAACTACCTCGTCTGCAATTAACCTATAAGGCTCAGTTGCAAAACCTGTAACCAGAATCTACACTTTTCAGTAGTGCATCCCTGTTTGGCTATTTTGTGACCCCCAGAGACACAGGACTCCCTGGTGTTTTCTTATATTGGGATCATGAGCGGCAAGCCATAAACAAGACCTGGTGCGCACATGGGCACAATTTCTCGACCTTGGTGGTATTGCATTGGTGGTGTTTTATTGATGGTATTTCATTGGTGGTAGGGGCTCAGAATAGACTTACCAGGTCACCTGGAAACTGTAATACGGGGAATCGGCTCCTTAGGACTTGCCCCAGTTCACTATTTTTGGTGTAGTTGCTTTTTACCGTCGGCAGTAGTAAAAAAAAACTCCTTAAGCTTTGTGCCTGTCTATATGCCATCACAAGTGACTTGAACTCACAACAAACCGACCAAAGCTGATCCAATTCTCTTCAGGTACTTTATAAGCAATTTGGGTTTGAGTAATACAAAACGACATGTGCAATGCAATGAGTTCATTATGACATTTTCTGCAATACAGAAATGAAAGTGCACATTGCTATTTCATATTTTCCCTTTTGCAGTGATAACCAATTCTATTCTTCAAACTAAAACATAACTACATGCCTATTTCATAGTAATGCTTCCCCTGCAATAGTTTTTTTTCCCCACAATGAATTTCAATCACCCTTTTAGTGGTAGTTGGCCCAAACTCTGCTATCTTTGGCCATGAAAGTTAGCATTTGTCTTGGCAGCTTAAAGCCTTCAGTTATGTTTGAAATATGCTTCCTGGATGGTGAAGAAAAACACATAAAAATAGCTATCAATGTTCGTAATTGTAAAAAGCTACAGACACCTCACTTGTACTTTTATGCTCACCTAAAGAATGCTTGAAACATTCACACCAGCAGACTTGGCGAGGAATAATTTCAGTGCGTCCTTGATCTTAGCATGGCTGTCTCACCCCAGCACACACTCCTTCCTCATCAGCAGGACAAACCCAGCAAGACACCCGCCAGATCCTCAGTCAGCAAGTCCTACGAGAGACATCCCATTACTCTCTCAGCTACTTCCCTTTTTAAGGTCTCTCTGTGATTTCGCCC
This sequence comes from Ambystoma mexicanum, assembly GCF_040938575.1. Taxonomy (NCBI): domain Eukaryota; kingdom Metazoa; phylum Chordata; class Amphibia; order Caudata; family Ambystomatidae; genus Ambystoma; species Ambystoma mexicanum. Next base: position 1,250,152,615 of record NC_090927.1, on the reverse strand, counting down.
TTGATGTACGTTTTCCTACAGAAAGTGTAAGAATTATCTGCCCCTGACTGTGATGTCGCATACCAATCAGACACCACCCCCCGATTGGCCAAACCTCTAGAAGGTTCCAGAGAAACACGTGTTTTGCCTGTGCCCTCTCCACCAAGATTCAAGGCAGCAAACAGATGCCAAAAAGTTACATTTCTCTATGCTCGCTTCCTGCAGCAGAACGCGAACAATGGAGCTACTTTGAGTAACGTGGCTTCTCACATTCCACATCTTCATTGCAGAAGCAGCTTTACTTCTTGCATTTTTCAAGCAACGCTGTACAGCTGTGTTTGCGAGCACATGAATTGGGCCTCTTTGTACCCATACTCTGCACCAATGTTTTGCGCCAATATGCTATGGACTGAGCTGTAAATATTAGCAAGGGTTTAGGCGATTAGTAGGTTAGGGGTTAATAATTGTTAATCTCATGCTTCATTGCAACTCAGTCCATGCTATACCATGGTGTGGCGCTATGCTATGGTGTGGCCATCATGCAAAGCTCGGTTCAAAACCCTTTTTTCTTATTGTCTTTTATGATGAAATTCGGAGTACTGACTCACGCCAGATGCACATCAGTCTGCCCCCACTGAAATTCGGAGCCCCATTTTCCCTGCATACTCCAGTATGTTTTCAATGGAAGCACTTCAACTGGAATATACACTTTTCAGATTTACTTCTTCCACAATACCCTGTGCTGGGCTACTGGAAGGCCTGAACTGGAATCTACAATTATTAGCACTGTAGTCCACCAGGAGTCTCGGAACTTGTTTACTTCATCCTGCCTACATTCAGAAGGAAAAGTGAGCACTTAACTTTGGAAGCACCATTTGCTTTATTTCTGGGGTTTCCTTTTTATTACGGCAGTGAATTCCCCTCCTCATTTCATGCCCTACACTCTTCCAGGACCATTGGGTCTCCAGGCATGGTGATTGACCACTTAAGAGTAGCATATACTTTCACTGAAGAAAGCCGATCCAGGTACCTCGAGGAACCTTTTTCTAATCCATCTTTATAGCATCCAGAAGGCAAAGTGAGCCTTACAGTCTAGAACACTAATTGAAGCAAAGGCCTGATTCCCCTCCTTTTTCCCACCCCTACCACTCTCTGAATCAACTTGGCTCTCCATGTGTACCAATTGGCCACTTAGGGGTCGCCTGACCTACATCTTTTTCCCACCTATGTCTGCAAAGCTGTTGTCCCAGCATAGCAGTTGAAGAGCAGAGGCCAAGGAAGAGAACTCTTTTAGACCCATTGACCGTGTCACCCATGCCCTGTCTTGCAACCCCCGGCCGTGGATACAAATGCTAATTGACCGAGCCCAGGTGTCCTATCTGTCAACCGTAATATTGCTCCTAAACTGTTCCAAAGCTCAGGTTTTACTCGTATGTGTCTCTCACCACCCCTACACTGTAAATTTGCTTGATCTATCCCGCCACCTACAGTAGAAGGGTTTGTTACATTGACTATAATATTTTGACTGCCCGCCAAGGTCTCAACTGCTTGTACCCCTCACTAACCCACTCAGACTTTAACTAACCCAGATATACCACACACGTCAACTGTTACTTGCACAAAACTAAGTCCCCCTCCCAATACTCACTAAAACCATCAGATCTCTACCACCAACTTATCAGCACTACATCCCCATGATTTATGGTTCATGTCTCTTGGAAGATCTGAAATTCCAATATGCACCATTGAGCCTTCCTGGTACTGTGATTTTTGATATCCTGCAACCCTCATTGCACTGTAGTGGTCGACTGAAGGGCCTGGGATCACTATTTTTTTAAACCTTCCAGGTTTTGTCCCAATCCCACTGGATAACATGCAGCAGAAATGACATCTCTTAACAAGTGTACAGTGACATAACTTACAACTGTAAGCTGCACAGCTTACAGTTTGTCTCACTATGTGAGAGAGGGTATGCCCAGACGTGGGTCCCTTGCTCGCTGCACCATAGGGAACCAAGCTGCACCTCACTGAGGAGGCCCAACAAGGCCGAAACATGTCTGGGGTTGCTTGTGTTTCCATGCAGAGGGGACTTGGCCTAGCAGTTCAGGCTGGGCTGCTACCATTGGTGGCAGTACCTGACTGATTTGCATATGGCTGGACCCCTTTTGCAATGGCGTAGACAGGCTAAAAAACGGTGGTGTGGATGGTTGCCCAGAGCAATGCCAGTGGTTCCGATTCATTCAAAACCTTCCACCCATCACTTTTGTGCTTACAATCTCTTAACAAGTATCGATCATGCATTATGGAGAAAAATCTTTCACCCCCAACGGTTTCCAGATTTTCACTGGCTTCTTCTTGCCTACTAAATTAAATCCCACAGATCATTGGACAACCAAGGGTCTTACCAAAATCAAGAAACTCATCAGGGCCTAGGAACCTTAAAGATTTCTCTGCTCGACCACTTCTGCCCTTCCTTTTGATACATTTTCAAAACATCTGTGAGGCCAGTGTTTTGCTGTCCATCCTGCCTGTTGGACCCCTACCATACCTGCTTCGGCACAGACAATTACACCTACTTCAGACTCTCCCCAAAACCTTTTTCTTCTCGCACTAATTTCCCCTTTCTTCCAACCGTTGCTTCTCGGCTCCCTCATTCTCAGTGATCATTAGATTGCATGGATGTGCTACAAAAACCTAAAATAAATCATTTTAAGCATTTTCCAATTAAATCATTGTGTCCTGGAGGGTGAAATTCCTGCACAGGTGCTCTGTAATCTTGCAAAGTGGTTTCTCAATCGGAGCTAGTCATCTGAATCATAATAATTTCAGACTTGTTTTGTTTTTTACTTCCTGTGTTTGTGGAGCTGTTTTATGACTTTTTGCTAACCTGTGCATTTTAAAATGGTTGTAAAAGCTTAGTTTTAAAAGCTGCTGTTTTCGACTTAAGACTGGAGACTGCATTTTGGACAATCCAGGTTAATGTGGCTGTATTGAGTTTTTTCATCAATCAAGACTTTACCAGTATTACTCGTTTACTGTGAAAGGGGCCCTTAGGGGACCCCGACGTCTATGGAAACAAGGCGGGTCACCACACACGATAGAGACGCCAGACACGAGGTTGTATTCCCAAAGCTAGGGTTTTATTGCAAAGCAAAAGTCTCAGTTGGCCAACTCGGTCTCACGCCCCGCGACGTGTATCTCTAGACCTCGAGGGACGCAAGAGAGTGAATTACGTACATTAGTTACATATATACAAAATGCATATCAAACAATCAGCTATGACATGTTTAACACCCCCCCCTTTTATTGGTTTTCTTTGAACTTGGTGTGATGATGGACATCTCCGACCACTATGACACCTTCAAACATCTATTCTAGTAACAATTTGCAATTTGTGAGTGCGAAGGCATCTTTCGGTTATTGAATAGAACACAGCGCTTCTGTTCTTGGAAGCGAACTACATACGGGGGGGAGGAGTTGCATTTCGGACCTTGCTATCTATCAGGTGCTATACGCGTCCTGGGAGCCGACATGCTCTAGCGGGCTCAGCAAAGGGGGGGCGTTAGAAAAGCATAATTCAAGCCTTTAGCAGTATTGTTCTAACATATTCTACCATATAACGAGACTGGCTGGCAGCTGTGAAATGATTAAATGCCCTGCAGCTCTGCGTCAAGGCTGCATTCGGCAGGGGGCCGGGCATTCTTCCTGGCGCTGCCTATGTTTGTGTTTCAGCGAACTCTTGTTATCCTTACGGCCCTGTGGCCTTGTCCTTTTCACATACAGACAACAATGTTTCACAGTCGAGCAGTATAAGCGGAAAATATACTGCAAAGCAATAGGAACAGAAAGCAATGAGCAATGGTTAGAAAACAAAATGGCGATTCTTGTTACATCAAAATGGCCGCTCATTGGCAAACTCGAATACCTATATTCTGTCATATCGTGCATGAGACGGTTGGCCCACGGCCACCAAAATGCGTTTACGGTCTCAAAGTAGAGGTATCCGTATTTCTAGACTTACAACTGCTTGGGCGTGGGTAAGGATAATTAATTATGTACGGGAATATTGGGGGTGGGGGGTCTCTTGCACGAAACTTAGTTTTGATGGCATGCTTAACCCTCAGAAAATCATGCTGATTCCTTGTGATCTACTGGTTGGTGTGACAAGATCACAGGGGAAAGGCTACAAGATGGGGACTGGCAAACTCTGAGGGCCCAGAACCATTGCCCACAATGTAATGTTGGCCCCAGAGGATACATAAGAAGCCCCAGGTGCCCCGTCCCATTCCTTCGCTAGCCTCATTTGCAAAACTGCTAATGATGCCTGAGACCTACAAATGATAACTTAGGGTTGGAAATGAAAAGCATGTGAACTGCAGGGCAAGCAGCCTGTGGTTGTGAGGCTATGTGTGTCATGTGGCATCTCTAGCAAATGTCACTTAACTGTAAACCGGCCCTCTTTGTAACCTTCCCGCATCAAGCTCTGTTTGGGTGCACTAGCTCAGCGGAGGCCAGACATTCTGTTGTGATTAAAACTATATTTCAACACAAAGCCATAAAAGCACATGAATAAATAAACAACATATTTCCAAATTGAAATGCAATTAACTATTTTTTTTAAATGCCACCCAAACATTTAAAACATTTTCATCAGTGTGCATTCATTATAATTGAGATTGTCACACTTCTAAATCTAAGATTTAATCTCATTAGTAGCAGGCAAGCGGGGGAACTATAAAACGGACACCACTGTTAGTTTGAGTTTATCCTGTGGCAACCGCATTTATGCTTACCCCTACTCTCTACTTGACCATGCTTTAATGTGTCTAAGATTCAACAACAAGACTACCAAAGAGCAACGCTGCTTGTGTAGACTTTAGTCCATACTTCTGAAGACATGTTGGTCTTCTAAAAGTTGTGTACTGGGGGCAGTTGAAAAGAAAATATTGAGTTGTTTCTACATAGTTTCAGCAGAAGGAGAGAGATCACAGTATGCTATACCACAATTTTTTTGTGAAGGATGCTGGGAAAATGCCTGGTTACAGCTTGGCAGGGTAACTAGCCATTTGCCAACCAAACGTCTATTTTGTGCAGGAGGTATGACTGGCCAATTTAACTACTGCAACATGAATCATTGATTTTGCTCTGTAAGACTGACATGTTCTGAGGTTAATGATGACAATGTTAATGATGTGAACCGTGATTGTCTAATGGCTGTGTAGGCCTTGACATGTGATCTGCACCCCCCAAACTCTGGAGTGACATTGATTTTTCATTTTAAAACTTTGGCAAGCCATGTCGAAAATAGTTTGTAGATATGAGACATCCTACATCAGGACATGGGTAAAATCTTCCAATCGTCGGGGGGCAATGAAAGTGTTGGTGACAGCCCCCAGTAGTGCAGTAATTCAAAAAGCAAGTGTCTATGCAAAAACCTTGAGATTTGTGTCCCCGTGCTCAGGAGGGGTAATCAGGTTCCCAGTTGGATAGGCTCTGGCTGGTGAGGAAGGTAGGCATGAGCAGCTATGCAAAAGACAGAGTATGTGAATAACACATTCTAAACAAGGAATAACCGAATGACTAATTGTTCATTTGTCCATTTGTTTTTATGTTTACGTTAATGGTTATTATATTCAGTAATTGTTAAGCTACGAAATTTGGAATATGGAAAGGTTTACCATAAGCAGCAAATATTTTGCACGCTATGAAGAGAAGAAAAAATAAATTCATATAGCTAAGCCTGTTTATTAGTCAACCCTCAAACAACTAAGAATCAGTGAAATATTGACATCTTTAAGCTGGTTTAAAATCCATACACAGGTCACCAAAACAAAGGCAGTGAGAAAACCACGGCAGTTCAACCTATAAATAGCCCCAATATAAGTCAATAGGAGGAACATGGGTCAGGAAAAGGTACATACATTAAGTTATAGTATTTATATAGCAATAGGCATCTTTTGGTCAGCATTATCCTCATTCGTTTTTTGCCAGACATTCTCTTTGTAATATCTCCGGTACCATTTGAGGGGGCAGAAGAAACTGTTTTAAAACACAGGTAACAAAAACCTCCATTTTGTCAGGAAAAAGTATATTAATAATTCAAACTTAGACAATTCATAATTGGGCTGTTCCACAGATAAAGGGACAATATTAGGAAATCCAGAGAAAAATACCCATGTCCATGTTTGGAAAATATTATTTGAACAAATTGCCTATTCCCTGAAGACTGTCCATTGAGTTACAATTCAGATACATGTGTGGGTTCCCATTAATGATAATGAAAAGTACAGTGAAACTAGGGCCATTGATGGGGTAAATATGTTGGATGCAATATGTGCTCAAGGGACAATTTATAATATTTTCCATATGAATGGTTTATGTATTGATGAAATCAATTTCTCATTAAATGTTTTATAGAGGTTTATTGATGAACACATGGATATACATATTATGTAAATTATTAATGTCTTTCTTTTGAATTCTTGTAATAAATTATTATTTATTTAAACAACTAAATATATATTGTAGCAAAATCTGCAAAGCATAGTCCTTTGTAAAAGAAACCACATTAAAGAGAAGGTCTGTACAGCACTCTATTGCCTCCTGCGTAGTTTTGTGCTTTATGAATCCCATGTGTTCATTCAAATTGGAAGTTACTTTGAAGGCATTCCCATTTACCAAATTCCTTGTAACTAGAACTTCACTTGGGCCCCAGTTCCGGTTAGGTTTTAATTCCAGCAAGTTAATAATTGTCAGCAAGCCAATATTCAAGAAAGGAGACAAAAAGGACCCGATAAATTACAGACCAATTGCGCTCCTGGATGTCATAGGTAAAGTGTTTGGCTCAATGCTTCTCGATCGCTTCAAGATCTGGATGGAGGAATCACCCTGTAACGATCCACTCCAAACGGGATTCAAAAGAAATCTGGGCACGACAGCCAACATTCTAATGCTAAACATGCTGAAAAACAGAGTACTGGAAGGAGGAACGAGAATCTTTGTGGCGTTCATCGATCTGACACAAGCATTCGACCGGATAGACAGCGCCCGCCTATGGTCCAAACTTGAAACCTGGGACTTTCCACCGTCTATATTAAACCCGATTAAGGCACTATACACTGATACCTCAATACGCATCCGACTTGATCAAAACGGCCTTTTATCATCACCCATCCCAACAGCGAGAGGAGTGAAGCAGGGGTGCCCGCTGGCCCCGGCCCTGTTTCTGGCATTCATTGGTGACATCCAAAACGAGGATCCAAAAATTCGAGCATTTCCCCCAAAAATCTGCAAGATCCCGATAACACGATTGCTTTATGCAGACGACTTGGTCCTAATGGATCACACACCAACTGGTCTGCAGCGCCAACTGACAAAGCTTCAAGGGTATATGCAAGAAAACAAACTGGAAATAAACGCAAAGAAAACAAAATTCTTAGTACTGGAAAAAGCGACCAGGAAAACAGAAAAACTGAAACTAACTTTGGAAGGATCACTGATCGAGCGAGTGTTCGACTTCAAATACTTAGGAGTAACCCTAGACTCCTCTTCGCAAGACAAAGCCATGCAATCGGTCCTGATGTCCAAAGCCAACAAATTGGCAGCCCAAGCTAGGGCCATAGATAAAAAGTTTGGAAGATTCTCACTGATCCCTGTGCTAGAACACTATAAGAAAAAGGTGATGCCGACATTAACATATGGGGGAGATGCTATGATGAACTTACCACGATCCATTTGGACAAAAATTGAGGCAACGTTTTGGCGAAAAGTCCTCAGACTCCCAAACTCGACCCCAATAGCCTCAATCCGACGAGAGCTTAGCTTACCCTCTCTCAGAAGTTCAGTCTCACAATCGTCTCTAAGACTGTTCAGGAAACGCCGGATGGCTGAGCCACCATCAATATACTTTCTCATCAATCTCGAAATAGAAAGGAATACAAGCAAATCCCTTAAAAAATGGAAAGAAGAAAACTTCAGCTTGCTAGAACAGGTCAATGCAGACGAAGAACTAATAAAGTACCCAAAGAGAACCTTTACCAAAATCAAAGAACTCGACTGGATAAACACCCTGGAGACAGCAGGAAAAAATAAATTAACCTTACACCTGCCTCCAAACACGAAAAAACTCCATGAACTCCAGGAATATATAAAGAAGTTTCCATCCAGGAAAGGGAGAGACATGCTGATGAGAGCCCGTTTAAATGTCTTGCAGACAAATGAGATCTTGTCAATTAGAGGCCAGTCGGGAAACAACAGTTGTCGATTTTGTGAGATACAAGAAAAGGAAACAATCCGCCACTTGCTCCTAAAATGTGCCTCAAACCAACATATAAGAAGTCGATACTTAAAATCAACCTTCACAGATTTCATCATAGAGGACGGAGAAATATGTTGGTCTCGTTTGATTGGAGGCGACAAAACATCATGGCAAATAGCATCCTATAAAATCTTGGAAGCCATAAACTGGCCGACAAAGGCTTATTTTTAGAGAGCTGTTCTCATTTTCTTTCTTTTTTCTTCTTTCCGTCACGATCACAGACAAAAGACAGAAACCTCAAATTTTGTAAAAATCTTTTGATTAAATACAAATAAAATAAAAAAAAAAAAAAAAAAAAAAATAATTGTCAAACTAAGATCAGTGGTTTGTAGTGGTTCTATAAGGATTCACATTGGTGTTCTTTGGTCCGTCACAATGTTTAATTTTTTTTTTTTACACACCACATTGCAAAGAAAACTCAAGTTAATAACTTAATTCTTCCTTCTTTACTACCCTGAAAATGTTGCTGGCTAAGGTTTAACATATTGTGTAGGAAAGAGATCTGAGCGCCTATGTTAAAGAGTTGATCATCTACTAAAAATGGGCACATAAGTTGATCCATTCTCCAATACTTTGACAAAATACTTGCAAACATTTTTGTTGCTACTTTATTCCACTTCCATTTTGTGTCACCAAGAAAACTGATATCCTTTATTTAGGCATTTTTTGTTCAGATGTGAAAAATGATGCAACATTTAGAATACTTTTGTTTATTTGTGTTTCCCTGTTTTTGCCTAGATGAGAAACATGAGATTATCAGACTTCATTGAGTCACTGAAGAAGATAAAGAGCAGTGTGAGCCCTTCAACTCTAGATGCATACGTCCGTTGGAACAAGGACTTTGGTGACACAACAGTTTAAATTATGACCAACCATAACTCAAGATGAGTGGATTAAAGCCGCCCTTGATGGCAACATCTACTGTACCTGAGCAGTTGATACGAAGTTCTACTGACATTTGTAGCACTTCAAAACTCTTTATCGGAAGACAAATATAAGTGCACTAAATCCTGATGAACTGAATAAGAAAAGTCTAATTAAAATAAAGTATACAGTCTGAAAACAATATGCTGATCAAGGCCTCTCTGCCTTAAGAGTTGCTGTTAACTTAACCGTCATCACTGTAAGGGAAAACAGCATTACAAACTGGCAGAAAGCACAACACCTCTGCAGGCATGTAATTATGAATACATATGAAAAGTATGTATTTTAGTAGGTGAAGTTTTCTAATGGCACGACTGTTTGACGACCTGTGCCTTGAGTATTTGTTTTGCTTTTCTTGCTTGTATTTTTATGTTTTTCATCCTTTCCTGATCATTTCTTACCTGTAATTAGATTTTGTACGTTTATATCTTATCTTTGAATGAGGAAACCAAGGCTGGAGTCAAATTGCTTATGTGCCAAATAAAACATTTTCTAACATGAAAAGTTAATTATTTACATTGGATGGTATGAAGCAGCTGGTCTGTTTTAACACATGATCCTCTCTGCCTTGAGTTAGTTTTTTGGATTATTTTTATTCAAATGAGTCTTTCACGCCACTATTGTGGGGGGAAATTTAACAGCCCTAATGTTGGGGTACATGTAAGGGGACTCTTGTTGATCATATACAATTTCTCAATTTCTAAACCAAATTACAGAGAACTAGAAGTCTTAAACGTAACACAATTTTATGTGCATGACTTTTTAGCATCAGTTGTGTTTGTAAATCTTTTTGAAAGCAAAATAAAATTATTTCCGCATGTACCAGTAGTAGTAAATTATAGAATTCATATAGTTTGTTTTAGATGTTCAGCTCCTACATAATCTTTGATTTTTTATTTGGTTGCGGTACTACTTTCAAAACAGTGAGTTGACAGATTTGAATGTAGAACACTGTTTAACATGTTCACAATTTGATTCAGACATTTACAGTTGATGGACCATATTCAAGACTAAACCCACTATTCCAAAAGATGTACTATTGCCCCAAATTAAATGACAATCCAAGTGTTTTAGCTTTCATCTGTTAGATAGAAAACACGTTGCAGACTCATTCCATCTATTGGTTTGGTTCGAAGTAGTTTTGAAACACAAGCAGGAGTGGTTCTCAAAGTCCTGACCTCAAGCACAACAAACACACCAGTTGTTTTAAGATAACAAGTCACATGCCCCAAAAACTCAAGAGGTACTCCTGTGAGTAGTCTAGAAACTGAAGGTTCTGCAGAGAGAAGCACAGGGTCTGAATTTGAACCATGGTTTCTGGCTTCAAATCTGGCGTAGAAGCCGGATGCTGAGGGGGCAAATGGCGGCCGTTGCAATCCTGTAGTGACTGGAGAGCTGTTGACTTGCTTCTGGGCAGGGAGGAGGAGAAAGATTTGTATTGACTCAAGTAAATCCCTGAAAGGGGAGACTTGCAGAGGGGTTATGGGAGCTGTCCCCATTATCTTGAATCCAGTAGTGAGTCATAGGATGCTCACCAAGTCTCTGTTGTATCAGACTCATTTGGTTGATAACCAAGTGTTGGCGGCCCAGGGACCCCCAGTGGTGGAACCAAGACTCAACAGTTTAAAGTTTTCCTGTTTGTAGTGTTTTGGGAATATTTTTGCTGAGGGGGAGAGGGAAAGGGACTCAGCAAGGTCTGTTATAAGGATTACATACGAATTTCATTACAGTTTACGCTACAGAGGGAGGAAAGCGAGGGGAGGAGTCTGGTGGGGAATTTGGGATGAACATGGCTTGCAAAGAATCATATTGGGTGTTTGTTTCAATTCTACATCTTGACACAAAATATCAGGGAACTTAATTTCCCAGTTAAGCGAAAGAAGGTGGAACATTACCTTCAAAATTGTAAAAAAAAAAAAAAACGGATCTGATCGCTTTAGAAGAAATACACATTCACAAAAATGACAGGCAAAAAGTGAAGACCTTATTCCTGCATGTTTCATGCCAACATATCCAATACAATTAGTGGGTTACTTATTGTTCTCAGGAACAACTTGGCGTTCACAGAATTAAAAGTGAAAGAGATGGGGGGGGGGCCTTAATATTTATCTGCAGACAGCCTGGCCACCTACAACTCACTATTGCATCAATATACACGCCAAATACAGGACAAGATAGTTTTGTGATAAAGGTCATTGGAGAATTTCGAGATTTTGCAATGGGGGAAATAATTCTCATCAGAGACTTTAATCTGGCCTGGTCCACGACCCTCGACGGGTGTTTGGGACAGAGCTAGAGGAATTGGGATTGCGACGGAACGTCTGCTCAAAGCAATGGATAGGACGCATCTCGGGGACACCTGGAGAATAATACATGGGTAGGAATAAGAATACATGTTCTTTTCTCTGGAGTGCACCACACATGCTTCAGAATAGATTATATTTGGATGACCCCCTCCGCCCCCATCCTGATGGGTAGGGTAGTATAAACGGACATCACTATCTCATGTCATGTCAGGATTCGTCTCCCACATTGAACTAGCGGGGTGTGGAGGTGGAGCTTCCCTGGAGAACTCAAAGATCGAAGAATTTTAACTGAGGAAATAAAGTGGAAAATGTCTACCTACTTTGAAGACAAGCCCTCAACTCGTAGGGAGTCACTTGGGACGCTTTTGAAGCAGTGATTATATGGGGAATTAATCTCCCTAAAGTCTAAAAGGGAGAGGCAGTTAAGATGATTGGAACAGACCTTTGAAGCACTGAGGAATAGAGGAAAGGCCATGGCAGAACGTCAAACTAAAGTTAATAATAAGGCTTATGGTGCTGACAGCAGGGCAGCTGGAGCTTTTATGAACAAAAGGGCAGAGAATGCCCTCCTAGGTATGAGTCAACTTTACTAGATAAGGGGAACAAACCTCAGACTGCTGGAAAGAGCCCTGCATGAACGGAAATCATCTAGGGTAATTAGGGAGATGGTAGACAAGTCACTCCGAGGGGGCAGTTATGGCTAGATGTGTTAAATATTATACAGCACTATAAGCCTCTGACGCGCCCTTGAGCGAATCCCAAATAAATGATTTAAATTCATTGCCTCTCACACAGATAACATTAGAAGACAAGGAAAAGCTGTAAAATGAAATAACTCAACAGGAGGTACTTTCAGTGATTGGGTAGCTACCGATTTAATAAAACCCCAGGTCCGGAAGGCTTTCCTGCCTTGTTTTATGAAACATTCAAAGTTATACTGGCCTCCAACTCATTTTGGACCCAAGAAAGAATTACCCCTTCAATCGAGGAAGCAAAAATTATCATAATTACAAAACCACAAAAAGATCAGACTAAATGGGGATTTTACTGTCCTATCGCTTTGATAAACATTGACACTAAAATGTATGCTGAAATCCTGGCTAACAGACTAGATGGTCTCCTACCAGGACTTGAAGCAGAGGATCAATCCGGTTTTGTGAGCGGAAGGCAAACTTTCGACAAATCCAGAGCTGCACACCTTATTGAAAAGTACTGTATGGCCAATTCCCCTGCGGTTCTGCTCTCTTTAGACATCAAAAAGGCTTTTGGTTATTTCAAATGGTCTTTTGTCTTTGCCATTTTTAGTAAAGATGGGGTTTGGAGAGGGTTTCCCTAAAAGGGTGCGTGCCAGTTGCGTCACTCCAACAACCTGATTGGTAATAAGTGAACATCTCTGACAGGATTCAACTTCAGAGAGGAACAAAAGAAGGTTGCTCCCTGTTCCCTCTTTTGTTTGTGATATTTCTAGAGCCCCTTTTGATCTGACTTAAGGAGGTAGACAATGTCAGAGGGATACAGAGATAATCTCTTTCACAGACGACATACTCCTGGCCCTGTCGGACCCATCTCCTCTTTAGTTGTGTTTCAAACAGAATTGGAACCATATCAGAGGGTAGTGAGGTTGAAGGTCTACTTTGACAAGTCTGAGATTGTTAATCTGCCTTTGCAGTGGTAGGACCTCCAATAGTCGAACAGTTCTCCTTTCAGATGGCCCACAGGGAGAATATAGTGCCTGGGAATTAGTCTTTAGACTCACTTTACATGGCCAATTATACATAGCTCCTCCGTGACATAAGAGAATGATCTCAATAGATGGTGTCCCTTGACTATCTCTGGGCTGGAAAGGATAGCAACAATCAAAAAGTCAATTCTTCCACAGTTAGTCTATTTCCATGCCCTCCCAATCCAACTTCCCAACTCTTTTTTTAAAGAGTTATAAAAAAATATCCTGCAACTTCCTCTGGAAAAACAAGAGGCCTAGAATATCCTGCATGGTCTTAATGACCACAGAAACAAAGGTGGCTTGTCCTGCCTAAATTTCTAAGCATATTATGAAGCAGCTTAAATCCATGTCTTCAGAGAATGGCTTATCAACCCCAACAAAGATGACGATCGAGGGTATCCCCCTACACCCAAGGTATTGTGGCTTCCCAAATCTGACGGGCCCAAAAATAAGTATTTTAGCCAAATTGAGAAACTGGTCTGGGCTGTTTATTCAGCAAATGCCACATATCTACCTTTCCCTATCTTTTCACACCAATGTTTAAGAATGCACAATTCACACCAGGCCTTGACAACCCAGCCTTTATAAAATGGCAAGAAGCAGGCTGCAAACGAGTGATGGATTTATATGTGGGCCCTAGTAGCAGATCATTCATGAACTATAGGAGGTCTTCCATCTATCGGAAGGCGATCGCCACTGATAATATCAGCTGAGAAGCTTTCAAATCCCTAGATTAAGGCTGCAGCTACCAGGAATTTACACCACTAGAGAAATGTATTCTAACTCAGTCAGGCTCCAAACACCCAATTTCTTCTTTATACAGCAGTCATGGAGGGGATCCCAGATGTCCAATTACACTACACCACAAAATGGGGACACCCTTACCATTCGGAGTGCCTCCAGGGAACAATGGGAAAGGTTATGGAAAGACATTCCGAAATATTAGGGAAATATGGTAGAAGGTGATGTTGCAATGGCGCAACATTCCTGCTAGACTTCATGAAATGTACACACACACACATCAACCAATTGTTTGCTGGAGTGTGGAGAGCATGGGAATTGGTGACATATCTGATGGACCTGCCCGAATCTTCAGGAAATTTGGGATGCTTTGCGATCTTTAATGAAAAGGGTGTTCGACTACCCTCTGCTGAATAAGATTACTTTCTACCTACTAGTTATGTGGCTCTGAGAACAATCTTGGCTCCCTAAAGCAGATAGGAAAGCCGCAGTGATCCTCTTGGCAGCTGCCGGGCTACTCATTGCTCAGAACTGGAAAAGTAGCCGAATACCTTCAATCCACGATTTGCTTCAGAAAGGGTGGATTTTTTGGTGGTAGAGTGGATCATCTACGCACTTCAAAACAAAGATGGAGAATTTTGTCAGGATTGGGCAAATATTGTAGCCTTTCTCAAAGATTGAGACTACTTGATATGAACAAAGTTCAAATACCTCTAATTGCACTTTCCTTACATATTGCTGTCTTCGAGTCCTCAGAGGGTTTGGGGATAGTGGTGGAATTTTGTAGTGTACCCTACATTTTAATTTTCTGTAGTCTTTTGTTTGCTTAAGATTCCCATGTGTTATGTTTATAATCCTAAAAGCAATAAAAACAAAGTTCAAAAAAAGGTAGGTCATTATGTCGATAAGTCGCATTTTGATTGACTGTATTCATATTTATTTTGTGTGGATAACCTGGAAACATGGGAAAATATTTGGCTCTCAATGACTAGCCTAGTAGATCTACTTAGACGCTTACAACAAATCCTGGACTCTAAATGAATTAATCTTAATTTTCCACTTTCTTGCCCCACTAAAAGTTCACTTAAGAAGCCAGCTGCTCTTCATTTTTTCCTACCAACAGCCACACCAAGGAAATCAAAAATTCAGAAGGCGTCATGTGGCTTATGCAAGCTGATTTTAAAAATTGTGTTCATTGAAGTGCTGTGTAGAAATAAATTGAGGTTTGGGACAAACACGTCCTTCAACCACTGTTTTCTGATAAACATGTTCACTTTGTGGGTCTTAAGTGAGGACCTTGTATATTTTTTAGGCATGCTCCTGAAATTAGCAATCATACACACCACTAAATTCAGTAAACCACACACATAACCTGCCTCACCAACACAAACACAGAACACGCCTACAAAACACGGTCTACACATAATCCCCATACCCACACACTATATAAAATACTGCACGAGGATTAGCCCATACATTTCTAAATCAATCGTACTGCATCTACACAAAAAACTCATGCAGAAAATTCACCTACGTAGCACTAGATGTGCTCAAATCTACCAATATTTAACACACAGCAAGAAACTGTCGCTGGTCTGCTCTCACACAACCCCAGACCAAACAGTGCAAACATAAACCAAAAAATATGCAGCCAACACATTACATCCACTCCCAACCACACAAGAACACTTATATGGGAATTCACTCTAACACATCCCAGCTACACTCAACTCTTTGACCACACTAAGAAATGTGATCAGGTTGGTTTAGGTGGCAGTCAGAAGCAATGCATACTACACTACACATTGCCTACATTAATCTCTTAATACCAGACTCTACTGCCATGCCAACTTCCCTGCATACAGGATAAAACCTTGCTTCCTGTGCTTATACTCTTGATTCTAATGGATACAATCCTCACTCTGGTTCCTCATCTAATGAAATCCCCTTTAAATGTAGTCTGCTCTAGAAAATGTTTTAGCTTCCCACCAGGTGGCACTGTACAACTTCGAAAACTGCTCCATCACGGTTCCTTGGCTCCCTTTTGCTATGAAAGTGATGTCATCCATGTTTATATGTGTATATATAATATATCTGAGGCTTGTGGATCTGCTTACAATCACATGCTGTGTAAAGTCTAACATCTAGTGGTTGGTGCCGAGTACTACATTTATTTTCAATTTTGAAAAGAAACCTTGATGGGGCGTTTCTGTAATGGTATCCCTACTGTGACATGTACTGTACCGTGATTATTCTTTTTGTTTTTTTCTTTGACATTGGATTGGTCACACGTTTTGGAGCTCGGCAAAATAGTACTCTTGCACGTGATTGAGTGTAATATCGATACTTCTCTTTTACCATCTTCTCGACCATCATTGCTGATACATCTCCAAGGAGCACTAGGATCATATCATCGTACGTGGCGGACAGCAGCTTTAGTGTTCATCTTCAGCCTACACAGTAGGGGAGAGCGGGGGAAGACACTTAGAATGTTATAGTTAGAGGAGAATGTCTCCATACATTGCCCCATTAATTATTTTAATCTTGCTGTCCACCAGCTTTCACCATGGAAAATGCCATATGTTAATTGTCCCATATGTAACAAAACGTTTTGATGGAAAAACACATTGTCGTCCTAGAGAAACACCAGGAAGATAAGTGCCAGTTGTGTAAGCTCTTTAAGCCAAAGACGGTCAGTGATCGAAACCCTGGGTGGCATTCGCGATGCAAACTGAAACAATTGAAAATCCCGCCGGTGAGAAGGAATCCACACCAGAACAGAACAGTCCCGGCTTCAAATCAGAAGCCAAAGAGATTTCAGATTGGAAAACAAAGATTCCCGAAGGCAAGTTCCCAGGTCCAAACGGCAGGCATCACGCATGTGCTATGGAAGCTTTTCCTGGCGACAAGGCTAAACACTGTAAACCTGTTCACGGGACAGTTTCAGCGCATTCCACCGGGGCTCTGAGCAAATCAAAGCACGTTGCTTGTGAAATACAGTTTCCCCCAATGACATTTCAATGGATTGCCTTTCTCCTGCAGATTCATCTGATAGATATAGTCCAGCTCTGCTGCTCGGAGAAATCTTTGACAGGGGCTTAGTGGACCTCGACTTGGTCGTCGATGTGTCTTGCTTGGCACTCGATTATCAGCTCCGGACATGGCGTCGGACGTCGTATATATATCACGTCACTACGCCCTGTACCTCGGTTCCTTTTTGCTGCACGCTCGACCCACTGCTCTAAGGAACACAGTGAATCGAGTCTTCGACTAATTTTGATGTATTTTCATCAGATTAGCTCTTTTCATTTCGACCACGAGATGTCTGTGCCTCGGGTTTTAACTGGTGTACCGACTGCCATTTTAATATGTCGGTGACCGTCCCACATGAGATATGCTTGTGGTGCCTCGGCACTGGTCATGACACTGAGTGGTGTGTGTCGTGCACTAAAATGAACCCGAAATCGGTGCCTGTGCGAGCAGCTAAACTCGCGTTGGGCAGACCACCTTCGAAGTCACCTGCACAGTCAACCTTCCTGTCCTCCTGAGGCCGAGACTGAGAGGCCTGCCCCTGGAAAAAATAAAAAGAGAAACGTCGCTGTAAGATGAAGCGGCCCCACTCGAGGAGTCACTCTTCCTTGTTGTCGTCACACAAGAAAAAAAGGCACCGGCAGCACCGAAGAGATTCCCACTCTTCGTTGGAAAGAGATAAGCCATCGGCTGTGCCGACCACTCGACAAAAGTGGGTATAGTTTAAAGTACAAATGCTGGAAATGTTTCAAAAACATTCAGGTGCGTGTGCACCCCCCAAGCAGCAGGCCTCGGAGGCAGCAGCGGTGCACGGTACAGCTAACCCCATGAAAGTCCCGTTGCCGATGCCATCAGCATTGGTGAAGCCTTTGGGCTCGATGCCAAAAAAGATACTGAAACCCTCGATGCCGGGACCTTTCTGCAAACCGCAGGGTTCGGGCACCCCAACGCCTCCTTGGTGCCAAAGCCCTGTTCGTCGCCAACAGTCACCCTATCCGAGCCAAAGGATAAGCCCTCGGTGCCAACCATTGGCGACAGATCTTTTGTCCTGCTCTCCCAGACCAATTTCTTCAGTTCAATGGCATCTAACTTTGGCGCCGATGGCGGAGATGATCAAGGGGACATCGATCCTGTGTACACCGGGATGGGGGCGTCGACTATTTTGGAGACCAAGCTGACCTTTTGGTATTAGCAAAAGGGCTCCACTACGCCAGCGGGCTGGACACATCCCCTGATGTGGAACTACAACCTTACACCCACCCATGCCAAATTTCGGGCACTAGTAGATAGGGTGGTCGTCACCTTAGAGCTGCATGCTGCGGCGGTGCCAGTCCAAGGTCACGATTTGACAGACATCCTGGATGAGAGCCTGGTTACTGAAAGGAATATGCCACTGAACCCAGCGATCGCCGATCCACTTGCCTCTTTGTGGTAGCACCCCTGCTCCATTCCTCTGGTCAGCTCCACCATGACCGGGAAGTACAGGCTGGCAAGAGGAGAACCTCCATTTGTCATCTCACCCTAAGGCCTTGTTTTGCAGGCAGCCACAGCTTCCACCAAACTAGCATCTTCTACCTTGAATCTGCTCCCTTACAGGGAAGGTAAGAGAATTGGTGCTATGGCTTAGAAGGTATTTACGTCTGGCAGCATGGCTGTGAAAGCAGCTTACGTGGCCAGTGGGTTTGCCAAGTATTCTTTTGGCATCTGGTAGGCAGTAGAGCAGGCAACTCGATACATCCCTAAGGGAGAGCTGCGAGACTGCTTCGTACAGCTGGTGTAAGATGGGAAAGAGCTGGCCAGGCAGCTGCTGCAAACTGGCCTGGATGTGCCTGACTTTGTGGGCCGTACAATGGCATCGGCTATAGCATTGAGGAGGCAGGCCTACTTAAGGTCTTCAGGCTTTTCGCCCAAAAAATTCCAAAACAGATTACAGGGCATGCCCTTTGAGGGTGATTTACTTTTCAGTAGAAAGGCCGACAACTCCCTGGAAATATTTAAGGAGTCCAGGATCGCTGCAAAATCGCTGGGCCTAGCTGTGCAGCCGGCCAAACCTGCCTTCAGCTTTGCCTCTAGGGGGAGGGGCTACAGGCATTATGTGCCTTACCTCAGGAAAGCCCAACTCCCGCAGGCAAGGGCAGAAGCATTTCCCATGCTCGGAAGGGGCAGGGAGGCTTCCAAAGGCCAGCAGGCAGGAGCATCTCCACCCATAAAGCCACTCCCACACCTTAACGGTTGGTGGCTAGCAGGAGATTAACTCTGACGCCTGGGCCTGGGATTTCGTGCAGTGGGGCTATTGTCTGCTCTTCTTAGGGAAACCACCGGACAGACCCCCGCCACCTCCAAGCCAACTGGGACAGGACCTCCAGAAAGAACTGCAAGCCCTGTTGTTGAAGGGCACCGTGGAAGAGGTACCTCCTGAGTAGAGCGGATCAGGTTGGTATTTCCAGGTGCCCAAGAAGGGAGGCGGTCTCTGTCCCATTTTAGACCGCATGGACTTGAAAAAGTTCCTGAGGAAAGACAAATTCAAGATGACGTTGAGAGTAATTCTTCATGCTCTCGAATTGCAGGACTCGCTGGCGTCATTGGATATGCAGGATGCTTATTTCCATGTGCCGATACATCGAAAGCACAGGAAGTTCTTGAGTTCCTCATACGAGACAAGCACCATCAGTTCAAGGTGCTTCCCTTTGGGTTGGCCTCCGCTCCAAGGGTCTTGCCCAAGCTTATGGAGGTAGTCGCGGCTCACCTCAGGAGATTAATTCCCGTACCTGAACGACTGGCTGATGTGGGAGAAGTTAGCAGAGTGGGTTTTGTTCCCACCTCGATGAAACCTGCCCGCTACTCACAAGCTGGGCCTCTCCCTGAATTTGGGAGTCCCATGTGACGCCAGTCCAGAGGCTCCAGTTCATCGGGGCAGTCCTAGATATCTGGGTGGGGAAGGCTTCCCCCTCTACCGCCCGATGAAAAAGTCCACAGCATCGCACAGATGGTGAACCAGTTCTGGAATTTAACCCTTTATAATTGCGAAGAGTGAGGAATCATTGAACACCATAGTGGGTAAGTCTTTACCTGGAAGCTCTGTGGCCTTTGTGGTTGAGTATATAATATTTAGGTATTGTTCCTTACTCATATTTGTTGCCTCTTCTCTCTTCCTGCTCGTTTCTCCTGCATCCACACCACCACTTGGGTAATTATGCATTTTTTCATTTTTGAAATTTTGAATATGTATGATGTAACATATTGCCATGTGAATGTTTTGTAGGTTAAATCTAAGTATTAATTTGTTCAAGCCCTATTTTGAGAAAGTCCTTTGATGGCCGAAACACGTCTAAAGCAAGGGCGAGTGTGATAGTAAATAAATTCAAGTAATTGAAATAAGGCGCAATTTCTTGGACTCTCCTTCATGCATGCTATTTGCTCATATATTAGACGTTTTTTTCTGTGGCTTACCATCAGTCCAGTGATCTGCGACAACAATACTGATTATTCTGGGATAACAAGAATTTGTTGCACCTATTTTTCAAGCATCAAGAGTCGCCCAACAGACCAGCTGTAACCCTAAGCCCAGTTCCCTTGTTCTTAACAGTTCTGGAACCACACCGCCCTACCAGCAGCTTCCTTCCTCTGCCTCTTAGGCCTCATGGCCTCCTATATTTTTCTGGTGCCAGAGGCTAGGCTGTGCATGAGATCTCTTCAATGGCTTCTACGAGACAAGTGGTCCCAGTACCTCGGAAATCCTCTCCGATTTCCTAAGGCTATCCAGGTCAATGGTCAGCAACCCTGGAAGGCAGACAGCAGTAATCTCCAGATAAGGTGCGTACCAGGCCTTTTTACGCATGAAAATCTTGTAATACGACCGCTTTATTATTTTCCTGGGTACATTTACGCACAGGTTTAGAGCAGAGGGCAGTGCAGAGGTCAGGTTCCTTTACACAAACCACAACGCTTGTTTTGAATTTTATCTACATGGATGCAAGCTGTGGATAGAAGCCTCTGAAACAGGATGTATTTCTCTGAAGCCTTTCAAAAAAAGAAACTGCACACTGTGATTAAAGGAATGGTTTGTTTGCATTCAGCTTCTGCTTCGTTAATGCTCATGGAGCAAACGGAAGCACTGTGCATATTTATTTTCCTAGAATTTTAGGATTCTATAATTAATAAGATGGAAAACTAAGTTGCAATTGAGAATTAACATTTTGTAACAAATTGTGCTTCTTTTCCAGTGAAAGCAAACCAGTAAGTGCACAATTGTACTTTTCAGAGTTCCTGTACTTTGTGCATAATCATGCAGAGGCAGATAATTTTTTCACTTATAATTTAATTTACACTCTAATTATAAAAAGTGTGTCAAATGATGAGTATGCACGGTCTAGTTTACATCCAGTTAAAATTGCAGTCAATTGGGTACATTACTATAAATGGTCAGTGGCAGAAGAGTCTTTGCTCAAGGGTGAGTGATTGTCATCACAGGTGTTCTAGCCTCTCAAATCTGAAAGACTACAATTAAAACATCCAAAACCTGACTCTCCAGGAAGTGTAAGCGCTGTTCAAAACCAAACAAATGAAAGTTAAATTTGTAATTGAAATAGAAACTCAGCAAAACCTGTCCCAGTGATAATCCAGATGGGTATTTCACTTTATGTAGCGCTTCATACATGGTTGGTCCAACATCTAGGGACTGTGATTATTATACCTCAGTCGATACTCAGTTAACCGACCTGTGAAGGATGTTAGCCAATAAGATGACTCAGCCAGTTGAGCACTCGTTGCTGCAATCTGTGTAATTTGTAGGTTAATGGTTCGAATGCTGGCAAGGCCAACACAGCCTTTCATCCTTTTGAGGTCAATAAAGGAGTACTGACTCAGGTTTGGTAGTAATTGTGATAAATACGTTCTATATACACCACTTTGCCAAAAGCGCTATATAAATAACCATTTGACCATGGGATTTGGTATAGAATTTAGCATGGAGTCCTTGCGTCCCTTTACTGTTGTATCTTAACATTGGCATATCATTTGGTAGTAATAGCTCAGCGAAATGAGGACTTTCATTAAACATCAAAAGTCAATTCTGTTATCGAACCTCAAAACACACGAAACAATTCATGTGCTTTACTATGTAATTGGCTAGGTTTTTGTGTTTTCAACATTTAAATATATACACAAGAGATTAAATGGCCAGACCTTGGAGAAAAAATGAAAGGTGCATTCTGTCACAATGCAGAAAGCTGCCACACTTTAATAATTTCCATACAGTTTTTGCACATGTCGGCTGGATGTCACCATACATTTTTCTCTCTTGCAAAGAAGTCATTTTGACTCGCTTAAAATCACATTTACTCTCAAAGTTTAAATATAGTGAGTAAAATACTCCCACTTCAAAATCTTACCTGGAACACTGGGGGTACCCTTCTGCCCTCTGTGGCATTGGCCCCGAGTGGTCCTGGATGCGTCTCTGAAGGGTTGGGGCACCTACTGTGAGGACTTGCAGGTGAACAACTTTTGGTCAGCAATGAAAGCCAGGTTGCACATCGACAGGCTGGAGTTGCGAGCCATCAGGCTCACCCTGAGAGCGTTCTCCCCATCTGTGAAGGGGGTGCATGTCCTGATTCTGATGGACAATACGGTGGCCATGCACTACCTGAACACGCAAGATGTGCGTTCCCTTCCCCCTCTGCAGAGAGGCGATGCAGCTGTGGTTCTGGCTATTGGCTCTCGGCAGTTCATCAGGTGGACACAGAGAACAGTTTGGCGGATGCTCTGAGCAGGCAGAGCATGGTCTCATACGAGTGGGAAGTGTGCCAGGAAGTCCTAGAGGAGGTGTTCTCTCGCTGGGGTACCCCATCGGTGGACCCGTTTGCCACGTAGTCCTTCAGGAAGTGCAAACAGTTTTGCTCGAGGGAATTCCCAGCGAAAGGTGCACTAGGGGTTTCTGATGGATTGAACCTTCCCTCTCCGCTATGCCTTACCTCCAATTCCTGTCATTCCTTGGGTTCTGAGGAGATTGAAGAGGTTTCAAGCATCCATTATCTTGATCGCCCCAGACTGGGTGAGGAGGACATGTACTCCGACCTTCTGGATCTGACCATCTGCCCACCTCTCTGATTGCCTCGTTGCCCGGATCTCCTAATCTAGTCGGGAGGTCGGGTGCTGTACCCAAACCCATAATCCCTCAACCTACATGCATGGCTCTTGAGAGGGTGTGGTATAATGACTGGGACATCTCTGAGGAGGTGCTTGAGGTGTTGCTGCCTGCATGCAGGCCTTTTACGAGATCTTTGTATGCATGCAGGTGGAGAAGATTCAAGGTGTGGTGCAGGGAACGCAAGGTGGACCCTATTGCATGCCCCACCACTACAGTGATGGAGTTCCTTCTGTCACTGGCCTTGGCAGGCCTTCAGGCTACCACAGTCAAAGGATATTTGGCAACCTTGTCTGTGGTCAAGAGGTCCCCGGATCAAGGTTTGTTTTTTAGGATCACGGTTATGGCCCAATTCCTGAAGGGCCTTGTGAATACGTTTCTGCTAACTCCCTTTGTTGTCCCAGATTAGGATCTTAATCTGGTTCTGACTTTCTTAATGGCGGCTCACTTTGAGCCCATGCACACCTGTTCTTTGCGGCTACGCACTTTGAAGACTGCCTTCTTGGTTGCAATTCCATCCGTTAGGCGGGTCAGCGAATTGCAGGCTCTTTGATGCAAACCACTCTTTTTGCAGTTCTTTCTGGAATAGGTCTCATTTAAAGTAAGCCCAGGCTTTCTGCCAAAGGTGCCATCTAAGTTTCACCTGTCACAAGCCATAGACCTGCTGTTTTTGTACCCACCACCACAACCTTGTAAGAAAGAGGAGTTCTTCCATCGGCTGGATCCCAAAATGCCGCCCTTGAGTTTCTATGTTGTAAGGATACCCGAATTTCATAAATCTGATCAACTATGTGTGGGCTACTCTTTAGCCTGTAAAGATCTGGTGGTAACAAAGCAGACGCTATCCTGGTGGATTATCTTGTGCATTGCGGAGTGCTATCAGTCTGCAGGCAGGGAGCTTCCTTCTGGCATCAGAGCGCACTCAACCAGAGGCGTCTCTGTATCGAAGGCCTTGCAAAGGGGGACAGAGGGTGGAGGTCCCAGTTAGGGATATTTGCAGTGCCGCAACATTGTCCTCACTAGATTCATTTACCAGACACTACAGTCTGGATGTCGCCCGTGGGGCTGATGCATGTTTTGGCAGGGCAGTGCTTCAAAATCTTTTCGTCTGCCTCCTCTGTTTCACTGCTTGGGGCGTATCAGAGGAGGAATCTTTGGGAGAAAGTTAAGCCATTGAAGTAGAAATTACTTACAGTAATGTTCTTTCTTTGGATTCTTCTACCGGAGGTTCCTCATCTCATCTCCCCTGCCATCCATCCCCGCTCAGAAAGTGTTGGCAGCTGGTGCGTGTCTATTTTAAGTGAGTAAACACCTGCTGATGGTCCTAGAGTGGCTGATTTCTGTCTGACCTGCTGCATGTTTTCTCAACCTACCCAACAAAAAATAATCAGATTCTGCAAATTTTGGTACCTGATCCGCAAGGTTTTCATTTCCATTGGGAAATTTGTTGTTATTGTCAACCTCTTATGGGCTGTTTAGTTCTTTTTTTTCTTCCACTGTTTTCCTCTGCAGCAGTTGAACTCTGGGGGGGTTTAAGGGGGGAACTGAGGTACGGGGCGTAATGACGTAGTATATATACATGACGAGTGTCATGACCGGAGCGCACAATCAAGTGCCGAGCAAGATGGATCGACAGCTGAGTCGAGGTCCACTACGCACCCCGTCTAAGATTTTTATGAGCAGCAGAGCTGGATGAGGATATCTATGAGATGAGAAATCTGCGAGAGAAGAATCCATAGAAAAAACATTCCGATAAGTCATTTCTCCGTATCCTCCATGCCTAGCAGGTCAGTGGAACAAAATACCTCTGCTCCCCGTGCCTCACACTCTGCGTGTTCAAAAGAGTACATCCACACCAGCCATCTCTGCATTAAAGGATAATATATATAAGGCCAAATCGCATGCGCCAAAAATGTCAGTTTCAACGCATGTAAAAAACAAGCCAACACACATTGAGAGTGGTTTCACAATAACCGATACTTAAAAAGAACAAATAACATATACACACACAAGAACAGGAAGGTGTAGAAGAGGAGGGGGTTTTTCTCCCTCATGGTACAGCTCCAGGTATGGGAGGAGAATGGACAAAACAAAGATTCAAAGTTACAATGAACAAGATGGCCTCCTTTTGTGGAGTTTTCAGACAAACCTCCATTAAAACATAAATGTCTTTCAGGAGGATGAAGTACCTTTTGAAAAAAGTGTGGAACCAGTGGAAATAGAACTTTATACTGACGAAGAGGAAGGCTTTGTGGAAGAAAACACAGGTACTGGCCAGGAAGACCTTCCTGTGACATCACCAGAAATTGATGACCCTATTTCGTCATCAACAATAGATTATCATATCCTTTACTAAGATCGGCTTAAAAAACTGCATATTATTTTAAAATTCACACTTGCGAGTTGGACGACAGCACAGATTTTGTGGACGACTTCCTCAATCAAAAGAAAGTTGGCCCATACAATCCATTACTAAAATCTGTTAAGACGTTTAGACACCTATCTACACCAGTGTTAAGAAAGGCACACGAGTTGAAAAAAAGGTTCAAACCAGCACCAAGGACCCTCTGTTTATCAAGGGACATTTAAAGCGAGACTCCCTGGTCGTTATTACAACACATAAGAGAGCCAGGACTCCATTGGCAATCTCAGAAGCTCCTCCTGCTAAACAAAGTAAAAGAATCTATTCTCTGGGAAAAAATGTGGCAACGTCAGAGGCATACCAAATGCAGATCGACAAAAAAAATCCCTAATGACTAGTTTTATTAGAGACCAATGCAACCTCCATTAAAAGCTTACTACTGTCCAAGAACCCTTGCAAACTGAAATGCTCAAAATG
Source organism: Ambystoma mexicanum (assembly GCF_040938575.1). Taxonomy (NCBI): domain Eukaryota; kingdom Metazoa; phylum Chordata; class Amphibia; order Caudata; family Ambystomatidae; genus Ambystoma; species Ambystoma mexicanum. The sequence goes on along the minus strand of NC_090927.1, from coordinate 1,250,126,614 downwards.
TTAACCAAGGGCAAATAAACTGCTAACAGTTCTAAGAAACACCCTTGGTGCAGAGGATACAGATGATAGGGTAATTGCTGATGGGACAATAATAAAAAGACATCTTGGCTTGGAAACTCGAGCAACATTTCTAACTATGCCGATGGAGAAAAATGTACTATTTGGTAAAGCAGTCGATTAGAGACTGCAAAAAAGGACCATGAAACGCTCAAAATATTAAACCAAATCACAGACTGTCCTTTTCAACAAAGAGGAACACAGTCAAATCGCCATGGTTTTCATGGCCAAGCTATTCAAGATCTGCAGTGCAGACAAGTTACCCCTCAGTGAGGGCTCCTTCAAGGTTCAGTAACCAAGGACGGTTTTCTACCACACAGTCCTATTTCCAAAGACAATTCAGTAGAGGAGCAAGCAGAGGGAGAGGCCAAACCACAGGAGGTTCGGCTACACCTGCAAAGCAGACTCAGTTTAATGTCCACTCCCATATCACCCTAGTAAGGGGGGTTGCATAACTTAATTTCTCCCACGTATGGGAGGGCATCACGTCAGACAAGTGGGTGTTGTCAACAGTAAACATGGGTACTGCATGGAGTTTCAAGAACAACTGCGTGATCTTCTGCCAAAACACAGGAGAATACCGTTTAGAACATCAATTGGCTCTATAAACTGAAGTAGAGATACTACTATAGAAGGGAGCCATAGAACTTGTCCCACCATCAGAGGTAAATAAGGGTATTTATTCTGTGTACTTACCTGTTCCCAAGAAAGACAAAAGAAAACGCCCAGTGCTAGACCTAAAATCAGCAGACACTTAAGTCAAACCCCATGAATTCAGGACAGTGTTGCAGGAAGTCATCCCGTTGCTCAAAAGGGGAGTCTTTATGGCAACACTGGATAAGAAAGATGGATACTCTCATATTTCAATGCTGCCCGCGCATCGAAAATATCTAAAGTTCAAAATAGGTCAGGCTCATTACCAATTCAAAGTGCTTCTCTTCGTTATCACTTCAGCCCCTTGTGCATTCACTAAAGTACTAGCAGTGGTAGTGGCACATCTATGCAGAGAAAGTGTACCCTTATCTGGACGACTGGCTAATAACAGGACAAACACCGGAAATATGTCTGCAAAAAACACAGATGACAAATCTTCAATGGGCTTGCATTCTCCTGTAGATTCCTCATTTCCGTCGACTGCTCAACTTCTCAACAGAGGTGTAGTACGACTCAACATTGACTCCTCTTGACTCGGCGGTGCAACTCCTCAATTCTGGACACGTCGGCAGTACATATGTTGCATCACTACGCCCCTGTACCTCAGTTTCTTTTTTTCTGCGCGCTTAGCATGCGGTTTTCAGAACCGTTCTATTCAGTGAAGTTCTTTTGCAAAATGCCGATATGCCGGGCCGTAAAGCATTGGGTTTCAAGTACTGTCAAGACTACGACTCAAAGCTGTTCATCACGGACCCACACAGCATCTGCGTTTGGTGTCTCCGGAAGGAACACATCATCAAGCAGTGCGGTTTCTATCAGTTAATGAACCCGAAAACAATCAAGGAACTGTCAGCGAAGTTGACACATTCGGGCAGCCTCCATCGAAACCTCCGCCAAGTTTGACCATTAGGTCATTGGGCCATGACACTGAAGGCTCCATGCCCGAGTAGGACAGACCCCGCAAAAAAGCATTTGCACTCTCAAAGCTGGTCTCACCATTCGTCCTTCCACAAGGATGAAACGCTGTTGGTGCAGACATAACTCTGATTCTTCAGAGGAACGGGGTAAGTCCTTCCCGTCTGGAGGCATTCAAAGACCAAATGCTTCAGCTCTTTGAAAAACCTGCGGTGGGTTTGCCTCCGGCCTCAAAGCCATAAGTGGTTCAGGCACCAGTTACACCTGGAGGCTCTGACTCCAAGGTGACCGTCGGATCCTATGCCCTCATGCTGACCGCTGCAACCAATACCGGCGCTGACAGCCCTCGTTATCGGCGCAGCAATCTCTTCAGAATGATCCCATTGGAGCCAACAGTCAAGCGTTCGTTTATCCCAGAGTCAAGGACCGAGTTCTCCCACTCTGAGCTCGATCTTCAACGAGGAAGGGGATCCGGTCCCTTTTAGCACGGAGCAGTCTAGCAGAGTTGTGGAAGCCGACTTTTTCACAGACCAAGCCAATTTATTGGCTCTGGCTGAGGGTCTGCATGAGGCAAGTGGACTCAACACTTCACCTTACCTCAACCTACAGCAGGCATCCACTTATGGACACCCTAATGCCCAGTGCAGGAAGACAGTGGAAAGGGTGGTCCTAGTCTTGTATCTGGGCACCCTGGTCCAGCCCCTCCCAGCCCATGAGCTAACCGACATCCTGCACAAACGTCTGCAGACCGAAAGAGTATTGCCCTTTAATGTGGTCATATTCAACCCTATTGGCACATTGTGGCAGAAACCATGTTCTACTGCAGCCCTGGAGGCCGAGCGCAGTACAAAAATATAAACCAGCCAGGGGGAACCCTTCCTTTCGGCTCATCTGGCACCAGAGGGTTTGGTGGTCCAAGCAGCCACAGTGAGCACAAAGCCAGCCAGATCTACCTCCAACCTGCCTATGAACAAAGAGTCCAAGAAAAGTGATGCCCTGGCAAAGGAAATCAGGGCCAGGGAGCATGGCCCTGAAGGCAACCAATGCCACCTGCGCCTTCGCTAAATACGCCTACGTTCTGTGGAGGACAACAGTAGAAGCAGCCGATCATCTCCAAGCTGGAGAGATGAGGGGTAAAGCGGTGGCCTGCCAGGCGCTGCATGCAAGTATTTGACACTGCAGACTGTGTAGGCCACGCCATGGGGACGCCCACAGCGTTGCGGGGATCAGCTTACCTCTACAATTTTGCGTTTTCACCTAACATCCATGCCAAGCTTCTGCACATGGCCTTTGACTGTGAGCATCTGTTTGGCCCAAAAGTTGATGAATCCTTAGAAACAATTAAAGATTCTAATCTAGCTGCTAAGCCGAATGGGCTAGTGGTGCAACAGCCTCCCAAACAGTCCTCTGGCTTCTCCTCAAGGGGCATAGGCTGCAGGTGATATGTTCTTTTGGAAGGAAAGCACAACCACCACAAGACAAGCAAGGCCAGGGGTATTCCTTGCATCCCAGAGGATCCTCTAAGGGCCACCAAACTTCTGCGGCAATGACCCGCTATGGTGCTTTGATTTCTCCCCACACGTTTCTCCGGTTGGAGGGAGAGTCTCTGCACACTGGGACGGGTGGAAGGAGATAACTTCCAACGCCTGGTCCTTGTAGCTCGTCAGATGAGGATACTGTCTGCCCTTTTTAAAGAGACCTCCAGCAGACCACACCCTCCACAACAACCGGAACAGGAGCTCCAGAAAGAACTGGGGGCCCTGCTGTAAAGGGTGCAGTGGAAGAGGTACCAACTGAAGAAAGAAGGTCAAGCTGGTATTCTCGATACTTTCTGGTCCCCAAAAAGGACGACTACTCTGTCCCATCCTGGACCTCAGCGCCTTGAACAAGTTCCTGAGGAAGGACAAGTTCAGGATGGTGACGTTACAAGAAATTCTCCCGGGACTATAGCTTCAGGATTTGTTTTTGTCACTGGATCTTCAGGACGCTTAGTTTCACGTGCTGATCCATCAGAAGCACAAAAAGAGGTCAGGTATCCCCTCTGCAAGAAAGAACACGGCATGATAACCTGTTCTGTGGGAGTGTACCCACTCAGAGTCTGCAGCCATGTGTTCTAGCTCCCTGTACCTTTCACAAAGGAGGAATATCTATTTGCGTGTCATTCTTTGTCCCGCCCAATTGAGCAGTCCAGCACAGGCAGGTCCTAGGATTGGTCAGTTCAAAGTGCTAGGTTTGGCTTAACTTTCGCACCCAGGGTTTGCACCAAGTTGATGGCAATGATGGCGGTGCACCTGAGTAAATCTGGAGTCCATGTATTCCCTTACCTGGATGACTAGTTGATCCGAGAAAAGTCTCCAGAGCAGGTATCGACACAGCTCGGAGAAACCTGTTCACTACTTCACAGTTTGGGCTTCTCCCTGAACTTTAGAAGTCCCATGTCAAACCAACACAGAAGCTGCAGTTCATTGGGGCAGTTCTGGACAACTGGGCGGGGAGGCGTTTCCTCCCAAGGAGAGAGTCACCAGTGTCAGACTGTTACGCTCACTTGGTATCCACGGGGGCGCCACACAACACCGGACGGGAGACTGTGCGCTGTCCTGGATCCCTTCTGCTTGTTTTTATGTTGGCTGGGGGACAGATCCTATGACAGGATAATGGAGGGTTAGGTATCGAGCCTGTGATGGGGATTCCCACCTCCTACTGACTAAGTCCCTTCCCTTGGGGGTTATGCCTCAACTTAGTTTCTTGTGCGTTGAGCTCTCTGTCCTGCGTCTCTGTGCAAGGGGCGCATGTTAGTTGTGGGTGTTCAGAGGGCCTAGTTGCGTCACTGGTCCTGTGCCCTTGTGTCGGGTCCAGCCCGGCTGTGACACCAACTCTGTTTATGGAGTTCAGGTAAGTCTTTCAGTTTCTGTTCCTTCTCCGGTCTTCTTTTGATTCCCTGTGCTTTTTCGATGTTCCTTTTCTCTTTTGTGCTCTTAATGTCTCTTTCTGTGTTCCACAGGGGTTGTTGTGGTTGCGGACCTGCAGCGCCGGATGGATAAGGCTGAGGTAAGTAGTTAGCGCAAAGCGCGACGCTGATCAATGTGAGTTAGTTGCTAACCTGTACTTCTTTCTCCCCTTCTTACAGGGTACAGTGTGCTGATGATCTGGAATGAAGTGCAATTGACGACTGATTATTCAGGTGAATGGTTATTGTGTTTTAGCTTGTCACCTTTGCAGATAGCGTTGCGCGATGTCAACCCGCTGCTTGCCGAGTACGGGTTATTATTAATGCTGTCCTTTTATTTTGCAGTTTGCAGAGCACTCCGGAGATGGCGAAACCACAGAGCGCGGATGTGTGTAGGAGCTGTTACTCACAGGTAAATGTTAATCGTTAATGCTGTTCTTGTTCTCGCAGGTATGCGGAGCACTGCAGGGAAGGGTGAGGCCACCGAGTGCAGATGGGTGCGCGGATGGACGTAGGAGCTGCTACTCACAGGTAAATGTCCTTTGTTAATGTTGTTCTTGTTCTTGCATGTTGTTGTTGAAATCCAAGTTGATGGCTTCAGATTCAAGCCGCCTGGAGAAGCTGATGAGCTGGAACTGCACATGGTGAGCGTTACGCTGCAGGAGTGCAGAATAATGCGAAGTGTGAATCCCAGTTGGGGCGTGGCTTATATAGTCAGCCACACCTGAAGATTCGACCACACTCAAGACACTAGTCTGCAAGACTCCGTTGTAGAAACTGAGCTGTAGAAAGGACCTCCATGTTGGATTAAGGCCCAAAATGGTGCTTACCTCATTCTAAATAATGAAGTAAGCACCAGAGGCGCCAGGACTGACTCATGTCTTCTGTTGATGGGTTTTTAAGGCCCTTGGAGCCATTGTGGGGGGCTGTAGCCTCACTGCTGACAGGGGGCTATTGCATCCGAGGGGGTCAAGGATAGGGGTCGTGACACAGACAGATGGTCGAGCTTTTCCATAATCAGATCAGCTTATAAGCGGCATCCTTCCTCCACCTCTTAGGCTTCATGGCCCTCTGCATTTTCTGGTGCCAGAAGCCAGGCTGTGGATGCGATTCCCTCCAGTGGCGTTTGAGGGGTCAATGGTTCCAGTACTTCAACAACAGAAAGGCGTGCTCCAGGAGTTGAAGTTGGTGGTCAACAGCCTCTCATGGTGGGTCAGCAAGGAGAGCATGTTGGCATGGGAATGCTTTTGGCCACTGTGGCCCCAGGCCCAAGTGGTCATGGAATCATCCAAAAAGGGCAGGGGCGCTCACTGTAGGGATCTGCATGTGAATGGTTTTGGTCCCCAGTAGAATACCAGTGACACATCAACAGGCTCGAGTTGCGAGCGGTCAGGATAGCTTTAATGGCTTTTGTGCCCTCCCTCAGGAGGAAGCAGTCCTGGTCTTGACAGAAAACACTGTGGCCATGCATTACCTCAACAACCAAGGGGTGTGTGGTCCCTGTCCCTATGCAGGGAGGCCTTGAGGGACAACGTGAAGTGCAGGCAGCTCTACTCGAGGGAACTCCCTGCGAGAGGTGCACAAGAGGATGTGTTTTCAATGGGGTGGTCTTGGACCTTCATTACGTGTTACCACTGACACCCGTCATCCTGTGGGTTCTCAGCTGGTTAAGGAGGTTCCAAGCCACCATGGCCTTGATTGTCCCTCAACTGTGCGCAATCTGAGGCAAGGAGTAGGGAGCGTGGGGTAAACACCATTGCATGCCTCACAACCATTCTGAAGGAATTTATCGTATAACTAGCCTCTTCGGGCCTTCAGATAGGCACAGTTAAAGGAAGGTTACATGGGGCCCTTGTTTATGTTCACAATGCCTCCCGATCAGGGGTCCTTATTTACCATCCTGGTAATGACTGAATTTCTGGAGGGACTTGTAAATAGTTTTCTGCATTGACCATTTGTCGTTCCGGATGATGCTTACCTTTTAGATGGTGGCACCATTCAAGCCTTTGTACTCTTGTTCGGTCGGGTTGCTCACCCCTTGGACAGATTTTCTGGTGGCACTCATGTGAGCAAGGCGCTTAAGCGAGCTCCAGGCTCTCTTGTAAACCGCCATTCTGGCATTTTTTCGAAGAAAGGGCATCACTTAAAATCCAAGCCAAATTCCTTGTTAAGGTGATATCAGAGTTTCACGTCTCTCAAAGCATTGATGTGCCTGTTTTCTAGCCTCCACCTCACCTGTCTAAGGAAGAGGAAAAGCTGCACAGGCCAGACCCGAAAAGGGCACTTAGCCACTATGTGGCGAGGATGGCAGACTTGTGTCGTGATGAGCAACTGTTTGTAGCCTTCTCCCAGTTCAGGAAAGGTATGGTATGGTGGTGTCTAAGCAGATAATTTCCTGTTTGATCATTCTTTTCATCGGAGAGTGCTACCAAAAAGAGAGTAATGAATTGCCTTCTGCAATTAGGGCTCACTCCACCAGGTTGCAGCCGCATCCATGGCACTACAAAGGGGTGTACTGGTGAAGAACATCAGCTGGGCAGCGACTTGGTCACCGCTCCACATGTTCAGGGAACACTACTGTTTGGAGGTGGCTTGTGGCGCTGATGCCTGGTTTGGAAGAGCAGTGTTGCAGAGCTTTCTCGGTTGAGACTTTCATCTCCTTAGACTCTCACACCAGTACAGCATATCAGACTAGGATTCTGTGGGGGAATGCAATCCATTGAAGGAGAAAAACTTACCAGTAATGTTCTTTCTATGGATTCTTCTCCCACAGATTCCTCATCGCTCTCCCGTTCTACCCTGCTATGAAAGTTTTCTGTTGCCAGTTCTGGTTTCTCCCCTCTTGCAGGATGACAACTTGAGGTTGTGACGTTTGGAATGTTAGGCACGTTTTAGTTCATCATTGGTTGCGTACTGGCAGCTTGTTGCTCACAGTACTGTGGCTTTTCCTTGCCAATTTTTGTTTAATTTAAAAAAGCATTTCTGGCTTTCATTAAAAATCCTTCTGGATTCTTCCGCTGTGGCTCTTGAGCTCAGGGGGATGGAGGGGCGAGGTTGTAGTGACACAACATATGTACTGCCAACGTCACAACCTGAGTCGAAGAGTGGCACGGCTCCGGATGACACCCAGCTCTCTTTCAGGCTACCCTCAGCCATCTCTTCTCCTTCTCTCACTGTCTGTCTGCAATTCAGGAGTGGTGTGCCACCAATGATCTCTGCCTTAATGCCAGTAAAACACAGATTCTCCTCATCGGAACGCCAGCTCCCTCCTTTCCTCTCTCTATGGCCGTCCACTCTGGGTCCTCTTCCTGCTCCCACATGTGAGGCTAAGAACCTTGAGGTCATCATCGACTCCACCCTCTCGCCTCACATTTCCGACGTCTCTAAGAAATCAAACTTTCAGCTTCCCCTCCTCAGAGGTATTCTTCCTTTCTTCACTTTCGCCTAGAAGCTCACTACCTCCAGAGCTCTGGTCCTCTCAAGGCTGGACTATTGCAACAGCCTCTTTCTAAATCTTCCTGCCTTTACTCTCTGACCTCTACAACTTATCCAGAACAGGACTGTGAGGCTTGTCCTAGGCCTCAAGACCTTGTTTCCGCTTTCTCTGTTACTCTACCCTGCTGATGACCTGTCTGTTCCATGCACTGGTCACCTGGTCACCATCTGAACTTGGGCCCAGGTCCCTGACTGTCTAGTTGCACCTTGCACTGCCTCGTGGCTCCCCCAGCACTTGTGGTCTGTATCTGTAACCCTACAGTCCCCTCTCTCTGCACTTATGAGCCACCCGTTGGCTGCACTTTCTGATTACCTGCACTGAGCCACCCACTGGCTGCACTTTTGATTACCTGCACTTCTCCACCCCTCTTTTGCACTCCTCCCCTTCCCTGCGCTTGCGCAATCTGAATGACACAAGGCCTAGTAAGATCGTTGTTTTTGTTCTCCTCTGTTTCCCCCTCCATGTCTTGTCACGCCTAGGTACACTTGTGTACAGGCGTGTTATATATACCATATCATTCCATATCAAGAGGAGTTGACATTGAGTCATAATACACCCTCTACCGAGACGTTTACGAGCAGCTGTCTCTGGAAGGGATATCTATCATATGATGAATCTGTGGGAGAAGAATTCATAGAAGAACAAGTTACTTACCCATGGTAATGTTCTTTCGACTGGATGTTCCTCCCACGTATTCCTTCTCTGCGATATTTCCTAATATCCAGCTTGCTGCTTCAGAATTTTTTTTTCCCTAGTAGAGGCCGCTGTGCGTCGATGGCTGGTCGAGTCGAAGTCCCTCAGAGGTCTCTGTCCTGACGTCAATGTCATCACTGGTATAAATGGCATGCACAGCGCCCATTGATCAGTTCTGTTTTGACGAGCGAAGCACTGTCTTGCGTTAGATGGTTACTCCCCTTGAGAGAGTGCAGACTGTAACCACAAGGGAAGTTTTACTGCATGGTCGGTTGGGAGGGGCGATAAGGAATACATGGGAGGAACATCCAGTCGAAAGAATGTTACCATGGGTAAGTAACTTGTTCTTCGAATGGATGGTGTCCTCCCATGTATTTGTTATCTTTGATACACTCCCAAAGCAGTTACCTTATTCAGAGGAGGGAGTGAAATTGAACTGATCAAGAATGTGCAGAGTGCAGTACTGCCTTTCCAAAAACAGATTCTTGACTAGTGGAGGAATACAGGCTGTAGTATTTCATAATGGTGTGTGCAGACGACCATGTGGCAGCTGTACAAATGTCCTTTATTGGAACTCCCCTCTGGTGGGGGTCTTTACCGGCCAGTCTGTAACACTGAAATTGTTAGAATAATCCATCTAGATATGGTTTGTTTGGTGATGGCTAGACCCAGTTTATGACCTGTATAGCCTTCAAACAACTGATCATTCTGTCTCACTTTTGCCAATCTGGTAATGTAGAAACTCAGTGCACACTTAGGGTCGAGTCTGTGAAGCCTCTCTTTCTCTTTTCCAGTGTGTGGCTGAGGATAAAAGGATGGTAAGGGTATTTTATGAGTGATGTGAAATTCAGAAACAACCTTAGGGAGAAATGTAGGCTTCACTTTCAATACCACTCTTTATGAAAAACAGTATGAGGAGGCTTGCAGGATAAAGCCTGTAGCTCACTCACCCTTTGGGCAGATGTTATAGCCACTAAGAAAACTGTTTTCAAGGTGAGAAGTTGTAATGGCCAGGAATGAAGAGGCTCAAAAGGAGCACCCCTTAGATATTGTAAAACCAAATTGAGGTCCCATAGTGGGACTTGGAAACGAGTTGGAGGATAAACATTAGTTAATCCTTTTAAGAATTGTATTACCCGAGGAATCTTAAAATACGAGACTTCCTTTGCAGTCTGCTTGAAGATGGATGGCACTGCTAGATATCCTTTGATTGTTCCCAGATTTTCCAAGTGTACAAGAAAAGATAACACCATCGGTGTATTGCATGGGAAAGGTCAACATTCTTATCTCTACACCGACTGCAGAACTTATTCCAAAGGCAGCAGTATAAAGATTTGGTTGCTGGTCTTCTGGCCGAAAACAACACCTCCATTACGTCGCCCGGGAGGTCCCAATCCTTGTATCTCAGCCTCTCAGAAACCATGCGTGAAGGCTAAGAGTCCTGATATCTGGATGGAGAACCTGACCTTCCTCTCTTGAGAGAAGGTCCTTTCTTACTGGAAGATGAATTGGAGGGCAGATGGAAATGTCCAGAAGGTCCGGGTACCACATCCACCTGGCCCAATCCTTTATTATGTGAGGAATGACAGGGACTGGAGGAAACGCATAAAGAAGTGGAAATTCCCAGTCCACCACGAACGCATCTCCTGGAGCTCCTCTTTGGGGAAATTCCCTTGAGCAGTACAGTTCGCACTTCCGGTTGGCACCGGTCACGAACAGATCAACTTGGGGGAATGGGGGGGTCCGCCAAAGGGTGAAGGACTTCCTGAGCTAGTTCCCACTCGTGGGAGACAGTGCTCTACCCGCTCAGAGCATCTGCCATTGTGTTCTTCTCTCCGGCTAGGTGAACTGCTGATAGATTCCTTCTTGTAATGTCCAGTACCATAGCTGTATTGCCTCTCTGCACAGTGGCTGTGACCCTACACTGCCTCTTTTGTTGAGGTAGTACATGGCCACTGTATTGTCCGTCATTATCAGGACATTCTTTCCCTGTACAGATGGCAGGAAGACCTTCAGCACTAGTTTGATTGCCCTCAGCTCTGAAAGGTAGGTATGTAGTTGGGACTCTGATGGAGACCAACGACTGCTGATGTTCAAATCGTTGGTATGCGCTCCCCACCCCGTGAGTGAGGCGTCCATCAATACTGTTATATCCGGCCATGGTTGCCAAAAAGGTTCTCCTTTCTTGATGTTTTCCTGACAGGCCCACCACTGAAGCTCCAGTGAGACTCTGTCTGGGATTTGTAGGAGATCTGACATCCTTCCTGAGAATTGTGACCACTGAGTCCTGAGAGATCTCATTCTCAGTTGAGCCTTTGGCACCAGAAAAATGCAGGATGCCATGAGACCGAGCAACCTCCGAAAAATCGAAGGCCTGGAGATATTGGGCTTTCTGGAATTTTGTCACCATCTGCAGCATGTCTTGAGCCCTCACCTCTGGTAGCGAGGCTTTTCCCAGGGATGCATCCAGGATTGCTCTGATGAATTGGAGTATTTGTCAAGGTATCATTTAGGACTTCTTGAAGTTGAGGGAGAATCCTAGCCTGTGGAGGGAATGGCGAGTATAGCTGAGGTGATCCAGGGCTTGTTCTGGGGACTGGCCCTGATCAGCCAGTCGTCCAGGTAGGGACAGACATGAAACCTCCTCTCCTGAGACTCGCCGTCACTGCAGCCATTCGCTTGGTGAAAATTCTTGTTGCGGAGGTTAGACCAAATGGCAGAACCCGAAACGGATAGTTGCCAATGGCGAACCTCAGGTACTGTCTGTGCTTGTGATGGATCAGTACATGAAAGTAAGCATCCTGGAGGTCCAATGACACCAATCAATCCCGAAGCTGGAGGGCCTGAAGGATTAGAGAAAGGGTTACCATCTTGAACTTGTCCTTCCTGAGTCAAGTCTCTTAAGTGCAAGATGGGTCTCACTCCTCTGTCCTTCTTTGGAATTAGAAAATAAGGAGAGTACCAAACCTTGTTCCTCTCTGCTACTGGTACTGGTTCTATAGTACCTTTCTCCAGCAGGATTAAAATCTCCTGCATAAGTAGCGGATCCGGAATCTTCAAAGAGTTGTCCCCCGATGGATGACTCTGAGGTTTTACCAGGAAAGGAAGGAAGTAGCCGTGGGCAACTGTTTTCAATGCCCAAGCATCTGAAGTAATAGCCTGCCATTCTATCATATGCTGTGATAACTTGCCTCCTACTGCCGTCTTGTGATGTAAGACCTCAGAGAGGTTTCGGAGCGGCTGACGGTAAAGCAGCCCCTGCTGTTGCGGTCTTAGTACCTCTACCCTGTCCACCACAGGGGAATTGTCTTTGACCTGGCTGTCCTCTGCCTTTTCCAAATGCGGAATAATAGTGAAAGGACCTACCCCTCCAGGGTGCACCTGCAGGGCAGTTTGGAGTTTGCCTTATTGCAGCTCCAAGGGATTTGGCCGCCGCCTTGGAAGTTTGCAGCTTCTCCAAACTTTCATCAGCTTTATTCCAAATAGATGTGTGCGGTCAAATGGCATGTTGAGAAGTCTGGACTGAACGTCTGGTGCTAATCCTGACTTCCGCAACCAAGAAAATCCCCGGATTACCGTACTAGCCACCATGGCTCTGCTGATGCGATCAACAGAGTCGAGGCCGGTCTGGAGGGATTCACACATTGCGTCCTTCCCACCCTTGACAATGTTCAAGAAACCGTCTCATGCCTCCCCTTCGGGGATGTGGTCAGCCGCCATCAAAATACAGTCCCAAAGGGTGTGGGTAAACATTGCCAGTGTGCACGTCGCATTAGACTTAAATGCAATCCACAGCCAAGAAAACCTTCTTGGCCATAGCATCGTATTTTTTTTGTCATCCCTGTCTTGTGGTATTGTGGGATAGGCATTTTGTTTGCCAGAAGAGGTAGCTGCCTGCACTACCAGGCTTTCTGGTATCAGATGTTTCGAAAGGTATAGAGGGTCAGAAGATGAAGCTCTGTATTTGACTGTTAGCCTCTTATTGAATGCCGGGACAACCTCCGGTGTTTCACAGTTGGAAGCTACCCTACTCTGCAGAGCCCTATGAAATGGGACAATAGGGTCTTCCAGAGGTCCTTTATCCAGTATCTCTTTTAAGTCATCCTGTTCAAAAACAGGTGTAGGCCTGGACCCTCCCATGTATTGCATTACTCTAGTTATGAGTAGTCTATAGTTACCTTCAGCATGATCACCTGGATCTGCCTCACCAAATTCAACTTCAGGTGAAGCGTCAATGCCACTTGCCTCATGTAGGGAGTCCTGTAGGTTCTTTATCCGAGACTCTTCTGTTAAGAGTTCCTCTGGAACAGAAGGTGTCCCATACTCTAGACCAAATGGTCTTTCCTTGTCAGATGAGTGATGAACTTCCTCATAAATTGAGGAAAGAGTCTTAAAATACTCTGCACGAGGTTGAGGAGTGTAAATCCTCTCAAAAGAAGGACGCTATGGAGGTCATAATGGGAGCTGACAATGTTGAAATCGTCGATGTTGATGGCTTCGACAAAACTGTCAATGGCTTCAAAGGTTTCCCCAAAGTCGCTGATGGCTTTGACACAAACGTCAAGGTTTTCAATCATAACATCGAGGTAATTGTTGTATACGGCATTGAGGAGGTCGAGACTCGAGGCGTTGATAGTTTTTCCTTCAATTTTGGTGCCAAGGGCATCGATGACGCACTCTTCAGGCTGGCGAGGAACAAAGGAGTCACTTAATGAATTTATGGTCTACGTCAACAATATAGAGCCACGCATTCAATTCACCTTTGAAATTGGCACTCCGGGCATACACTACCTGGACATCAAAGTAAATGTACATAACAACCAAATTACAACTTCTCTTTTCACTAAACCAACTGACAGAAACAACTTATTACATCGTATAAGCTTTCACCCCCCAGAACACCTTGAAGAATCTACCGTATGGACAGATGTTGCGCCTGAAAAGGATCATCAGTGACCACCAAAAATGCGAACAAGAGTTGGAAAAATTGAAAGAAAGATTGAAAGATAGGGGATACCCTAATGAGGATTTACAAATGGCAAAGGAGAAGGTGGATGCCAAAACCAGAGAGAGCACACTTACACCTAAAGACAAGAAACAATCACCAACTCTCGTATATGTATTGAAATACTCATCACAGAGCATGCAAATTAAAAGATGTATTAACAAGCATTGGACAATATTACAAAATGATGAAAGAACCAAAAATCTCTTCTCAGATGCTCCGACCTTTGCCTATCAAAGATCCAGTAACTTGAGAGATATGTTAGTGAATGCCAGAGACACAGTAAAGAAAAAGATCAATCCCAAAAGAACAGGAACTTTTCCTTGCTTGAGTTGCAGCAACTGCAATAACATCATTAAAGGAGGGGTGGCTCCCCACCCATACACCGGCGAAAAGATCACAATTAAATGCTATGCTACGTGCAACACAGAGAACTGCCTTTACTGCATACGATGCCCCTGTGGGCTATATTATGTAGGAGAAATGGGCCGAAAAATCAAAACTCGCATGTATACGCAACCAAAATATTAACTCAGCAATTGCGAGACATTTTAATGAGAAGAAACACAGTATCGTACAAGTGAAGTTTCAGGTCTTGGAAATTATGGACACAAGGCTCCCACGTGGACACCAGAAAAAGAAGACAGCAGAAAGAAGCCTATTGGATAGACCGATTAGAGGCACTGTGCCCGAAAGGTCTTAATGAAGAATTGGATCTAAATTGTTTTTTATTAACCCCATTTTTTTTTATTTGTTTTGTCCTACCAACATAACATGATGATGTGAAGAGTTACATACATATGCACATTTTAAGTTTCATCAGTACTATTAAGATACAAATAATAGTACCCTTTAACAAATGGCTAAATTGGTAATTCCCTTGCGCATGTCATAAGAATAGTGTATCCCACTTATACCGTATTGACTTCTGCTCACAAATCTTTACCCACTCTGCTAATTCATCCATTAATTATACATATGTGTGTACTTATTCATGCATTTAGAAAACTTAATATTGACCCTCTGTGGAGTACTGCAATAGTCCTCACCAATACAGAAATAACGGAAGAAAGTACGCTTATGATGTGAGCCACGATTATTGACAGTATAACCAAAATGCCCCTACCAAAATGGCCGACACGCTCAACAGCGTGCGGCCATGTTGGTACCGAGCGTTGACATAGCAACGCTTAGAATCGTAAGCAGCATTTGCTACCGGCGCGCGAGCGAGAAAGAACGTTCAAACGCCTCCGCAAGGTAAGAGATCATGTTCGAATAGAGAGCAGCGATCGCTACTGACAATATATAGTCTATCCAGCCATACGTTCAGCACGGTGCTAATACGATCAGCATTTTATTATCCTAGACTGCAACTAACGAGATTACGCATCTCTGTATTGAGAGAGTATCCAACGGCAAGCAGGTCTGTGGCCTCCGTAGAGTACACACCCCCACTGGAATGATTCACGACTTCAATGTAGTTACCACTTAAGGGCAGCACAGACAATGCATGGATAATACCAAGTGAACATGGACACGGTTTGAAATAAGATAGTAAACACAGTGATAGACATAGTCACACCTACGAGCATGCCGAGTTACGATAAGAGCACGGTGTATAACGATAAGTGCAAAGTACAGAATAAACACAAAGGAGATAAAAGTGACACAATCCACTGAAGGATTACATTTGCACCAGGCATAATAAATGGAGCGGATTCACAGATGCTATAACAAATGGGAATTACGATTTGCCATAACAAATGCACTGATGAGACTTTCTTGTTTGTTTTTCTTACCTGTTGATTGTATGTATGTAACTGTGGGCACCCTGTATATTTTGAATTGACTAAATGTGTCACACACAACATTGATATATGAAAATGATGCAAATCTGCGAATATACAATATATGTCTTTTTGTGTCTATGAATTAGTCACAACTTTATAACCAGGCTCTGAAGAAGGATTTTTAATCCGAAATGCATTAGCCACATAGGGTTGAATTTTTTGTTTGCCTCAGTAACTGCCTATATGGTCAAGCTATATTTTTTTAGCTTTGACAAATTGAAGTAAAACAAGCATTTAAGAAAATAAAGGATCTTAACATAACTACACTTGAATGAAAAGTTATTGTTTTACTCAACAAAATTGCTGAACCCAAAAGTTGGGTGTGCGGCCCACACCGAAGACTCAATAGTCTTGTTCTTTTCTTCTAGTTCACTTTTTTAGTGCCCTACACGGTGGCACTTGACAGTGGGCTGCACCCTACTAATGAACCTTTAATTGAAAATAAAGATGTATTGAACTATTACATATCGATACCAACAACAGCAGTGCACTCTCGCCCTCTTTTTGTGCACTCTTCAGGCTGGCCATTTGGCTTTCTTTCGGCGTTGATGATGACGATTTCTTGTGTTCCATGGAGGCTTTCTCTTGACTGAAGGGAATAGATCGCTCTCGAGGAGTTTTCACAGCTGGGGTTGAGGACTTCCGGCTTCTGTGCATCCCAGGTTTGTCTGGGGTATCGCCTCTAGGTGTTTTTGAGGGGGATTAAGGGGGTGTTCTCAAACAGCTTCATCATACTCATTTTGAATTCCTCCCATTGGGCTGGGGTACTATATTTTGAGGGACAAACAACCCTTTCGGGTGAACTGGATGAGGACGGCGATCTATGGCGCCTCTTTTTGCCATGCCTCGAAGACGAGGAATGATGCGACCCACTTCGTGAATGGGAACGTTTGTTTTTTATGACGGGGAGACGAAGGTCTCGACTCGTCAGAAGATTTACCTTTGGACGGGGTAATAGATTTCAGAGGCCTTCCTCTCTCCAACTTCCCTCTGCGCTCCCCCAAGGCGTTGGCCGTCATTGACATGCATTTGTCGCACTCCGATAACACGGGTGTTCTGCCCCTAGACACCACTGGCTGATCCTGTGCGGGTCCATCATGGACATTTTAGCCCCACAGTCGCGGTACTTTTTAAAACCGGACCGAGGAGTCGACAAGGAAGCTGAAAGCAGATTACTACAATTTGCCCCCCTCTAGTGGCCAAAATGAAAATTACATTTTCCTACAAATACCGTCCTTTTTTCGTTTAATAGTTTGTTAGTGAAAAGAATCGCTTACTATAAATCAGAATGACTTACGTTTTTGTCATGCTATTTTTCATGTTTTTTAAAACTTAAATCCAAGATGGCGGCCAAGAGAGGAGGATCACGTGGGTGTGTCTCCCCACCAGCGTGCCAACAGCAGTGAAAATAAATACCACGAACGGAATTCACAAACCTCAGAAAGCAGAAACAACACATAAAAGTGGATACCATAAAACTAGACGGGCACCCCCCCAGAAATACAACATCTCGGAGGTGAACCGAGAAACAGGGCCGCAGAGCACACATAGCTTATGAAAAACCCACCAGCAGGCCACAAACAGGAAAGGCAGTGAGAACTACAGAGAGCGTTGAGGAGACAGGCGGCCCCAGTACAACTCCCCACGGAACAGATGAACGGGTGAAGAAAGCACACAACCCCTGGCGGCATGGGATTCAACCTGTGGGGAGCTGACTCAGGCGGTAAGCAAACATGAGCACCCAAAGGCCAGGTCGCCCCCAAGGGCAGAGGAGCTCCGGGGATCTGTAGGGCTGCCCAAGGCGAATCACCGGAGCAGTGGTAACCGCGACCCGGCATTTATAACGCCCTCCGTCCAGCGTTAAGGTGGTTGAGAGCAGGAAGGACAACACAGCGCTGAGAAAGAGGGACGGACCGGTGCGCACCTCCGGTGGGGGAAGCGCCATCAGAGGTCGAGAGAAGCATTAAGGGACCCAGCAGGAGGAACTCCACACAGGCGGAACGCTGCAATATGTATGGATCGGCCAGCTGCCAATGACATTAGCAACAATCAGTGCAGGCAGATAACGGCCATTAAAATGAAACCCAGGATCAGTGAGCCCAGACAGCAACAGGTGAAAGGAGAACCCACTCCCTGCTGCTTAAGCATAGCACCAAACTCTGTATACCATAAAGGCCATAAGGAACCCCTCCCCCCACCCACACACTCAGGGTACAGATTGGCATCCCAGTGTAGGTGTACGAACGGGAAGGAGCCCTGCTGGGAAACGACCAGAAGATAGGAGAGGGGGAAACAATATCAACAACAGACTCACCGAGAGGCAAGCAGCGACATTGGAATCGGGGTAAGCCCCCCCCTCAAATGCAGAACATGAGTGAGGAAAAGAATAAGGCAAACCACCAGTGAGCAACTACAGACTTACCACATGCCAATATAGGGTGGGTCTCCGCCAGTGACTCCGCTCGAGTGGACGGTGGACCAGGCGAAAGTGTGCCAAATGAAAGGGAAGCAAATATAATATCACAGAAACAGCACATATGTACAAATCCAAATCGAAGACAATGACCGCAGCACAACAACCCCCCCTAGAAAAGTAGCCCAAGAACATTAAACAGCTGTGGAGCATGGACAACGCAATGCCACCGACATGAGGGGAATGCAATCATGACCCACCCCCCCAGGAACAGCGTGCAAAGGATGCAAAAGTAATGACCAAGGAGGATATGCAAAATTGCTTCAAGGAATTTCAGAGCCAATTCTTAATTTCTTTCCAGGAACAATTTCAAACACTGAAAGAAGATATGAAACAATCACTTCAGGAAGAGAAAATAGGTATAGCAAAACTGGAGGAAAGAACTGATACTTTGGAAAAAGTGGTCCAACATATTGAAGATGACACACAAAAGACAGATGAGGTGCTAGAACACTTCTCCAGTAACTTAGAAATTCAATGTAAAGATGTACAAAATCGATCGATCAGATCCAACATTGGAATAAAATATCTCCCGGAATCAGTCAACGACAAAGCCTGACCTGCATGGTCCAACAGTTATTCGCGGACGTATTGGCAGAGGACCCAGAGAAGCCACTGTAGATGTACCGACTACATTGAGTTGGTCCAAGGAGAACAATGGAGCCAAGCTCACAACCAAGGGATGTACTAGTAGCAGTAACGTCATATGGCCAAAAAGAGCAGATCCTGAGAAAGGCAAGAACAATAGGTTAGCTGAGAGTGAATGGAAAAGAAATGCAACTATATCAGGATCTTGCACAAACCACACTGCAGAAGAGAAGAAGAATGGGACCAGCAGTCCAGCACTTAACAAACAACCAAGTCAGGTACAAATGGACATTCCCATTCGGATTCCTGTTTACATGGGAAGGGCGACAACACAGAATCACGACGTGCGAGGAGGGGGATCCTGAATCTGCAGCAGGAAGACTAAGAAATCCAGGAGCAGACTCGTGGGTGAGCAAAGGGCCCAGGAAAACCAGAGGGTTGGAAGACAGTGGGGCAATTAGGCCGATGAGGATGTAAGAAATGAAAGTCAAGACAACTGGAAACCAGAGCAAGGAAGAAGATGGAGGTAAAACCGCTCAGACAAGGGGGTGTGATCCATTCGTGATCAGATAATTTGAGGCCCAGGAGGAGGAGGGTGGTTTTGGAATTTCGAGTGGGGCTTAGGAACCCCCACAAGTTGGTACTGAGGTTGATTTAGGGCCAGGCGCAAGGGACACATCGCCCGAGTGCTCTTAGGAACCTGGTCCCTCCTCAGGGGGAAAGGGGTGGGGGGAGGGGAATATGGGGTACCGGGGACTGGTAGAGGATGGAGGGGACAAGGGGTAGGGGGAGGAGTAACGGGAGGGGGATTCAGTGTTGTAAATTCAGGGATTAACAGTAAAAAAGATCAGGATATGGCTAGCGAAAGGTCGACACCAGTGAAAGTTCTGACATTCAATGTGCGGGGATGAACACCCCGATCAAGAGGAAAAATTAGAGGAATTGCGCAAATATATCAAGCTAATGCGGCGGAAAAGAGGGCGGGAGTCCTGATAGCCCTACATAACAGACTGAATGCACGCGTTCAGAACTCCCTAGCAAACAAGGAAGGGTGCTTCCTTTTCCTTAATGTTGAGTTGAAATTGGGGGCAGGAAACCAACCCTGGCATCGATATATGCACCCAACACGGGACAGGATGGATTTTTGATAGGGGTCCTGGTGACTCTGGAGAGATTTGCCACAGGGGAGATTATATTAGCAGGAGACCTCAACTTAGCCTGGGATCCCAGACTGGATAGGAGCTCAAAGACACAACAGGTGGCACATGTTCCCTTAAAAGCCTTGAAAAAGACATTCAAAACGCTAGCACTCCACGATATATTGAGAGCCATAAGAGGGTAACACAGGGTTTCACCCACCACTCACATGTACATAATTCCCAGTCCAGAATTGGGGCCTCTACAGGCCTAAGGGGGAAGGTAGGAAACATTGAGGTAGGGCGCATATATATATACATATATATATATATATATATCAAAGGCAACATTTATAAGATAGGTACGCCACGGGGTGCAATGTGCAATATCGAAATTGAGATTTCCCACAGATCTTCTACAGGATCAGAGCGTTTTGGAGTCTATAAAAGATAAGATTGAACAGTACTTTTCCAGTAATGATACGGGTAAGACACTGCACTATATTGAGCCTCATTATGCATCCCGCAGTAGCTGTGCCGGAAAAACCGGCAGGCTGCCGCCAGACCCGAAACAACATTCCACCTCCGTGATTACCAGAATCACCGGGGCATTACAACCCAGGTGACCTGGTAATTCCGGAGGCGGAATTCCGTAAATCCCCATTCCAATGGAGTCCCATGGGGATGGGGACAATGGAAACACTGGTTCCGTCTATGACGGAGCCGGTGTTTCCTATTCCACCTGCATGCGCGTGGTGTTACTCCCGCCAGGTCAGACCTGGCGGGAGTGACACCTCCCGCCTGCAGAACTCTGAATCAGCCGGTCCGGAAACAAAGGTGGCGGCGGATTTACCGCCACCGTTGTTTCCGGACAGGCAGAGTCATAATGAGGCCCATTGTGTGGGTTGCCTTTAAAGCAGTATTGCTGGGAGACCTAATAGTATTAAAAGCACACAAGGATAAACAAAGAAGCAGATGGGAAGATGAGCTAAACTGAGGGGAAACAAAGAATTACTAAAATAAGTGGCAAACAACCCCAGCAGCAAGGTAAAACTAGCCCTCAAACACATACAAGGTCAACTGGGGACGCTATAAAATAAGAAAGCAGAAGAATCGCTCCTACACTTATAACACCATTACTTTCTCAGGGCAAATAAGGCTGAGAAACTATTGGCTAGACAACTGCGGAAAAAAGGACGGAACAAAACGATAATGAAACTACGGAAAAATCAAGATCAAATTAAGACATCAAATGAGGACATGTGGGAAATCCTGAGGGATTATTATCAGACCCTATGCAGGTCAGATGGACCACAGGTGGGTCTGCAAAAGGAATATCTGGGGAAGCTTAATCTCGCCCAAATCTCGGAGATGGATAAGACATTATTAGACAGGGATATACAGGTCGAAGAAGTTACAAGCGCAATTAAAAGGCTACAGAGGAATAAAGCACCGGGGCCAGATGGATACCCGGATGTTTGCTATAAGAAATAACATTACATCCTAGCACCAAAACTAACTAACCTGTTTAATGGCTTCAAGTTTAAAGGTGACATAACCAGATCTATGAACGAGGCTAAACTGGCGGTGTTTCCTAAACAGGGAAAGGACCCAACACTCCCAGGGTTATATAGTCCAATAGCCTCAATAAACATGGACGCAAAACTATACACTAAGGTTTTGGCGGATAGGCTTACAGGTTTGCTCACAGGCCTTATAGGCCCAGACCAGTCGGGAATTATACCAATGAGGCAGACAACACGTGCATAATTGAGAAGGCAGAACTGACCACACCCCAGCTATACTTGTGTCCCTGGACGCAGAGAAAGCTTTTGACAGGGTGGAGTGGACAATGCTCTTTCATACAATGGGTCGGATGGGCTTTGAGGCAAACTATATACAAATGATTAAGGACAATTACAATTTACCAATGCTGCCGAATGGAACACTGTCAGCAACAGTGTCCTTGAGTAGAGGCACTAAGCTGGGATGCCCGCTCTCACCACTATTACATGCCATATTCTTGGAACCTTTGTTGTTTAGGATCCGGGAAGTGCAGCAGGTGAAGGGGATAATAATGGAGGGGCGAACATAAAATAATGGCCTTTGCTGATGACATGCTAATTGCTTTGACAACCCCAGAGCAATCTTTTCCGGTGCTGATAAAGGAACTACAACTATTTGGGTCAATTTCGGGTTTGAAAATTAATAAACACAAGTCTGAGATATTGAACTTAACAGAAATTCCTGAAACAGTAGAAAGACTGGCCCAAGTAACACAAATGAATGATGCAAAAGAAGGGATTACATACTAGGGATTAAATTAAAGTCCCCCCTGGGTCAGATGTATAAAGCTAACTACCGGAAACTCTTGGAAAACCTTAAAATACATTTAGCAAAATGGAACCCCCTAAAGATCTCGTGGTGGGGTAGAATGGTTGCAATAAAAATGACAGTGCTACCGAAATTACTCTTCCACTTCCAAGCGCTGCCAGTCAGCATTCCAAAATCATTTTTCAGATCGCTGAACAAAATAGTGAGTGCCTATATCTGGAAACAAAAACTACCTAGGATATCGATGTTGACATTAACAGCTCAGAAAAGCCAAGGTGAACTAGTATGTCCCCACTTTCGCAGGTATTGAGGCAGCACAGCTACGGTTGATAAGGGAATGGGTAGCACCCCCCCAACATATATGGGCCAAGCAAGATAGGGCGGTAGTGGGCTCCCCACTCTCGAACCTATTATTGTTAAATAAACGATATATGCACCCAAACACTAAAATAAGAGAAGTGGCAGGAGTAGGGATTTAGGTATAGGACAAAGCAGTTAAAAGGGAGGTTCTTACGACGTTTCCCTCCCCATTGCGCCCCATGTCTGGAAACCTGGAATTCCGACCGGGAATGTATCAGGAAGCATATGCAATCTGGGTGAAAGCAGGCTTTTGTTATGATTAGAAATATGTACCAGGGACAAACAGTGATGGCATACCAGGAATGTAAACAAACACTGGGGATAACGGACAAAGAAGAATTCAAATATAACCAACTAAAGCACTGGATCACCTCCCCCCTCATAAAAGAGGCAGCCACAAGACAGTTGACACCCTCCGAGAATCATATAACTTCAGACACAGGCTCAAAAAAACTAGTCTCGAATCTTTATACGTTTTTGAACGACCAAGGGGAAGAAATTTGATGGAATTACATGAAGCGCTGGGAAATAACACTGGGGGAAACCATTTCAAGGAAACAATGGGAATATGTATGGAGAATTGTCCCAAAGCTGACACGCTCGATACAGGTAAGAGAGATGTGGCAGAAAATTCTACTCAAGTGGCATTACATCCCAGAAAGACTGCATACAATGTACCCATCTACCCGGGATGAATGTTGTGAAGGGTGTACTACAAAGGGGTACTGGAGACATATTTGGTGGAGTTGCCCGACCATGCAGCAGTTTTGGGGGGGCGTGAAAAACCAGGTGGGCAAAATGGTACAGGGAAAAGCCAAACTCTGGAAAAAGGTTTGGATGGCTGGTTTGTGGGACCCGGGATCGGGGAATCAAACGAAATCACAAAAAAGGGGAGTGATGATCTTGGTAACAGCCGCATGGTTAACGATTGCCCAACAATGGAAAAGGAAAGCTCCACCCACGATCTTCGACTGGCTACAGAAAGTGTGGCAGCTAGTGTCTCTAGAATGGATGACATATAAACTTCAAGGATAGTCGGAAGCTTTTCAGAAAGACTGGGCGCAAATTCTAGCTTACTTACAAAGTGACTATATGCTACAATGGTGTCCTCACAACATCAGAACACTGGACATCTTGTAAGAACTATCTAGACCCATGATGAACGAGAAACATACACCACCGAGGGGGGAGGTGGGAGGGAATTGGACATGGGGGGGATTTAAAAAGAAAATGTTTGACTATTTGGCACCACAAATCCAATAAAACATGTTAAAAAAAACAATATATATATATATTCCACAAGGAATATTTAAGTCCCCAAAAAACGATATAATCATTTTACAAATTATATTTTTTAATTAACTTTTTTCTCTTTGGCCATGGGTTCTAATAGCTTTTTGTAATGTTATTTTTCATGTTTTTTTTAAACTTAAATATTCCATAGGGAATATTCAAGGCCCCCAAAAAACAATGTAATAATAAAAAATTATATTTTTAAATGTAATTCTTTCTCTTTGCCCATGGGTTCTAATAGCTTTATTGACCTTGTCCTCGGGCCGTACCGTCGTTATGGGCCCTGATACCTCGTTAAAGGCCCTTGCTGTACTCAGGCCTTTAACTCGGTCTTCAGGGCGCATAACAGCCGGTACGGCCCTCGGGCGAGCTCTATAAAGCTATAGTGCAAGATCTTCTGCCGCAGCGAGGTACCAGCAGTGAAATCCCCTAGTCGATGCGCTGGTGATTCCTACTGAGATCAACCTGGTGTAGGTGTTCCAGCTGATTTCTTTGGTTTGGAAGACGTTCAAGCATAGCCAAACAAGCATGATCTTGACCTCTTAAAACTGGGCACCAAATATCCGATAGTCATGCTGGACATACTGCTGTGCCCTCCCACTGCAGGATCTGATGCAAGCAGTTGGCAGGGTCATTCACCCCAATCCCAAAGCTCTGAACCTTCATGCCTGACTATTAAGAGATTGAGGTTCAGAGATTGGGAGCTCTCTGAGCTGTCCTTTATGTGATGGTCCACCAGGTCCATGTACGCTGCTCACTGGCAGACGTTTTCAAACTGTTGCTATAATAAGGTTGTTGGCCTGTTGATGTGCTCTACCAATACAGTTCTGGAATTTTGATAATCATTGTCTAAGGCAGGTTTAAACTTTGGTACCTTTAATTGCTATTTAACAGCACTGTCAGTGCTGAAAGGGATCTCTGAGTGTTACGCTCACCTGGTCTCTGCGGAGGCGTTGGGGCATGATTACAGCCCTCCCAGGAGTTAGATCACCCCGTCAGGTCTCTCCCTCTGCGGATAAGCTGTGAGCGGCGGCAATTGGTGATACTGCTCCTGCGTGCTGTATTGTACCCTTAAAGAATACCCTTTTCATGAAGAGTGGCAGCTGTCTCCTTAAAATGATTGACCCAAACACCACTCTTTGAGAGTAGGCTCAAATAAAAATGAGTGTACCACTTCATCTCTACATTCATTTAAACACCAGCTACAAGGCTTCACCCTTTTCCAGAATACCATCATCTTTGTTTTTATTATATTTAATTTCAAACTACAGTTACCAAAATAGAAATTTGTGTATAGCAGGCCCTGTTGCAGACCTGCCGTCTCCAAGTCCCAAATAACAGTGTCATCAGCATAAAGAAGCATGCTATAAAATGTCCCCTTCAGAGAGGGTGGATTAACTTTCCTAAGAGAAGTAATAAAGTCAAAGGGCCTCATTAGGACCCAGGCGGTAAGGGGTTTACGGCGGCGTAAACAGCGCCGACCCTTACCGCCTGATTCCGAGGTCCCTTAGCGCCATGGAGGTTTTAACACCTGCTTTTAGCAGGTGTTAAAATCCATGGCGCTAAGGGACCTTGTTGTTAATTACGCCACCGTAATTTACGGTGGCGTAATTAACGCCTTCCCCACTCCCATTATGCCCTATTGGGCAAAAATGGGAATGGGGAAGGGTAAATGGGTTAATGGGGACTTACCGCCCCACTCACCTCGGAATGGGGCGGTAAGTCCGCCAACCACCATGGAGTAAACGTAGTTTACGCCATGGTGGTAAAGGTACGACCCAGGCGGTAACTTACCGCCTGGGTCGTAATGAGGCCCAAAGTCTTATGGAATAAATAGGGCCCAACTGACATCCCTGCTTCACCTTTACTGGTGGTAAAAAACAATGTGTAAGTCCCCTATCTTGTATATTGGACAGATGCAGAGACGTCTGCGTATCACATTTGGATAAGATTTATTAAACCATTAAGGACCCCAATACAATTTAAATGATGCCACAATATGATTCTAGATTCTATCAACCAAATGCATTCTCCACATCTGAAAAAAGCCACAACTAATCTTCCTCCCTTAACCTTTCCATATTTCTCCATGCCCAGAGTGAAGCAGTGGTCCACACACGTAAGCCCTCCCCTGAAACACATCTTGAAGGGCTTCAAGATATTGTTACTGTGAGCCCAAATATCCAGTATGAGCGACAAGCATTTGGAGAATATCTTACTGGCAATTTTTATACTATAACCATGGGGGGCCGGTGATGTCCTTAAAAAAAAAAGCTTCCATTATTTCTCAATACATTCTTTTTTGTGTTTCTTTTGAAACTATAATTCTGAATAGCTGTGTGCACTTCTCATTAAATCATGGATCCATTTTTCAAGATTCTACATTCTGCATCGAACCATGGGGTATTCCTTTCTATAACCTGGACCTCCTGAACTGGGAGACCCTGTTTGCCAATATTTCAGTCCCGGATAGTTTTAACCAAAGACTCAAACAAACCGACACCTGTGTGTGGCCTCCGATCTGTTTAACAGTTTTGAGAGAATATCTTAATTTCTTGTGAATTAGTCATTCTTTCCAATGCCTCCTTGTTGAGTGTAGGCATCGCCAACCAGCCCCTCTGGTTGTTGGACATAATCTTTGTGGTGCCTACACCCCTGACCATTGGAAAATTAACTCAAGAGGATAGTGATCACTCTGTTCAATCAGAAATGCAAACTTTCATAACATTCCTGAAGAAAAAACAGTCCAGAATACAGCAATCAATGACTGAGGAACAGTGACACTGGTCTTGTATGCTTAGGAATGCACCATTTGCCACTAAAGGTCCCAGAAAATCCCTGGAAGAATCTCAAAGTACACCTGAAAATCAGTGCTTCATTTGTGGCCAATTTTACTGTCCAAACATTTGCACTAAATGTCTTGGAAATATTTTGCTCAAGAACCTAAAGCCCTGTCAATGTTGATTTAGTCAGATTATATTTTTGAACAACTGGACTGGTCGCATCTGTCTAAAAATGTACTAATGTCCACTCAATTACCTCAACATTTCCTATGAACAATCACTTAATGTTAAAATAAGTTAAAGGCATTGGCCCTCATTACGACCCTGGCGCAAAGCGAAAAACGATGGCGGTAAACGATTACTGCCATCGTCTTCCGCTAGGGCCGATTACGACCCGTGACCGTAAACTACGATGTCATTAGCGGCATCGTAGCTAACGCTGCCGCTGACTGCGCCAAGGGCGCGCGCACGCGAACATCCACACCGTACTTAGCGCCATGGCGGAAAGGTACACGAATGCCGACCCAAGCGGACATGCCCCTAACGCCATCACCCAGCCCGTTAAGTACCTTACCGCCATGGTGCTAATTACGCCATCGCGAACCAACCGTAAAGGGCCATGTAAAGTGAATGCAGCTGCCACAGGTGCACAGAAACAGCACAGGTGAAGGCAATACAGACTCAGGAAGTACAAAAAGAGCACACCCCACCCCTTCCCACACCCAGTCACACTCCACAATGATACCAATAGGACTAGCAATGTTGGGGCTGGAGGACCTGATAGCAATGCGAGTGCTACAACAGCATCTACAACAACAACAACAACAACAACAGGCTGCACAGAGGAGACGCAGGAGGAGAAGGAGGGCAAGGCAGGCCCAGCAAGCCCCACCAGCACAGCCAGTGCCACCACGCAGGCAGCCCCCAATCCCACGCATCAGAGCCAGCCCATTCAACCTCATCGCTGAGCAGATCCACACCCTGTACCGACTGGACCGGGACACCATCACCACCATTGTGGACATGATACACAACAACATCGTCAGCATGATTGAAACACCCACTGCCACCCCCCCCCCCTACTGAAGGTAGTGTCCGTGCTCCACTTCCTGGCCACAGGCACCTACCAGCACACAGTGGGGCACTTGCATGGCATATCACAACCATTATTCTCGCGTACACTGATGCAAGTGCTCGATGCCCTCCTCAAGCACACAGATGACCAGATCTCATTACCACGGTCTGCCCAGGAGATTGCCAACACCAAAGTGGGTTTCCATGCACTGGCCGGCATACCTGGTTGCATTGGTGCCATTGACTGCACCCATGTTGAATTGGTGGTCCCACATGCCATGGAGGTACCGTACCGCAACCGTAAACATTTCCACTCAATCAACGTGCAAATGGTCTGTGACTCCAACAGGATCATCACACATTGTTCTGCCAGATACCCCGGATCAACCCATGATTCAATGGTCCTTCGGAACTCCACAATACCACGCTACATGGAGCGACATGCAGGCCCAAGATCCTACCTACTCGGTGAGTCTAATGTCATGAGCATGGAAATGCAAAGTGGGTGTTGAATGACGTACCAATGCATATTTCATCTGGCAGATACAGGGGAGTGATGCATACGTCACATGGGTGCAACTAGCAGTAGCCAGATCATTCCCTGTGGCAGCACTGACGTCAACAGAGTAGTGTACACATTATGCCTGACCTAATCATCCCAACATGTGAATGAAAGTGTATCCCAAAAACGACACAACCATCTGCAAGTGCATTGTGCAAATTGTGACCGCATTGACCGTAAAGAAAACCACCAACATGCACGTCACCATGCACCAACTACTGAAAGGCCTGTCCCCCACAACTGCGCACAAAGGAGGCACATGACAGACAGGAACATCAATGCACCACTACAAGACCCACAAACTGTCCCCATTGACACCAGTAATGCTCACTGGGGTCATAATGAGCCAGACATCAATGTTGCTATCATGTGAGCTTCAAGCTCACAGGACACGTGCAAGGTCACATGAATGACGGCCTGAACAGACACAGTGGATGGCCATTCACAAGGCAATCGTCCCCCCTGCATTGTGTTTTTGCATGCAAAACAGTACATGAGAGCCATGAACACATACTGGTTGCACAGTGTAAATCCATTAGCACAACTCTAATTGGTGCACAGTAACAGTCGGAATCAAGGCATGGTTGTGCGTCATGTTCACAAATCAATCTCGTTCCTGACACATTCATTTCTCACATTTTACAGGTGATGCGGGCTATCCCCTGAAGAGGTGGCTCCTCACACCAGTGCGGAACCCATCGAACCAGCATGAGGAGGACTACAACCGTGCCCATGCACGTACCCGTGTGGTGATAGAGCAGGCTTTTGGCCTACTGAAGGCACGTTTCCGCTGCCTCAGCAGGTCTGGCGGGGCACTCCTGTACCGCCATGAGAAGGTTGCAAAGATCATCATGGCATGTGTCATGCTACACAATATGTGCATCAGACGAAACGTGCCTCTGCCCCCTGACGCAGAACCACAACCACAACCACCTGATGATGGGGATGATGATGATGGGGATGGGGCAGCACCTCAGGGAGGCAGCGATGCACAGGAGGGGCATATAATGCGTCAGAATGTCATTGACCGATACTTCTAGCACACACAGCGTGTGTGTAACATATGGATGGCACTTGGGGCACTGTGTGTGTCTGGTATGTCAACACTGTGGACTATAAAACAATAAAGCACACATACGCAATGAGCAATGTCCACACATTTCGTTTGTGAGAAATGAAAAAGTGTATTGTTCTTCTGAATAGGTATAACAGAACCCCTCCCCCTCCCCCTGAACACTCCCAACACACCCAATTCCCCCCTCCCCCTCCCCCCTGAACACTCCAACACACCCAATTCCCCCCTCCCCCTCCCCCCTGAACACTCCAACACACCCAATTCCCCCCTCCCCCTCCCCCCTGAACACTCCAACACACCCAATTCCCCCCTCCCCCTCCCCCCTGAACACTCCAACACACCCAATTCCCCCCTCCCCCTCCCCTGCAAACATGTGACAGTGCCCGTGGTGAAGTGTGTATAGTTTTGCACACTATTGACTGCCCCCTCTCCCGGAACCTGGGGCCCCCCTGCCTGTGCTCCTCAGGGTCCTGGATGACCTGCGGACGGGAGAGGCTTGTGCTGAACTTGCAGCTGAGGTTGTACCGGGCTGCTCAGTACGGCATGTGTCCACAATTGTCTGGATGAGCTGGCTCATCATCTGCCGCACTGCAGCAAGTTCGGTGCATATGTCCCTGCTGGCAGTTTGGATGGCAGACCTGATGCCATCAGCACTCCTCTCCATGGCTGCACTGGCACTTCCACATTCTGCAACATGCTGCGTGAGGAGTGTGCCCAGTACTTCCTGCCTGTTGGCAATCTGCTCCAGCGACAGCTGGAAATCTGGCCCAATGGAGGGTGCCAATGGGGGACCAATGGGACTACTCCCATCTTCCCCAACTCCCACTGGGCTTGGAGTTGCTGGCCATGAATTAGCAGGCGATTGGCCCTGGGTGTCATCTCCATGATGGCTGATTGGGGATAGGTGTGGTGAGTGAAGTTGCGTGTTGTGGGCAAGTCCAGTGTCATCCTCCACATCACTATCGGAGCAGGCAGCGATGGCTGCAGTCTCCCCAACAGTACTGCTCCCTGCTGACACATTGCCCTCAGTGGGCAACAGTGGGTGTTGTTGGGCTGCAGGCGCTGTCACGACCCCTTCCTCGGGGGACTTTGCTGCCCTGGCCTCTTCAGCCTGGCGTGGTTTCGGCCTGGGTCCAGCAGAGGTGGATGCATGGTTCCCTTCTCCCACTTTCCTGGCCTTCTTGGCTGGGGTGCTGGTGCTGTCGTCCCTGCCAGTGTCCGATTGCGAGCCTGTGGTGGAGCAGAGGAGGGTGACTGTTATTGATGGTTCAGTGGACATTGAGCAGGCATTGTGAAGAGTGTAATGGATAGATGGTGGAGTTAGTAGCCCGTGACATACAGGTTGCCTCCCTTTAGGTTCGGTTTTGCATGCAGGTGTGTGTCTGCCTACTGTACAGTGTACATGCTGCATGTGCACAGGGTGTGGCTCATCTGCTGATGTGTTGCGTCTGCCACATTGTGATTGTCACGTGCAAGTGTATCAGGTTGTCTTGCAAGGCTGGATATGAGGCACCTACCTGTGTCTCCAGATGTCGGGGCCCCTCTCTCCATCTCGCCGACACCTTCGATGCACTCAATGCCAATCAGAGAGGCACATGTCTCCTCCCATGGCTGCATCTTCAGTGGGGAGTGTGCTCCCGCGCCAGTTCCCAGGGCCAGGTTACGGTTGGCAGACATAATGCCCCGGACCCTGATCCGCAGGTCGTCCCACCTCTTGCGGCACTGTTTGGAGGTGCGTTGGGTGGTTCCAACAGCACTGATACGTTGTGCCACAAGTTCCCACACCTCCTTTTTGCGGCCTATGGCTGGCCGGGTCATCTCAGTGGAGAAGACAACATCAGCCTTCTCCTGGAGCGTGTCTGCAAGCATTTGCAGTTCCTCACGACTGTAGCGCTCCTGCCGCTGCCTGTCACATGCCTTCTTCACAACTTTCGGCATGGTTGGGTGAGGAAATGGGTGGGTTATGGGAATGACAGGGTTTGAGGGTTGGTTGTGGTGTGGTTGGGTAGGATGGCAATGGATTGTGTTTTTTAAGATGGCCGCTGTGCTGTTTCCCGTTCCGCCGCGATTACGCTATTTCCGGTTCCGCCTAATTGCGGTCACCGCTAATTACGGTGACCGCTGACTACGGTCGGCGCAATGATGGGTGGCGGTAGGTCACCCTGCGCTGTTAACGAGGCCGGTAAGGGCTATTTACGGCATGGCGTAGTTTACGTTACCGCCATGGCATAATGCTCGTGCGCGATGGGTCGTAATATGGCGCTCTTATCGCCATCGGACCATGGCGTTAACGCTCATTACGCCATGGCAGTAATTTCGATTACTTACCGCCTGGGTCGTAATGAGGGCCATTGTAAATGTATTTTTACTAAAATTGCACGTGCTCTAGATAACGGATGTACTGCAAATTAAAATGTTCTTTTAGCAGTCTTTAGTTTATTACATTTGTAATTCGTGTTGCAATCATTTTTCTGCCAACTGAGCACCGATATGTTCTATCGAAAAAATTGATGTTGCTTACCATTTAATTTGATATACACATTTTGCTCATTGCGCACAAAAGTTTGGAGACCCCTGCTGTAATACAATGGTGTGTATAGCAATGCATTGCTCAATGAACTACATTTCTCATGATATTTCTTCCAACGATCTTTGATCATTTTCTGCCACCATTACAATAACAATCCCTTCTGGAGGCTTTCCATGAAAACTAATTGCACATGTGATGTCATCAATGAGATTTTTGATGGCATCTTTGATGTCATAGGTGTTAGTCCTTGCAGTGCACACTAGTGGCACGAGTTATGGTTGCTTAGTTTACCATAACTGGCACATTTTTTGTTTTCTTTTCGGTTTTACCTGTAACCATAACTTCCCTATAACAATGTTTTTCCATTGAATTTCATAGGTTTTTGCTAGTGCAACTTAACCATGACGTCCCTTTAACAATGTTTTTGTTAGTGAAATAGGTTTTTAGTAGGGCACTATAACCAGAATGTTGCTTTAGCACAGTGTTTTCTGTAAAGATAATAGCTGTTTGGTACTGCAATGGAACCATAACGTCCCGTTAACAACGGTTTGTTAGTGATTCCTTGGCTGCCCTCATGATAAACGTGTGGAAAGGCCAAATTGTCTGGTGTATGTATCCATTTGCGCTACTCATTCCTTTTCCGAACAGTGTTGGTGTATCTTAGCAATTAAAGATGTATATGGTAAATGTTGGTGAGAGTTTGAGTAGTTTCTCTTTTTCTGTTAATATTGCATAGTGAATCCGTGCCGCACAGTACTGACCGAGATGACTAAAGATGAGCAATGTGGACGTTTCCTAGGGAGACTGCACATAGTCGGCGTATGTGCAATCACACTGCAACTATCCATAGGACTCCATTAGTGGCTGCATGTCCGCCTTTTCTAATGCACTTTTAAATAGTTGTGGAAGTGCACGTGTATCCATTGCACACCTATACCCATGCATAGGGCATCCAATGTGTGCTGGTTACACCGCCCCTGTCGCCTGCCCTAAGGATTCATACAGTAGGCCACTGCATTTCAAGTACTCCTGCCGAGTACGTGGGTGGCTCTGCAAAC
This sequence comes from Ambystoma mexicanum, assembly GCF_040938575.1. Lineage (NCBI taxonomy): Eukaryota > Metazoa > Chordata > Amphibia > Caudata > Ambystomatidae > Ambystoma > Ambystoma mexicanum. Next base: position 1,250,093,731 of record NC_090927.1, on the reverse strand, counting down.
CTACCAATATGTGGCTAAAGCACACCTCACTGTATGACGCCCACTGGTAAACAAGGAACAGCAACCTGCAGTGTAATGTGGGTGTGTTAAATGTCAAATTAATTTAATTGATGTTCTGCTTGCCTTTCTGTGACCCGTGAAACAGACACATCGTGTCTGCACTGAGCAGTGTGACGGAAAGTGTCAAGAGGTCGCCTGCGGGTCGTACAGTTGAAAACATGTAGCTGCAGGTGGGACAGTTTGTTGTGAGTATGCAAAATGGCAAAGCTGGTGCGCCTTTGTCACGCACATACTAGTGCATGTAAAGGCAAGTAAGCAAACAGCAGAATATGCAGTGCCCAAACAATCTTAGTGGTGGTTAGAAAAGTACTGAAGCTGCATGGTTCGCACAGAATAAATGGCTTCCTGCTCCACGTAATGAAGCTGTGTTTCGCGTTGTTGTAAACATTCTTGTATTCCACAATGTATGCATCTCCGAGAATGCTACCCCTAAGACTAATGGCGAAACATGAAGTATTTGTACTGCATGTGACCACAACTGCAATGAAAGCACAAGGGACCAGTGGGCAGTCTACCGCCTTTCCAACAATTACGTAGGGTAATTTAATGTACAGCATTTGCCACATCTGCTGCAGGCAACAAGAGGGGCACTCCTGTAGGGCAGCAGATCTCTAGAACATCCTTGCAGACCATTTGCCGCACTACAGACCATTACCCGGCAAAGGGCATTGTATTGTGCATGTACTGCATCGCGCTACTCTACAGAGGGAAGGTACTTGGAAGTGCGTGGGAAGGGTCCTTCCGTGAGCATGACAATGACTGGCGCCTATGTAGGTGAGGGCCACCCAATAATTCCGTCTCTCGGCACCTCCCCTATGGTATCCATGCAGGTGCTGATCCTTCTATACCGGACCTTTCCTGCCGTTCCTTCTGTGGCGTGTGTCAGAAGACCATAATGAATGGAAATTAACTGGGAAAGGAAAAAACGGAAATAAAGAAAGCATTTTTTACAGATGAACAATGGAATTGCCAATGAACGGAAGCAGGGCGTGAGCCATGGCACTGTGCAAAACACTGTAGGTTAATCTGTTAGAAAGGGGGACGCTGTAAACAGAGGTTTCTTTATGTGTTGCAGAGGGTTTTGAAGAGTGTCAGTGTGCAACACGTACTACAAAAATGTTTCACTACTTTCAAGAAGGATACCAAGGCAATTTGGATGGGGTGTGCAGAAATCGGGATGGCAGCCATAGTAAGATGAACGTTATAGCTGGGGAAAACTGTGCATGCTGTGAAATGTCATATTCCCCATGTGTGAAGTACGCCATGCGCACATGTCGTACAAAGGGTCAAATACACCTCTTCGCAATGTACCACGCTTTCTCCATTTGCGGACCAAATAGAAAATGACGCAGCCACATCAGTATCTGCATAATGCGATAGAAGGTTATGCAAGAGATTGGAAACAAACGCATGACCTGGGCAAGTGCCTCCTTCATCGCAAACGGCACTGAAACTCGTGTAACATGCTGTGCAATTTTCCCTCCACAATGAACAACAATATTGCCATGAATGCGTTTCACCAAAGTGTCACACAGACAAACCAAACTCAGTCACTTCATTGCAGGTACTCCATAGCACTACACATCCACATGATGGATTCCAAAATGAGCAGCCACTTCACAGTGTATTCCATTCACTTTCAGACAATGTATTTCGAACTCCCCTAACACCCGCACGCTGTGGCTCGTGAAACACACAGCCATAACCGCACCCTCTGCATGTCTGTCGACAAATACACCATTTTCCAGTCTGTGCGTGCACACCACACCCATAAACCTTACTGACCAATCCCGTAGGCTCTACAGGCCCATTTCTATGGCCGTCATCTGTAAAAGAGGTGTATCTAACACATGCCACCCTGCAACTATCGCAATATTCGCTGACTTTTCATGCTGTGAGCGCACGGGAGAGGGGGAATAACTTTCAACCAGGGTAGGGGACGTCGTTAGTTGTGGTGGCTCTTAAAAGACATTTTTTGGTAAAAAATGTTTTAAAAGGTGCTTCCATAGGAACACATTTTTGTGTGGTTTTTATAAGTATTTCTGTGTTTTCTACGGCAGCTCACATTCTTACAATAGGGTCTTCACTGCAACCTGTATATTGTGAAAGGAAATGTCATCGCCACTGGTCGACAGAGACATGCCATTTGAAAATATAGCGAAAATATAGCAAGAACAAATGTCATTCTCACAGGAGAACATCCCAGCAGCACTCAAGAAGTCACACATACTTCTGTTGATGAGACCCCTTCCGACCTCTGGCTGGCTACAGGAATAATTGGAATAGTTCCACACTATTCTCGGGGGTATACATGAGAAAAGCACCTTGGCAGTGGGAAAAATACTGCTGCACTGCTTTGATCATCTTCTTCAGTTGATGGTACACACAGGAGCACGGCATGGAACCCAAAAAGAAGGCTCCAAGGTGCACAACCACAACATGTACAGGTCTAGAAGCGGCCATGCATTGACATTCTACAAGCACTCCGCCAAAACAGCACGCTTCTACACTGCGCCACAAAGCCTCCATTTCCTCCAAACCGAAATTGCCAAAAAAGCCTTCTTGGAATGCACACACGACCAGATCTTCCACAAAGGCATCACCCACGAGGAAAATTGAGAGTCCTGCTATGTTTACCGGTCGCACTACACAAAGTAATGGAAGAAATGATTGTCGTCCTTTCCTGTGACATACACCCTGAGCACCTGATTGGCCAAAGGCCATATTCCCATTTCCATTGGCCACCATGGTGAGAAGCGCAGAATGTGGCAAGTGTCTTTCCCCAATTACCTCGAGGGCCGCGCCCCGATAAAGCAGGAGGACACCTTCTCCCTATTGGTGCTCTTTCCTGTGACGTACACCCTGAGCACCTGATTGGCCAAAGGCTATAGTCCCATTTCCATTGGCCAGCATGGTGAGAAGCGCAGAATGTGGCACTGCCAACTACCGCGAGGGCCGCGCCCCAGTAAAGCAGGTGGAGTCCTTCCTATTGGCGTGCTTTCCTATGACGCACACCCTGAGCACCACCTGATATGACAATCGCTACAGTCCCATTTCCATAGGCCAGATTGGTGAGAAGTGCCGAATGTGACACATGCAGGTCCCCAAGTACACCGAGGGCCGGGCTCGAGTAAAGCAGGAGTCCCTCTTCTTATTGCCGCACACCCTAAGAATCTGATTGGACAATCCCCACAGTCCCATTTCCGTGGCCGCCACCCACAAAATCCCAGATGTGGCTTTCGTGCTGCGTGCAGGCGTGGGGGAATAACTTGCAACCAGGGTTGGGGGAGTTCGTGGTAAGGGGCAGCTCTTAAAAGAGCCTTTTTGGGGTTTTTTTTAGATGCTTCTGCAGAAACACCTTTTTTCGGTTTTTATTAGCTTTTGTGTTTTCTTGTGCTCACATTAGTACAGTAAATTCTTCACTGCATCCTGTAGATGGGCAAACAAAACTGTGTTGCCAATGGGTGACAACAAAATGCCATTTTCTTGGAAAAACTCTGCATTTCCACAACTAATGAGGTCATTGTTGCAGAAGAACATTACACGAGCGGACAAAAAAGCATACATGCTTCTGATGATCAGACACCTTCCTGCGTCAAGCTCGGAACATCATCCATGAGCAGTGGCCCATACTCTTCGTGGTATTATGGATGAGAAAAGCATCATGCCAGTGGGAAAAAGCGTCTTCACGACATCCAGCAAGCTCATCAGTCTATGGAACAAATGTAAGCAAATCAGGTAACCCATTTGCATGCCAGCGTAGTGGATGACGATAACATCTACTGCTGCAAAAGTGGCCAGGTCTTTGCAAAGTGCAGGCATATCGGCGAAATTGCACTCATACACAGCGTTCCACAATGCGTCCACTCCTTCTAAACCAAAATTCCTGTCAAAGTGTCTTTCCAAGGCATAGGTGTGCATATCTATGACAAAGGGATCACCTACAGTCAATACAACGCGTTTCGCCATGTCAGCCACCCGCAGTACGCAGAGTATAATGTAAAACAGTTTCAGCGCCCCCTCCTTTTAACTACACCCACAGTACCTGATTGGCTAATCCCCACAGTGCCATGTCAATTGGGCAACATGGTGTGAAGGGCAGATTGTGGCATGTGCGCCTCCCAAATTATCGCGAAGACCGCACACCTGAAAAGATGGAGCAGTCCTTCTTCTCTTTGCACTATCTTCTCTGCTTCTCTACTACATTGGGTTACACATAAACAGGCACACACGCATCCACCAATCGCATCGCAGCCGCCATCATCCAACACTGTCACTTGTGTACAACACTTGAAATGTACCATTACACATTTACAGTACAAATGTCCTGCCATTCCAAAGCACGTCCACTACAAAGTTCAATGAAAATATGCACGATTTCTCCATCCGCATATATCCAAATGGCCACCCAGGATGTGGCACCTGTAATCCGATACCTTTTTGTGATAGTGAGAGGGGGTCGAGTGAAGACCGGGGCGGTGGCAGGGTAAACAATATGAAAGTGGGTAGGGGATTTGGTCTTCCATCGTAGATGTATGAAGGTTTTTTTTTTAAATTTATTTTTTTTTTACATGCGTGCGAGCAACTTTTTTTGTTTTTTCTCTTTATAAACGTTTCCGTTTGCCTCTCCTCACATTTTTGCCAAATTCTGGTCAATGCTTCTTGCACAGTGTAAAAGAAAATGGCATTGCCAATGACGCTCAAATAAATGCCATTTCTACGGAACCACTGCATATTTTGTGACCTCATAATCTCATAGTGAGTGGAGAACATGCCAGCAGTCTGCATAAATTCACGCATAATTCTGTTTATAGCACACCTTCCGACCTCTGGCTGGGGACAAATTGCACCGTCATGGGCCCATACTCCACTTGGTGTCATGCATGAGAAAACGACCTTAGCAGTAGGAAAAATCTGCATTCAGCAACCTCTTCAGGTGATGGGTTAAACGTCCACATGACATGTAACCCAAATGTAGACTTTCATAGTGCACTACGACAAAGTCAACTTTCGTGATGGACGCCACATATCTGCAAAGGCGAACCATCCCGTCAAAACTGCAGTCACACTGACAGCCCCAAAAAGCATCCACTCATTCCAACCGGAAATTACCAGCAAAGCCTCTTTGCACACAACACCTGTGCAGATGGAGCACACCGACGATAAGCACTATGCGTTTCTCCCTCTCGCCCACCGTCACGACACAGTATTGGGACGAAATGGTACTGCCCCTTCCTGTTACCACACCCTAAACACCTAATTTCCTATTTCCCACAATTTCATTTCCACCCTGCTCATAATGGCAGGATGTGGCACGTGCGCTTTTCCATCTACAGTGAAGGGCACGGCCCAGTAAAGCACACACAATACTTCTTCCCTTTGCACAGGTATTTTTCCAGCACTCCCCCATTGGTTGCTGTCAAATTTTCAAACACGCATTCAGCAATCACATACAAAACCTCTGCATTGCACACTTCTGTACACCACTCCATATTTACTGTTAAACACTCTCAGTACACGTTACGTTTGATTGCAAAGCCCCTCCACCACAAACCTCTGCTAAAGAATGCACGATTGCAGCATCAACAAAGATCCTAAGATGCACCCAGCACACCTTTGGCCATGCACACAGCATTGCAGCCCTTTCCACACCCACCACAAGACTATGCATCCAAGCAAGCACCATGTGGGCACCTAACAATATGCACAAACGTAACATACGTAGCGGCACGTCTACCCAACTCCCCCACACCATAAGACACCCATTCACGAAAATGCATCACACTTAGCATAATCCACAATCATACCACAGCCTGCACCACCCCTACCCACTGCCATTCACAAAGTATTGTGTCACTGGCATCCTATGAACAACAGCTTCACAACATTGGGCCTACTTCACTAAATCTGCAAACTGCACAGTATCCAACCACATATAAGCTGCACTTCAACCATACCCTTTTCCATACTCACATTACGTAAATACTGCACCCTGTGGCCAAACTACACAACTTCTCACTGCACCATCTCCTGCAGTACACCAAATACTGTTGCATTCAACTATCACCACAACCATGCAACGCATAATACACGCTTTGCAACTCACTTGTGCTGCTGTAGCACATCTACAATGTGCTCCACACCCATTCTCCAAAGATCACCACCCTGTGCCTGCTGCAGTGGGTGTGCTCCTTGCACCGTAATGCAACCATGCATGTCAGCAGGTCACCAACTACCAATATGCACATACACACCACTGGCACCAGCACTCCTACCCAACCTCCACACCGTAATGGATATGTACAGCGTTACTTGCAACAGTTACCATAATGAACAAACATTACACTGTCTCCGGCACCCCTACGCCCTTTCATTCACATAATATTGTCTTACCCACTTTCACTCAGAAGGTATTGTGTCACTGCCAACCTAACCACAAAATGTTCACAACAATGCCAACACTCCAAGCAATCTGCACAGAGCACACTATCCAAGCACATATAAGCTGCCCTTCAACCATACCCTCAACCATACTGACAGTATGCAAACACTGCACCCAGTGCCCACACTGTGTGACTTTTCACTGCACCATCTCCAACCACACATGAAAACCTTTACCATGTCCTAACAGTCACCTGACCTGCGAAACCAAACATACAGGCATGGCAGCAAACATCTGCTGCTCTATTGCGTCTGAAATATGCTCCACACCCATTCTGTACAAGTCACCACCCTCTAACTGATGCAGAGTCAAAAATGCATTACTGCTGTTGGTGTGCTCAAGCCCTAGGCTCTTGAGTGCATGGCCTATGGCCTTCGTGCATGCACCCAATAGTCTAGGCCTTGCACACACCCACTGCAATGTAATGTCACCATACCTGTCACCAACAACAACAATCCACATACACAGCACTGCCACCAGCACTCCTACCCAACCTGTGCACCGCCATGGAGCTATGCAGGACAAAAATTCAACAGTTACCATAATGTAGAAATAAAGCACTGTCTCCTGCACCCCTGTGCACTTTCATTCACATACTATGGCCATATCTACTTCCATTCACAAAGTATTGTGTCACTGCCAACCTACCCACATACTGTTCACAACATTAGCCCTACTCCAACCAATCTGCACACACCACACTATGCACGTACCCCTCTCTACCGGATACAGAGTCAGGCATGCATTGCTGCGGTGGGTGAGCTCAAGCACTAGGCTCTTGAGTGCATGGTCAACAGCCTACAGCCTCCACTGCACCCAGTGCCCACACTGCGTGACTTTTCACTGCACCATCTCCAACCACACACATGAAAAACTTTACCATGTTCTAACAGTCATCTGACCTGCGAAACCAAACATACACGTATGGCAGCTCACTTCTGCTGCTCTATTGCATCTAAAATATGCTCCACACTCATTCTATACAAGTCGCCACCCTCTAACTGATGCAAAGTTAAAAATACATTACTGCCGTGGGTATGCTCAATCCCTAGGCTCTTGAGTGCATGGCCTACGGCCTTTCGCCATGCACCCAATAGTCTAGGCCTTGCACACACACACCACAACGTAATGCCACCATGCAAGTCACCATGCCAACAACTACGACAATCCACATACACAGGATTATTGCCATCAACACTCCTACCCAACCTGTGCACCTCCATGGAGTTATGCAGGAAAAATGTGCAACAGTTACCATCATGTACAAATAAAACACTGTCTCCTGCACATTCATTCACATACTACGGCCGTACCCACTCCATTCACAAAGTATTGTATCAATGCCAACCTACCCACATACTGTTTGCAACATTGGCCCTACTCCAACCAATGTGCATACACACCACTATGCAAGCAGCACCCTCTACCAGCTGCAGAGTCAGACATGCACCCAATAGTGTAATCCTTCAACAGACCCACTGCAACTTCATGCACCCATGCATTCCACCATATGCCCAACTACCGCTATCCATCCGCATAGCACAGACACCCGTGCTCCCACCCAACCTATGCCATGTGAAAATCACTCGCCTTCTGAAATTCACATGCCACCACTCACCACGGAAAGAGGTTGCCGCAAACAGGTCACGGCAGAAGCAATCGGGCCGTTAGGACAGCTACCTCCAATCATCACACAAAGTTGTCGCCTGTCTAGGAACCCGCGAATTGGCACAATACGCACTAATACTGCAGCCACTCCTCCGTCTTCTTCCACCTATTTACATATGTCACATGAACCACTTCTCACTTCCCCACCCTTTCCCTCCCTTCTTGCCGCCAACACATGGCGTACGGTATATTTTGCATACACTTGCGCCGGCGCACTGTCCTCCGATACACCATGGCAGCGTTTGCCAAAAGAAGTTGAAGCAGAGCACGCTTCCTTCCAGCCAACCACCGGCCATGTCCAAAGTTCTCCGACAGCACTCCGTACCGCAAGTCAATGACATTTCGGTCCGCGGAGCGAACAGGGAAATGGGTTCGCAGAGAGGACCCAGATATCAATTTTTTGGGACGTGCATTTCAGTTCTTTGCAACAAAAGTACTGGTTGGATTCCCACCAAACATACAAACGCACGCTTTCTGGCCCAAGCCCCCGCTCCTGCTGCAAATTTGGTGCAAATCTGTCCAGCCGTTCGGCCTGTAGCCATGTGTGAAGTTTTTCCCCATTCAGTCTAGGGGAAAAAAATAGTGGGACCCTCCCTAGAACTCCCCCACTCCCCCCTGCATGAAACCTCACCAAAGTTGGTGAGAAAAGTCAGAGCGGGCCATATACTTTTTTTTGTTGCAAAGTTTGTTGATGATTCGTCCAGGGAAAGCGAAGTTATAAGCTGCCGAAAAAGGGCTCTTCGTATGAGTTTAGCAACTTATATATATTACACGGCCATGTAATATATATGTTTCAAAGTATTTTGAACTAAATAGTTTCAAGTCATTTCCAGCATTGAAACCACAGGATACTCCTCTGGGCATCCTCTTTCCCCTCTTTGCCTCCTGACAGGGAGCGCAAGAGAGTGGATGCTTGGGGTGCAAGGTTTTCACCTTGGGCAGCCTGGCTCCAAGGCGGTGAACACTTCTTGCGCCCTGGCCACATCACATTTCCATTTGGCCTCAGGACAGTGATTCTTGAGGCGGCAGAGAACTTTCATCTCAGCAAAATGAGGGAGTGCTTCAATGCCCTAGTGCAGAGTGACTTAGAGGTGGTGCACCCGATTGTACAGACAGGCCTTGATCTGGCAGACTGTGTGGCACAAACCACGGCCACTGGAACAGTCCTCAGAAAGTGCTCTTGCTGTCCAACAGCCTCTCCTCCTGCTGCTAGCAGTTTTTAACCCTTCTCTTATGCCCAACAGGTAGAAGTTGCAGGAACCTGCAGGCAAGCAGCAGCCGCCCGACCCCTACCCTCTTGCCAGAGAACATGAGGGAATCACTGCTTCAGCAGTGACCACTTCTGCCTTAGGTGCAAAGCCTCTGTGAAGAGGACTTCAAGCACCACACTCAAGTGGCATGGAGAATGTCACTGTTCCGCGAGAAGTGGTGTTGTGTCACATCCAAAGCTTGCTCCTTGCGGATCGTGACAAAGGCTTATTGTCTCCTGTTTGTTCAACATCTTCCGGATCATCTTCCTACAAGCCCTCTGCCTCCAAACCCTCTCATATTTTAAGAGTTTTGTTTGCTTTACACAAGAGTGCCATAAAACCCTCTGGGAACGAGGCCTGTATATCAGTTTCATGTTCACTGTTGTGGTTGCTTCTGTCCTCACTTTTATAGAAAACGTTTCATATACCATTGTGCCAATAACCCCCGTTTCCCAAATGTCCAGGTTATTTTTATATATGGAGGCCACGCCTCCTCATATTTGATTTGTACTATTTGTATGACGAATAGTGTTATCTTTGGGTGTGGCAGGTCTGATTGATGGACTGGCTGCCTCATGTAACCATGTTTCTGTTATCGCACAAATATCTATGTCCTGTTCCACAATGTAGTCGGCTACCTCCACAGCATGCTTGAACGAGGATCTTGTTTTAGGCAGTAATACCTTAAGGTCATTGTTCTTTTCAATTTTGTGCTGCTCGTCCTGTAAGAAGGAACACGTTACTTACCTGTAACTGTTGTTCTCCAGCATGGGTCTAGCATGGATTCACATGCTCATGAATATTCCCCGTCATCAGGCTGGGAATCCTCGGTAAAGAAAAAATCAGTATCAGTTTCGTTTCTGATCTGTCTTTCTTAGTAGTAACCAATCACTGATCTCTGGGTCATACTGCCCCCAGCCAATGACTGCCCTCTGCCTAAGCCCCGCCTCTGGCAGCCATCCTCAGATTTGGTAGCACGCAAAGGGGCAGTATGACCAAGTGAAGAGCCGCAGAGGGGTAGGCGGGAGGGTTCGCATGTGAATACGTCCCAGACCCATGCTGGAGAACAACAGTTACAGGTAAGTAACTTGTTCCTTCTCCAGCATGGGGTCTGGCATGGATTCACATACTCATGAATAAAATAATACATAGCAGTACACACATGCACAACCACGGGAGGTGGCAAAGGCTCAACATTAAGCATTACATCCAAAACTCAACATTAAGCAATTCTTACCTCCTCACCAGGTTCACCTTAGGCGAACAGGTTGCGCAGCACTGCTTGGCCGACCCTGGACTCCTCCCTGGAGTCCCGATCGACGCAGTAGAATCTTGTGAAGGTGTGCGTCGACCTCCACGTAGCAGCCTTGCAGATGTCCAGCAGGGGCACACCAGAGAGGAACGGCGTGGTAGCAGCGATCGCTCTGGTCGAATGGGCTCTTGGACGGCCGGGCAGCGGTCGGTTTTCCAACCTGGTGACAGTGCATGATGCAGCCAGAGAGCCATCTGGAAATGGAAGTCTTCGAGAGAGCCTTCCCTTGATTCACAGACCCAAAGTTCACAAACAGCTGTGACGTCTTCCGAAAACTCTTCGTGAGGTCCACGTAGAACTTCAGCGCTCTAGCTACATCCAGCGAGTGCAAAGTCCTCTCGGCCGGCGTCGAAGGCGACGGGAAGAAAACTGGTAACACCAAGGGCTCGTTGAGGTGGAAATCCGACGGCACCTTGGGCATGAAGGAGGGGTGCGTCCTCAGCACCACCCTTGTGTCATGAAAAGTCAAGTATTGAGGCTTGCAAGATAGGGCCTGAATCCCTCCCACTCGTCGTGCGGAGGTGATGGCCACGAGGAACGCTGTCTTCCATGACAGGAACTTCAAAGGCGCTGAATGCATAGGCTCGAATGGGGCCCCCATGAGCCTGGTCAGCACCACATTAAGTTCCCACGCCGGGGCAGGAGCCTTCACCGGCGGGAACGATCGGAATAGTCCCTTCATAAATTCCTTCACCAGGCGATGAGACCACAAGGACGCCCGTCCCGTAGTCCTGGTACATCGGGAGATGGTAGCCAGATGTATTTTGATGGAGGCGTGAGCCAGTCCAGCTTTGGCCAGCGACAGTAGGTACGGCAGTACTTGAGGGGCCGTAATCCGCAGAGGGTTAATCTTCTGTGCACGGCACCAGACAGAGAACCTCTTCCACTTATGACCGTAACATTTGAGAGTTGAGGACGCCCGGGCTTTTGCAAGAACCTCTCTGCAGTCAGCCAGGATATCGTACCCTCCAAACTCTAGTGCTGCAGGAGCCAGGCCTGCAAGTTCAGCGACTCCGGGTCGTGATGAAGAATGGTGCCTCCTTCTCTGGAGAGAAGATCCGCGTCCGCCGGCAGCTTGACTGGTGGGGACGTTGACAAATCCAGAAGGTCCGGGAACCAGATCTGCCTCGGCCACGCCGGTGCAACGAGGATCATTCTGCACCTGGACTTCTTGAGCTGATTGATGAGGCGGAGCAGCAACGGCAATGGAGGGAACGCGTATAGAAACAGGCCGTCCCAAGGGAACGAGAAAGCATCGTCCATATTCCTCAGCTGCGGGAACCTGCTGGCGAACCTCTGGCACTTGGAGTTTGTCGCTGTCGCGAAAAGATCAATCCTGGGTTTGCCCCATCATCGAAAGAGCTGATCCACCTGGTCCTGACGTAGTTCCCACTCGTGGCACGAGCACAGCTCCCTGCTGAGTGAGTCGGCGATGGTGTTTTTTATTCCTGCCAAGTGGAACGGAACCAGAAACATCCCCTGGGCGACGGCCCAGTGCCACAGATCCTGGGCCTCCTTGGATACGGCTGGGGATCTGATGCCTCCCTGCTTCCGTATGTAGAACATTGTGGTGGTGTTGTCGGTGAAGATCCTCATCACTTTGTCCTTGAGGGACGGAAGGAACGACTTGAGCGCCCAGAACACTGCTCGGAGCTCCGGAATGTTGATGTGGAGAGACCTCTCCTCCTGGAGCCAAAGGCCACTTGCATGGAGATCTCTGGTGTGGGCCCCCCAACCCTCCAGAGAGGTGTCCGTCGTCACCGTCTCCTGAAACGCCGGGGTCTGAAAGTCCGTGCCTGTAGTGAGGTGCGCACGGGTACCCCACCATAGGATCGCCCGACGGAACTCCTCGTCGAGAGGGATCCTGTCTTCGAAGCAGCCCGTTGCCTGAAACCAGCGGGCGTCGAGGAACTCCTGTAGCGGACGCATCCGAAGTCTGCAAAGGGGTACAAGATAGATGCATGAGGACATCATCCCGAGGAGGGACTTGATGGACCTCACCCTGTCCACATCCGTGGCTAGCAGGCGCCGCACCTTGCCCAGAATGGCCTTCGTCCTCTCCTCCGATGGGGAGGCCAATTGTCCCACTGTATCGAGAATCGCTCCCAGAAACAGTGCTACTTGCGACGGAACCAGGTGGGATTTGGGGTAGTTGATGGCGAATCCCAGTTCCGTGAGCAGCCGGACGGTCCTCGCTGTGTGTTCGACGGTGAGTTCTCTTGTCCTTGCCCGAATTAGCCAGTCATCCAAGTAGGGGTAGATGTGGATCCCCTGCAGGCGCAGCCGCACCGCCACTGGTGCCAGGCACTTGGTGAATACCCTGGGTACCGACTTTAATCCGAACGGCAGGGCTCTGAATTGGTAGTGGCGTCCCTGAACCACGAACCTGAGAAACTTTGTGTGTCCTTTTAGAATGGGGATGTGGAAGTAAGCATCCTCCAGGTCCAACGACGATAGGAAGTCGCCCTGCTCCAGCTGTCCCAGCACGTGCTGGAGGGTGACCATCCTGAATTTCTGCGCCTTGATGTAGTTGTTTAACCGACACAAGTCCAGGATGGGGCGCCAACCGCCTGTCTTCTTTCTGATGAGGAAGTACCTTGAGTACACTCCGGAGCCCTGGAGCCTCCTGGGGACGAGCTCGATTGCACCTTTCTTGAGCATCGCCCTTACCTCCAACAGCAGTTGAGGGATGTGATTCTCCTTCCTGGCCACGGGAGGAATGCAAGGACACTTCTTTTGGCATTCCAGCGAGTGCCCGTTGGCCAGGGTGTCAAGCACCCAACCGTCAGTGGAGATGGACTCCCACATGCTGACGAACTTCGTCGGCCGGCCTGCCACCGGGGTGCTTCGGTGGGGGGCCCATGCCACGGCCGGTTCAGTCTTGCTTGGAGGAGGCCTTGCCGCCTTGGCCTCCTTGACGACGACGGCGGGATCCCCCTTTCTTGCCGCGACCTCTGTAGGCCTCCTGGGACGAGGAGCGGGCCGCCTGGCGGTATATAGAAGAGCCACCGCTGGATCCCTTGGAGGCACCCTGTCTGCCTTCGGAGCTCCAAAAGGGCCGTCGTTGTTGAAGTACCCCTAGGGCCACCGTCTTCCCAAAAAGGTTGTTGCTGTCGAACAGCATATCCAACACTCTGGTCTGGACGTCCATCGCCTTGAGCCATCCCTGTCGTCGGAGGCAAACCCAGTTGGCGAAATCTGGTATCGGCAATGTCCGTTGCCACCGTTATGGCATGATCCGACGCCACCTCTCCTTCCTGCAGAATTTGTAGGGCCTCCGCCCTCTTGACGTCCGGTAGGAAGTCTAGCATGGGAGCTATCTTCAACCAAAGCTCCCTGTCGTAGCGGGCCACGATCGCTAAGGCATTGGCCGCCTTAATCGTCATCGCCATGGAGTCCAACATCTTGCCCTTGCTGTCCGGCGGGGAAGTGGAAGTTGAAGCAGCCGCACCCGCTGCTTTCTTCTTGGCCGCTGCCGAGACGACAGAGTCCGGTGTGGGCTGGGCCCTGAGGCACAAGGGGGCGGCATCGTGGACTCAGTACTTCTTCTTGTACCTGTTCCTCTGGGCGGGTGTCGTGGAAGGGTTCTTGAGGATAGCCAGCCCCTCGTCCCAGATGTCGTTGAGCAACGGCACCGCAAGGACCGTCTTCCTCTTGGCCTCTCGTCGTTGGTAAAGAAACCCTTCCTTTTTCTGTTCTTCAGGGCAGAGCTGGAAGAGCTTGGATGCCCTGGTTATCATGGCGTGAAAGGAGCCAATTTCGTCGGGTGGAGAAGCCCGAGGGGGGGGGTGATGACGGGACCCGGGTCCCCTCGTAACTAGCGCACCCCACCGGGGTCACTCAGAATCACTGTTCCAACACATAGTCACTGAGGCGAACAGGTTTCCCTCGCCCTGCCCTCACGGGGTACCTCCTGCTCGCCTCCTGGAGCGGGGATCCCTCAGCGGCCGTCACATTGACCGGAGAGCGAGGGAGGGTGGCCACGCCCTCGCCCTCGTCAGGCACCTCCACGACGTTCTGGTCCAGGGGTACCTCCGTCCTGGGTTCCCCCAGTCTTTTGAAGAAGCTCACATTTCTGGTGACCGATGCCTTGCCATCCGAGTCCGTCACCATGGACACTTTTACAGCCACTACATCCAATGGCTCAGGTTCGTACGTCAGGGATAGCTTCCCGTGGGGGTGCCAGTTTCTGATAAGCACCTCATCACCAGGCACGAGTTGCTGAGGTATGAGCCCTCTCCTCTGGTTCTCTTGTTCAGTCCTCAGCCTGCGGTCATGCGCCACTTGTTGGTCATCAATGACCGCCGGCTCCTTTTCCCCAACCTCTGGTAACAGTCCTCTCGGGCACCGCTTGAATAGTGCTTCTGCCGGAGCCACTCCTGTATATGTGGGGGGGGGGGTCCGGTAGACACGCAGGAACTGGTATAGTGCCCTTTACAGGCATCGCTCTTGCCCCTGCGCTATGCGGAATACTTTGTTTAGGGTACGCATCAGTCTCTCCGCCTCCCCATTTGCCCTGGGCCAGAGAGGGGTGATCTTCCTGTGTTGAACACCGTAGTCTTCCAACAGGGCCGCAAACCGCTCCCCCTGAAATGGCACCCCATTGTCCGAACATAGAGTCTTGGGGAGTCCATGAGCCGCAAAGATCTTTTCCATGGCCACCACCACATGCTCAAAGGCCACCGAATCAATTAATTCAACTTCCGGGTACCTGGACCATTCGACGACCACCACCAGGAAGTGGGTGCCCTGCATTGTGGAGCCAAAGTCGGCATGCAGCACCTCCCAGGGTCGCGTGCCTCGGGGCATGGCTTTCATGGAGTTCTCTCTCTGTGCGGGGGGCGCCGCCTGGCACCACACACGAGGCCACAAACTCCTCCACTCGTTTCTCCCGTTGCGGGAACCACACCTTGAGGCGCAGGTGGGCTTTAGTCTTGGCAGCCCCTTGATGACCTTGGTGGGCCAGCCCAATGACCTCCTGGACCTTTGCCTGAGGGACCACAATCCTGTCACTCCTCAGTAGGAGGCCGGATGCGGAGAATGACAGCTCCTCCCTCACCTTCCACAGCTGCTCGATTGCCACCCTTGCATCCTGTGTTCGCATCGCCAGAGAGTCCAGCACCCTCTTCCAGGATCCCTGTTGCATTGCTGATCTCAGGATGCAAAAACATTGATCCTGAGCCACTGCCACCTCCAGGTCTTCCAATGGCAAGGCGTTCAGGGTCGCCGCCTTCACCACTAGTTGAATATGGTAATCTGCTTCCTCTGCACAGGCATCCACCCCACTCTCGACGTCACCTCTCGGATGGCGAGACAGGTAGTCTGCCGCATTGTTTGAGCCCGGCCGATAGACCAGCGAGACACCATATTCAAGCAGTGGCATCATCCACCTTTTGATCCTCGATGGTGGTTTGGAGGATGAACCGGCCAAGATGGGCTGCAGAGACTTGTGGTCGGTCACGACCATCACCGGTCTACCCAGAATGTATAACCGGAAGTGCCTGCACCCCCACAGAACCGCCAGGGCCTCCCGCTCAATTCGGGAGTATCGCTGCTCGGTCTCAGACAGCGTTTTGCTGGCATACGCCACCGGCCTCACACTGGAATCGGGGCCAACCTGTGTCAACACTGCCCCTAGTCCAAATGGGCTGGCATCCACTATGATCTCCGACTGGAGGGCGTGATCAAAGAATGCCATGGTGTCATCGGCCGTGAGGGCGCTCTTGATGTCCTCAAAAGCCACCTGCTCGAGTGGTCCCCACTGCCACACGGTCTCTTTATTTGTGAAGGCCTGCAGGGGCTATGACGAGATGCCAAGTTCTTTATAAAGCAGCCACAGAATGTTACCATGCCTAAGAAACTCTGCACCTCCGACATATTCTCTGGTGGGCGAGCGTCCTTGATGTCCTTGACTTTGCGGGGGTCGGGGAATACACCTCCCTCCTTCAACACGAATCCGAAAAACTGGATGGTCGGTTTCAGAAATTCACATTCCTCCCGGTGGAGCGTCAGACCCAGAGACTGAAGCCATTCAAAAGTCCTCGCGGGCTTGTGCATATGTTCCGCCTCTGATTTTGCGAACACGAGAACATCGTCACTTATGTTCAAGACACCGGTCAAGGTCTGCCAAGGCACCACATATGATATTTTGAAATACCTCTGCCGCAGAGGATACCCCGAAACAGAGTCTCTTGTATCGGTACAACCCTCTGTGAGTGGTGAACGTTGTAATGTAACGGGATTCAGGGTGTAACATGACCTGGTGGTACCCGACCCTAAGGTCCAATTTTGAAAAGAATCGGGTGCCCTGCAGCTCGGTGATGATGTCATCTATGGTTGGTGTTAGGTGTCGCTCTCTCCGGATTGCCTTATTGGGGAGCATCATGTCAACACGAATCCTCACCGAGTCTGGTTGTTTTGGTTTTCGTGCAACAACGATGGGGGACACCCACAGTGTTGGGCCTTCAACCTTCTTGATGATATCAAGGTTGACAAGATTGTCCAGTTCTTTATCCACTAACTCCCTCAAATGGAAAGAGCGACGGGCTGCAGCGAGTCATCGATGTGCAGCCTCACCGGATCGCCTGCCATCTGTCCAATCCCCTGGAACAATTGGGAATACTTTTCCAGTAGAGTTTGAATATCTTCCACGTATACGGAGTACGCGAAACTTACAATCCCCAGGGCTTCTGCCGCAGCACTGCTCAGCAGCGTGTTGGTGCTGACAGGTGTTACATAAAACCAGGCCCTTATTTTTGAGCACCCATGCTCCACCTCTGCTACAAAAGCAGCATCTAGGGGAATTGGCTGGGAACCCCCAAACATAAAGATGCGTGCCCTGGGGGCAGTCAGCCTCAGGGGGCACTCCATGGCGCCGTAGTGTTCCCTGGCCATCACGTTGACGGAGGCCCCCATGTCCACTAGTACCGGGACAGATGATTCGTTGACTGCGACAATGCACCGCGATTGCCGTCTGTTCTTGGATTTGAGGGCTTCGATGCTGGATACAACGAAAATGTTATCTTCTTCCTCTTTCTCCTCCTCCTCCTCGTCCAGTTGTGCACCTTCATCACCCTGATAGACCTAGGCGACGTTGGGAGGCCGCGATTGGCGAAAGTAGCCAGACCGAACAGGACCCCTCAGCACCGTCACTGGTAGGGATGCTCTATATACCCGGGCATAGTGGTCGGCTAGGCCACATCGACCACAGGCTTTCCCTGCCGCTGGACACTCAGCAGGGTGAGGCAGGTCGTACCCACACTTCAGGCACGCATCCCCTGGCTTTTTGCCCCTGTCACAGAAGTTGCCTGCTGGCCTCCTGGTACCTCTGCCACAATGACTGTTCTGCAGAATCCTGTGCAGTTCAATTAGGGAGCACTACAGAAGATTAAGACTACAGGTGAGAGCAATAAATCCCCTTTGGTATCAGTCTGTACCACAAAGATTTAGTTGGTAGCTGTGGCTGAGCAGTCAGACTTATCTCAAGAGGGAGATGAGCAGTATTCAGGGTTTACACAATAGGCCTACAATACTATGGCACAAGGAAACACTGACCAAAGCTTTGTATTAAAAAGTAGATATATATTTATTTTATACACTTCTAGTAAAACACATTTATCACAGTCATCAAGCAAGTTAAATTAAGTCAAGGAAAAATATACACACTCCCTAGTTAAATTGTAGACCAAGTGAACCAGTGTGAAAACTGAGCAAAACGGCACAGTGAAAACCACACACAAGGGATACTCTAGCAATTTCTCACAAGGAAGGGAACTGCACAGGATTCTGCCTAACGACGACCCACAGCACAGACCTCCTCCGCCTTGGCTGGACGCACTCCCGCTTCCATTCTCGACGCAAGTACCTCAGACACTTCTTGGCAACGACCCAGTTCGAGGATACGAGGCAAGCGGATCCCAGGGTCCCGCAGCACCTGTCTGCGTAGCTTCCCCGATGAGCAGACTTGGATTAGCTGATTCCTGACTATTGTATCAGGGTTGTCCCAGGCACACGCCACTGATAGCCGCCTGAGACGGCCATAGAAGGTGTCCAGAGTCTCATCCTCTTTTTGGCGGGTGGTGAGCATCACAAAACGTTAATAATCTGCATTTGCCAAATGAAGGAAATAGTCATGAAGAGCCGTCTTCGCTGTGCCATAGGAGGCATCTTTTGGTTGGAGAGAGTCAAATATTTCATGTACTGCAGGCTCTGCAGAATACAATAGGGTCGCCAATTTGCTGTCCTTGTTGGTCTCCATAGTGGCCCTGAAGTACATGTCGAGGTGATCAATCCACCGCTTCCACCTAGGCCCCAGACTGGATGGAGGTCCAGACACGTCGAATTGAGGGATTGGCTGAAGTGCCCCTGGAGGTCTCATCTGGGCCATGGCTTGAAGCCCAGGCAGGGGCGGAGGCTGGATCACAGGTGGAGGCTGGACCTGGGGCAGTGGCTGGGCCCCATCTTGATTAGCCTGATCATTCATGGGTCAAGCGCACAAGCACCCTCCTTGGATGACTATGAGGCCGCAATTTACCCAGACAGTGTGAAATGTGCAGGCCTTCTTGATCTTCAAATTTCCACACCAGTGCAGGATGCAGTATAGGCTATATAAACATGGTCCAGTCTCAAACAGCCAGCCAATGTGATGCAATGTGGGCCACAGGCAAAGCAGGAAGTGTCCAAAAATTGTACCAGGGGGGCCTAGGGGGACTACCAGGACAACAGCACACTCCCCCCAGCACCGCACCTTAGCTCGACGAAATTCACATAAAAAATTCGAAATTTCCAAAAATCTGATGAGCTGTGCCTGCAGAGCAGGCTGCCCGCTGTGAGAATACCAAAATATTAGGCCTGGATGGCATGTAGGAGCCCCACCGGAGTGCTGCGATCATCCTGGGCCTCCTCAACAAAATGGCAGCCAGCTGCGTGGTCCACACCCTCTCCGCGGCATAGAACGCGATAATTCCATACCTCGTTCTATATGAAAAATTCATATTCCATTCACCGCCGGGCCCGGGCGTGACTCTGGTCTCGTCGCCACTGTTGTGGGGTGGCCTGTGCAACCCCACGATATCCTGTAAGCCCCACATCCGCCACAGATTCAGACAGGAAACGTCTGTTTGGTTCAGGCTCCCTGGTCGCACTGACCGCTGGGGCACGCCCCTTTATTTAAAGGCATGCGGCGGAGTGCAACGTCACTCCGCCGCGTGCCGAAGCCCTTAAAGGGGAAGCACCACACTTATCAGCACCAAAATAAAATAAATCAACCAAGGACTATGTTGGAGAAATGAAAAAGCAATTTAAATCTATTTGCACAATTTACGAAATGCTCTAAAAACGAAGTTTAAAAATGTGAAGATTTTTTCGGCAATCTAAAATATTCATATAATTCCAAATCGCAACATGCTACAATGTGGCAACTATCTTACAGGCAAACTCATCTCAACCTCATCACCTTCTAATAAGAGTGGTTAAAATCTATTGAGTGGAACCTGCAGGTTTTGATGTGCGTTCAGGTTTTACTACACTGTCCCCAGATACCCTTTGTGTGTCGGCAGCACTGTCCACTGTAGGCTGTGACCAGTTGCCCTCGGTCACATGTTGCACTTCTGGACTCACCCCCTCCTGGTGGATGTTGATTTCCACAGTGTTGGGGCCTGCCTTCCCTTCCCCCACTCCATTGCCTTTCACCGGGAATACATAGTTCTTCCGCCCTTCTTGGCCTTGTTTCTGGCTGGTGTCGAATGGTGCTGAAGGATCCACCTTGGCTGTCGGGAGGTTGGATTTGCCTTAGTGGTCCCTATTGCAGATTGGGTTTCGAAAGGTGCAATTGATTCATCTTCGTTACCGTTTACTGGTTCCATGTAATAATGTCCCCGCAAAAATGTCTCCTGACAAAAAAGTTGCTGTTTTTTGCAGAGACATTATTAAATTGAACATGCGGGGGACACCCCCGCAACCGCTGAATTATTTTATTTTTTTACAAGGGGAACAGGGGACATCCTTGCAACCCGTCCCCATACATAATGTCACCATATATAATGTCGCCAATGGCTTTTCCCAGCAACATTATGTATGGGGACATTATTACCTCATAGCCTTTAACTGCACAATTAGTATGAACAGCTCTTAGAATCACTAGTTTCCCACATAAGGCACACCCTTTGTTTGTGCACACTCCCCTTGACACTCGGTTCCATCAATATCAAACAACAGGAACTGTGTAGTCTACAAGGAAGCAGAGCTCTATGAAGTGGAAAGGAAGTTCCTGTGGTAAGACAGGAAATGTCATGGTGAAAGAAGCCCCCCAGCTGTCTGAAATGTGTATAATGGTGTCTAGTCAAAGGATCGAATCCAAAGGGTCGACAGGTCAAAGGATCGACACCAAAGGGTCGACAGGTCAAAGGATCGAATTTGTTTTTAAATTATATATATTGTTTTGGGTTTTCGTTTAGGGAAAAAAAAGTGATTTTTAGCAAAAAAAAGGGAGGTTTAGGGGGGAACCCCCCCCAAAAAAAAAAATTAAATCCTTTGACCTGTCGACCCTTTGGTGTCGATCCTTTGACCTCTCGGCCCTTTTACTGTCGATCCTTTGACCTAGAACCGTGTATAATGGCCAAGAAAGAAAGAGAAATCCAGACCACCGACAGCAAAAGAGGGTGATACTCCAAACACGAACAGTAAGCCTACGGGTACAATGCAGTGCATGCAACAGCTAGAGCAGAAGGTGGTGCAGCTCATGAGAGCGGAGGGAAACCAGGTAGCTGAGAAGTGCACTCAGAGTAAGGCTCCGGAACTGATGGAACAGGTCACTGCCCAGAATGCATTAACACAAACACAAAGAACAATTAATACCAAACATGGGAAAAGAATGGAAAGAATATGCTTACCTCACAAAGAACATGGAAGACTGCAAGGATCACACAGATGGGATGGAACGGATGGAAACAAGGAAATGGGATGGAACGGATGGAAACAAGGAAATGTGAAGGTGAAGGCGGTGGAAGGGTTCCACCAAGATGGACTCGTACAAGTTGACAGTAAAAAAGATGACGTGAAGGTTTTAAAGAAACAGAACACTACTATGCAAAAAGAGGCACCCCATGGAAAATAAACAAAGGTTATGGAAACAGAGGAACCCTTGAAAGCTGGGAGGTGAAAACGAGCAAGCACAGAGGAGGTTCGCAACAAACAAAACAATATGAAGTGCTACGGAGCGTAATGGCCGAGCAGGTCCAAGAGATATCCAGTGTCGAGAATAAAAGAGATGGGTTGAAGGTTGTACTTGAGCAACAGAGGGCGAGAAATAACCTACACATGGGAAACTGAAATGCCATGGAAGCATTGGCATCAACTGGGAAAAGGCTGCAAGAGAAAGTAACCTACACAGCAAAGGTGAACGAGGGATGGAAATAAAGAGAAGTGGCAGACACTCGCACTGCGTATTAGTGTTCAGTCCAGTTTGAGACATAGTGAGTGGCCACAGGAGTTTGGAAGGCTGGCAGAAGTGGGTCTGACTGAATATCTGTCATGAGCACTGCTCCCAAGGAGCCAGGACAGGTCCAGCATCCTCGGAAGCAGGCCTGCCTTTCATTCTTCCGGACCCAGCAGGCCCCTACAGGGGCCCTTTGGACCGTGTCCTGGCGCCTTTGGCGCCAGGCTCATAAAGGGTTTCAGTCCCGGCGCCGGGCTCATATGGGTAACCCATGTCATAATGCTTGGGTGGACTTACCTGGGGCAGACCATGCTGCATACTCACCCAGAGCAACCCAGTCAGGCTGAAGTTCCTAGCCAGCAGGGCTGAGAGGAACTACTTCCTCAAATCAGGAACTCTTTTCTTACCTGGGTGGGGCTGGAGGAAGAACATGCACCAAGGCTCTGCTACACTATTTAAACCACGCCCGATGGAATTCACGTGCTTCGCGTTATTCTGCAGCAGCAGCAGGATGCTCACCGTGTCGGCTCCTGCATTCCTGGTCCGGATACATCCTCAGCTTCCCGAGCAGCAACATGGGGTAAAGAAAACACACCGGAATTCATACGTACCTGAATTCAACCACCAGAATCCAGTCTCCGAGACCTGCAAAGAAAAGTTCAAGGTTAGAAAACGTGCAAAACGCCCGCAGCCGCGCTCGCTTACCTTATCCATCCTTGATCACTCCAAGGCTCACCGCGGCCTTCACTCCGGCAGCATCCCCGCATCTAAAAGGGAAAAAGACATTGTTAAAGGCGCCCATTTGGATAAGGTTACAGTTTAACTATTACTTACCGGCCTCCGCACGTGCAGCAACAGCGGCATCCTCCACAGCATCCCAGCACCTGAAAGGGAAAAAGACATTGTTTAAGGCGCCCATTAGGATAAGGCCACGTTTCAGTTATACTTACCGGACTCCGCACGTGCAGCAACGGCGGCATCGTCCACAGCATCCCAGCACCTGAAAGGGAAAAAGACATTGTTTAAAGGCGTCCATTAGGATAAGGCCACGTTTCAGTTATACTTACCGGACTCCGCACGTGCAGCAACGGCGGCATCGTCCACAGCATCCCAGCACCTGAAAGGGAAATACTCACGTGTCTCCGCACGTGCAACTGCAACAGCATCGCCCAACGGAGTCTCAGCATCTAAAGACTATTGCAAAGGGACTCTAACCTGCACATTGAATTCATCCAGTGACGTAACTGGACTCCATGCGCCCATGCACCAGAAGCAGGATGGAGAGCTCACCTTCACCAAGTCAAAGGTAAGAGCTCGCTGAGACTTGTTGAAAGCCTAGAAGTGGGAGAAGCAAGACTGGGTGGGAACCTCATCCTATCACTTGGGTATTTACCCCTTTTTTCCCCATCTACAGAAAAATACCTCACAAACTAGGCAGTTCGTATTCGGAGGTCCCACCCTGAGCGCATCCCGAACCCAGGGTCGCAGTCCAGCCTGAGTCAGCGCCTCCGTAGGAACCAGGTGAGCGTTACAGAAGCCTACCAAAAATTTCCTACCCAGGCGCTATGGAAACTTCTGACACAGACCAGTTGGCCCAGTTGTTGGGTGAATTAAGGGCCGAAGTCCATGCTGCTCGCCAGGAAACAAACACCCTTAGGAGGGAATTGATAGTGTCAAAGGAACGAACTGATGAACTCGCCAGACAGTTATTACAGAGTCAAGCAGGACAAACCCCTCTACCTAACTCAGGGGGGACTTATATTCCAGTGGCCTCAGCCAATCCATTTCAAATCAACATACCTGGAAATGTGCCTTTGGCGCCACCTGAACGCTATTCTGGGGATCCTAAAAGATTCGCAGTATTTCTGAATCAGTGCCGTTTGCACTTTCTTTGTAGACCTGCAGCCTTTCCGACGGACCAGACCAAGGTAGCCTTTGTACTTTCGTATCTTAGCGGCAGCGCTGCGGATTGGTCGATCCCTCTAGTTACACAGGACGATCCAATCCTTCGTGATTTCCCGGCCTTCCAGGCCAATATGGAAAGACTTTTTGCAAGGCATTCCCAGGGGCAGGCCCTGGACAATGAACTCCTTTCCCTACGACAGGGCAAACAAGATCTTTTGACCTACATTGCATCATTCAATAGGCTAATCGTGGAAACCAGATGGCCCGAGGACAAAAGGATCACGCTTTTTTACAGAGGTTTGCGTGGCGAACTCAAAGACGTCCTTGCCCAGGTAGTGAATCCTCCTCAGGATTGTTCAGAGTACGTTGATTTGGTGGTCCAGTTGGATCACAGGCTACAAAATAGAAAGGTGGATCGATCCGGGTTTGAAACACGAGTGTTCCCTAAGTCTCAAAGTTACACCAAGGGAGTAGAAGCCGTCGAACCGATGCAAATTGTGGTTGTAAAGGGCCCCTTAACTCACAAAGAACGTGACCGGAGACGACAAATGCAACTATGTCTCTATTGTGGGAGTCCTGGGCATTTTCTTCGAGATTGCCCGACGAAACCACCTAAGAAGACAGTGGGAGTCTCTGATAAGAGTTCTGAAAGATCTGAGCTGGGAAACAACCTTGCCCGACAAGTGTAGAGGTCCGCTTGCCGAGCGTAAAAACCAGTTCTTTGACCTCGCATTTCATAATGCCAATGATCCTCATAAACCCAGAGCAACCGGATCGCTTGCATGCAATTAAGGCATACATTGATAGCGGAGCAGTTGGAAATTATGTGGATCGCGAATTGGCCTCCAGGATGAACCTACCTCTTTGTCCAAAGGTGGTTAGAGACGTCATTACCACGGTGGATGGGACGGAAATTGCCTCTGGACCAGTGACCCATACCACTATTGAAGTGACGATACTAGGCCAAGACGGACATCAGGAGGTAATCGTGTTCGACGTGATCAAGGCTCCTCAATTCCAGGTAATTCTAGGGATTCCTTGGTTGGAGAAACACAATCCTCAGATTGATTGGCGAGCAAAGACGATACAGTTCCCAGAGTGTGCAACCACTTGTTATCCTCGACCTAGTATTGGCCTAGCGGTAGCAACGGCCGAAGGACCGCAATTGCCTCCAGAGTATCAAGAATTCAGGGATGTCTTCCAGAAGGAACAGGCTAATACCCTGCCTCCCCACAGATCTTATGACTGTCAAATAGACCTGATACCCGGAGCCACTCCCCCTTGCAGTAGAATTTACGCCCTTACCGAGCCTGAGAATCTTCATTTGCGAAAGTATTTAGACCAGTACCTGGCCAATGGCTTTATCCGTCCGTCGAAGTCCCCTGCATCCTCGGCTCTGTTCTTCGTACCAAAAAAAAGAAGGTGACCTTAGAGTCTGTATTGATTATCGCGCTCTGAACCAGATAACTGTAAAAAATCGGTACCCAATACCTCTGATCCCAGAGCTCATTGACCAAGTGAAAAAAGCCTGTATTTATACTAAGCTAGATCTCCGGGGAGCTTATCACTTGGTACGGGTCAAGGAAGGGGACGAATGGAAGACGGCATTTCGTACCAAGTATGGGCTGTTTGAATATCAAGTTATACCCTTCGGACTATGCAATGCACCCGCCGCCTTCCAGTATTTCATGAATGATGTCCTCAGAGAACTCATTGATGTCTGCGTTGTTGTCTATATAGATGACATTATTGTATACTCATCCTCAGAAGCTGACCATCGAAATCATGTCAGAGCGGTCCTTGAAAAACTTCGCCAACATAAACTTTTTGCCAAACTTGAAAAATGTGTTTTTCATGTCACGGAAGTCGAATTTTTGGGATTCATTCTGTCACCAAAAGGGGTCCACATGGACTCAAGAAAAGTTGACGCTATCCTCAAATGGCCATCTCCTACTTCCGTGAAAGGCGTTCAAAGCATGCTTGGCTTTGCCAATTTTTACCGCAGATTTATTCCAGAGTTTTCACGAGTGGTACAACCCATCACCGCCCTCTTAAGAAAGAATAAACGCTTCGAATGGTCTGCGGAAGCAGAACAAGCCTTCCAAGAGCTAAAGGCTAAATTTACCTCGGCGCCAATTTTGAAACACCCAAGCCAAGACCTCCCCTATATCGTTGAAACCGATGCCTCCAGCTTAGCAATGGGAGCTGTCTTATCACAAAGAGATCCAGAGACTAACCAGCTGCATCCTGTGGCATTCTGGTCTCGGAAGTTCTCGGCGCCGGAGATCAACTACACCATTACAGATAAAGAGCTTCTAGCGATTAAATCCGCCTTTAAGGCCTGGCGGCATTATCTTCTTGGGGCCAAACACACCGTCACAGTGATCACAGATCATCGAAATCTGCAGTATTTAAAAACCGCCAAGGCTCAATCTTCCAGACAACTTCGCTGGGCTCTATTCTTTGCTGAATTTGACTTCGTAATCACCTATCGCCCAGGCCACAAGAACGGCAAAGCGGATGCTCTTTCCCGAATTGGAATGGGAGATAACGTTGCCAATCCAGAACCTGTACCAATAATTCCTGAGCAAAGAATCGTGGGCCTGATTTCTTCACAATCCATCGAGGATATTGAGGAAAAAACAAAACAACTTGTGACCCCATCTGACTTACAGAGTTGGTTACAAAAAGGAAAAGATTTCACCGTAAGCAATGATTTGCCTTATTTCAAAGGACGATTATTTCTACCACACACCGATTTACAAGGACTGGTAATCTCCTGCTATCATGATTCTTTAATTGAGGGTCACCCTGGCATTGCCAAAACCACTGAAAAGGTGAAGAGACACTTCTGGTGGCCCTCATGGAGAAAAGACATTAAAAATGTGTGATGTCCTGCGGTGTATTCGCTCAAAACAAGGGTCAGAAGAAAAGGCCGGCTGGTCTTCTGCAACCATTAGACATTCCACCATGTCCCTGGCATACCCTTTCCATGGACTTCATCACAGACTTACCCTCCTGTTCTGGGTACAACACCATTCTTGTTATTGTAGACTTGTTTTCTAAAATGGCCCACTTTATTCCGCTAAAAGGTTTGCCTTCAGCTTCAGTCCTAGCCAGAGTATTTCTCGAAAACATCGTCTGATTACACGGCTTCCCATCGATAGTAATCTCAGATAGGGGAAGCCAGTTAGTTTCTCACTTTTGGCGCAGCTGTTGTCGATTAGCTCAAATCGATGTAAGACTTTCAACCAGCCATCATCCCCAAACCGACGGACAAACCGAGAGAACCAACCAGACTCTCGAGCAATATTTAAGATGCATGCTACAACAGTCGGAGAGCAACTGGAAGGACATCCTTTGGATAGCAGAATATGCATACAACAATTCAGTTCATTCAGGAACCGGGAAGAGTCCCTTCTACATTTTGTATGGTATTCATCCTCGAACTTCCGACCTTGACCCACCTCAAGATCTTGGAACACCCGCCGTGGATCAATTGCATACTGTTATCACCCAAACCTTTAAAGAAGCGACTACACATCTTCAACGAGCCAAAGAAAGGTACAAGAAGGGAGCAGACCAACACCGAAGCGATGCCCCTCAATACCAGGTTGGAGATCAAGTTTGGCTGTCCACCAAACATTTATCGCTTAAATGGCCTCGCACCTTCAACCCCAAATACCTGGGACCATATCCAATTACGGCCATAGTTAATCCGGTAGCTGTCAAATTAAAATTGCCAACCCATATGAAAATACATCCTGTATTTCACGTTTCTCTTTTGAAACCCATGCAACCGGGAACCAGATTGACCAGTTCTCCAGAGCCTGTTCAAGTGAATGGAGAACCCGAATTTGAGGTTAAAGATATTTTGGACTCTAAGATCATCAAATCAAAACTATTCTACCTCATCGATTGGAAAGGCTACGGACCTCAGGCGAGATCATGGGAACCCTATGACCACGTCCATGCTCCTCGTTTAGTCAGAAAATTTCACCGGACTTTTCCCAATAAACCAAAACTCCCGAGAAGGACAAGTTTGGGAGGGGCCTTGCGGGGGGGTACTGTCATGAGCATTGCTCCCGAGGAGCCAGGACAGGTCCAGCATCCTCGGAAGCAGGCCCGCCTTTCATTCTTCCGAACCCAGCAGGCCCCTACAGGGGCCCTTTGGACCGTGTCCTGGCGTCTTTGGCGCCAGGCTTATAAAGGGTTTCAGTCCCGGCGCCATAGGCGCCGGGCTCATATGGGTAAACCATGTCATAATGTTTGGGTGGACTTACCTGGGGCAGACCATGCTGCATACTCACCCAGAGCAACCCAGTCAGGCTGAAGTTCCTAGCCAGCAGGGCTGAGAGGAACTACTTCCTCAAATCAGGAACTCTTTTCTTACCTGGGTGGGGCTGGAGGAAGAACATGCACCAAGGCTCTGCTACACTATTTAAACCACGCCCGATGGAATTCACGTGCTTCGCGTTATTCTGCAGCAGCAGCAGGACGCTCACCGTGTCGGCTCCTGCATTCCTGGTCCGGATACATCCTCAGCTTCCCGAGCAGCAACCTGGGGTAAAGAAAACACGCCGGAATTCATACGTACCTGAATTCAACCACCAGAATCCAGTCTCCGAGACCTGCAAAGAAAAGTTCAAGGTTAGAAAACGTGCAAAACGCCTGCAGCCGCGCTCGCTTACCTTATCCATCCTTGATCACTCCAAGGCTCACCGCGGCCTTCACTCCGGCAGCATCCCCGCATCTAAAAGGGAAAAAGACATTGTTAAAGGCGCCCATTTGGATAAGGTTACAGTTTAACTATTACTTACCGGCCTCCGCACGTGCAGCAACGGCGGCATCCTCCACAGCATCCCAGCACCTGAAAGGGAAAAAGACATTGTTTAAGGCGCCCATTAGGATAAGGCCACGTTTCAGTTATACTTACCGGACTCCGCACGTGCAGCAACGGCGGCATCGTCCACAGCATCCCAGCACCTGAAAGGGAAAAAGACATTGTTTAAAGGCGTCCATTAGGATAAGGCCACGTTTCAGTTATACTTACCGGACTCCGCACGTGCAGCAACGGCGGCATCGTCCACAGCATCCCAGCACCTGAAAGGGAAATACTCACGTATCTCCGCACGTGCAACTGCAACAGCATCGCCCAACGGAGTCTCAGCATCTAAAGACTATTGCAAAGGGACTCTAACCTGCACATTGAATTCATCCAGTGACGTAACTGGACTCCATGCGCCCCTGCACCAGAAGCAGGATGGAGAGCTCACCTTCACCAAGTCAAAGGTAAGAGCTCGCTGAGACTTGTTGAAAGCCTAGAAGCGGGAGAAGCAAGACTGGGGGGGGGGGACCTCATCCTATCACTTGGGTATTTACCCCTTTTTTCCCATCTACAGAAAAATACCTCACAAACCAGGCAGTTCGTATTCGGAGGTCCCACCCTGAGCGCATCCCGAACCCAGGGTCGCAGTCCAGCCTGAGTCAGCGCCTCCGTAGGAACCAGGTGAGCGTTACAATATAGGGCTACAGAAAGTGCTCAGGAATGGGATCAGAGGTTGAAAGAAGAGGAAGTGATTGAGCTTCTAAATATTGAACGTGACAAATACAAGCGCTCGCTTGCAGAAAAGAAGGGCACTGGACAGGGGGTACAGTGTAAAGTGGAAGATGGAAAAGAACCAACAGCAGAAGACCAAGAAAAATACTGAGAATACCGGCAGAAATTACAGAACGGATGAAGATAGCAGAAGGCTGCCACTAAGGATCAGGAAGCACCAGCAAAAGTAGAAGAAACATGACCCCACAAAAGATAAGCAGGGGGGAGATGTATGTGGAACTTGAGCGGACCATCTTAAAGGAGATAGGACCATCTTAAAGGAGATAGGACCTTAAGAGTCAGAAGGAAGGCACCTTGGAGAAAATCACTGCTACCCTCTCCGATTCTTTGACCAAATATAGGTGTATATGGGGTCCCTGTATTACTTTTGTTACTTCGGATGATTACTGCTCTCCGATTCCAGAAAGGAGATGCGGTGAGCGCATTCGATGGACGCCATGCTGAGGATTTGCCTTGTAGCCCTTATTGGTGTAATGAATGTCTTTGTGTTGAACTTTTCTCGATAGCTGCAGATGATCCCAGTGCTCCCGTTCTCTATTTGTTTTCATTTACCCCCTGTAATTGTTCTTGTATTGGAAAGCCAAGCATGAAATGTTTTTCTCCTGATATATCTCTTCCTTGTTGTTTGTTTGACTTGATTCACTGTTCCCGTTTTTTTCTTTTTCTCTTTTCTAATGTACCTGAAAATCAAATAAACATACTTTTCACAAAAAATAGGGTCAGCCGGAAGGGGTCCGCATGAGGTAGGAGGGAGGAAGAGGAAGGGCTACTCGAGCCTGGGCCGGAGACCCGTAGCGGGACAAATAAGAAGGTTCACATATTTGGCTCCATCTCTCCTTTGGGCCCTCCACCCATACTGACCTCCGAGGTACTGCTCGGTCCACCCTCACACACCACACCACTGCCCCCATTTCCCCTAAGACTGTGGGCTAGGGTCTGCAATATGCACCTACGTATTGAAGTAGATGCTTACTGTCAGTCAGCTAACTAAAAGCAAAGTGGGATTCCAGTTGATATGCGAAGCATCTCCCACTAGTCGCAACTTACTCCAATCATCGAAAGAAAATATGTCAGAAGCACCTTGATTGAGGTCCCACCTACCAGTGGCCCTCCAACTCCATACTTTACAATTAAAAACGAAGTTCTTCCAAATGGATCTTCATTTTTAATCTCAGACGCCGTAGGTCCTGAATTCCCATAATTTCATTCATATAGCGCTTTAATCGTTGAAGGCCTATATCACTTTATACATCTCAGAGAAGTTAGCATAACTGTAGTTTATCACCACAGTACTCTGACGCTTTCCTCACTTTGCCTAAATGCTTGTCTTGGCAAGACCTTGTGCGGGTAGCTTGGGGGGGGGGCACTACAATAAATGGGTTTGCCATTCCACAGAGGTGTCTGCCTCTTTGGGTATGGCGTGGATCCGTAGGCTCAGTAAGTTCCCGACCTAGATTTAGGCATACTTATGCCACTTCAGGAGATTTTGCAAAAGTAAAAAAAGTGATGTGTGAATTGTCTCGAATAGCAGTTATTTTCATTGGTCTTATTTTTTGTGTCATCTACCAGTTCAATCGACTGTTGGCACTTTGAAATCTACAGGAGGTGAAGTGGGGTGGCATATTAGTCAGAATAGAGGGACAAGTGCAAGGTAGCATTTTGCAGCAGTAATTATGCACAAAGGTCAGAAGATACTGAGCTACGTGGAGGCAAGTTTCTAGGTGTTTTCTGAGATACTGTGTGCACTCTGACGTAGCCTGATTAACCCTTAGGGTTCAAACTTTTAGTATGAAGCACAAGTTCGGGTGGGGAACCTACCTGGCACCCGCACTTATCCCATTCCCCCTCCCTTCTGCACTTGCACGTTCTCAACACTCTCAAGGCATAGTAGGTTCGTCCTCCCCCAACTGTATTTAATATTTATTTTCTTATGCATTTTAATTGTTTCTCATTCCCTTGTCCCCTCCCTGTTGCCCTGTGGGCACTTTGAAACAGTATTTACTACCTGTATAAGCGCCTAACAAGCAAACAATAAATAAAATAAATACACCAATACATTTGCTAAGTGCCAAGGACGAGTATGCTTGTCCTTTTTGCACAGACTTGCATACTAGCCTGGCACTGAAGGGGTTAAATTAAGCTTGTGGTCAGCGGTGCTTGACATAAAATGTTTGTAGGTTATGGCTTCGTGGAGGTACGTGGTGTTGCTTATTATGGAAGATAAAGTTTGTTAGTTGTGATGAAGTCCCATCTTTTAGGCTAGGCAATAGGACTGGGGTGATCATTAAAAGTAGGGGGGAACCATCCACTACATGACATGACACAGGCCATGGAGGAGGTACACAGAGGATCCTCACGCGCCCCAGTCTGTCAACAACCTTGTCACAAAGACCCTCTCTGAACTTAAAGGTCTCCAAGCCTACCTGCTCTAAATGGCAAGGATACCCAAAAGGATAACCTGCATAAGATAAATTACCTGGACTACAAGAGGTGAACTTGCAGGGCAAAGCATTGGTTAGGAGCTGGATTCCTCCCAGTGTCCCAGGAGGCAGTGCTTTCAGAAACCCAGCGAAATGCACAAGCCGAAATGTGGTCCCCGTTTATGAAGAAAGACAGACCCGTGAACCCTTCACTAGATGTTAGAAATAACTCCTCTACAAGCTAGGGAGTATATCATATTTGCCCCTGGGGGAGGGAAAGGAGGTTACGGCTCCGGAGGCCACCCGAAAGAGGACTTGTCACACTCACATGAATACATCACCGTTTCTGCCTTTTAAATGAGCTTGTTATTGAGTGAAAGCTCAGATTTATAATACTCGGTGAGCCTTGGATCCACTCCTGTGGGTGACCGCAGAGCTCAGTACACAGTGCTGGAAGAGTGGTTTCAGCAGAGAAGACTGCTTGAATCAGCCATTCGCTAACCCGAAGTAAGAAAGGTGGCAGGGCTTAGTGCCAGGAAAGAAACTCAGCACTTGCTGCACGGGAGGTCGTCTGACATTAGTGTGATGGTCATGTGACCACGGCGGACGTGGCTGTGGGAGACCACGTGATGGAGGCAATAAACGGGAGACGGACGATTGTGGCGGGGGATGGTGATAGGAAGGACGTCATTATGGACATCAGGAGGAAGATTGATCGGTGCGTGCACGCGGGAATGGATTTGGAATTGGCGTGGGTCCCCAGTCACAGTGGCATTTTGGGTAATGAGTTAGTGGATCTGGCGGCGGGTGAGGGTATGAGAAGGGGAGAGGTTGATGTGAGATTACCTTTGAGTGTGGATGAGGTGTAGGCGGTGGTGGTGAGACGGGTCATGGATGAGTGGCAGGAGAGGTGGGTGAGTGGGGTGAAGGGCAGGTGGATGCTTGGTGTTCGTGGGAAAGTGTCGGTGAAGGTGGATGCGGGGAGTCTGGAATGGAGGAGAGGGGAGGAGGTGATACTGAATCGGTTGAGGATAGGGCATGCGGGACTGAATGATTGTCTGTTTCAAGTGGGGAAGCGTGAGTCGAGGGATTGTGCGGTGTGTGGGGTGCCTGAGACTGTGGGACATTTTCTGCTTAGGTGTGAGAGACATGTTGAGGAGAGAGAATTGATGAGGGTTCGATTGCGCTGGGTGTGGCTGAGCTGAGTGGGAAGATTTTGCTGGGAGGTGACGGGGAGAGAGGCAGGAGGAGGAATAGTGTGATGTTGGATTTTGTGAGGCAAACGGGGTGGTGGGAGGAGGAGTGAGTTTATGTAAACTAAGTATTGATTGGTGGGTCTGGTGCACATCATTCTTTAGGATGGGGAAGCGCCTGTGTGGGTCCGCCCATGCATCCAATAATTAAGAAGAAGAAGAAGGGAGACGGAAAGCCTGCAAAAGGACTACTACCAGAGACAGCAAGCCATACGTGTGTGTCTCTGTTATTCCGCTGAGTGTGGGCCTGCATGGTTCCGCTCGCCCGCACTACAGCGCAATTAGCAGTGTGGCCGTAACAGCTACAGTGAAGTGTGCACATCCAGTATCGTGGATGTCCCCAAAATAAACTCCATGCACAGGATCACTTACCAATTGGACTCAACTGAGAGATTTGTAGTTCACAGGCGCTACAAACAAAGTGCTCCCTCATCCCGTGTGAGCAGGTGCAAGCAAATAGCCCAATAACAGACTTGCAGGTAATCCCGCCAAAATTTAGAAGGGCGCGAGTGGCAGATCAAGGTGTGGATGTTAGGAGTTGGAGGTTTGAGTTTGATGATGGCGCCTGGCAAATGGGTACATCAGAAAGCTGTAGGAGGGGAAGAGGAGTGGCTAGGAGGAGGATTACCGAACATGGTCTCGGGAGGATAGCTCAGGGGCAACGTGCTCGCCTTGGAAGCAAGAAGACATGGAGCAAAACAGGTCCGATCCCCGGGTCCAAGCTTCGAAACCTCTGGGTATTAAGCGCGTTATAAATAACCTTTCATATCATGAAGGATGGAGAAAGAAGGGGCATAAGCAGGTGAGGAGAGAACACCAGATATAGAGGGAGCTCAGATGGTGAAGGATGTGCACTAAAGAAAGGGGAGAGGAGGAATGCTTGAACACTGGGAGAGAGTAGGAGAAGTCAATGAAAAGAAAGCCAGTGGTGGAGAAAGTGCTGACCTGAACGTGGCAGAACATCAAGGTGCAGGGAAAAAGATAGAAACCAGAAAAGAGAGAGGAGTAAATGCCCAAAGGAGAGGGACTCTAGGAGAGTGGACTTGTTGGGCTCCTGGAAAAAATCCTAGCCTGGTAGAAGATCAGTAGCCAGAAAGCTCTTTGGCCATCTAGAGAGGGGCCGAATCTGATAACTCGTGGGCTCAACACATGCTTGGAAAAGATCGTAAGTGTCTGATACCTGGCACACATCAGGATAAACCAGGGCACCAGGGGTGGTAGTGCCAAGGTGTCTAGGAGCGGAAGCCAACAACCATCATCCTGACAAGAAAGTCTATAACCAGCCAATAAAAAAGTGGGACACTTAAAATCCAAAGACTGAGTAATTTTTACTAAAGGAGCTTAATTTTTTTCAGGTTATGTTGAACGCCCCCCAAGGTTCCTTAGATAATCTGGGCCCTTGGTGTTCTGCTATGCACAATAAGGAACCTTGAACCTCAAGTCATTCGTTGATCCTTCAGCCATGACAACGTAGAAAGAAAATGTACCATGGGAAACCATTTTGACATTTGGATCTTGTGACTGCAAACCTTTCTGTCGATTATCTTTAACCGATCATTAATTAATTTCATATGTACGCAGACTACATGTCTGCATTTAATGAGAAAATAACTAGGAGCAATCTATTGATAATGTGCACGCTGACCTTCTCCTGGCTCGATTAACCTGGAGCACCACCCACTACCCCTTTTTCATACAGAAAGTGAAAAATGTGGTGTAGTATAGTAAATCCTTTTTGCAACAGACCACACACACTACAAACTTCTGGAACAAACCAAGAAAGGTCCTCCCTCTTCTATGAACAAAAACATTGAATCATCACCAGGGCCCTCGTATTGCTCCACCTTCACTACGGGATCATAGGATATGCTGCAACATTACGGAAAGAGATCCAAGGATTCAAAATCAAGCAGCAAGGATCCACCTCAGCATTAAGAAGTTAGACCACATCACCCCACACCTGAAGGGACTTTCACTGGCCCCCAGAGGAGAAATACATCTGCTCATTGTTTTGTTTTCAAAACAAATAAAGCATTTCTTTTTTTTAAATGTCTACCAATAAAAAGGCATACTTATGCCTTAGTTCCGAGATAATGACTAGTCACCGAACATAACTAGACACATTTGGGCAACTCATTTCACACATACTAGAAACCAAAAAAAATTAAAACCATTTCGATAGTTATGAAATTAAGTCCCTACCCAAAAAATGAGACAACATAGGTCGAAATTGAAGTTCTAACTGCGTACCACAACAGAAATGTCAGGTAAAGCCCAAAATAGTTCACCAGCAACACAGCATCAAAACATTTACGAGACCATGGGCCGCGCACTCATTCTCCTTCCACAAAGTAAACCCAAAATGATACAAAAAAAGGCTGACCAGACTGAACAAGTGCTTACATTTTTATTACAACACCCAAATCGTGATTGTTGCCGTTTACTGATGCTGTGTTTCAGCCCACTGTAGACAGCGTGGACCCCATTATAGTTCAAACTGCCCAGAACCAAGGAAAGA
Organism: Ambystoma mexicanum; assembly: GCF_040938575.1. Classification (NCBI taxonomy): domain Eukaryota; kingdom Metazoa; phylum Chordata; class Amphibia; order Caudata; family Ambystomatidae; genus Ambystoma; species Ambystoma mexicanum. The sequence goes on along the minus strand of NC_090927.1, from coordinate 1,250,057,849 downwards.
ACACAATCTGGCTTCCCTTTAAGTTATTGGTGATTCTTTCCATCATCTGATGAAGTACTTGCAGCTCCAAACCATCTCTCCCAATGCATTCCAGCTGCGCCTGTTCAAGAGGAAAACAAGTGAGGCGAAAGACAAAATTACAATTTGACATATTTCTTCCCAACACAAGCAGTCATCCTTCAGAATATTGCATCCCTTGACTCTCCCAAGCTACCACACTGTGCTGACCAACCACCATGATATATGATATGATATGATATGGCATTTATAACGCGCCGATACACAAGTGTTTCAAGGCGCGATGAGGCAAGGGAGGAGAAACCGAGGGAAGACAGAGACAGCAATCATACTAGGCCGGGTGACATTCAGATCGTGCAAGTGCAGGGGAGAGGGCAAGGGGGAGAAGTGCGGGGCAAAGGGGAGGGGGCAGTGCAGTACATGGAATAACAGTAAAATAAATAAAGACAATAAATAAAAGTGCAGACATCAGGTGTCAAGTGCTAGAACGGGCTGTAGGGATACAGAAACAGTCCCTGAGTGCAAGGGTTGCCAGGGGGCAGTGCAGGTGTGCAACTGGCAGGTAAGGGGACCTGGGCCAGGGATCAGAGGGTAGCCAGGTAACCAGTGCAGTTTTAGAATCATCCAGAAGATCAGCAGGGGAGAGGTAGAGAGAAAGCAGAAGCAAAGAGGTAGGTCTTGAGATGCTTCCGGAACCGGAGATAGTTCTCCTCAAGTTTCAGAGAGGCAGGGAGGCTGTTCCAGTGGGAGGCACAAGCAGAAGAAGGAGATCTACCACCAACTTGCTGCTTGGAGAAACTACTAACCCTGAGGGAGTTGGTGGCGGATGAGCGATGAGCTCGAGAAGGAAGATATTTAGGAAGAGAGAGTTGAAGGTATTGAGATCCCAGGCCCCAGATGGCCTTGTGGTCAATTTAGAGGGTTTTGGACTTAATCCTTGCCGCTGCTGGGAGCCAGTGCAGAGATTTCAGTCCGGGAGAGATACGATCCCTGGGCTTGAGGCCAAGGACAAGTCTTGCAGTCCTGTTTTGGATGAGTTGCAGAAGGCGGAGAGTAGAGGCAGGCAGATTTAGAAAGAGGCTGTTGTAGTAGTCCAGCCTAGAGAGAACTAGAGCTCTGGCGACAGTGAGCTTCTGGGGGAAGGAGAGGAAAGGAAGAATACCTCTGAGGAGGTGCAGCTGGTAGTGTGACTTCGAGACATCAGAGATATGAGGAGAGAAGGAAAGTGTTGAATCGAAGATGACCCAAGGTTTTTTGCCTCACAGGTGGGACAGAAAGAGAGCCAAGAGAGGCCAGCCAGAGAGTGACAGGAAAGGAGGGAGCAGGTGTGCCGATGAGGAGAATCTCGGTCTTACTGGCATTAAGGCAGAGATCATTGGCGGCACACCACTCCTGGATGGCGGACAGTCGGTCAGAGATGAGAGAAGGAGAAGAGGTGGCAGAAGGGAGCCTGAAAATTAGTTGAGTGTCATCCGCAAAGCACTGAAAGTTGGGGCAGAGAGCGGCAATGCGGTGGGTGAGAAGTGCCAGCTATTGGTTGAACAGCCAGGGACAGAGGCTAGACCCCTGGGGAACACCACAGGAAGAGATAGAGGAGAGGAAGGACCCAAGTTGGACCTGGGAGGGTTGATCGGAGAGGAACAAGGTCAGCCAAGCCAGGGCCTGATCGGTGATACCCAGGTTATCATGGAGACGGTTGAGCAGGATTGTCATGATCTCTGCTTCCAAAAGATCAGGACTTTCCCGACTCCCTTGGAAGCAGACCCATAACCCCGGTTCCGAGTGCCAGCCAGTCCCAATTGGGACCTTTTGGACCCTGTCCTGGCGCCAGTGGCACCAGGCTCATAAAGATGCCCAGTCCCAGCGCTGGAAGCGCCGGGCTCATAATGCTTGGGTGGACTTACCTGCAGCAGACCATGCTGCTTACTTACCTGCCAGTTGAACCCCTGATCCTCTTCTGTTTGGGACTACTTTTCCTGTTGGGTGGGGCAGGAGCCACTCCCTAGGTTCAGAACACTGGAACTCTTCTGGAAAGCAGGAACTCTTTTCTTACCTAGGCGTGGCTGTTGAAGGAGACACCGAAGCACTACAGGAGGCTATTTAAACCACACCCGATGGATGAATCTTGCTTTGCGTTATTCTGCATTCTCTGCAGCAGAACGCTCATCGTGTCTTCTGCTTCTGATCCTGGGCCTAAGGGAACAAAGGCTTACCATCCTGGAATCCAGTCTTCAGCAGCACCTGTAAAGACAAAGAAAGAACAGGTTAGCACTACGGTCTTCAGTGGCAGCGCATCTCTTACCTGGTCCATCGGCTGTCACCAACGCCTCGCGCTGCATTCCGGCATCTGAAAGACAAAGGCTTACCTACTCTTCGCATGCTCCGGAGGTCTTCGCACTGCATTCCGGCATCTGAAAGACAAAAGCTTACCAGTTCTTCGCACGCTCCGGAGGCCTTCGGCGCTGCATCCCGCATCTGAAAGACAAAAGAATGTGCGTTTAAAGACATTGGGCAACTTTATTACTCACGTGCCATTACTCCTTCCCACGCCGAATCCAGTGGGTATTCCAGCACCCTTCAGCTTCTCTAAAGCTCCGAACTTGTACCTGCAAGATAAAAGGGACAGTTAGTGCGCATCGTGAAGCAGGCTACAAGCGCTTACTTACGTGCTTCCAGGCGCTTCTATTCCTCACGCGGGTTCGATCCTCAACTCTCATCAGCCCGCCATCCGCAATCGCCGGAACCCTGCAAAACAAGAGATATCATTACAAAAGACTTTTAAGACATTTGAAGTGCCCAGAACTTACCGTTCGTGCAGTTAACGACGGACAGCAGTCCTCTGAGGTCAGGAGGCCTGCACCCTTATCCAGTGAAGAAACTGGTTACGGCACCCTGCCCCGAGGCAGATGGAGAGCTCGGCGTTCACTTACCTAAGGTGAGGGCGTTAACCTTTGGGGTTCTACAGGAGAAGAGAAAGGGAAGAGGAGAGAGGCACCCAATAAACCCAGTTCATTAATCCCATATTTTCTATCTGCAGACATCTTACTCTTCGAGTCAGACATACAGTGCACAGAGGTCCAGCCCAAAGAGCCAACCGTGTGTTACACATCACCTTTGAAGATACGGCATTCACCCAGTCAAGACCGGCGCCTCTGCGGGAAACAGGTGAGCGTTACAGAACGCAAAGCCTACCGCAAAACTCCCACCCAGGCGCTATGGAAACATCGGGTACCGACCAGCTAGCCCAGTTACTTGGGGAACTAAGAGCAGAAGTGCATGCAGCCCGTCAGGAAACGAATGCTCTAAGAAGGGAACTGATTATTTCCAATGAGCGAACAGACGATCTCGCTAGACAATTGCTACAGTCACAAGCCGGACAAACTCCGTTACCCGCATCAGGGGCAAATCTTCCTTCAACATCCTCTACGAACCCAGTGCAGATCAACCTACCTGGGAATGTACCTCTGGCTCCGCCCGAACGATTTTCTGGTGACCCAAAGAGGTTTGCAGTATTTATTAATCAGTGCCGGTTGCACTTCTTATGCCGGCCAGCAGCCTTTCCAACTGATCAAGCTAAGGTAGCTTTCGTGCTTTCGTACCTTAGTGGCAATGCGGCAGACTGGTCGATCCCTCTAGTTAATCAAGATGATCCGGTTCTCCATGATTTTCAAGCTTTTCAGCTCAGTATGGAAAAACTGTTTGCAAGACATTCACAGGGGCAGGCCTTGGACAATGAGCTCCTTTCATTGCGACAGGGTAATCAAGACCTTTTGGTTTATATTGCGTCTTTCAACAGTCTGATAGTCGAAACTCGATGGCCTGAGGACAAAAGGATTACGCTGTTTTATAGAGGTCTACGTGGAGAGCTCAAAGATGTGTTAGCCCAAGTAGTGAATCCCCCGCAAGACTGTTCGGACTATATTGACTTAGTCGTTCAAATTGACCACAGACTGCAGAACAGGAAGGCCGATCGTTCCAAGTTTGATGCTCGAGTATTTTCCAAACCACCAACTCCTACCAAAGGAGTAGACTCCGGGGAACCCATGCAAATAGGGGGCCTGAAAGGACCACTAACACAAAAGGAGCGGGAAAGGAGAAAACAGCTGCAATTATGCCTCTATTGCGGAAACTCGGGGCACTTTCTTCGAGACTGTCCGGTGAAACCAGCCAAGAAGGCAGTAGGAGCTGCAGTTACCAGGGTCACAAACTCTGAGCAGGGAAACGACCTCGCCCGACAAGAATAGAGGTCCTCTTGCCGAGCGTTAAAACCAGTTCCGTGACCTCGCATTTCGTGATACCTATGGTCCTCATTAGCCCTGAACATCCGGATCGATTACATGCGATTGAAGCTTACGTCGACAGCGGTGCCATCGGCAATTATGTGGATCATGAAATATTTTTGAGGATGAATCTGACTCTTTGTCCAAAGGCTGTAAAGGAGGTCATTACTACGGTGGATGGTACGGAGATAGCCTCCGGACCAGTAACGCATACCACCCAAGAAGTGACGCTAGTAAGTCAAGATGGACACCATGAGAAGATCGTGTTCGATGTGATCAAGGCCCCTCAGTTCCAGATTATTCTAGGAATTCCTTGGTTAGAGAAGCACAATCCTCAGATCGATTGACGAGCAAGAACGGTTCAGTTTCCAGAATGTGTCTCTACTTGTCACCCTCGACCTGGTGTTGCACTGGCAGCAATTTCCTCGGAGGCTCCCCAGTTACCTCCTGAATACCTAGAATTCCAAGATATTTTCCGGAAGGATCAGGCTAACTCTCTACCTCCTCATAGGTCTTATGACTGCCAGATAGACCTGATACCCGGATCTACTCCTCCTTGTAGTAGAATTTATGCCCTCACCGAGCCTGAGAATCTTCACCCCCGACAATACCTGGATCAATACCTAGCGAATGGGTTTATTCGTCCTTCCAAGTCCCCTGCTTCCTCAGCTTTGTTCTTCGTTCCAAAAAAAGAAGGGGACCTTAGAACTTGTATAGATTATCGCGCCCTGAACCAGATCACCGTTAAGAATAGATATCCGTTACCTTTGATCCCTGAACTCCTGGACCAAGTCAGAAAAGCATGCATATATACAAAGCTGGATCTTAGAGGAGCCTACCACTTGGTACGAGTAAAAGAGGGCGATGAATGGAAGACGGCCTTCCGCACCAAGTATGGGCTATTTGAATATCAGGTCATGCCCTTCGGACTTTGAAATGCCCCGGCCGCCTTTCAATATTTTATGAACGATGTCCTCAGAGAGCTCATAGATGTGTGTGTTGTTGTTTACATTGACGAGATCCTCGTTTATTCTTCATCGGAAACTGAACATCGGAAACAAGTGAAAATGGTCCTCGAGAGATTGCGTCAACACAAACTTTTCGCTAAGTTGGAAAAATGCGTTTTCAACGTGACTGAAGTTGAATTCTTGGGATTCATATTGTCACCTAGCGGAGTGCGTATGGATTCGAAGAAGGTCGATGCAATTCTCAAATGGCCATCGCCATCCTCCGTAAAAGGTGTTCAAAGCATGTTAGGCTTCGCTACCTTTTACCGCAGGTTTATCCCCGAATTCTCTCGAATAGTCCAGCCCATCACCGCCTTGTTAAAGAAAAACAAACGTTTTGAATGGTCTACCGAGGCGGAACAAGCTTTCCAGAATTTGAAGACTAGATTTATCTCTGCACCGATCTTAAAACATCCTCGCCCAGAACTCCCCTACATCGTTGAAACTGATGCTTCGAGCCTTGCCATGGGGGCAGTTCTATCACAAAAGGACCCAGTAACCAATCAGTTGCATCCCGTGGCATTTTGGTCCTGCAAATTCTTGCCTCCTGAAATCAATTACACTATTACTGATAAGGAACTTCTAGCTATCAAGTCCGCCTTTAAGGCTTGGCGGCATTATCTTCTGGGGGCCCGACACACCGTTACTGTGATTACGGATCACCGAAACCTGCAATATTTGAAAACCGCAAAAGCTCAATCCTCTAGGCAACTCCGTTGGGCACTATTCTTTGCCGAGTTTGACTTCATAATTACCTATCGACCTGGTACAAAAAACGGTAAAGCTGATGCCCTTTCTCGGATGGGAGTGGAAGAACATTTGATCAATCCTAAACCTGTACCTATCATTCCAGAACAAAGAATTCTAGGTGTAATCGCCACACAATCCATAGAGGAAGTTAAGGATAAAGCCAGGCTACTGGTAACTCCAGCAGACATACAGAATTGGCATCTGCAGGGAAAGGACTTTACGGTGAAGGACAACCTATTATATTTCCAAGAACGGTTATACCTGCCCAGCACAGATTTACAGAAAAAGGTAGTCTCTTGTTATCACGATTCTTTAATGGAAGGACATCCCGGTATGACCAAGACCTCGGAAAAGATCAAGCGCTACTTCTGGTGGCCGTCTTGGAAAAAAGATATCAGAGACTTTATAATGTCCTGTGGAGTATGCGCCCAAAACAAGAGTCAAAAGGAAAAACCAGCCGGCCTCTTACGCCCTATTGACATCCCGCCTCGCCCTTGGCATACGCTTTCTATGGACTTCATCACCGATCTACCTCCATGCTCCGGATACAATACGATCCTAGTAATCGTGGACCTATTCTCCAAGATGGCGCATTTCATTCCACTCAAAGGCTTACCAACAGCAGCAACTCTGGCCCGAGAATTTCTCGAAAACATCGTCCGACTGCACGGTTTTCCTTCAGTTCTAATTTCGGATCGAGGTAGTCAATTTATTTCTCATTTTTGGCGAAGTTGCTGTCGGTCGGCTCAAATTGATGTGAGACTTTCGACCAGCCACCACCCTCAAACCGACGGACAAACCGAGAGGACCAATCAAACTCTGGAACAGTATTTGCGCTGCATGCTACAACAAACTGAAAAAACTTGGAAAGATATCCTTTGGATAGCCGAATATGCCTACAATAACTCTGTCCACTCGGGAACTGGGAAGACCCCGTTTTTTCTTTTATACGGTAGTCACCCTCGAACCTCGGAGTTGGATCCACTCCAAGATCTTGGAACAGCAGCAGTAGACCACCTGCATTCTACAATCACCCAAGCCTTTAAGGAAGCCGTTTCTCACCTTCAAAGGGCTAAAGAACAATACAAGAAAGGAGCAGACCAACATCGGAAGGAAGCCCCCCAATATCAAGTAGGAGATCAAGTCTGGTTATCCACCAAATATCTACCTCTAAGACCACGCACATTCAACCCAAGATACCTTGGTCCCTATTCCATCACTACCATAGTAAATCCAGTAGCGGTCAAGTTGGACTTGCCCCCTCACATGAAGATACATCCGGTCTTCCACGTCTCTCTATTAAAACCCGTGCAACCTCAAACCCGACTAACTACATCTCCAAAACCTATTCTAGTTGATGGAGAACTCGAGTTTGAAGTCAAAAGCATCCTGGATTCCAAGATCTCCAAATCTAAACTATTTTACCTGATTGACTGGAAAGGCTACGGTCCCCAAGAAAGATCCTGGGAACCTGCAGAATATGTCCACGCGCCTCGTCTAATCAAATGATTTCATCGAACATTTCCTAACAAGCCCAAACCCCCGGAGAAGCCCGGTTTGGGAGGGGCCTTGAGGGGGGGGTGCTGTCATGATCTCTGCTTCCAAAAGATCAGGACTTGCCCGACTCCCTTGGAAGCAGACCCATAACCCCGGTTCCGAGTGCCAGCCAGTCCCAATTGGGACCTTTTGGACCCTGTCCTGGCGCCAGTGGCACCAGGCTCATAAAGATGCCCAGTCCCAGCGCTGGAAGCGCCGGGCTCATAATGCTTGGGTGGACTTACCTGCAGCAGACCATGCTGCTTACTTACCTGCCAGTTGAACCCCTGATCCTCTTCTGTTTGGGACTACTTTTCCTGTTGGGTGGGCAGGAGCCACTCCCTAGGTTCAGAACACTGGAACTCTTCTGTAAAGCAGGAACTCTTTTCTTACCTAGGCGTGGCTGTGGAAGGAGACATCTAAGCACTACAGGAGGCTATTTAAACCACACCCGATGGATGAATCTTGCTTTGCGTTATTCTGCATTCTCTGCAGCAGAACGCTCATCGTGTCTTCTGCTTCTGATCCTGGGCCTAAGGGAACAAAGGCTTACCATCCTGGAATCCAGTCTTCAGCAGCACCTGTAAAGACAAAGAAAGAACAGGTTAGCACTACGGTCTTCAGTGGCAGCGCATCTCTTACCTGGTCCATCGGCTGTCACCAACGCCTCGCGCTGCATTCCGGCATCTGAAAGACAAAGGCTTACCTACTCTTCGCATGCTCCGGAGATCTTCGCACTGCATTCCGGCATCTGAAAGACAAAAGCTTACCAGCTCTTCGCACGCTCCGGAGGCCTTCGGCGCTGCATCCCGCATCTGAAAGACAAAAGAAGGTGCGTTTAAAGACATTGGGCAACTTTATTACTCACGTGCCATTACTCCTTCCCACGCCAAATCCAGTGGGTATTCCAGCACCCTTCAGCTTCTCTAAAGCTCCGAACTTGTACCTGCAAAATAAAAGGGACAGTTAGTGCGCATCGTGAAGCAGGATACAAGCGCTTACTTACGTGCTTCCAGGCGCTTCTATTCCTCACGCGGGTTCGATCCTCAACTCTCATCAGCCCGCCATCCGCCATCGCCGGAACCCTGCAAAACAAGAGATATCATTACAAAAGACTTTTAAGACATTTGAAGTGCCCAGAACTTACCGTTCGTGCAGTTAACGACGGACAGCAGTCCTCTGTGGTCAAGAGGCCTGCACCCTTATCCAGTGAAGAAACTGGTTACGGCACACTGCCCCGAGGCAGATGGAGAGCTCGGCATTCACTTACCTAAGGTGAGGGCGTTAACCTTTGAAGTTCTACAGGAGAAGAGAAAGGGAAGAGGAGAGAGGCACCCAATAAACCCAGTTCATTAATCCCATATTTTCTATCTGCAGACATCTTACTCTTCGAGTCAGACATACAGTGCACAGAGGTCCAGCCCAAAGAGCCAACCGTGTGTTACACATCACCTTTGAAGATACGGCATTCACCCAGTCAAGACCGGCGCCTCTGCGGGAATCAGGTGAGCGTTACAAGGATGGCATGGTTGACAGTGTCAAAGGCAGAGGAGAGATCAAGTAAAATGAGGACACAGGGGGTGTTGGAATCAAGGTTGGAGTGCAGGTTTTCACGACGGATGTTCAGGAGAGCAGTTTCCGGGCTTCTGGCAGCTCTGAAGCCAGACTGATGGTCATGGAGGCAACCAACAGATTCAGAGTGAAGATTAAGCTGGGAGATGGCCAACTTTTCCAGCAGTTTGCCTAGAAAAGGAGTGATGGTGATTGGACGATAGTTAGCCGGGCAGGAAGGGTCGGCAGAGGGTTTCATAAGAAGAGGGTGCACAAGGGAGTGCTTCAGGGGGAGGTGAGGACTCCAGTGGCAAAGGTGTGGCTGCAGCAATCAGCCAGAACAGGTGCCAGGGTGTCAATGTGGTCCTTGATGGTTTTGGAGGAACAGGGGTGAACCTGTTTTGACGAGACTTTCATAGATCGGACTTGTCCAGAAACCTCGTCTGAGGAGAACAGGGGAAAAGTAATGTCAATCGGAGCACACCTATTTCACAGAAAATAGATACAAACCTTTGGAAAATAATTTTAAACAGTTGTGGGACTGGGGAGGAATACACGCCCTGACACTGGAGCCTGTGTTAAACATAAAACCAAAAAGTGTCTAAACTTAAAGACAATGTCCGTACCTGCAACAATAGGTCTCAATGGAGGATATGATGTGTTTTTATGAATTTTAGGAAGTCCATACAGTACTGGAATAATCAGATGTGTTTTAAGGAAGGAAGGACCTGGTTTTAATGGAGATCCAATCAAAAGCTTTATTGACACAATCTTCAAATGTGTGTAGACATGACATTTAATGCATAGCTTCAGTAGAATCTGTTTAGGCAGTTGAAATCTTGAGTGAGCGATGTTATGAGTGCTAATTCTATATATATCTGTATTTGCAGATCTTTTGCTCCTGAAGAAGGGGTTTATTCCCTGAAACGCGTAGAGCTTGAAGCTGTATTACAAAGTTGGGAGTACATTACTTTGTCTGTTTTGATTTGTTTTCCATGCTGGCCATATGTGAAGCCATATGATATCTGTTTTTCTTGATTCAAGTGAATATATGTTGTTATTTACATTCTAACTTGACATTTCTGTATATAAAAGTGTAAATGTTTTGAAAACTGACTGATTTATTTCAGCATGTAAGGTGTGCAGGGGACGGGAGAACAGGGGAAAGGCAGAGAAGGAAGGAGGAGAGGTGGTCGAAGAAGGGCAAGAGGAAGAGCAGGGAGTAGAGGGAGGAGGGCGGGAGGAAGAGAGAGAAGACCGGATGTCCCAAGTTTTAGAGATGAAATGAAAAGCCAGGGCCGTACAGAGGGCCTGGGAGGTGACAGGAGAGGTAGAGACTGCAGCAGGATTGGCCAGCTCCTTGCAGATTGTAAAGAGTTCGGCTGAGTTGTTAGATGCTGCGGAGACACAGGCTTGGATGTGGGCTCTCTTCTTTGTGCGGACAGAGATCTGGTATTGCCTTTGGAGCAGGCGGCAGGCGAGTTTGTCAGATGATGTATCGGAAGCACGCCATTTCCTCTCAGCCAGCCATTCCCTCATGGATCCTACCAATGGGGTAAAGTATGACCCTCAGGAAACTGGGGTAATGTATAAGTGATAAGTGTTGCCTTCAGAGCCACATACAATCCCCTTTTCCTCCGTCACAAACAGCCTGCAAGGTGATGCCCATCTACAGCATTTGGGCCATACATGTTGATTCTCTGGAGCAAAAAGTGTAACTCTCTCTGAGAAGTGTTATAGCAGGTTCAGTGTTCTCATAGCTAAAAGCAAACAACCATCTGAATATGGGCTCAAGATTACCACCAGGAAAGAAAACTGACTATTTAGCACAGCGCACACCATTTTGACTAAGCTGCTTGGAGTCACACTAGTCATTCTATATATATAAATTTCAAAAACAGAAAAAGATTTTGCTTAAATTGTCTTCCAAGTTGGACATTCATAATCACTGTTCTTCACAGTCTCATGATACAGCAGCCCCCTTTGCGACTTTGATGGGGTGTAAATGTTGGAGGCTGAATTCGTGAGCAAGCACCCCAAACGAGCCAGAACCACTGAGGGAGCAGGGGCGTTGCACCCAAAAACATTTTAGAAAAAATGGATCCAAACTATGAAATGTACAGCACAATTTCACACAAACGTGATCTAAAAACATGGGGGACTTTTTTTTACATTAAATGGAGAAGTAAAAGCATAACAATACTTTTACGCCTCCATTTAACATTCTGCCACATTTCCAGATCATTTAAGGCGTAAGAAGGCAGCAAAGCTGAGTTTGCATCTCTGCTTTGCTTTCTTCCCTATTTTCGAAGAGCAACCAGATGCATGCCAGCATGGCATTTTTCCACAGGCTTGATTCTAATGCAATATGCCTCGCATTTACACCTGGTAAATAGCAGGCGGATTGCACGGGAATCCATTATAAAACGCTGCCTGCAAAGCGTAATTTTCCGGCAGCGTTGCATTGGTTTCAAAGCGGAGAGTAAAAGTGAACAGTAAATGTGATTTCGTTTTGATTTACTCTTCACATTGACACTTCACTTTGCAAGTGATGAAAAGTGCATGCAGGGGAGCCAGCAGCACATAAGTGCAAACTTTGGCGCCCCCCTGCATGCAATTACAATGCCCATGATCTTTTAGGTACTAATGCTGGTAAATTATTCTAACCAGGCTTTTCTAGCCTACAAGCAGGAACACTTTCCCCAGACCCAACAATTTCCACCCTTGCAAGAGCGGACTGACTGAACCAAGGAAGAAAGGCAGTGATTAGACCTGAACAACATACACTGAAAAATTCCAAGGGATCAGCAGAATAAAATGAAATCGCTGCCTGCAAGGCAACTTCCAGCACCTTGAATGCTGTAATGCACCCTTAAAGAATACACTTTTCATGAAGAGCAGCATGTAATCAAATTAGAAACTGCTGTGTAGCCTTGACTTTCTGAAACATTATGATAAAACTCCAATATAGTTCACAACAAAGCCAGGGGGAATGACTCCCTTCCCCTGGCGTCTCTTGAGTATCAAAGGGTTTCAGTGTCTTCACCAGGAGAATGATTCCCTTCTCCTGGTGTTTGAGGGTTCTCTTCCGTATCTTTCAAGTTGATGCTTATTTTGTCACTCTCTCACGGTATTAGAAAAGTCCCAAATCCTTCTCAGGGTTTCTGTGGACTTGTCTCTGCCACTGTGGCGAGGAAGATTTCATCGGATGTCTGCTTCCCTGGCATTGGGGTCCCAGAGCCTTCTCTGGTTGTCAGTGGACTTATCCCTGCCACTGTGACAAGGATGTTTTCCTTGGATGCTCAGTTCACTTATGTTGGGGTACCAGACCCTTCTCTGGTGGTCAGTGGGCTTATTGCCACCACTGCGAAGTTCTCCTCGGATGCTCGATTCAATATTGTTAGGGTCTCCAACCAGTCTCTGGTGGTCAGTGGGCTTATCGCTCCCACTGCGACTAGGACGTTCTCCTAAGATGCTCACTCCACTTTTTCCAATAGTTTTGTACCACAAATCTCAAATGTACTATCCCCAACACCAGAATAAACACAGCTGCGCAACTCTGGTCCTCTACTGACACAAGTTCACGGCCTAAACAGCCACTATGATCAGGCAATAAGCTACATAAAGATGATATCCAGCGGCTGATTCTCCAGACCAGGGTGCGGATTCCACGATCGTGCTCATTCCTTTCTGGCCACAGAAGGTGCGGTCTCAAAATCCTTGACTCCCAAGCCTGTGAGGTTTGCCTGGAATGGTGATACAAGGTCAACGCATTGGGCAAATAGCCTGATTGCAGATCCCTAACTACGTCACCCACCCAATTCCGACAACCCTGTGAACCGACTACCAGATCTACTAGGCCCATGGATTCATTCATCAACACCCCCACCAAGGCCCTGGGTCCTAGAGGTCTGGTGACCAACGATGAGTGTGCCTCAACCTCTGGAGATATCCACGAAGACCATCTACTAGCAGCAATGCAAAGTGGATTCATGGCAGTGAACATGAAGCTAGGTGACATCGTCTCCACCACTAGCTCACTAAAATCTAAACTGGAGAAAGAAAGTAGCTGCATAAATCAGGCAGAATCGAGGATTGGGGAAACAGAAGACAAAGACATGACCGAGTTATAATGCAACTGATGCTGGAGGTCAACAAAATATGCAACAAGTGTGATGACCTGGAGTCACGCTCGAGACAAAATAATATTCTTATAATCGGGATACCCGAGGCGGCTTGCAAAGGATCTATGGAAACATTAGTCGAAGACCTGCTAAAATCACTGTTCGATCACACAAAGTTCTCCCCGCAATACTTGGTGAAAGCACGCACATTGCGTACTGGCTCCTGGCCCTAAACCAGGGGCCCCTCCCTACACCATCCTAGCAATATTGCTTAATTACAGAGACAGAGATCTAATATTGTAAATGTTCAGTGAGCAAGGCATGTTCTGCTATGAGGCTTCAGATATTCATATTTAACCAGACTTCGCAGCCAATGTACAGGCCCTACGGAAATCATATGATTCTGTTTGGTAATACCTAGTAAGCCCCAAAAAGGGCCTCTGGTTTCTCTTGGTCTTTGGATGAGGTGTTTTCTGTACAGCCCTGTCCTTTTCCAATTGGGGCTGGACTAATCCATTTCCCACAACAACAAAAAACAGATATTTGACCTCTGACTGTGCTAGGTGACTCTTTTTGGTATTAGCGTTAAGGCTAGCTTGCCTCAGAGCACGGGTGATTAAATATAAGTGAAACAGGTGCTCCTCCCAGGTTTTGCTATGGATCACAATGTCGTCCAGATACATATTGCAGAAGTGGGCAAGGGGTTGCAGTTTCTGGTCCATCAGCCGCTTAAAGGTCACTGGGGGTCCGTGAAGGCAGAAGGGAAGGGCTTTGAAGTGAAATAGTCCTCTGGGAGTGGAGAAAGCCATCTTCTCCTTATCAGAGGGGTTCAGTGGCACCTGCCAATAGCCCTTCATTAGAGATCCCAGTCTGTCGATGAGCTTGCCAATCATAGGCATCGGATAGTTATCAAACTGGGATACATCGTCCAACTTCCGGAAATGACTATACGAAACCAACACGACTGATCCAGTTTAGCCACAAGGACTATTGGTGATGACCACGGACTCCGATGGTTCAATTATATCTGCGGCTAGCATTTTCTCCACCTCCTGGACAACTACCTCCTTCCTAGTCTCCGGAATTCGGTAAAGCCTCAGGTTAATCAACTTACCTGGGGATGTGCTATTGTAAAAAATAAAAAAAAATTCCAACTATATTTTTATTGGTTAATTTGCATTGTAACAACATACTCGATATTCCAAACAGACATTCACCATATAGGTTTTCTGGTTATCTCCCCCCCGCCCCCCAACAAAAAAAAAAACGAAAACCCCTCCCCCTGCTACCCCCTCCCTCCTTCCATCCCGTATCCCCATTTGAAATATTTATTTGTTATGATCATCAAGTACAACAACCTCAAACACTAGGGCATCAGCTTAACGAGCATTAAGATCACAGGTGTAAAATTTTAACATTCTAGATCGTAGTGTTCGATGAAGAAAGGACAGAAATTGAAAGAAAGAAGAAAAGTGACAGTGGAGATGCAGCAAGAGTATCTCAACAAAGACCCCCTCAACTCCCTCCCCACCTCCCTTCCCCCTGAGGTTCCAATCACTAAGGAGAAACTAGAACTGTAGATGATCTGAATCCTTTGTTCTTTACTTACGGCAGTTGAGAACCTAAAGTCCAGCTGAGGGGACCCTTTATAATCCAGGTAGAGGCGAACCGAGCAGGGCGAGGCCAGAGACAATCTACCTCCCTGAGGTCCTCCTGTTTAGGGAGCTACTTTGTCAATTGTGTGGGAAGGAGAGTGCTCCGTTCTTGCTTGTGTATCCCGGTTGTAGTTGCCTACCGAGCATGTCTGTTTCTCTCTATAATATTGCAAGAAGGGGAGCCACTGCTGATCTATATGCGTATGTGTTTCCATCAGCCAGGGTTGGACTGGCCCCGTCGGCCAATCGGCCTGTGGCCGATGCGATCCGAGGCCCTGGGGCCAGTCTTCTAATGTGGGCCGGTGTGCCAGGTGACCTTGGCTCAGGGCACTGGCTGGCTTGCCTGCGGGCTGCCTGCAGCCCGCTCAGCAGCCATCTCCCGCCACAGCGGATGCATTCATTAAAGAAAGGTAACACAGAAGTGTTACCTTTCTTTGATGAATGTATCACGTAGCCGTAGGCCTGCTGGCCTCGCAGTGCCATGCGCCCTGAGCCTATCGGGCACCGGCATGGCGCCAGTTGTTGCAAATGCAATGAATCACAACAAAAGGAGCGGCTCCTGGGGGAGCTGCTCCTTTTGCTGCGATTCATTGCCTTTGCAGGCCCGTGCCCCATTCATTTCTTGTCTCCTTTCTTCACCTGCTGCAGCCCCTTTCCTGCAGGGAATCCCCGGCTAACGGCTGCCCTGCGACCCCTTCCTGCCTTTGATGTCCATGCCCTCTGTGCCAGAGCCTGCTGCGGCTGCCCATCAGTACACTTTGCCAAACGGACAGGAAAATGCTTTTCGATAGAGCTCGTAGGACTTTCGGGAGCTCGTACTGAAATGAGAGACACAGTAAGTTAACCTGCAGAGATCAGGGGTCGTGGACGTGCGTGTCCTGATTCCTTATACATCAGTTCTACTGTTAATGCCCACTATGTCCAGGATTCAGGGGCGCGGGTCCTATGAAGTTAGAACACCATGTTGTTTGACTTTTGTGGAAATGAATGCGAGGAGGTGCATGGTGGAATTCCTGGGACTCGTTGCACCACACACATTCACACACCCGACCCCATCATTCAGGCACCCCCAGAGTCTCGCATATCACACTTTGCAGATGACAGGTGCTCGCACGAAATAGCCATTAAATATGTTAGGTCAGTAAGGCGCCTCGGGATGCATCTGCTTAGCCGACAGGAAGTCTTGACTGTATTTGTAACACACAATGCTGCAGGCGAACACCGAGTCACACAGTACTTTCTTCACCCGGGAGTCAGCCCAGTTCATTGCTTATATATATGTTTTCTTTCCATAGTTTGTGTAATTGTTTTTTGGGAGGTTGTGTGCAGTGTCATGCCAGTAAGTTGCCACTGGCCTGTGTGATCTCCTGCAGCATCCCCTTACTTCTGGTCAGGGCAGGCATATCCCCAGTGTGCTTCGAGCACCCCGCCCCCCTGTCAACTGCCTGAGTAGCCCAAGGCCACGCAAGAGGTGGCCTTATGATCATACACAAACCATGATGCTGTGTAGAAAACCGTCAACCCTTCTCCACAATCAGTCCACCCGCAACCCCCTCCCGACGTCCTTTCTTTGGTGTTATATGGGAAATTAATTAAATGACTCTGTGGTTAGTCAAACACCTTTGTTTGATTTTGCCCCAGCTTAATTCGCAAGCACACTTCAACTATGATGAGGGATCGCTGGGTCTTGTATGTGCTCAGGAACACTGACAACACACAAAAGCTTGCAGCGCTGTTTCCATGACAGTGTCTAGCGCTATGACATCTTTTTCGTCCTACACATGCCATTTTAGGAAGGGTCAGAAGTTGTGACATTAGCTTCCTCTATCTCATCAGTCTCTACGTCTATCCTGCTTCCTCTCTGTTTCTACCCATTTTTACCCATTCACTGTATTGATTCTTCTCCCACCTCTTCCTTTCTCTTCCCCAGTCAGCTGTCTTTAAAGCACTTTCCAAGGCACCTGAATAAGTATCCATTTCGGAGTATGTATTTTACATTTCGCAAGTTGCACTTATAGCATGTTTTTTCTGTCGTTCTCTGTTACGATCATCACAAGACATTTCATCTCAGTATCCTCGGTCACTTAACAAAATCCTTGTGCCTAATAGCTTGTGCAGAGTGCCTAATAGCTTGTGCAGAGTGTAGAAATATGTGACCATAGCACATCAAGTGGCCATTGACTTAATTGTGCCACAATGAATGCTTTGTTGTAATGTGTCTATATTTGCCATCTCCCTAGCATGCTGTTCAGGATGTTTGTTTGCATGTATGAGGTAATGAGTGCTTAGAGTATGGGATGTCCTGTGAGTGTGCTGCTTTCCTTATTTTGTCAGGCTGTGAAGGCCGAAAAGTAGATTCACGCAGGCTTGACATGTGGCCACATTTGCACCAGGCCTGCAGATGAACTTAACTGGTCTGCTGTTAAATCTCACTTACCAGTTTAATGGAATCCACTATAGAATAATTACTCATTTTACTATAGCTGATATGATAGCTCAGTGGGTTGAGCGCTCACTGCTGCGATGTGTGTGTGATCTGCAGGTTTGAATCCCAGTGGTGCCATTCATCCTTCTGAGTCTGATAAATGAGTACCAACATAGGTTGAGTGATATTGTATGTGTATTTGTTCTATAAAAAAAGAGCATAAGCGTAAGTGCTATACAATAACATTTATCATTTGGCCTTGGACGTCTACTTGCTTTCACAGTAATTTGACAATATGGCTCTATACACACAGATATTAATGATACACATTGTGATCCATTCCTGTACGTAAAGTTATGTTATTTTATGAGTTGTGTTGTAATGTAACAGACACATGAACCCTCATAAGTAGCATTTTCTGTAAAGTCGTGAATTGATGCGATTCACGGATGATGGTTTGAGGACCACTTTTTTTGAGGCGAAGGGTGGGGGCCACTTTTTGAGGCGAGGGTGGGCCACTTTTTTTGGGTGTCCGGGCCAATTTCTTGTCTCAGTCCGACCCTGCCCCATCAGCTGGGCCGTTAAACTTTCCATTTCATATATTTCCTTTGCTTTATGTAACCAAGCCGATTGTGTCAGGGGATGGGGGGGTAGGGGACTTCCATTCTATTGTGACGCAGACCCTGGCTGCCAGCAGCAGATTTCTGGGTAAATGCGGCAGAAGGGTATATTCTTCCCCTGTTCGCTCCACCCCGAAGAGGACCAGCAATGGGTGTAAAACTCTATTGATACCCTCCACCTGATGAATCCGCCCCAAAATGTCTTTCCAGAACAGCTGCATACGGGGGCATCTCCACCACTTATGCCAATATGACCCCACTTGTTGACACACTTTCCAGCACCGGGGAGGGAGACCTTTATACATTTTGGAGAGGCGCAGGGGAGTTAGGTGCCATTGCATCAAGATCCTGCAGTTGTGCATCTTATATTGCACCGCAATGGTGGATTTCCATACTGCCCTGTATATGGCGTCCCATCCCTGTTGTTCACTTTCCAACCCTAGTTCTGCATCCCATTTCGCCTTAACGCTGGGGCCAGGGAGGTGGCCCCTATCACTGAGTGCACTATATATACTGGATTTAAGGCCTTTGGAACCCAGTTGAGAGTTCAATACCTGCTCAAAGGGAGTGAGAGCACGTTGTTATTGGCCTTTCCATTTCTAGTCTGTTAGAACTCCTTTTAACTGTAGATATGATAGTGGGTGGATCCGGAGGCCCTCCTGGGCTTCCTCTAGCTCCGCCCTAGTCAGAAACTGCCCATCCCTCCACATCTGACCCACCCTCACCAGGCCCTGCTCATATTGGGGCTGGAAAGGAAGCAGCTCCCAGATAGCATCCGTGACTGGGGGGGCCCAGATACAGCTGAGCAGTGATGGCCAGGTTGTGACTCCCACCATTTCCTGATTTTTCTCATGCCATATTTCCCAAAGGGCCGCCAAGACTGGGTGCTGCCTAGCCCGACACGGTATAGCCTTCCTTGGCACCCAAAGCCACTCCCCCAGTGATACGGGAGCAAAGAGGCAGTTCTCCAAGTCCACCCACTGCTTTGACCTCGACTCTCTCAAGTGGTGTACCAAGAAACGTAACCTGGCTGCTACATAATAAGCAGAGATGTCTGGATAGGCCACCCGCCCCCTTCTCTTTTGGAAGAATTGGAGTATTATAACCAATCCTTGGCCTCTTGCCTTCCCAGAAGAAGGCCAACAAGGCTTTTTTAGACGTGGGCAAGAACTCCTTTGGTAAAACTATAGGAAGGGATTGAAACAAGAAAAGGAGGCGGGGCAGAAAATTCATCTTGATGGCCACAAGCCTGCCAGCCCATGACAGATTCAGCCTCTTCCATTTCTCTAGATCCCGTTTTATAGCAGACCACAGCGGCTTATAATTAGCTTGGTACAGGCTACTAAGACGCTTGGTAATCGTGATCCCCAGGAATCGTAGACATGAATGCTCTATCTAAAATCCCCAAGACTGAGGGGCACCTCCCCTTGGGAAATGTCTGCTCTCAGAGGAAGGACCACTGTTTTGGTCCGATTTATACAAAACCCTGATCTTCTGCCATACTCCTTTAGCTCCTGCAACAGCGCTGAGATTGATTGTGTTGGATGGGTGACTTAGGCCAGCACGCCATCGGCGAATTACGCCAACTTATATTCGCTGCTCCACTTGGAGAAGCCCTTAATTGCCCTATTACCTCTGACATTCTGAGCCAAGGGTTCCATGACTAATACATAAACGAGGGGCGGGGGAGGACACCCTTGCCTCGTCCCCCTAGGCAGTTTAAGTTGGGCGGAAGCTACCCAATTTACCACTACTTTGGCGCAGGTGTTTCGGTACAGCGCTTGCGCGCCTTTTATCCAGTCTGCACCCAAGCGTGCCCACTCAACCCTGTCAAATGCCTTCTCGGCATCAACCAAGATCAGCATCGGGTCCCCATCTGCGTCTGATATTGAAGCCATTAAATCCAATGTCTTACGAACATTATCCGCCCCTTGCCTTTCAGTGATGTACCTGGCCTGGTCATTATGAACCAGCAACGGAAGATCCCCATGCAGCCTACTTGCCAGGATGCTTGCGTAAATCTTCGCATCTACATTTAACAACGAAATTGGCCTATAAGAGCTGCATTCCGTTTTCTCCTTGCCCTCCTTCGGAATGACAATGATTCTGGCCTCTGTGAAGGTTGGCGGGGCCTCTCCCGTCGCTAAAATGTCGTTAAAAAAGGAGCGTTAAGAATGGGATTAGCGACCCACTGAATCTTTTGTAAAACGCAGACGTGAACCCATCCGATCCCGGAGCAGAGCCAGCCTTGAGCTTAGATATTGCAGACTTCACTTCTTCTGCGCTGATTGGGCTATTCAATTGTTCTCTGTCCGTCTCCAACAGCGCAGGGAAGGATATTTTAGCCAGGTATGGGTCTGGACTCTCCGCGGGGGGACGTGCATCTGCCGCATACAGCTGCTCATAATACTGGGCAAAGCGAGCTGTTATATCTACTGGATTGACCAAAAGCTCATTGGCGGCTGATTTTATCTTGGGGACTGCTCTATCTGCCCTCTACTTCGTGAGGTTGGCTGCCAACAACATATGGGCTTTATCTCCCTTTTCAAAAATGTTTGTTTAACAAACCTCAAGTGGAATAGCACCTTCCCCTTCCATATTTCTTTAAGCTCTGATCTCAGTTTCCGAATCTCCCCCCTGGATTCTACCGCCGCTCCCCCCTTTCCAACCAACGCTAGTTCTTTAGCCTCTATAGCCCTCTTTACCTGCTTCTCTTTCAGGAGTTTCAGCCTCTTTACCGAGGATCCCTGCGAGATAATGCAGCCCCTTATTGACGCTTTTGCAGCTTCCCACACTGTCCGGAGAGGGACCTTCCCCACATAGTTTCTCTTGAAAAAGTCCCTGATCTCAGTATCTAGCAACTCTGTAAAAAGGAAGTCCTTGAATAGTGTGTCGTTGCATATCCATGATTTATCAGTCGGTATGCTTCGGCCCAGGTCAAGATCTAAGGTGACCATATCATGGTCTGACCAGCCCACTACCTCATTCGAGGACCTTCCTATCAGATGCTCCAACCTGCTTTCCAAAAAGATGTAATCTATCCTGGAATATGTTTGGTGCGGGGAGAGTAGAACATGTAAGCTTTACTATGTGGGTGCGTGGACCTCCAGGTATCTATTAGGTGGTGACTGGAGATTAGGTGTTGGAAGGCATCATTGACCGGAGGGGGGAGATCTCCCCCTCCCTGTATGATTTCCAGTCACAAGCCGGATTCATGATTTGATTAAAATCCCCTCCACAAATCAATGGCCCAGTTCGCTGACCCTCCAGGGTTGCAAATAGCTCTCTTGTAAATGACAACTGTTGGGCGTTGGGGGCGTAAACTGAGCACAACACAATGGACACGGGACCAATCGAACCCTGTAACACCAACGACCTCCCTGCAGGGTCTCTGCTAATGTGTGATATTTGGAGACCTAATGAGGAGTGATACAGGATGGCCACGCCTCCCTTCTTTTCCAACCCCAAAGCCCAGCTTGTGCCCTCTAAAATGCTGCCTCACCGGTAAATTAATTCCACTGTTTGAATTTTTTTTCCTGGACAAAAAGGATATCTAGGCTCGCCTGCTTGAAAGTTTGGAATAACATTGATCTTTTCTGTGGTGAGTTTAAGCCCTTAACATTCAGGGATCCAATTCTAATAGGCCTACCCCCCATCCCCAGGACAAAACAACCTTTTCTTCCTTAGCCGATGACCCAAAAAAGACTCAGATCTTCCTAATAAATGTGTTTCCTGCTCACTTAGTACATATGGCACGGACCTTTGTGGAACCCCAGGGTACCCACCCTCCCCCACTCATCCCGAAAGAGAAAAAAAGAGTAAGAAGGTCAGCAGGAAAGTAAAGGAAAGTTTTGGGTGACCTTTCCCTTCCCTCCTCCCCTCTCCCCCCAAAGAAAAGAAGACAGGATGAAAGCAGAGCCGAGAAGAGTAGACAGAAACAGTTGATAACATTTCCAAACATGGGAGACGCCCTAGGTGTAAACATAGGGCCACAACAGGTGGAGCCCTGGAACCTAGTGCACACCTGAAGAAAGTTCCAAACTCTTTTTGGCGGATTGCTCAGAGACACAATCTTTTTGTTCCCAACCCAGCTTGCTTGCCCAACAGCGAGCTAAATTGAGGAAAACTGTAGGGGCCAGTCGGAAAGGACTGCCATCAAGCTTCAAAGGAGTAAAGTCCCAGGCTGAGTCCTCTCAGTATAGACCATTGATCCACACCAGGAAGTCTCAATTACATAGAACAAGTTATGCTGACAGCATTTGTCACAGAGTACTCAGTTTTGCAAATTTCCTCCCTTTTTGCGCACAGTTTTGTGGATTCACAAACCCGAAGGGCTTCCTACCGGGCTCAGACGATGATGGCATATCTTCTCCTCCCTCAGCAGTCTCTCCTCCTGCCCGGAAGCTCCGCAGCACGCCAGAGGCCTCTTCCGCTGTGACGACCCGATATTCAACCTCATCACAAGTGAAGGTGAGGCGCCATCTGTAACAAATGTTTCCCTCTCTGAACCACGCAGTTAGCAGTCTGCACGCCCTTCTCTTTGCCAGGGTCTCTGCAGAGAGGTCCTGATAGATGCACACCTTTGAGCCTTCAAAATCAATGGAATCTCGCTCTCTGGCCAGCCAAACTATTTCCATCTTATGTTTGAAGTAATGACACTTAGCCAGTACCGATCGGGGGCCTCCCGGGGGACCACACGCCCGGTGCACTCTTTCAAATACCAGCTCAGGGGACATCGGCTGTGGCTGCAGGGTGATTTTCAAGGCTTTGACTCTACTCTCCAGGGCAGAGGGAGATTAGTTTGGGAGTTCCTTTAAGCCGTGTATCCAAATGTTCACTCTGCTTTCCCTGTTCTCCAAGTCATCAAGTTTGACCTCCAAGTCTAAGTTTCTCCGCTCCAGATCTTGCAGCCGGCCCTCCGTCCTCATTTCTACAAGGTCAACCGACTGCTGATTATTTTCCAGGGCCTCGACCTTATCCTCGATCCTATGGACTTTCTCTTGGAGTGCTGATACTGTGGCAGTCATGCTTGTTCGAAATGCACAGATCTCATCCAAGAGGAGACGGATATCTGCCTTGGTCGAGGTCTCCTGGTCTCCTCCCGGGACCAAAGGAGTATCTTGAGGTTGCGAGGCTGACATGCTTGTTTGCGACCATTGATATCCTTGAAGCCTCTGTGCGGTCCCTGGGTCCATACTCCCTCCTTTGCGTGCTGTGTTCTTCAGGATGTCTCGGCGTGTGTCGCTGACTGCCTCCGAGCAGTTGAGCAGAGCTCTATAGAGGCCCAACACTAGGCCGTATCATAAACCAACCAGGAGTGACAGGGGTGCACCTTGTCCGCCAGAATTGACTGATGGCGAGGGCCACAGACCTCGAGGTGTGCCTGTATGACTTCACCGCTGTGTCTTGCCCCCAACACCCAAGTCCATTGGGGCAGCGTTATCTGGGCCCGGCTCTCACCCTCTCCCCAGCTCCACCTCGCCGCACCAGCCGGAGACTATGAGTCTGTCTCGGTGGGGGAGGGGGATCCCGGCTGTGCCACCGCTCCGTTTGAGAGTTTCCTTTTTATCAGTCTTCAAAATTCCCCATGCACGCATCACAGCGGGAGGGGAGGAACAGTGATCACTTCTCGTCTGGGTTTTAATTGTACAGTGGGGGGGCACTCCCAACCTCCACCTGGGCCCCAAGATGTCCATGCCTGGGGCTGGCTCAATCACACCAGGCCTGTGCTTTCTCACTGTAGACACCTGGGGAGCCAGAAAGAGAGGGGACCCGGCCGTTGTACTCGACCCCTCCGCCTCACCGGAGCCCCCGAGGCCTCCCAGCACTCTCTCAAAAAGATGGTGCTGGTGGCACAAGGAGGGTGCGCTCTCCCAGCCTGCACCCCTGCTCCTTACCTCCCTCCAGCGTTGGCGCAAGCCAGGGGCGCCCCCGCTACTGCTGTCCGTAGCCTTGAAGTGCAGGTGTGGAAGCCAAGGCCACCTGGACCCAGCAGCGACTCCAGCCCTAGCAGTCCGCGGGGGAGCCGACTTCGCACGCCACTGCAATCTTCGGCCTGCTTGCGCCGAATCTCCCCACTGCTCGCATCTGCCGCCTCTCCGAGGGGGAAGCTGATCCTTGCACTGCAGACGTCTCAGCTGGCTCCTCTCCATGCTCCCACACTCCAGCCTCACCAGGTCCTCTTCACTGGCCCCACGATCTTCCAAGAGCTCCTAGGAAGGATCCACCAAAAACATTGCAGGGAGCTGCGCCACAACCACCATCAGAGATCTTCAGGCCTCACCGATGAGGCTGCCACCTTCCCCTGCAGCTGCTCGCCCTGCACTCTCGACTGCGCTGCAGGGCCGCCAACACGATCCCGGGGGTTGGGGGAGGGCGAAATCTTCCAGACTGTTTTTGAACACTTTCTCCCACCGACTTTCACCGGGAAAGCACCAGCCGGATCCTCCCAACTTCATCCACGCTCCTGTGAAGCTTGCGACACTTGCAGGCTGGGCAAGCCACATTTTTCTGCTACTCGCTGTCGGTCCCGATGGAGCTCCTTGCTCAGGCGGCCATTTCGCCTGCGCCTCCTGGTGGTCTCGCTATTGTAATTTTTAATCCTTTTCACTTGCCCGGTTTCACTGTTGAAGACATCTGGGAATTGGTTTATTAGATCCTGACTGCCCGGCTGTTGTTGCTCTGGTAGATTAGAGGGGACTAGACTACGTTCAGATTTCTCCTCAGTTAATAAGGTGGCCAGGAGGACAGAAGATGACTCCACCGGGTCTTCCTTCCACTCCTTTAAAAGGTGTATATGATATATTTGGGTTTTTAGTCTTCTCTCTGCCTGGGTGACACTATAGTCATAGGGACCGGTCCTCTCTAACACTTCAGAAGGTCTGTACCATCGCAAAAGCATTTTGTGCTCTGAAGTGGGTAAGGGAACAAACACTTTTTGCACAATGGAAAAAGACTTTGGCACTGCCTTTTTATCATAATGGGTCTTTTGGCTTTCTTGGGCCTGCCCTACTTGTTTTTGGACTAGGTCTTGCACGATACTCATGTGCTCTTTCAGCTGTTAGGCTGTTTCGTACATAGGTAACACTGCCTCTTCCCTTTCTTCCCATGTCTCCCGGAGCATGTCCAATACTTCTCAGGGTTCACAACCATAAAGGAGCTCAAAAGAGGACAACCCTAGGGAGCCCTGGGAAATGTCCTGATAGCAAAAGGGCCCCAAGTTATCATTTTGTCCCAGTTGTGTCCATCTACTCCCACTAGTTATTTTTAGAACGTTCTTTGGGGTTTTATTAAAATGCCGTTGACAGAAAATGGATTAGGTATTTAAGAATCTGTTGTGAGGTATTATTTGTCATCGGGAAGGTCTCCAGATACAGAGTTGCATAATCCAGTATTACTAGAATATACTTATTCCCTAGTTTGGACGGTTCTAATAATCCCACTGTGTCCATTTCAATTCTAGAGAAGGGTACTTATATTATAGCGAGAGGTTGTAACAGTGCTGGTGGAGCGGAGTGCGGAGCTGTTTTCTGGCATAGGGGCATGAAGTTCTTGATGTCAGCCTGAACCCCAGGCCGAAAAATCCTATTGATAATCTGCTCCTGTGTTTTTGCTTTTCTTAAGTGTCCCGAAGTCAAATGGGCATGAGCTATCTCCAGGACAACCCTCCTATGGCTCCTAGGAATGACAATCTGGGTCCTAGTTATCCCTTCTGGTGTGAGATCACCCAGATAGAGAAGGCCTTATTTCAGGAAATAATGGCCCATCTTTAGACCTTCCTTCCTCCTTGGGAACTACCTTTAAAAAGGCTGCTGACAGAATAGGGTCATTCCGCTGAGCGTCAGCTAAGTTGGGAATTATCTATTTCTCTTTACCAGTGGTTCTCGGGGTTACTGGGCTCACGATAGATGGGGTTTCTTCATCAACCTCTCCAAAACCCTTAGTACATCTTTCTGTGAGCTCTTGTTCCTGAACCTCTACGTGTTTGGGAAAGCGGGCCCCTTCTAAGATTCATTAGGTGATTTTCACCCCAGTTTTCACATGGTATGTTTGTTTCCCATTGTTCTGAATTAATATTTGTATGTCACCTCTGTAGTCTGGGTCTATTACTCCAGTCATTACATCTAAGCTATATCTCCAAGCTAGGACGGACCTGGATACCAAGCAGATGTAGGTGCCCTTAGATAGTGACAGGTTTAGTCCTGTGGGGATCAATTGGTGTTCTCCTTCCTCTAAAGATACATCCCGACTACTGTATAGGTCGAAACCTATAGACTCATTAGCAGGTACAGTGGGACCAGTGGCATGACTGCTGAGTTTAGAGTATTTCAGGGTTCCCCAATTTACATCGATTCAGTCAGATCCCATCCCGACACCCTATGTAATGGGGATGAAGAAAGAAACTGACACAATGGTGGCATGTTGCTTGCTATAAACTTTTATTTACGATGAAAATAAACCTTAACTATCCCTATCTTTTAAGAGGGTTTTCCCTGACTCAAACTAACACTAAATGATCTGTCAGAATGTCAGTCGAAATCAAACTCCACCATCCTGTGTCACCACCTACTTCTATCCCTTACACTACAACTAAAACAAATCCAAGAGAAATGTCCTTCTCCAGGAGAATGACTCCCTTCTCCTGGTATTTGGTTGGTGTTCCCAAAATGTTCTCTTGCAAAAGAATGCCAGGGGAAAGACTTCCTTGCCCTCGCTTGTGGTTCCAGCCAAACCTTTGTACAACTCAGCTTTTGGGACCAGGAGAGTGACTCCCTTCTCCTGGAACTGGTAGGCACATTCCACTCTAGTTCACAACAAAGCCAGGAGGAATGACTACATTCCCCTAGCATCTCTTGAGTATAAAAGGGCTTCAGTTTCTTCACCAGGAGAATGACTCCCTTCTACTGGTGTTTGAGGGTTTGTTTCCCTATCTTTCAACTTGATGCTTATTTTGCCACTCTCTCATTGTATTAGCATAGTCTGAAATCCTTCTCAGGGTTTCAGCAGACCAGTCTCTGTCACTGCAACGACGAAGAGTTCTGTCATGATGCCTACCCCCGGGGAACCAGACCAGGTCCAGCAACCCCGGAAGCAGGCATCACGTTATTTTGAGCAAGCCCAAAAACCCCTGCTAGGGGCTGTTTGGGTGCAGTCCTGGCGCTTATGGCGCCAGGCTCATATGGAGAGTCAGTCCTGGCGTCATAGGCGCCAGGTTCATAGAGTGGAACTTACCTGATGCAGACCATGCTGCAAGCTTATCTGATGCAGACCATGCTGCAGAGCTCCAAGCTAAATGAGGCTTGGAAGGGACTATTTTACCTAGGGACTATTTTTTACTCAGGTGGGGCTGGGGATGAATACTTACCTGGGACTACTTTGGAGGCTATTTAAACCACGCCCGAAGAGCAGCACACGTTTCGCGTTATTCTGCATCCAGCAGCGTAACGCTCACCGTGTCTGCAAGCCTGCATCCAGTCTTCTGCCACGCCCGCCTCGAGTCTGCAGCTCCTAGAAAAAGGGAGGAACAGAAGGAGAAAAGGTTAGAATAAGAGCAAAACCTTCGATCCTTACCTGAATTCCGGATCCACCGCGCCTTCAAGCTGGAAGAAAGAAGCATTTTACACGCACCGCCTCACCTGCTGCAGCGCAGCGCTGAACTCACCGGCCTTCGCAGCATCCTCACGATCCACCGCATCCTTCTGCACGTTCCCACCGCACTCTGGCACCTAAGGGGAACACAAGAACAGCAAAGGTGAGGTAAGGGAATAAACAGAGGCAATAGTAACTACCCCCATAGACTTACCTGATTACCGCAGGGGGTACTATTCCTCTTCACGGGTCGGCGCAGTCTCCATTGCATCCTCGCCGTACCCCGGCCCCTAAGGGGAACAAAAGGACAACAAGGTGAGACAAAGGGACAAACAAAGGGAACTCTTCTCACCGCAATAGAATTACCTAATTTTACCGCCGGAGGCATTATTCCACGAACTTCATATTTTCTCTCCACACCTGAATAAGGGAGCAAGCAACAGGTTACATTCTGGCCTTATTTTATTGAACTGTGTAGGATAAGCCAAATCCTTACCTGAACTTCGTCAGCTACCACGAGGAACTCTTCGCTGGGGTCAAGCTGCAACCTGCAAGGAATCGGACAAGAGTGAAAGTCAGACATGTGAACTCTTACGAACTACATACTTTTCGGAGTCAGTATTGTTCTGAAACTCACCAATTCCTGCGAGCCAGTGAAGCAACTGGTTATCAACGCGCCCCTGCGCTCAATGCAGGATGGAGAGCTCATCTTTTCAAACCATCAGGTGAGACTATAAGAGGGGACATCAAAGGTGATCTGTGGGGAGAACAGCGGGGGTGGGGGGATTTACGCTCAACTCCACGGATGGTTAATTCCCTTTCTCCATTTACAGAAGAATATTCCTAAGGGCCAAGCAAACGAAGCTAGGTGGGCCAGTCCAGTCCGTCATCTTGGCCCTACGCGTCACATTGGTGGAGACCGCAACTGTCCAGTTCAGATCGACGCCTCTGTGGGAGCCAGGTGAGCGTAACAAGTTCCTCGGAAGTCTGTTTCACTGGCGTTGGGGTCCTAGACCCTTCGCTGGTCGTAAGTTGACTTATCCCTGCCAATGGGATGACGAGGTTTTCCTCAGATGCCTCGTTTCTTTATGGCTCCTTATCTGTGGCACCTCAGAGAAGAACTTGAACAAAATGCAAGTAGTCCAAAACCATGCCCTCCGTGCAGCCACGGACTTGTGCAAGCATGACCACGTATCTGAAACACGGAGATCCCTCCACTGGCTCCAAGTCAGGGAAAGAATACAATTCAAAATGTTTTCCATCACTCACCAATGCCTAGCTAGTCAAGGACCAACATCCTCAACCAAAAGTTCAAAAGATATGCCTCCTCAAGATCCCAAAAGAGCAGGAGGAGCAAGCTTCCCAGTTCGCGCTGCCACCCTCTGGAAAAATCTTCCTCCCCACCTGCAGGTTGAACCTTCTTACCTGACCTTCAGAAAGAAACTGAAAGTCCACCCTTTCAACTGATCAAAACTGCACTACTTCTCCCCTTGGACACAGTGTACTTATTGCTGCCACTGCAGCTAGGAAGTTCTTCTCGGAGGCTCTATTCAATATTGCTAGGGTCACCGACCCGTCTCTGGTGATCAGTGGGCTTATTGCTGCCACTGCAATGAGGAACGTCTCCTCGGATGCTCACTCCACTATTTCCAATCGTCTTGTTGTTACTACTGGGCCAGGGGAGAGATGCTCAAGCCTGCCTCTCTTGCACCCCTGTGCCCCCTTTGGGTCTCTCATATCTCCCGTTACCTTCTTTGGGACTTCAGTACACCACCAGGGCTTCCTGGGACTGGGGCCCATCTCTCCGGGTCTTCGGGCTTCTCTCCTCTGCTTCCACAGCACTGTGGTAGTTCTGCACTTTTCTGTACTGCTCGGCTCTCTTTTTCTGCTTCGTGCTCGGGTCAGCTCCAGGTGGACCCAGGAGAACTCCCTCAGCGGTTTGCCAGTGTCCTCTTCTCTTCTGTATCCCCACTCTGCCGACAGGATTTAAAACTCACGCTCTGGATGGTTTCCACACCTGTTGCCTCTCCAAGCTGGGCTCGATATATTCTTTAGTCCATCGTCTCTTCTTACACATTGTTGCCAGTCCAACCCTGGTGGATTGTCAAAGTCCTTTGTTTCTTTTGACACCTTCATCTTCATGCCTCCTCTGGGCCACCTTGTACCAGTATTAACACAGTCAGTAATCTTCATGTCTTCTCTGCGCTTCTTCGTCCTGGTACTTTCTGTTCAGGCTGTATTCCATGTACTACAGTAATACCTCGGTCTACTCTCAAGGAAATGGTTTGGGATGGAGGGGTGGGGGGTTAAGGAAGGTTGGGGTGTGACGTTGAGCAACAAACTGTACCCTCTGTGATCGTTCTTGCACCCGAAAGGGGTTGGGGGGAGTTCCTCCCCATGAAGTCCTTCTTCATTAAACCACCCCTAGGGGGACTATTGGGTAGCGACGATTGCCTCATGGGAAATGGCCCCCCCTTAGGGAGAAGTGGCGATACCTGGCAAATCGTCACGATATGATATGATATGGCATTTATAACTTGCCTATACACCAGTGTTTCAAGTCGCGACGAGGCAAAGGAGGGGAACAAAGGGAGGACGGACAACGATCCTACTAGGCCAGGTGTCATTCAGACCGCACAAGTGTGTGGGAAAGGGGCAGGGACAGTGCAGTACCTGGCAAAGATGATAACAATAAGTAAGTAGCTGCCAGCATGTGGCAAGTGCATGGCTAACTGCAGACAACAGGTGTCACGGGCTGGGAGGGGGACTGTAGGGATACAGAATCAGTCCCAATTGCGGGTGTTGCCAGGAGAGCAATGCAGGTGTGAGACGCTGGTGTGGGAGGGACCTGGTCCCGAGATCAGAGGGTGTCCAGGTAGCCAGTGCAGTTCCAGTTACAGCTAGCAGGTCAGCAGAGGAGAGGAGGAGAAAATGCAGAAGCAAAGAGAAAGGTCTTGAGGTGCTTCCGGAACCAGAGATGGTTCTCTTCAAGTTTGAGGGAGGCAGGGAGGCTGTTCCAGAGGGCGGCACCAGCCGAGGAAAGAGATCTACCACCAACTCGTTGCTTGGAGAAGCGACTGACCCTGAGGGAGTTGGAGACGGATGAGCGAAGAGCTTGAGAAGAAAGATATTTAGGAAGAGAGAGTTGAAGGTATAGAGGCCCCAGGCACCAGAAGGTCTTATGGACAATGCAGAGGTTTTTGAACTTAATCCTCGCGGACACTGGGAGCCAGTGCAGAGATTTCAGTCCTGGAGAGATACGATCCCTGGGCTTGAGGCCAAGGACAAGTCTCACAGTCCTGTTCTGGATAAGTTGTAGAGGGCGGAGGGTAGAAGCAGGCAGATTTAAAAAGAGGCTTTTGCAATAGTCCAACCTAGATAGAACCAGAGCTCTGGAGACAGTGAGCTTCTGGTGGAAGGTGAGGAAAGGGAGAATACCTCTCAAAAGGTGCAGCTGGTAGTGTGACTTCTTAGAGACGTCAGAGATGTGAGGAGAGAAGGAGAGTGTGGAGTCGAAGATGACCCCAAGGTTTTTCGCCGTGCAGGTGGGAGCAGGAAGAGGGCCAAGAGAGGCCAGCCAGAGAGCTACAGGGAAGGAGGGAGCGGGTGTGCCGATGAAGAGAATCTCAGTCTTACTGGCATTAAGGCAAAGGTCATTGGCGGCACACCACTCCTGGATAGCAGACAGACAGTCAGAGATGAGGAAGGGAGCGGAGGAGGACGAGGGTAGTCTGAAAATGAGCTGGGTATCATCCGCATAGCACTGAAAGTTGGGGCAGAGAGCAGCGATGCAGTGGGCAAGGAGTGCCAGGTATTGGTTAAACAGCCAGAGAGAGAGGTTAGACCCCTGGGGGACACCACTGGTAGAGAAAAAGCGGAGAGGAAGGACCCAAGTTGGACCTGGGAGGGTCAGTCAGAGAGGAAAGAAGTCAGCCAAGCCAGAGCCTGACCAGTGATACCCAGGTTATCACAGAGACGGTTGAGCAAGATGACATGGTTGACAGTGTCAAAGGCAGAAGAGAGATCAAGCAAGATGAGGAGGCAGAGGGTGTTAGAGTCAAGGTTGGAGAGCAGGTCTTCACGGATGTTCAGGAGAGCTGTTTCCGTGCTTCTGGCAGCTCTGAAGCCAGACTGATGGTCATGAAGACAACC
The DNA here is from genome assembly GCF_040938575.1 of Ambystoma mexicanum. NCBI lineage: Eukaryota > Metazoa > Chordata > Amphibia > Caudata > Ambystomatidae > Ambystoma > Ambystoma mexicanum. The sequence goes on along the minus strand of NC_090927.1, from coordinate 1,250,026,143 downwards.
AACAGATTCAGTGTGGAGATTAAGCTGGGAGATGGCCAGTTTCTCCAGGAGTTTGGAGTGATGGAAATTGGGCGATAGTTAGCTGGGCAGGAGGGGTCAGCAGAGGGTTTCTTAAGAAGAAGGTGCACAATGGAGTGCTTCAGGGGGGATGGGAAGACTCCAGTGGCGAAGGAGTGATTGCAGAAATCAGCCAGGGCTGGAGCCAGGGAGTCGATGTGGTCCTTGATAGTTTTGGAGGAACATGGGCGAACCTGTTTCGAAGAGATACATACAACAAACACAAGTTGAACATTGTTAGCGGTATAGTATAGAATCAACATTTGTAAGACATAAGGTGGTCCGATAAGCTTTCCGAAAGTATTTCATTCCAATCTCAAAAAAGGATAGAGATCTGTTCTACGTTTTTAACCTTACTGCTGTATTCTGTTAGATTTTGGATCCCCTCCACATCTTAATATTTCAATATGTACATTCTTCAAATCTCTGAATTTAAGAACCTTGGTGAAATCAAACCACTGCTTTACACATACATGACACACTAAGGTTTGAAACACAACAATAAAAACCACACCTATGCTCCCTTTCGTCCTGCAACACTCCTAACTTCTAGCTCTCCTCTCTGCTTTCTCCTCTGAGACTTTTGTTTTTCCACTCCCTTCCTTAGTGCTTCCCATTAGGGATGATCTGTACAACCCATTTTTGCCTCTTACTATTAGTGCACTGGGAACAAGGTAATTCTATGTGGTACCAGAGTAGGTCAGGATTCTTGGCATGCGTATCTAGAAAGGCCCACTATTATCCCATGAACATCCCCATATCATGCACCATATAGGTACTTTTTTCAAGCACAAAGACCTCCCAAACTTTCTGTAACTAATCAGCCGTAGTTGAATCGAGAGAGCCTCCAACTTCTGTGCTACAGCTAGTCTTTCTGCCCTAAGTAATGCTTCCCATAGTGGCTATACTGCTTAGAGGTAACACGAAATAGAATTGTTAGTGGATACATCTCTAATGATTCCTCCCTTTTCTTTCTTATCAAGCTTGTGAGTTTGGATAAGTATATTTGTACAGAGGAACATTGCCACCAAATATGAAAGTATGCCCGAACTAGCATATACCGTGCGCATTTAGGCAACATTTCTGAAAACATCTTAGAGCTCCTTTCCGGTTCTTAGTGCAACTATCTTAAAATTAAGCTTCACGATTCCAAGATGGCAGCAGGCGGAGGAAGAAGTGACTGAGAGTCTCTCCCCACCCGGCCACATCCTGAAGCAGTAGAATAAAGCTACGTGTGGAAGTATTCCAGATCCCCCTCCATTTCGGAAACTAACAGCAGAAAGAGAGAAGCCTCCGACTTTGGCATCACCCGAACGATGGTGTGTGAGACCCATGATGAAGAATAAGGACGGGAGGAGCTCTGCAGTCAAGAGGATCCCTTCGCCCTCTAGACAGCAGAAACGTGGCTGCCAACACACAATGTTGTAAAGTAGAAGACCACAGGGGGTTATTCGCCGCCCCCCACGAAGAGCATACGAGATAGACAGAAGCAGGCGAAGGGAAAGGAGGAGCCCCTGGGACGCGATCGGAGAAGGGGAAGACACTGCTTGCTCGGGAGGATTTAAAGGTAACAAGAGCCCAACTGTAAGATTGTGAATTCAGATTCGGAATCCTCTGACTCTTGGCTCACCTGTTTGGTCTTGGGTATCTTCTTTTTTGTAATCACAGGCTTCTTCTTCTTTCTGGAAGTGAGGGTCTCATGAAGGAATGGGCAAGCATCCCCTGGCGCCACCCTGCTGGTTAGAAACATACAGGTAGTACCCGGGGCTTCTGCCCAGGGTCGAGACGTTCAATCCAGGAAACCGGTCCAAAATCCAGGGAGGATTTCAGGAAGCAATGAGAACCAGGATAGCCGGGAGGGAAGCACAGAAATGTCCAGGAAGCGGTTCATACTGCTAAGCACGAGCGGTAAGAAGAAATAAGTTAAGTCGGACGGCGCGAGGACGAGGACCAAAGGGAAAGAGGGCAGAAGGATCAGGAACAGCCACGCAAGGCAAGCGAGGCCAGGAAGGACAGAAAGGCTAAGAGAGGGTAGAAAAACCAGGAAGTAAATACTATAGATGCGCTGACCACAGACAAGCCGAGCTTTGAGCCGAGCCATGGGGGCGTGGCGCTTTTCAAGGAAGTTGCTATGCAAGTCTGGAGCTAGACTGCTTGTTCTCCCATGGCATCTACTATGTTGAAGAAAAAATGGACGCTGCAGTGTGGTTTTGAAGCGACCAGGTCATCCAGAAGGGGCGATGTCAGTGATTCATGACACCAACCTTCAGATAAAGGAAAGAGTGAACGTATTATATGCTAATTCACACTGCTGTATATAATAGACAATCCGTGTCGCACCGGCACGGTGGAATCACTTATCCACTAAAACCATAATTAAAGGCAGAAAGAGCACTGAGCCATCTAGCCGATTCACGGCACGACTCCCACAGCAGGGAGGCTGGTCAAATAACAGCAGCAAGCATCACTATTACAAAGGTGAAATAAAGAAAATGAAAAAAAAAACACCATAACTCCCGCAAATGGATCAAAGAGGGTACCCCTCATTTCACAATTAAGAATAAGCCTTCATTCAGCGTCATATAAGACTGTTGGAATTGGGGTAGCAGCCAACGCAGATATTTCGAGCTGCAGGAAAAGAGAAATCACTCCCCTCAACCACACAGTATGTCAATACAAGAGGGTGGAGGAAGACAGGCCAAAGAATTATAAAGGAAGCTCAAGCAGCGGGCAACACTCCAGGAAAGAACTCAGAGATTAAAGAGGGGAAATTCGAATAGATAGACCAGGAAAGCAGGGACACTAATCCCAGGAAACAAGAAGAAGCGCATAAACGGTCCAGGAGAGACAGGAAGGAAACCACCTGGAAGAAAGACCTCCACAGAAACGGAGTAGGGGACTGAGAGCGGGATAATACAGAAAGCCCACTTGGATAGAGCCCCCCATACATAAGCAACAGAGGCAAGTCTACATCGAAATCGTAAGCACCATGGAAAAAGCTCACATGCCCAAGACAAGGGGTAAAAGGGTGAAGCTACTCCACTCAAACCCTAGGCAAGACAACAAACAGCTGTGGAACACTGAAACCCCAACTCCCCCGAAAAACGGAGGAGCAACTCAAAAACCACAAGCACTAGCGTTATGCCCAGAAGCAACAATGGCGGCAACCAAAGAAGATAAGTAAAATTGGTTTAAGGCATTCCAAGAGAAATGTATGTCCTCATTCTATAACCAGTTCAAAGCATGAAAAGAAGAAATGAAACAATCTGTGCAGGAACTGAAAGTGGATGTGGCAAAATTGGAAGAGACAACTGACACGCTGGAGAAAGTGGTACAAAACACTGAAGAAGCAGCGCAACAAAGTGGGGAAGTCCTATAACAGATATCGCGTCTTACACATAATCTGGAGATTCAATGTGAGGGTTTTGAAAACCGATCTCGGAGGTCCAACAGTAGAATTAGAAATATGATGGAATCAGTGGCCCGGGAGGATAGCTCAGTGGCAACGTGTTCGCCTTGGAAGCAAGACGACACAAAGCAACACAGGTTCGATCCCCGGGTCCGCGCTTATAAACCTCTGGGTATTTAAGCGCGTTATAAATATGCAACTAAGACACACACAAAAAAATAAACACAATTAAGCGTATAAAAAAAACAAAAAACTTCCCTTAACAGCGCCTCGATGCCCGCGGGCTGTGTGAGCGCTTTAAAAATGCAAAATAAATAAATAAAAATAAAGTGGAGGATAAAGACCTGAAAGGGGCAGTCCAACAGGTCTTCACAGATGTTGTAGCAAGCAATGGGGAAGAGGGGATTCAACTGGACCGAGTGCACCACGTGGGCCCAAGGAGAACAGGAGATCCGGGCGCACACTCAAGGAACGTATTAGTAACACTCACTTCATATACCTAAAAGGAACAAATTCTCAGGAAAGCAAGGACGGCGGGTCAAATTCGAATGAATGGAGAGGAAATTCTACTTTAACAAGAGCTAGCACAGGCCACACAAAAAAGAAGAGGGATGGACCCAGTGGTGACATTTTTAGCCACAAAACAAGTCTGATATAAATGCACATTTCCGCTCGGCTTGCTATTTACATGGGAAGGAAGACAAAACAGAATTACGACATGTGAGTTTGGTCTGCAGATTTTGAAAATACATGAAGAAGGCGAGGACGCGTCAGAGAAACAACAGAGTGGAGACAGAGGACGAAGAAAACCGTGGCAATGGAAAAATATACAGAAAAAGGGAAAGAGGACCTCCAAGAATGAATCAACGGAACGGACATACATGACTGAGAGAAATACTAATATAGGATCTATAGATGGAGAAGGACATAGACATAGAACAACTCCCCAGGGAAAGGTCAAGATGACATACAAACTATTTGGCATGCAGCTCTTTTGGGGGATGGGGGAGAGGGGAGTACCTTGGAATCCTAGTGGGGTTTAGAAGTCTCCACAATGACTATTTCTCTGGGAAAGGAAGAGGCCCAGGCGCGACAGATAAAACGTCAGAGCGAACATAGGAACCTGGCCCCTCCTCAGGGGAAGGGCGGGGATAGGGAGGGAAGCACCGAGTTGGGGGTTGTTGGTGAATGAAGGGGAAGTGGTAGGGGGGACTCAAAGGGAAGGGGGAGGGCAACAGAAGAGTAGGGGAGGGGGAAGGATCAGAAATAAAGGGAGGGCAAATGAGGGAGGAAATGCAAGTGGGGGAGATTAATATCCTCACTTACAATTTAAGTGGACTGAATACCCCAGTAAAAAGGAAAAAGACAGAAAACTTTCTGCGCAGAGAAAAATTTGATATCCTCATGTTACAGGAAACTCATATTAGTAAAAAAGATAGGTGGAAACTGCGAATTAGAGCTTATACGCAAGTCTATCAGGCTAATACAGGAGCAAAGAAAGCTGGGATACTAATGCCGTTCCACGACAAGCTGGGCTTGCAAATTTAAGACTCGATAGTGGATAAAGAGGGAAGATACTTATTCCTGAATGTGACCTTAGAAGATAGAATGGCTACTTTAGCATCAGGTTATGCCCCGAATACAGGTCAGGATGGGTTCTTGAGAGATGTTCTAGCTAAATTAGAGAACTTCCTCAAGGGAGAAATAATAATGGCAGGCAATCTAAATTTAGCATGGCAGCCCAATGTGGATAGGTCTGGGAATCGAATCAGGGCTCGCAAGCTCCCTCAAAGACCTTACAGTGGAAAATTGATACATTAGCGCTCCAAGACGTGTGGAGGATAAGAAGTCGTCAAACAAAGGGTTTCACTCATTATTCTCATGTGCATACCTCTATGGCCAGAATAGATCACATTTGGGTGTCCACAGGATTAATGGGGAAAGTGCAAAATATAGAACTGGGAGCAATCTCGCTATCAGACCACGCTCCATTGTGGATTGGCATCTCTATGAAGAATAGGAAAACGGGGCTCTGGCATTGGAAACTACCGGTCGACGTCTTACATGATCCAGTACTGGTAGCCACTATAAGAGACGAGATTGAACAATATTTCAGCCAAAACGAGACAGAAGGGGTTACACAAGAAACAGTATGGGAGGCCTTCAAGGCAGTAATGAGGGGACACATTGTAGCACTTAAAGCAAAGAGAGATAAACAGAGTTCAGTGGGAAAAGGAACTAGAGGGGAAACTATGCAATATCCAGGGAGACATTTCTAAGAACCCTAGCAATGGATTAAAAAAGGCCTTGCAACATGTCCAGGGACAATTGGAAGCCTTTAGAATGAAACAGGCAGAGAAAGGTCTCCTATATTTAAAGCATTGGCATTATGTAAAAGCTAATAAAGCGGATGGACATCTTGCCAGACAATTGAGGGACAAACAACGTATACAAAAAATCACAAAACAATCAAGGGCAGACCCAAACAAAGAACAAGGGCATTGGGGAAGTGGTCAGAGAATACTACTGAAAGCTTTATAAAGCAGATAATCCATCAGAGCAGGATCAGGTAAATTACCTGTCGAGACTAACACTCCCACAAATATCGAGAGAAGAGAAGATTTATCTAGAAGAAGAAACTAGGGAGGACAAAGTTAAAAAAGCAATACAAGATCTACCATTAAACAAAACCCCAGGCCCAGATGGATTTACAGCAATTTTCTATAGGAAATATACCGATATCCTGGCTCCTGTTCTCACAAAACTATACAACATGTTTAAAAAAATAGGGAATATAACCAGTCAATGAATGAGGCCAAACGGTCAGTGCTCCTGAAACAGGGTAAAGACCCGACATTACCAGTGTCATACAGACCGATAGCATTAATCAATTTAGATGCGCAATTATATACGAAGGTTCTTGCTAATCGACTAACATGCTTAATTCCCGAACTGCTTGGATATGATCAATCAGGATTCATTCTGTCAAGACAAATGTTTGATAACACACGTCAAATTGTCCATTTGATAGAAAATATAGGGATAACCCAAAGCCCGGCAATATAAGTCTCAATAAATGTAGAAAAAGCATTCGATACGAATGGTCCATGTTGTTTCGCATCTTAGAATGCATGGGCTTCAGGGAAAATGTTATACAAATGGTGCCAGCCAACTACAAATTACCGCGAATTCACATCGCCCTAAATTGAATAATAACAGATAAAATAGCATTGGGTCGGGGCACTAAACAAGGCTGCCCCTATCACTGTTGCTCTATGCAATGTACTTAGAACCTCTATTAACAAACTTTTGAGACACCGAACAAATTGAGTATTAGAAATGACGGGAATAGCACATAAAGTAGTTGCATTCACGGACAACATGTTCATAGCACTGACAGACCCTGTACATGTAATGTAATGTTTCCACAGTCATCAAATCAATGCTAGAGGGGGTGCAAGAAACATATATGAGGGACTGCCCGGAGCTACATACCTTCAGGGACGGGTTTACATTACACATGCAAAGAAAGTATCAGGGAGTGGACCAGCTAGGAGAAAAGGTATGGATGTGTGGTATGTAGGAACCAAAGTTGAAATTTCCTACCACAACACAGAAAAAGGGGTTCATGATATTATTAATAGCGGCATGGCTGGTGATAGCGCAAAAATGGAAGCAACAGTCACCAAGACTGGCTCCAAAAAGTTTGGTGCTTCGTGTCCCTAGAATGGGTAACATATAAGATCCAAAGAGATCAAGAGGGTTTCAAGAAAGACTGGGGCCCGGTATTGAACTACTTACAAAGTTACTACATGATGCAATGGTCCCCACTCAAGATAAGAACACTGGACATTGTGGGATCCTGAGAAAAAGACGTTTATAAAGATAGTCTATTTAACCTTCTGGTGGGGACGAGTTGGGAGGAAAAGGGAGGGTGGAATGTTCGTTGAACTGTTAATTGTTATGATGATGTCAATAACATGGAAAATTAATACAAATAAATACAAAATAAGTTAAGCTTCATGGTGTGGGGCGATGGGTTCCTGTGAAACGCAACATTATATATGGTTTTCCATAATTTCTCAGCAAATTCCCGTTGTAGGTCCCTTTCCCACTACAATTTTAATTCTGTTTTCTCCTGTATACCACTAGGTAGGATTGCTTTATATAATGTCATTTTGATGTCTCTCTTTCCTATTTCGTGCCCTGTGTCATACATTTTCCATTTGTGGGAGTTCCTTGCCTACCTTATCCTTCTATACTGCCCTCAAAATTGTCCTTTGTATCGTTAAGTATTGTATTTGTATTTGTATATATTGTGTTTATATAGCGCTTTAATACAAAGCGCTTTACATTATAACAACAAGATACATAAAGTTTATAACAGTAGAAGAAATTTACAAACATGAATCTAACCAATACAAAAACAGTAAGTAATTAATCTGTTAGGGTGAGAGGGAAAAGGGGGTGAGGAGAGGTGCGTAGGGGAAGATGAAAGGGAAAGGAGAGAGAAATGGGAGAAGGTAAGGGTGTCAGGGTGGGGGATGGAGAAGGAGAGATTTCAGGGAAGTACGGAAGAAGGGAAAGGTAGGTATGGAGCGGATAGAGAGTGGTAGGGAGTTCCAATGCAGGGGGGCTAGGAGCTGAAAAGAGCGGAAACGGGAGGAGGCACATGGGGAAGGGGGGGTGGTGAGAAGGAAAAGATCAGCAGAGCAAAGTGAACAAGAAGGCGTGTAGAAAGAGAGGAGCGATGAGAGATGAGGGGGAGCAAGATCATGGAGAGATTTAAAGACAAGACAGAGGAAATTAAATTTAAGTTGGGAGTGAAAGGGAAGCCAACCGAGGTAGGAAAGCAAAGAGGAAATGGAGTCCTGAGGGGCAAGGAGACACAGGGTACGGACAGCTGAGTGATAGAGGGATTTGAGGGGGGCGAGATGAGATTTAGGCATTCCAAAGAGGAAAGAGGAGCAATAGAAGAGGCGAGAGAAGATGAGGGAGGAGATTAAAAATGTAATGGCATGGAAGGTGAGAGAGGAGCAGACTTTGCGAATGTTGAAAAGGTGGTAGCGATAGGCGCGATAGGTAAGAGAAATATGGTGGGAAAAGGAGAGGGAGGCATCAAAGTGAATGCCTAGATTGCAAGCATGGGCAGAAATGGGAAGATTAGAGCGGGGAAAGTAAATAAAAGGTGGAGGAGAGGGAGGGGGAATAGTGTTGGAGGGAAAGAATGAGACTTCAGTCTTATCAGTATGGAGGGAAAGAAAGCGGGATGACATCCAGTTTTTAATGGCTGTGAGACAGGAAGAGAGTTTAAGGTGGAGATCAGGAGAGAAGGAAGAGAAGGAAAGGAAGAGTTGGGTGTCATCGGCATAGAAATGGTGAGAAATACTGAAGGAAGAGATAATGGGGGCCAGGAGAGATGTATAGAGAGAGAATAGGAAAGCGCCGAGAATTGAGCCTTGAGGTACGGCGTAATCCAAGGGGAGGGTGGGTGAGGTACGACCTCCCCAGGAGACTGCAAACGAGCGAGAGGAGAGGTAGCAGGAGAGACAGTTGAGAACAAAGCTTTTGAAACCAAAGGAAGAAAGAGTGTTGAGAAGTAAGGGGTGATCAACGGTGTTAAAGGGAGCAGAGAGGTCGAGGAGGATGAGGACAGAGGAATGTTTAGAGTATCGAGCGGAGAGGAGGGAGTTGAGAATATAAGTAAGAGCAGTTTCAGGGGAGTGTTTAGGTCAGAAGCCAGATTGAGAGTGGGGAAGGAGGGAAAGGTTAGTGATAAAGGCTGAGAGCTGGGAGTAGGCTAGTCGTTCAAGTAGTTTAGAGAGGAATGGGAGAAGAGAGATAGGACGGAAGTTAGAGGTAAGAAGGGGATCAAGCAGAAGGTTTCTTCAGAATAAGTATAATAGTGGCAGGCTTGAATGCGGAGGGGAAGGTAGCTGGGGAGAGGCATATGTTGAAGAAGGAGGTTAGGTAAGGAATAAGAAGAGGGTAGATTTTAGGGATAAGGAGGGTGGGGAGAGGGTCAGCAGGGGCCGACGTGGGGTGGGGTTTAGACAGCAGGAGGGATACATCAGAAGGGGAGATAGGCGAGAAGTCAGACATACAAGCTGGAGGGGGAAACACCCGTAGTCTATCACCCTCTAGCATTTCTCTAATTACTTCATATTCTCTGAATGTTCCATTTACAAAGAGTTGGCCTACCTTCTCCAGGCCTGTATTGGGCCAAATTTGTGAACTGGGTCCACCTACTTTCTCTAGGTTTATTGGTTGCACCCAAACTGAGTGGCCACATAAAGAGGTGTTTATTGGATGCATCTTCCTTCATAGCTCCCAGATAACGCCTAATAACGGTGTGTTTGCACTCTTGTAGACACTTCTTTCCATGGGGGTCCACAACCTATTTGGGTGTCACACAATCCTCAAGGTAAATCCAATATGTTCTGAAATCTTCCCTTGTATGCTCAGGAAAGAATCTCAGCTGAGCTGCCTTAAGGGCATACAAATAACCCCCTTCCACTTTTGGCCTCGACAGTCCTGCTTTCCTGATAGTAGCTTTATTTCAACCTCAGACAAATATTTTAATTTGCTTTATTTGCTGCTGCCTTCATTCCTCCTCCCACCCCTGCTTTTGACTCTTATACCGACTCCACACTTGCTAACCTCCATCTCTCCATCTCTAGACATCCTTGTCACTGTCACGAGGATCGGCATGAAGTCTGTCTCCAAGTGCAACTCTTGGTAGGACTCTGACTTGACCGTTCTGAAACTCAAGTGGTAGGCCTCAAGCACATCCTCTGACAAATTGGCCTGCAAGGCAATATCGACTCTCCATCCGCTCTAAGAAGAGGGTTTATGTCCAAGCCCACATTCCTGGGACCACCAATAACACGGCTGGACTCTTCAAAATCTGCTAAGAACTTGCCAATCCTACTGCAGCCTCCTCTTCCTTTCCAGGCCCTTGGCACTGCACTGGCCTCCCACTTCTCCACCAAAACTCTCTACTTCGCTCCCCAGCGCCCCTCTGCTCTTGCCTCCCTTGGCCCACCCTCTGGCCCTCCCCCATACTCTCCTCCTTCTCTCCCATTGCACCGGATGAGGTCTCTAGAGTAGTCAGCTCTATGAAAGTCTCCTCCAAATATGTGCTCACCTGCTATTCCAGAAATATCAAGGACAACATCTCATCTCTCTCCCATGCGTTGGCTGACCTATGTAACAATTCCTTTGCCACTGGCTCTTTCCTACAACCCCTCAAGCACCCTCTCCTAGAGAAAGATGTCTGCAGACCTTTCCTGCCCAGTTATCGCCCTATCACAATCACCCCTTTCCTGGGCAAACTCCTGGAGAAATTGTCATCCCCCAACTGTCCCACCACACCGAGTCTGCTGGTTGTCTCCACGACCACCAGTCTGGTTTCAGAGCATTCTAAGGCACGGAAACTACTCTCCTGAATACCTGTGTAGATCCGCTCTCAAATCTTGATTCCAACTCTCCCTCTGTTCGTATGCTTCTCGATCTTTCCTCTGCCTTTGACACGGTCAAACCTCATAAATCGTCTCTGTGATTCCATAGGTATCATGGACCGGGCACTGGACTGGCTGACGACCATCCTTTCTAACCGACCTTCCCAAGTGCAACTGGGCCCTTTCCTCTCTGCCACCTCACTCTATACCTGCGGCATCCCTCGGGCTCTATCCTATTGCTGTGGCTTTCCAGCATCTAGCTTGCCCCTCTGGCCACTTGATCACCTTCTCTCCTCACTTCCAGTGTTATGCTGATGACACACAGCTCCCCTTTAAGCTTCCCTCTTCTACCTCCTCCTCTTCCCCTCTCATACCCAAATGCCTGACTGCTATTCAGGCATGGTGCTCTGCTAGCCTTAATGCCAGTAAGACCAAGATCCTTCTCATTGGAACGCTTGCTCCCAGTTTCCCTCCCACTCTCTGCCCACCCTCCTTGGACCCCGTGCCCTCACCCTCTTGAGAGGAAAAAAAAACCTTGGGGTCATATTAGATTCCTCGCTCTCCTTCTCCCCTCACATCACGGACCTTGCCAAGAAGTCCAACTTTCAGTTCCACCTACTCAGAGACATTCCCTCTTTCCTCACCTTTCCCCAGAAGATCAAGGTCTCCATAGCCGTGGTTCTCTCTAGGCTGGACTACTGCAACAGCCTCTTCCTCAATCTGCCTCTTTCCTCCCTTTGCCATCTTCAACTAATCCAGAATAGGCTGCAAGACTTATCCTTGGCCTTGAGCCCAAGGGCCGCATCTCTCCAGCCCTAAAATCTCTCCACTGGCTCCCAGTAGCTGCAAGGATCAGATTCAAGATCATCTGCATCATCCACAAGGCTTTCTGGAGCCTGGGACCCCGCTACATCCAACTTTCTCTCCCTAAATACCTCCCAGCCAGAGTACTTCGGTCATCTAGCTACAACTCTCTGCAGATCAGACGTTTATCCAAGCAGAGAGTGGGGGTTAGATCTCTTTCTTCGGCAGGAGCCTCCCACTAGAATGGCCTTCCTGCCCCTCTCAGAGTGGAACCGGATCTCCTTAAGTTCTAGAAACTTCTCAAGACTTTCCTTTTCTCCTCTTCCTTCCCAATCCCCATCTGTCATGATTCATGCCCCTGGTCATCATGGCCAAACCAGCCTTTAGGCTGAGGCCAGATTACAGGCTTCCATTGTGGCCTCAAGGGCCACAAAACACCATCAGGGACTCTCTTGGAGCCAGTCCTGGCGCCTTTGGCGCCAGGCTCATACTGTTATGTGAAGGACAACATTTGGATTGGGACTTCAGTTAACATGTGGGCACTCACATAACTCGGTTCCAAAGAACTGAGCTATGCGGTCTAGTGTTTCGGGTGTGGCCGGGCCTAGGACTACTTTATCTGGAACTACTTTACCTGGGCTATATAAGCCACACCCAAACAGCAGCACATGTTTCGCGTTATTCTGCAGTTAGCAGCGTAACAATCACCGTGTCCAGTTCTGATCTCCAGTGTTTCTTGCATCCTGCCACATGCTGAATCCTGTATCTGGAAGAAGAAGAACACCATTATTCAGCGCTTACCTGTAAGTAGCAGCCTGGCTTTGGTCTTACATCTTCCATCTTCAAACTACCACCAGCTGCTCACCTGAATACACGCGATCCGGGGATTCTTCATCACGATGCCGCATCCATCTTCAGAACGCTGCAGCAACCTGAAAAAGACAAAGAGAGACATTATTAGTGAGCGCTCGCTCACAGCCACGCAAGGACACCAAAAACCACTTACCAGGTGCAGTCTCTCCTTGATCTCGGAACATCACAGCGGCCCGGAACATCATAATGACCTGCAAAGGAAGCGGCGCAGGCACAGCTTAGCAAAAGAAAAGGCAAGAAAGTGCTGTGCACTGCGCATCCACTTACCTTGCTGGGATTCTCATCCTATACAGCACGGCAATGCCAAAACTCTCCAACTCATCTTAGGGAAAGAAACTAGAGACAGTAATAACAAAAAGGCAAAAGAGGAAAAGGGGAAGATAAAAGACTGTAAAATAGTAGTGCCTACATCATCAAGCAAATCGGAATCACTGCAGGCCTGGACCCGAACATGGGGCAAAGCACCACTGAAGCAACTAGGTTGCCGAACGCCTACACCTCCAACGCGCCCCTGCACAGAGACGCAGGACGGAGAGCACACCATACCTAATATTAAGGTGAAGAGAGAGACTAGACTTAAGGGAGGAATTCGAGGCCGAGGGAGGTAGGAATCAATCCAAGGGAGACATTTAAGCCTTATATCCAGTTCTCCTGTATTGTAGGCGCTATCCACGTCCAACACACTATCAAGGGAGAGGGTTCGAGAGTGCTAATCTTCCAGCCAGGGCTGAGTGGCGTCCCCGTGTATATCAGGTGAGCGTAACACCATCCCCTGCTAATGTCCCCCTGTCGCTGTGACTGGTGCCTGGTCCTTTATGTGCCTTACAGAGGCCACGCCCGCCTCTTCCAGTCTACCCCAGCTTCCCTAACTAGCCTGAATCTGGTCCACCCAGTCCTTGCACTAGCTGACCCCTAGCCCCCTGGTTTCCCTGGGACTTGCCCAGCCCCTGGGGCCTCAGCCTTCCTGCACATCTCCCCTTCTCCCTTCCCTTATCTAAGCCCTTCCTCCCTGATCTGCCCCTTCCCACTGCACTTATTGTCACTGCATTTGCAAGGTCCGAATGTGACAAGGCATAATAGGACCATGTATTGTTGTTTTTTCTCCCCTGTCCACGCACTCCCCTTTTATCTTGTGGTGGCTGTAAACACTTTTTTATAGGAGCCTTCCAAATGTCCAATAAATAAATAGTTAATTTCCCTAAACAATCATCTGGCACCTTCACCAGAAACATTTTAAAGGGAAAAAATAATCTCTGAAGTACATTCAACTTTACAACAGTCATCCAACCCATCGAGGAGACTGGTAATTTGTTCCATTTCTCCATGTTTGATTTCAAGTTCCTCAGTAAATGTTCATAGTAAAGCTCATATAAACTCCCAAGTTTGGTATCCATATTCCTAGATATCTTCTATGTGCCTTCTCTAGATGGATCTCGCTAGTATCCAGCTCTTGGTTTTGTTCCCAGTCTTTCTCTCCTATCGGGAAGATGTATGACTTGGAGTGATTAATCTTCAACACTGCCAGTTTAACACATTTGTGCCGGTCCTTCAATGCTACGTCTTCTGTCTGGCTACATGCAGCTGGATATCATGGTGAACAATTACTTTTTAAATTGAAAGTCCTCCTCGATTTTCTCATTTCAGCATATTGCTGCCACCAAACTCAATAACTAGGGTGAACAGGAGTGGTGAAAGGTGGCACCCCTGACTTGTCCTTTCTGTACAGCTGGAATTCTTACAGTTCAACTACATTTACCTGTACTTCAGGTTTTGGGGTATTAAAAACCGCTTTTACCCATGTTCTTAAGTTCCCACCTACCCCTTTCCTTTCCAGGACGGCGTTAGGAAATGGCCATTCAATCCGGTCCAACACTTTTCCTGCATCAAGAAATACCAGGCATACATTTTTCCATATTTGCTAGGTGAATAAGGTCAAACATCTTTCAAATAACTGTCAGCCCCCTGCCTTCCCTGCATATAGCCAACCTGATCCACATATAAAGGCCTGGGAGTACAGATTCCAGTTTCTTTTCTGAGGTTTTTGTCTAAGCTTTTTATGTCAATGTTTAAAAGAGATATGGGGCATTAGGATTCATATTTTGAGCACCCTTTACCGTGTTTCAATATTACTGATATAGTGTTCAACATTGTTCTTGGGAGGGCCTGTCCTTCAAATATCCCATTAAAAACCTTTACTAACACCGGAGCCAGGTGGGCCTTTAAAATCTTGTAAAACCTCAAATGTCCAAATCACTCTTTTTCTAGTCTCTTTTTTACTCAATTTCCTCTGACACGATTTATCCCATTCTCTCTCATTTTGTCTCTCTCCTTCTCTTCGACCGCTTGGTTCCTCTGACTTACTTGTTTCAAGTCTTTCACCTTCTCTGTGTCTTCTACTCTTATTCTCCAATCAGAAGCACGCTCCAACCAGTCTCTTGCTCCCTCTCCACCTCGCTGTGTAATCTCTCTTTAGGCCTCTCCATTCTTTCACTCGAGTCTCCTCCTTTATAGCTCGCTCTCATTGTGGAATACACTTTTTGTAGTCTCACTGACTCCAACTCTCTTCCTTCTATGTTTTTATCTCACACACTCTCAATCTATTTCCTGCTCTTCACTGGATTTTTTAGGGTGGGCGCAGATTAGAGGCCATTGTTTAAGATGGTTTATAGGGTAGTTAGAGGTGTTTGGCAGAGAAGGGTAGTATGGGGATTAACCCCACCACACAGAATTAAACCAAAAAATGCAGTGAATTGACCACAGCAGTGAGCTGAAACAGATCCAATTAATGAAAGAGGAACAAGTGAACTTTGGGGATACAACATTTGCTGTTTATTTAATATAGAGAGAGCCAGCAAGAGTTGTCTATGTTCATGGTACACTGCAAAAAGCAGAGACTACTTATCACCAAACCTTCTGCCAGCATAACTTGGAAATATGGGAACTGCCCAGTTAGAAGTGGAGTTATAGTTTTGATTTTTTTTAAAATCAATATACTTTTTAATTTGGGTGTGTAACTTGATTCAGTTTATTGGTATTATCACAGATAAGGAGTGCCATCAAAAGATATAACCATATCTGCGGTGACAAGACACGCCTCCTGTCTGAAAGAACATTTCGCCCATGTTATTAGAGGGTGCGTATTTGGAAGCTGAGCGATTTGAAGTGGTTTGGTCTATGCATCCCTGCTTGGCATAATTTCTCCATGCTGGTAGGTTTGCTTGATGCTAAACAGTACCATAAATGGTGAAGGACAGAAAACACAGATCAATTAAAGGTGACTTGAGCGAAGTCGAATTAGACTAACAAGTTGCAGCAAACCCACAAACAGCGATGATGGCGTGTGAAGCGCATTTGGGGAGATTGGGATCCCTCATATTTACATTGTTTGTCCAATGTAAAGTTACATAGAGATTTTGTTTGAAATGCTATTGACTCTCTCATACTCGTACCATCTCTACAAAGGCGTTTGTCAAAAAAAGTAGAGAACATTTATAATTATAATTGTTTTTTTATACCTGAGACGGTTTCTAAGCAAACTGTTGTTATTTTACTGTAAACAAAAGACACCCAAAAATACATGGCTGGGGGAGAGACGGGCACAGTACGCAAGCGCTACATTGAAAATCTACTGATTGTCAAGACTGAATCCCAGATATATTTTCTCAGGAACTGCAAATATGATCAGTATACAAATGCTATTTTGCAGCCATAATGACATTTGAATATGTTAAAGAGAATTACCATCCAAAACACAAACTAGGCTAACACTTAGTAAATGGGTTATTTCTGAAGTGTCCAACAACGAAACGAAAAATAAATAAATATATATACACACACACACACACACACCACACACACACATAGTACATTACTCACAGTAATCCTATTTTTGATGCTTGTATCTGCTTAGATTTAAATGCTTTGCGTAGGCCGAAATCTAGTGGAAGCTGTGGAGTATTGCACAAAGTCTTTTGAAGTTTAAAAAGGGATGTCGAAAGGCGCGTCTGTAATACTATCACTAGTGTGACGTACCCTGTACCCATGATCCCTCACACGTCGAGGTCCCTCAGATTATTTGTTTCTGACAAGAGGGAGTGTAAATTGTAAGCGTGGAGTGTAGGTAGAGCCCATGAGGTGTGAAAGATCTATATTTTTCCCCCAAGAACCTTCAACTCCAAGAGGGGAGAAAGGGTGGGCGCATGTGAATCTAAGCAGATACAAGCATCAGAAATACCATTATGGTGAGTAATGGATCCCTTCTGTGGCTTGTGGATTTGCTTAGCATCACATGCTTTGCATAGATCAGTGAGCAGAACTTGTACAAGGAGGTAGGTTTGAAGATAGCACTGCAAAGAGATGTTTCAGCACAGCTTATCCCACCTGTGTATCACCCTTGGAATGTGTGTCCCGACAGTAATGTTGGGTGAAGGTGTGCACTGAGCTCCAAATGGTAGCCTTGCAAATGGCATCCAGGGGTACATTTGCTATGAAGGCTAGAGTTGCCCCTGTGCCTCGAGTTGAGTATGCTCTACACTTAAATGGCAATGTTTTCTTAGCAAGAGAATAGCAGAGTTTGATGCAGTTGACAATCCATTTAGAAAGAGCCGATTTAGAGGTAGGGGGCCCTTCTCTTCCAATGGCTACAGATACAAAAAAAAATGATCTGTTTTCCTGATAGGTTAAGTCTTTTGAAGGTAGCACATGACAGCTCTATGCACATCTAGTACATGAAGGCTTTTTTCTGCTGCGTTAGTAGGGTTTTGGGAAAACCTAGACAATTCTATAGTTTGGTTTACATGAAATTTAGATAAACATTTCGGTGAAAATCGAGGGTGAGTGTGTAGCACCACTTTTCCATGTGAATGACTACAAAGGGGTCCTGTACTGACAGCACCTGCAATTCATTGACTCTTCTGATGGAGGTAATGGCTATAAGAAAGGCAGTCTTATATGTTAAATGTTTAAGGCTGGTCTTGTGCATTTGCTCAAAGGGGGCCCCCATGAGCCTTGTGAGTACACTACTGAAGTCCCAGCCAGGAGTACGATTAGAAACTGGGGAGTATAGCTTTTTAAACGCCCTCCATGAAGGCTTTAACTACAGGCACCTTCCACCACAAAATCTTGCTTTGAGATGTGGTGTAAGCGGAGAGAGCTGCTAGGTGCACTTTGAGTGAGTTAAAGTCTAATCCTGAGTGAAGTAGATACAAGAGATAGTTGATTATATTAGATGGTGAACAGTTGGTTGGATTGAGAGCCTGTGTCCTGCACCGTATGACAAAACATTTCCATTTGTTAAAGTAGCAGTATCTTGTGTTAGGCATACATGCTTCTTTTTCCATGCACCTTTGCTCTAGGTTTAGGTGACCAAATTCTATGACAACAGTAACCAAGCTGCTAAATTCAGCGCCTGAGGGCATGGGTGAAGCGTTGTCCCTTGATCCTGAATTAACAGATTGTCCGGACAAGGAAGTTTCATGTGAGAACACATGGACATCATCTGAAGGTGGGAGAACCAGGTCTGCCGTGCCCGCATGGGAGCCATCAGGAACCATGTTACTCGTTCCCAGTGCAGTTTGTGGACTATTTTGTTGAGAAGAGGTGTTGGGGGCGCAGGGGAAGCATTTGCAAATCTCCCTGATCAATTCATCAGAAGTGCATTCTCTTTGGAGCCTTTCTGGGGAAAGATTGATGCGTAATCTGTGAATTGTGCATTCTCCATGGTTGCGAAGAGGTCTATTTCTGGGAACTCCTGTGTTCTGTCGCCACTCGTGCTCTGAGGGTAACACTGTACTCCTGCTTAGCACGTCCGCCAGAGAATTGAGTCCCCCTGGAACATGTTGTGCTACTAGAAACATGTTGTGATGTAGTGCCCACAGCCAGATGTTCTAAGCTAGTTTGGACAGCCCTGGAGCGCGTGACCCTCTCCCAACCCCCTGTTTGTTTATATAAAACATGGCTGTGGTATTGTCTGTGATGACTACAACTGTTTTGCGTGCTAACTTAGCCTTGAAGGCTTGAAGTGCTTTGAGGACTGCTAGCAGCTCCAGAAGGTTGATGCGTTTTCTGGTTAGTGCGATGGACGAAGTGAGCTCCCCATCCTGTCATTGACGCGTCTGTTGTTAGAGTGGCTCTGCTGGTGCGTTGAAAGGTTTTCCCTTTAGCAGATTGCGTATGGTCTACCACTGTAGCAATTGAACCAGAGGTTGCAAAACCACCACTAGATTGTCCCATAATCCGCTTGCCTGCAACCATTGTTTCGCTAACCACTCTTGCATTGGACGCATACGCAGCCTGGCGTGTGGCACCAGGTAGATGCAGGAAGTCTTCATTCCTAGCAGGTGCATTGCCTTTCATACCATCACCTGACGACCAGCTACATACTGAGATGTTTGAAACATGATTTGAACCCTGTCCTCGGCGGGGAAGACTAGCCCATTGTTTTAATTAGTGCCCCCAGGAACTGCTTTACTTGGCTGGGCACTAGGCTTGACTTGGAGAAGCACAACTGGAACAACAGATTGATTGTTGCGTGTTTTGTAGGCATCTCTGGGGTCTGTCACCGGTAATTAGAAAGTCATCTTCGTAAGGGTACACTGGAAAGGACTGCCTTCGCAAATGAGTGGCTACCACTGCTAGGACCTTTGTGAACATCTTGGGTGCTGATGCAGTGCCGAATGGTAGCACTTTAAATTGGTAGTGCTCGTCTCCCAATTTGAATCGTAGGTATTTTTTGTGCGCTGGCAACATTGAAATATGGAAGTATGCATCTTTCATGTCCAGGGGTGCCATGTAATCCCCTAGTTTCGTAGCGGAATGACCTACTGCAACATTGTCATCCTGAATTTTTGGGACTTGACATGCGTGTTTGCAGGGAGCAGGTCCAGCAGGATTGTTAGCTCTTTCTTTGGAACAAGGAAGTACATTGAATAAATACCTTGATTCGCTTCCAGAAATGGCACCAGTTTGATTGCTCCCTTTTGAAGCAGGATTTTGATTTCTTCTTGCGGATACTTGAAATGTTATGAGGACATACTGGAGGTGGTTGGTGGCGAGGTGTCTCCAGGAACTCTATGAAGTATCCCATGGACACTGTGTCTAGAACCCAGCGGTCTGAAGTTATTCCCTCCCACTGCTGGGCAAAGATTGTTATGTGACCCCCGACTGGGGATGCATGGGAGCGAATGTGAATCAGCCCGTCATTTGGTGGCAGGGGTAGCGGCACCTCTAGAGACTGCAACCCTGCCTCTCCCTTTTCCACAGTGAAACCCGCTCTGCTTGTATTGGAAGGATGACTGACCCTGGGGTCAGCAGAAGGAGGTACTGGAAGTTCCCAAGCCAGATTGGTTGAATCTGCTGAAGCCCATAGTCTACATGGTTTCATGTTTCTTCTTGGTAGTCTCCAGCTGTTCATCTACACCTTTACCAAAAAGGAGTGCCTCCTCGATAGGCATATTTATAAGAGTGCCTGTGTTTCTGGATTGAAACCCAAGTTTCTGAGCCATGAGTCCCCCTTTAGGTGCAATGACTCTTTCCAAAGTGACAGCAGAGTCCAGAATGTTCTTTAGAATGTTCTGTGACACTTGCTTTCCCTCTGTGGCCACTTAAAGCAGGTGTGATCATGTTGGTTCCAGCACAGAGTCCAGATGTTTAGTGACCCCATCCCACTGGGTGCTGTTATAGCTGGCAATCAGTGTAGTGTTGTTAGCTATTCTGGTTATGAATGTGCCAGAGGTAGTGATATGCTTTCCCAGTGTGTAGAGCCGTTTACATTCTTGTTTGGGGGTGCCTCGGAGATGGATAGTGGAACACCCGCTCTCTTCCTGGTGGTGGGGACTACCAGAGAATCCTACTTTCCGTTCCCTCTGATATAGAGAGGGTTGGATGGCGATGCCTTAAACATCTTTCCCACCCTTGGGTTGACTGCCCTGGTGAGAGAGGGGGTTTACAGCGATGGAGAGACCCTCTTTCTGATGGATTCAAGTAGGGGAATAGCCTGACTAATGGTCATTTCCTCATTGAGGATGTCCTTGACAAAATCAGTACCCTCAGAGGTTGTCTCATCTATCTGTATTATAAAATGGTGATCTGCCTTTTTTAGCCGGTTGTTATATAGCAGTTGATCTGCTATGGGCAAAATATGGCTTCTCTCAACTGCTGTGACGTCAATTGTATCTATAATGGTAAGATCTGGGTCCTTCTGATCTTGTAGGTAGGTATCGTCTGGATCCTGATCGGGATCATCCTTATCGATGACCCAAATGTCCTGGTCTGCTTGATCAGACCAAGTCTCCCTGCTGAGACCCCGGAGAGGCCTCTCGGAGCATGATGGTAGGGTTAGGCATGGTTGAAGGAGGATATTAGGGCTGAGTAGGTACCATGGGTCCAGGAAGTCATTAGATGGGTTTTTGTGGAGTAGACAGCCTGCTCATGAAGTCGACAAAGGAAGATATTTTCACCATGGTTTCCTCAAAACCTGCTTGAGTCCATATCCCAATAAGAGCTAGATCTGTTGGGGTGGGAGGGTATCAGATTTGCCGATCTTGAATCAGAATACTCTCGACATGTAGCCATAGAATTCTCCCTGCCAACATCTCTCTTTGTATTCCAAAAAGGAAAACTACAAAGATAGCAGTCAGCCGAAAGACAGGATCGCTGCAGCAGCCGAGAAGCAGGAGCCGAATGGTGGTTCCAGGACACCCGATGATGACAGATGCGGAATTCCCGGATGGAGCTCAGGAGTCGAGCCTCAGACACAGAATTATACATGCAACTTCAGAAAGTAAGAACAAGATACAATCAAGATAAAGACTAGATATGACTAGGAGAAAAACTAAGCATCAAAAGGACAGTAACTGGATGGGTTTTAACACTTACCAACAGCTCTCCGATGAGACGTAGTGGAGGAGCCCAACAATACCCAATCTACCCTATTCCCGACGGCACGAGGACGCCTAAACGGCACAAAAGGCAGTCTCTAGTCCGTACCTGTCCCGCCGAAACGAGGACGACTCACGAAGTAAAGCGCCAAGTGGAAGTCTCTAGTCCGGGCGCACAGTATTGGGCAATGCTGGCTCTCTCCAGATCTGTATCAGAAAGCTTGACAACCGTATGATCAGTTGTGGGTTGCAGTGTAGAAACGTATTCCGAGTCCAATGATGAGAGAACAATGAAGTACCAATTCGGCAGGCAATATCAGATAAGATGGCGTTCCGAGTCGGCAGCGTGTAGGCGGGGAAGTATCCAAATCAGCAGGCAGATGCAAGTAAGTTAGCGTTCCGAGTCGGCAGCGTGTAGGCAGTGAAGTATCCAAATCAGCGGGCAAAGGCAGGTAAGGTATTGGCAAGAAAGGGCAGAACAAGGAGCAAGGGCAAGGGGCAAGAAGAACGAAACGCGTGACTCCTCCCCCCTAAAGCGCGATAGCGTTGTTTATGGAGCGGGATCCAAAGACGCCAGGGCAACATGGACGCTGAAGCTTTGCCATGGTATTGGCGTTGTGGGAACTTTGTGCGTTTACGTTCGAGATAACGGGGAGTCTTCCTCGAGGTATTCCTGACAGGGGGACACCACCACATTAGGGTTTGCCCCGGGGGATTTAACTGGGCCCACTTTGGAACAGTCAGTCCTATGGGTATCCTTTGGGCTTTCCTGTGGATGCTTTTTTTGTTGGGACGATAAAAGATATAAAGTGCCCTCTTCATAGCCTTCAAAGGCACCAGAAGTATGTTTTCTATGAGCATGAGGCTCTTTGTGATGTTTTTCTGAAGGAGAATGTGATTTGTCTTTTTTCGATGGCTGTTTCTGTGTCTCCGCCTGATCCCTTGAACAGGTTTTACACATGCATCTAGCCGGAGTACCTTCATGAATGCGTTGTTCAAAACGCGTCGTGGAACCACAGCGGGCTTCGATGGCAGTGGATTGGTAGGTTGAGCTATGCCTACCGCCGGCGTGCGTCCTTCCTTCGGCGGCTCTGCTGAGGAAAGGCCCTGGGGTGTGTGCTTAGGGGTAGGCGTGTGTGCGCAGTCATCGCCAGAGGCCTTCCGCATAGCAACACTCTGCAACTGCCTTTTCGAGGCTGGGGTCAGGCATGTGGGAACCAGAGATTCCTTGAGTTATGTCTTCAAGGTCTGAGTCTGAATCTCAGTTGCTCAGCCTTCGTGATCTGATTCGAAGATTCCTGGGGCAGTCTCTGACTCTGCCATCATAGAATGTTCCACCCACTGCTTTCTTCGGTTCTCCTTGAGGATATTCTGCCTAAAGAGCTTGCAAGATGCGCAGCGGGACTCCGTGTGATCACGGAGAAGGCAATGGTTATACACTCTATGTGTGTCTTTCCACAGGAAATTCCGATTGCACTTGGGGCAAAATTTAAACAGAATATGTTCCATAATGAAATGTGGCCCAAGAGGCAGCAAGACAAAGGCAGTAGGGGCTGGGGATGGGGGCAGACATTCTCAAGACAGAAAGTATCAGGCCCCCCTCTCTCCCTACTAGTAGGCCGACGCCAGGTGTAGGCCAAAGCCTGTTGTAGGATGAAAGTCTGTTTTGCTGTCTGGGATCAGCTGTCGAGAGGAACGTCGATCGGTAACCAGTACTTTTAAAATTAAGTGGAATTAACTTCAAATTAGCTTTGCTACGGGACTCCGGTGATACACAACTATCTACCATGGCAGAAAAAAATAATCTGATGGACCTCGACGCGTGAGGGATCATGGGTACAGGGTACGTCACACTAGGGATAGTATTACAGACACGCCTGTCCCTTTTCGTACTTTGAAAAATGTCATGTGTAATACTCTACAGCTTCAACTAGATGTCGGCCTATGCAAACCATGGGATTCTAAGCAGATTCACAAGCATCAGAAATATATATAAAGCAGAACATCTTTTAGTTTGTCCATTATACAAATCCACACCGTTCCACCAATTTGCACCAGATTTTGCAAAGTTACCTGTTAAGACTGAACTGAATAACCTGAGTCCTTTAAAATGAGTAGCAATTACCCTGGAGATGGATGGGGATGCAGAAGTTACTCAAACATCAATAATCAAAATGACTCAGTTAGTTGGTAAAAAGGATAACTGTTTTATTTTCAATTGTCTAAAACAGGGAGCACAACGAGATAAAGTCTGAAACAAATATTTCCCTATGTTGAGGTCGAACTGAAGACCGGCATCTGTTAAGGCTGATCGTCAGTGCAGCCGGCCCAGCGATCCCGCTCATAGCCCCCACCAACTGAGAGGAGGAGTTACGGCTGAACGCTGTTACTCTCTGCTGCCGTCCGGAGAGGGGCCCATCATACGCGGGGTATGAGAGCAGAGATAGCTGTTGGGGGCGGTACGACTGGCAGCTGACAGCTGCGATGAAGAGGAGGAGCTAAGGCTGCAGGGCCCTCGTAGAAGCGAGTGACTAAGTATATGGCAAGTAAGTGAAGAACGAGAGAGAGAGAGGGGAGAAACATCCTTCGGGATTGACAACGGCCAACTGAACATTTTATGCTTACGCCGGCAGTCGTGTATGCAGGGCGTTCGAGGGGGCCAAGTGCACGAAAACTCATCCATATTAAGACAAGTTTTTAAAACACAAACGTTTGCCATTTGAGTGAAGAATTAAGAAGAATCAATTAAAGGGAAGAAACCATACATTTAAGTAGAGAGTGAGAGTGCCTCATAAATGGAAAGAAAAGAAAGAGAGCACAGACAAAGAATTCCAATTGTCAAGCAAGGTGCAGGAGGGGATGTCCCTAGCCTATCTTGAAGACAAGACTAGTTGAAATCAAAGCCTGAACTTCATATCTTAAGTGGAAGGAATAAAAACAGTTAACATTTCCTTGACGAGACAGAGAGAGAGAGAGAGAAAGACCCAGTCGAAGAAGAACTCTTGTTTTTGTTTTCATATGAATATCCCTATTTTTACCTTACTTTATTTGGTGAATAAAGCCCAGTTGAACCAATACAAGTCTGCCTTGTAATCTGTCCCTCGCAAAGATTTGTGACAGACACGGAGCCCGGGGGGAAATAATTCTACCTTGGAATGACAGTGTGCCATTTTGTTCCCCTCCCTTTAGCAGTTATCAGGAAGGGGTCCCAGCTATGTGTTCACTTCGTGACAAAACAGGAAAAGGACCCACAGTTTGCAAACCAAGGGTTACTATTTAGGCTCTTGCAGCCTGTACCATTGCAGTGTCTGAAAGTGCCTCCACCTAACTGGTTTAGGGCAATATTAGGAAAACCCCCAAATCAAACATCAATTGCAATAACATAAAAGTAACAATTATAATCAGCCATTATGGTGAATAAACCCATTGAGTAAAGATATGCACACAAGTTTCATTGCCGTACACTTTAAGACGGTCATTGATGCAGTCAAACTTAAAAATCATGAAAACTTAGACCCACCAAAAAAATCTACCCATGAGCTGTGGGAGTCTGGCCCTCCTTTTCCCTTAATAATTAAGAGTCTCTTAATGGAGGAAATGGTGCAGTCTGTGACAAAACCCCACATTTCAGGCTAAATGATGGGGTTGAGGTGACCCTGGTGGCCAAGTGACACTACATGATCTGAGATGTCCAGCTCTGAGGACGCATACAGAGGATTACCGCAGGGCTCGAAATTGAAGGGAGCTGGGCACTATTTAGCTCATGCTTTTAGCATAGCAGAGGCTGGTTAACTTGAAAACAACAGCTACCAGGAGCTACTTTTGGCTCCTAGGGCCAACTGGTACCTTCCAAACATGTAAATGTGACATTAACTTAGAGTACTTGAGAATGTTACTAAGGAAGAATTAGAACACATCTAATAAGCATTTAAACACACGGTTCATACAAAATTGACAAAAGGTTAAAGGAGCATCTCTGATAGCTCCTGGTTCCCCTGCCTTAGCTCCTGACTACAGAGTGATGCCAGACACTCAGGAACTGGTTTTAGCTCCTGATCACTGAATCTAAATTTCAAACCCTGTTACTCTATGGTCTCATCATCAAGAAGTTACCCTGCCACTAAGCCACAGGGGACTTAGAGGCAAGTGAGGTCAGGTCCCTGTAAAGGATGAGGACCCTGGTAGGAGTTATACCTGAGACCAGAGTGATTGAATAGGATGTCGAGATCCGGGTAGGCCTCTCCTCTGCGCTCGACAGATCCAGTATGCCTTTCTATGGGGGCAGGGTGCATTTCTTTAAGAACCCTTCCGATGCAAACACATATACTGAGGATTCAATCCCACTTCCCCCGAACAACGGCATGGGTAATCAAACCCCCTGCAGTGGAAGTGATCCTGGTATTGTGGATGCTGGAGAGTGAACTCTAGGGCTGCCGTACATGTCCGCTGCCCAGGATGTAATAACTAGAAGGCAAGGCGAGCTATAGTTACAAGATTGCTGGGGCCAACTTGTGCTGTTTGCAACGTTTCCCAGGACAGTTTTGTGGTTGTTGGGTTAGGTATGCATCATCGAGGAGGGGGTGATGGTGGGATGGGTTCAGGATGGAGAAGCAGGGAGGGTTTTGGGATACTCCCATCATACTCCCTTCATTGGGGTTTACAAGTTGAAAACTGTTTGAGCATGCTTGTGGTCTCGTGCAGAAGGGATGTGATCTAGCAGTTCGGGACAGACTGCCCCTTTTTGAGTGAGACCAAGCCTGATTTGCATATGGTATTTCCCCTTCTGTAATGGCTTGGCAGGCGTGTAGCACTCGTTCTCCCAAGTATTTCAGACACTCCAGGATATTTTGTCAAGCAGCAACTGTAATAGCCACCAGATTGAGCCTGCCTTTGCACAATGTTCCTCAGTAAGGAAGGTTTTTCCAATTGAGATAAAACTGAATGGAGGATAGACCTAGCTCATAGCGGATGCCAGCCGCAGGAACTCCATTTGTTAAGTGCAGGACTTTCCTCCAGAACAGCCCCTCCAAGGCATCACAGTCCAAAGACATTGGGAGACCCAAGTTCTCACCCCCATAAATTATGGTTGGTAGGACCTTCATCCTATACAAATTAAGGACTGGCGTGAAGAAAAGTGGCCATACTTGCGATTCAAGCACAGGCTTGGGTGGCTAGCATTAGCATTTTAGAGCGATAGTGTCCTTGTGACTTGAGTTTTTTCGGTAGTTCAAACAATCTGCTGACCAGGTAGCAGAAGTTTGACACCCTTTCCAGAGACAGGCCATCCACATTCCAGCGAAAGGTCTTGTACTTTTGTTTCATCCCTGGTCTAAATAAAAGTGTCTGAGATTTATTTCTATTGATACTTAACTTATTTAGATCCGCATATGCTGCCAAGGCATCCAGCTTGTGCTGGAGGCCTATCGGGGTATAATCAAACAAAACAAGATCATCCGTGTACAGCAAGTAATCCAAACAAAAAATTGCCAAACATGGGTAGAAACTACAGATGTTCTCAGCAAGATCTGAGAGGAAAAGACTAAAAAGTAGCAGGGTCAAGACGCAACCCTGCTTGAGACCACGCGTGGTAATAATAGGCATTGACAGTTTACCCTGGGCGTTAAGGCACACTCTAATAGAAATGTATTCTTCGGTATTGGAAGGCGAAAAGTCGACCGACACATGATGAGTGGTTGCACGATCTTATATATACCTCTGACAGGGAGGAAATGTACATGGCCTCAGTCTCTCCATTGTGTAGGCCCAAGGACATTTGGACACCATTGCAGATCTTTTTGGCGTTTGGGTGGCTCTGGGTTGGGAGCGGGGTGATTGTACAAGTTGGAGGGCTTCCAATTTGAACCTCTAATGGAAATACAGTTTCTGTTCTTCTTTCTCCTCTACTTATTTGCTTATGAATGTATTTTGGTTTACTCAAATCTGCTGTCTTACTATCTGTCCCGTGTCACTAGAGTGCCTCTCATGCTCTCATGTATGTGCTTACTGAATTGCCTTGTGATGTGTGCCTTTAACTTTAAATAAAGTGTTATATATATATATATTCAACAATAGTTTGAAACCAAATGGCAACGGACAACTACTAAGTTTAGTGAGCAACCCTATGAGCTTGCAGAGGGGCTTCTGCAGGCATTGAGGAGACATCGGAAAGCGGGTTGCTACAAGCTGCAAAGAGGACCAGCGGTGGCAATAACAGCTGAGACCCTAAAGGCAATATGGATAGCCACTCAGATCAACAAGGTGCAGCTGAGAAGGACTTGAATTTGGTGAATTAAAGCCTACGCTGAGCTCAATGAGCAGCACAGTTTCGGGATGTTCTGAATTTGCGACCTGCACAGGTATAAAGAGGCTCAGCGTTCTGTGAGGGTGTCAGTGAATGGTGTAACAGCAGGAAGGAGGCAATTCAAAGTAGTGTGGTAGTGCTGGCGAAAAGAAAGTGAGCAGGAGAGAAGGAAAAGCAGAGTTGGGAGATCAGTTGAAGGAGAGAGCAAAGCAGAAGAAAGTAAACAAGTAGAAGATTGGAAAAACCTAGGTAGAGGGACAAACACTGAAGAATAAGAGGAAGAGAGACGGGTAAGACCAAAGCAGAGTTGGGAGAAAAGGAAGAAATAGAAAGAGCTGAGTGGGTGGCAGAGGGGGAACACCCAAGTAGGAGGGGGTTGGAAGAGAAGTGCTGACGCGGAAAGAGGAGTGACAAAATGGAGGTAGAATCAGATGAAGGCAAAAAACAAGTAACACCTGGAGAGGAAGAGAAAAAGTTGTGAAGAGAGAGGAAGATGAGAAAGTAAAAACCAGGGCGGAAGCCTTGGGGAGGTAAACAGGCCTGATTAATGTGAGGCATCAAAGAGGAAGGACAAAGAAAAGCAAATTAGATGAAGGGGAAGATCTCAGAGCTTGGATGGTCAAGATAAGGTGGAAGTGTCCACACCAAATTATGCCACAGTCTGCCAACAGCATGGTATCTGTGCCTTGCAATTCAGTGGCCCAAAAAGGTCTGGCTTCCGGGAGCGTAATCCAAGTTTGGAACCCTATTGACAACCCCAGGCCCACTCAAGACCTGGTAGGTGGAATTCAACACCCAGGAGATCCACATCCTGGCTAAGCCACAGAGGAATAACCACTCAGCAAAGAAAAGAAAAAAGTGCAGTGGGCACTTGAAACCCAAAGACTGAGTGGTGTTTACTCGATCACCAGAAGGCAACGTCCAAGGGAAGAGAATGGAAAACTGACCGATTGTGATCCTCAAGCTGGAATTGCTCATCTTTTGCTTTTATTTGAATATGTTCCTCACTCTTAGGTACAATCCACCCAAGATTGTGGCATACATTTGATGTAAATTAACTTCTTTGAACTTCGCTTTCCTGAGTTTTCTATTGATCCCTTGGCCGTGACACATCCCAACATTAAGAAGAACCAAGAACCAGAGCGAGTTAAGTTCTGAAAATCGGGAGTCAGCTAAGTCAACTGCATCATGATTACCATATGTGGTGCAGCAGTAACATAATGAGCCATGGACAATAAAATACAATGCGGGTCAATATAATAAACCTGTTTAAGCCTCTAATCTCTAGAAATGATCAAAGGGATACTGGGTATATACAACGGGGAGCAGTCTTACTTTTAGGTCTTCCTTTGACACTGTTTTTCCCACTCTGTAGAAGCAGCAATATGCAACCATTGGTGCAGGTTTTCAGTTCTCTGGACACACAGTTTTCCTTTCCAACTGACAGTTTGGTTGCTCCTCAGCAAAATAATGTTTGATTTTCAAAGGTGTGGATCCCGTCTTAATTCTCTCCTCACATGTTCTAATATTTCTGCTCAGAATCTGGCTGCTTTCTTTACGTTTCTATAAAACGATTTAAAGTTCTTGGTGCTGGGATATCCGGTTCTGTTCCTGCAAAATTGAGCTAAATCTTGAAAAGGAACCTAGAAGATTTGACCCGTTGAATATGTATCTTACGATATCTTTGTCAAAAAACGGATTTACTGAAAATGTACACCAGAGGGTCATAAAACATTTCTTTTGTAACAAACAAGCTTTGTATTTAATGCAAACAAAATGAGTGAATCAGCCGACACTGCACAAAAAAATTTGCACTTTATCAAGGCTATCCGCCAAATATATCAATATTCTGTATTGATTCTGGAGTTTAGTTATTATTTGAGTAGTTCAAGCAGCATCGTATAACGTAACTTGGAGTAATTGGAATAAAGTGTGTGCTATTGATTTCTTCTTGGTGGATATAGTCATTAAATGAATTCCTGATGTAAACTTCACCCATCCGCCACACCATTTGCTATAATATTTACTACCTTACCCAATGTTCACATTTGCAAATTACACTAACTAAATTAGCTGATCTCATTTTTCACAATTAATCACTCTGGACAACTTTCGCATGGGGGCTAGTTATGTGGCAAGGATGTTGAGCAATTTTTTTTTCCACTTAGTTTTTGTTGAACATTTCCTCAAACAATACATCCAACAGTCTATAACAGACAATAACCAAGAGCAAAACACAATAAAGGAGACAACAAAACATACCCACTCCCTCCCCCTCACCAACCTAAACCAACCCACCCCCCCACCAAAAGCTACCTGGTTTACATAGAGCGAGGAGTATACGAGGAATAGAGTTAAGACGCAAAATACCTTGAGACTTTTCCACACAACCTTGATGTCTTGGGGCCCCAGTGGGATGTGCGAGGGCTAGTGGACTGCCAGCGAACTAACCACACTCCCCCAGCTGCCAACCTCCTCCCACATCCGAGCTGTTTACAATTTCAAGGCATCACATTCCGCACTTAACATAACAATAGTCCATTCCTGTAGAAAAGAAGACCTGTTATCATTAATTATGGCTGACAGTTTCTCATACGTAAAAATTGCCAACAATTTAGTGAGCCATTCCGCTTTAGAGGGAGAACGGGGACTTTTCCAATTTTGAGCCACGGCAATTCTCCCCGCCCGTAGCATAGCACTCACCACCATAGTGAAGGGAACAGACTCACTATCGGGCAAAGGGGTACCCAGGAGAATCTCCAAGGGGTGAAGAGAAGGGCATGACCCCAGAATGCTCCCAGAATGCTCTTGATCCAACTAAGCAATTCCACCCAGAAGACCTGAATGACCGGGCAATCCCACCACATGTGGAACCAAGTACCGCGGAGAGAGCAATCCCTGGGACACATAGGAGATACCCTGGAAAACATCCTAGATAAGGTGACGGGAGGACAGTGCCAGGAGTGGAGAATCTTAAAATTATGCTCCATAGCAGCTGTATACAAACCCCCCCTAAAGATGGCTCTGAAGACTCCCTGCCATGTGGGATCATCGATTGTTATGCCCAATCTCTCCTCCCAGGTACGCTTGAATGGTTGTCTGCCCTCTAAGTTAGCTGTAACCAGCACATTTTATATATTGGAGAGCGATCCCTTCCTGGGCTTAGCCTCCACAAAAACTTTTTCGAAGGGGGTTAAAGGACGGGTCAAGGAAGCCTGCCACCCAGCCTGGGTAAGGATACCCTTAAGCCGAAGGTAATCGAATATGGAAAGCGGTTTCTCACGCAACACCTCCGACAACTGGCCAAACTCAATAAACTCGCCAAGATGAAAGAGTTGCGCCGCCCTTTCTTTCTTTGGGAGGGTCAGGGTGGAATATTTCACTCTTGCCCTCTTACCGCTCCAGACAAAACGCAGTAGATGGGAGAGTAGAGAGTCGAAAAATGAGTCCGGGATAATGCAAGGAAGGGACTAAAAAAGATAGAGAAGTCGGGAAGCACATTCATTTTAATCGAGACCATGCGCCCAAACCAAGAGAGAGTGAGAGGATCTTGTCAGATCCTTAAAGATCCCAGCCAGGAGGGGAGGATCATTTAGCTCATACAATTTGTTTAAATCTCTAGGGATGTTAGTGCCAAGATACCTAGTTGCCTCCCGCTCTACTCTCATACCAAGCATCTTTGATTTACCACTGATCTCACGGTCCAATCTGCCCATTGGCATAATACATGACCTGGATACGTTAATTCTAAGCCCCAAAAACGCCCCAAAGAGGCGGATCAAGCCAAGCAAGTGCGGAGGGATTTGTGAAGCCTGGTCAGATATGCTAAAATAACATCCGCAAAGAGGGATAGTTTGAACTCGCAGTCCCCACATTGCACCCCAGAGACAACACTATCGGTTCTGACCGCGATGGCAAAGGGCTCCATTGCAAGAGCTTACAAAAGAGGGGAGAGAGGGCACCCCTAACGGGTACCTCTGGAGAGCGAAAAACTGGCCGAAGTACAGCCGTTCACCAGTACCCGCGCTAGAGGGTCACTGTACAAGGCCGCGACCCACCCACAGAATTTGTCACCCAAGCCCATCTTGCGAAGGACCTTCACCATGTAAGGCCATTCGACACGGTCGAAGGCGTTTTCGGAATCCAACTAAAGGAGGTAAGCCTCCGAATCTCACACAGACACCTCATGCAAGAGGCCCAGGGTTTTCCTTACGTTATCAGAGCCTTGGCGCCCGGGGATAAAGCCTACTTGATCACCATGGACCAGTGAGGGGAAAAGTTTAGACAATCTATTCGCCGACAGTTTAGCCAAAATTTTAACATCTACGTTAAGGAGAGAGATGGGTCTATAAGACTGACAAAGCGAGGGATCTTTCCCCTCTTAGGAAGCACCACAATAAGGGCAGACATCATGGTATCGGGGAGGGAGCCAGATTCCAGGGCCGCATTATACACCTTGGACAAGAAGGGGGCCAACGTGGAACGGAAGGTCTTATAGAATCGGACCGAGAAACCATCATCTCCTGGAGCAATACCACTCTTCAGGGGCGCGATAGTGTCAATTATTTCCCAAGACGAGATAGGGTGCTCTAAAGATTCCGAGAACTCCCGAACGAGACAGGGGACAGGGAGGGAGGCCAGGAACCGGTCCACTTCTTTGCCATCCCCACAATATTCGGAAGCATAGAGAGCCTCATAATACTGCCTGAACTGCTCTGCTATTTGGCTATCCTGCAAAATGTTCTCTCCCGCCCCACCCGAGACCCAATTAACACTCCTGCTATTACACAACTCTCGCAGTCTCCAGGCTAAAATCTTATCTGCTTTTTCCCCTTTCTCAATGTATCGTTGTTTTAAGAACGCAAGCTTTCTCTCCGTCTGGCCTACAAGAAGGGCGGATAGTTTCGCTCTGAGGCTCTGAAGCGCTTCACGCTGACTTGAGGAAATCTGCGTTTTCAACTTACCCCCCGGCTGAATGGCGTCAATTTGCTCCCTCAACTTGGACTCCTCCCTCGCCCTCTCCCTCTTTCTCCTAGCTGCCTTAATGCCAGTAAGACCGAGATTCTCCTCATTGGCACACCCGCTCCTTCCTTTCCTGACACTCTCTTGGCCCTCTTCCTGCTCCCACCTGTGAGGCTAAGAACCTCGGGGTCATCTTCGACTCCACACTCTCCTTATTTCCTCACATCTCTGATGTCTCTAAGAAGTCCAACTACCAGCTGCACCTCCTCAGAGTTATTCTTCCTTTCCTCTCCTTCCCCCAGAAGCTCACTGTCTCCCAAGCTCTGGTTCTCTCTAAGCTGGACTATTGCAACAGCCTCTTTCTTAATCTACCTGCCTCTACTCTCCGCCCTCTACAACTTTTCCAGAACAGTACTGCGAGACTTGTCCTTGGCCTCAAGCCCTGGGATCGTATCTCTCCAGCTCTGAAATCTCTCCATTGGCTCCCTGTGGATGCAAGGATTTTCGCCTGGAAGGGGAAAACCTTTAAGGGGGGTTCCCGAGCAATTTTTGCTCACATTTATAGCCTGCACCACTGGAAGCCTCTGTGATGAACTTGTGTGAGGTCCGACTACAGATGTTTTGTGCAAATCCGTCAGGCCTAAAGTAGCCAAAAACTGTTATTGACATAACGGTTGCCCGATTTGACTCAGTATCCACAGACCTGGCGGGAGCCGGCAGATAGTTGGCTAGCAGTCAGCAAACATTCTTGAAATGGCAGCCAGTGTGGTCCACCGCTTTTTTGCGAGGCAAGTGAACATATGTTGCAAATACTTTTTTTTAAAGAAAAAAACAGCATTATGTATAGCCTCCTTAGCCAGCCCCCGACCTTAAGTGCTGGGGAATAATACCACCCTATTGATGATGCGCCTATCGTATGGAGTAATGAGGAGGGGTATACCCTCAAAGAAAAACATAACAATGGTTTCAGCAGCTTTGTTCTTGGGCAAACAGGTCCAGGGGCTTGAGGCCACTGTGATGAAACCTACGGATCCCTCACTT
This sequence comes from Ambystoma mexicanum, assembly GCF_040938575.1. Taxonomy (NCBI): domain Eukaryota; kingdom Metazoa; phylum Chordata; class Amphibia; order Caudata; family Ambystomatidae; genus Ambystoma; species Ambystoma mexicanum. The sequence continues at coordinate 1,249,992,360 of NC_090927.1, read as the reverse complement.
TACCCCTGCCTAAAGTCTCCTCCCAGGTGGCCAGGGAAATGCAGATGCTTCCTGATCCTGACCTTTGGGTGGTGTACTGCAAAAATATCACCTGGGAGGAGACAGGGCACATGGTTGTGAGGAGATCCTGTGGGATAAAACACAGTATTTGTCTTTTAAAAGGGAGAACCTTTTAGAGTTGCCAAAACAGGAAATGGCTTATTGTTATTATAACTTATCTGAACCACATATACAATCTATGGCTCTGGTCGCAAATGCCATAAGACCGGAACAAGCCTTAACCACAGAAAAGACCATTCGAGGTACTTCAGGATCAAAAATATTCTTACTCCCAAGGGTATAATGGAAAGGAATTGAGAAATATTGCCTTAAATAAACTTGTCTTCCTCTGTAACAACGAATTTTAATGGTTCCTCCTTAAATGACTAAGGGAAATAAATCTACCCTTAAAACCAAGACATTCCAAAAAGAACTGACTTTGTTGTTGGGGACTACAAGTCCCATGATCCCATTAGTACTGGGACGAGGAGGAGGGCTGAAGAGTCATACTGTAGTACTAGTCTGACAGTTAAGCCTGATAGCCCACACCTGAGGGAAGTTGAGGTGCTTAAAAGGCTGCCAGAGGTGCAGGCAATAGAAAGCAGCTGGAACTGCGGCTGGAGTGTATGCAACTGTAGCAGAACCAGAAGTAAGAAGGCACAGTGTTGGTAATCCAGGCAGAAGTGATAGAACCAAAGGGACACCTGTGACTCTAATGCGGCAGATTTCAGCTGCTTGTCCTGGAAGCGTCATGTTCCCCCAAACTCTGGTGTGCAGAGGCTGCACAGCGGAAGTCGTGCAGGAAGGCTGCCTTTCTCCATGTGATCCAAATTGAAGAGATTGCGCAGCAGAAAGTGTATCGGATACTGTGGCGAGGAGCTGCAGTGAACCTGTGGGCATCGGAAGCAAGAAGAGCTCCTTAATTGAGTGGCTGGACCAGAGACGCCTTCAGCAAGGAAGGGTGTGGGTCCCAAGTGAAGCCAGAAGTTGTAGAAGTTGTGCACACAAGAACACAGAAGCCGGTGAGTTAAAGCAGCTTGAGGTCAACAGTATACAGCTAAATAATTACTTGCGTATGAGTAGAAGTGATGTGCAGTTGATCATCAAGTCTTTAACAAAGGAACACTTGAATTGTAGCACTCGCGTATGATCGGGTAAACTCACGTGAGAAGCAAAACGCTATAAAAAGCAATTGTTAAACTTAAAACATTGTAAAGTACATGAAGAAGTGGTTGCATGTACCTAATTACGATTCTAGGAAGGAAAGTGACCTCTGAATCTGTATTAACGCACTCAACAATTACATTATTTGGAGTGGAGAGAGCAAGCATTGCCCAAGCCAAGAGTGAACAAGGTATTTCCCCAATTGAGACTGAAACTAACCTTTCCCAAAGCCAGATAACAGTCTAACCAGTTTTGTGAGCCTAATAAAATCTCAGCACTGCATAAGATACAAGTGTGCAAGCATTACCTGAAGCCAAGGGAGTGGCAACAAAGCTTCTGGGTAATTATTCTGGCTAACAGTTGGCAGAGGCATAAAGGCAAGGTTGGGGAAGGAAAACCTGCTACTTATAAACATTCTTTGAAGTTGATACAACCCACATTGCCAAAGACCATAGGAGAAAGTGCTGGAAGCTGAGACGGTGCAGGAGTTTATTGCGATCGGTCATCTTTCGAAATAGTGAGGTACTGTAGTTGGTCAGTTGCTTCCTAATTTGGACAAGTTATAGTGTCATTCGAGAGCTCCCTAGTGAACTGTATCCTTTGGTCAATGTTGTTAAGATATTCAAAAAATGTCTCAAAGGACTCTCTGTCACAGATAAGATTTGTGATTTTGGAAGTGCTAACTAAGAATAGTCCTCATGAGGATGTATGCCAACGTTTGAATCGCAGAGAAACGTATTGGATTGATAAACTTGGCAGTTTGGTACCGAATGGACTAAATGAGGAGATTAACTTTCACTGTTTCCTCTAACAATCTTCTGTTTTTTTCTAAATGCATGTCGTAATTGTTTGTTTTGATCAGCACCTAGGTGCAGATGGCGCCACTACACACATGACCTGAATGTTGATGGTCACTTGGAATGGATATAACTTCTCATATACATATGTAAATGATTTGGATATAGTGATCCACATGCTGCGCTTCCTGGAGTCTCATCCAGGACCCAAGGTGCCGTCTTCCAAGACGACACCACTAGCGGCAGTGAGGGACACACATATATTGCATAATATAGCCACGTGTTTTGGTTTTAAGGGTTTGTTTATTGTGTAATTATATTTAGTCACACATGAATAACTGTGCAACATCATTTCTTGACCTGTGTTCAATGAACAGCTCGTTCCCTCTCATTTTGATATTCCCATTGATTAGCCTATTCGTTTGATATTTTGGTATTTTAGTATTTTTTCCATGTCCATGAGTTTCGCATTTTTTTCTTTTTTCATTTTTTTCATTTTTTTGTGATGACTTTTTCCAGAATATGTCCAGGATATCCCATAATTATTTGCTTTCGAGATTTTCATGCCGATGGGCGTGCTTGCAGACACGGATCGTGACTCGCGCTCTTCAGCGAGGAGCCGCGATCACATGTCACATGAAATCAGGTTGCTCGGCAACGCGCCGATGCAACAAGGACAGTCTGCTTTCGGCAGACACGGAGAGAACAGCTCCGCACCGTATCCTTCAAGCGGTAAGGCAACTTCCACGCTTGTCACTACTTGATGCATCAGTATATGCCCTGAAAGGTTCCTTATGCATACTTTCTTGTTTGCAGCCACTGCACACCGAGCTTGGTGCTGCTGTTTGCTTTTTGAAGCTTAGAAAACGCCACCATTCACCTACATAAGGTAATGGACCATTTTCCCTCCTAAATCAGTTACATGACACCATTACTTACCGTGGTACTGATCTGTTTTCCGTTTTTTCTTTATTTTCCATTGTTTCCTGCCTTCTGTTTCTGCATACGATACTTCTGGGTATGTGCAATCTTTCACATTTTGTACCATTTGGGCTATGTCACTTTATTTAACCATGTGAATGATGACTGTTCATGTTTATGTTCATGTTTACACACACATGTCCTTTTTTGAATATGGGATTGATTATATATGGACCCTATCCATGATATGGCTGGCACAATTTTATGCATATGTTATGTTATGTTTAAATGGATTAGACTTGCCCTGATGAAGGAATTGTTTTATTCCAAAATGCATTGGCACTATATAAGTCTACAGATAGAGTGACTTGTGGCAAATCCTTCCTCACTAAGAACAATATTAGTGACTTTTCGTGATTTCTTTCCTAAAAATACTTTGGTTTGATGGATAAAACCGACCTTGAAAACTACAACGACTTTGAATTTTTTCATGAATCAGCTGTAATGGTCATACTAACTGCATTTAGTAAAATTTCAACTAACATAAAACCCAGACTGGGATTTCAGAGAGCGGCTGTATGATTGGGTATTTCACCTAATCTTTTGCTTCTACTGTTTTTGGGCTTGGCTGTCTCCAAACCTTTTTCAGCCGGCTCCTGCACACTTAATTATATTTATAAAAAGTAGTCATCACATTAGAGACCTTTAAGGATACTAAACAGACTCATACTCCCGTGGTGCCCACTCATTTTGCTTCCAGCTAGGAATTACACCAACTCATGAACCTTGGAAAATAAAGGCTTTGAAATTAACATCTTTCAGTCTGTGGCTCTCTTGATATCATGCCCGTCTCACACCATGCTCTACGTCCTGGCAAGCCTACTGAAGGAAATGCCCTGGACACAGCTGCCATTGGCCATGGCTAGCGATCACTTTGGCTGGCTTGAGAGGGACCAGAGCAAGGGTGAAAGCCATGCCACGGGACAGTGGCCTCTACAGATTGCTGTAGAGATCTACAGATTCCACACGCGATTGGCCTGGGCGCGTGTATTTTAGAGGTGCGCGAGAAGTTCCACACGCGATTGGCCTGGGCGCGTGTATTTCAGGGGCTTGTGGGTGGTTTCACACGCGATCGGGCCTGGGGGAGCGTGTGCGTGTATTTCAGGGGTGCGCGAGAAGTTCCACACGCGATTGGCCTGGGCGCGTGTATTTCAGAGGTGCGCGAGAAGTTCCACACGCGATTGGCCTGGGCGCGTGTATTTCAGGGGCTCGCGGGTGGTTTCACACGCAATCGGGCCTGGGGGAGCGTGTGCGTGTATTTCAGGGGTGCGCGTGAAGTTCCACACGCGATTGTCCTGGGCGCGTGTATTTCAGAGGTGCGCGAGAAGTTCCACACGCGATTGGCCTGGGCGCGTGTATTTCAGGGGCTCGCGGGTGGTTTCACACGCAATCGGGCCTGGGGGAGCATGTGCGTGTATTTCAGGGGTGCACGAGAAGTTCCACACGCGATTGGCCTGGGCGCATGTATTTCAGAGGTGCGCGAGAAGTTCCACACGCGATTGGCCTGGGCGCGTGTATTTCAGGGGCTCGCGGGTGGTTTCACACGCGATCGGGCCTGGGGGAGCGTGTGCGTGTATTTCAGGGGTGCGCGAGAAGTTCCACACGCGATTGGCCTGGGCGCGTGTATTTCAGAGGTGCGCGAGAAGTTCCACACGCGATTGGCCTGGGCGCGTGTATTTCAGGGGCTCGCGGGTGGTTTCACACGTGATCGGGCCTGGGGGAGCGTGTGCGTGTATTTCAGGGGTGCGCGAGAAGTTCCACACGCGATTGGCCTGGGGGCGTGTATTTCAGAGGTGCGCGAGAAGTTCCACACGCGATTGGCCTGGGCGCGTGTATTTCAGGGGCTCGCGGGTGGTTTCACACGCAATCGGGCCTGGGGGAGCGTGTGCGTGTATTTCAGGGGTGCGCGTGAAGTTCCACACGCGATTGTCCTGGGCGCGTGTATTTCAGAGGTGCGCAAGAAGTTCCACACGCGATTGGCCTGGGCGCGTGTATTTCAGGGGCTCGCGGGTGGTTTCACACGCGATCGGGCCTGGGGGAGCATGTGCGTGTATTTCAGGGGTGCACGAGAAGTTCCACACGCGATTGGCCTGGGCGCGTGTATTTCAGGGGCTCGCGGGTGGTTTCACACGCGATCGGGCCTGGGGGAGCGTGTGCGTGTATTTCAGGGGTGCGCGAGAAGTTCCACACGCGATTGGCCTGGGCGCGTGTATTTCAGAGGTGCGCGGGTGGTTTCACACGCGATCGGGCCTGGGGGAGCGTGTGCGTGTAATTCAGGGGTGCGCGAGAAGTGCCACACGCGATTGGCCTGGACGCGTGTATTTCAGGGGCTCGCGGGTTGTTTCACACGCGATCGGGCCTGGGGGAGCGTGTGCGTGTATTTCAGGGGTGCGCAAGAAGTTCCACACGCGATTGGCCTGGGCGCGTGTATTTCAGAGGTGCGCGAGAAGTTCCACACGCGATTGGCCTGGGCGCGTGTATTTCAGGGGCTCGCGGGTGGTTTCACACGCGATCGTGCCTGGGGGAGCGTGTGCGTGTAATTCAGGGGTGCGCGAGAAGTCCACACGCGATTGGCCTGGGAGCGTGTATTTCAGGGACTCGCGGGTGGTTTCACACGCGATCGGGCCTGGGGGAGCGTGTGCGTGTATTTCAGGGGTGCGTGAGAAGTTCCACACGCGATTGGCCTGGGCGCGTGTATTTCAGAGGTGTGCGAGAAGTTCCACACGCGATTGGCCTGGGCGCGTGTATTTCAGGGTCTTGCGGGTGGTTTCACACGCGATCGGGCCTGGGGGAGCGTGTGCATGTAATTCAGGGGTGCGCAAGAAGTTCCACACGCGATTGGCCTGGGCGCGTGTATTTCATAGGCTCGCGGGTGGTTTCACACGCGATCCGGCCTGGGGGAGCGTGTGCGTGTATTTCAGGGGTGCGCGAGAAGTTCCACACGCGATTGGGCTGCGTGCAGGTATTTCAGGGGTGTGCGCGAAGTTTCACACGCGATTCCAGCAGGGTACGTGTATTTCAGGGGTGCCGGGGAGTCCTACATGTGATTTGCCAGTGTGGGTCCTCCCAGGTGTTCCCTGTACACCCTCCACGGCCCCTGCAGGCAGCCCACACCACAGGGGACTACCCTGCATCCCTGGTCATGTCCCGCAGGCAGCCCACCCAACATGGGCATGCCCCCCAGCAAAGGCACATGTCTCCTTGCACTAATGATCACCAACTCATGTCCCCTTGCGCCCCCACCCCCAGAATTGCGGGGCACCTGCCAGCGGGCCCCCACCCATGTCCAACTCATGTTCCCCACCACCCCCACCCCCCAGCACTGTGCGGCACCTGCCAGCAGGCCCCCACCCATGTCCAACTCATGTTCCCCACCACCCCCACCCCCCAGCACTGTGGAGCACCTGCCAGCAGGCCCCCACCCATGTCCAACTCCTGTTCCCCACCACCCCCACCCCCCAGCAGTGCAGGGGCACCCTCCACCAGGCCCCCACCCATGTCTCCCACCACCCCCACCCCCAGCACTGTGGGGCACCTGCCAGCAGGCCCCCACCCATGTCCAACTCATGTTCCCCACCAACCCCACCCCCCAGCACTGTGGGGCACCTGCCAGCAGGCCCCCATCCATGTCCAACTCATGTTCCCCACCCCCTACCCCCCAGCAGTGCAGGGGCACCCTCCACCAGGCCCTCGCCCATGTCCCATCCATGCCCCCTTGCACCTGGGTCCCAACAATCCCCAATCATGTCCGTAATGGCCATCCTCCCCTGCCAAAAGGCCCAACCAACTATCACATCCACCCACATGTCAAAGGCAATTACATGTTACACACCCAATGTAAATAATGCAAATGAACACATGTCTGTCACACACAATGGCTGCAAGTGAATGTTAAAACACCCAACATGACATGCATGAAAGCAATGAGATGATACGACACATTGAAGGATGAAAATAAAAATGTATTGAAAATCAACTTGAATGGAAATGAAATGAGAATAACCACAAAGCAAAACAACCAAAAGAAGATGAATGTCCATGAAAAAAATCCAAAAAATAAAAAAAGCCATTGAAGAACTATTTACAAGATAATCCCGGGTCCATGAGCCCAACCAAATGAAAGCTAACTATGACAACTAACTAAAAACTGAACTATATACAAAAATGTGGCGCATTGTCCAATCGCAACCAAATAAAAAAAAAGAAATGAAAGGAAACCTAACACTAACTATATAACTATATACAAAGGCAGCGGGCTAGTTCGACGGCTCACTGGTTGTTGTCATGGGCCAGGGCATCATCGAACTCCTGGTCAATGGCTTGGAGGTGGGCATGTTCCCTGGTCCCGAGGTCCTGCAGGGATAATGCAGTGTCCAGCTCCAACTCCCTGTGAAGACCCTCGAGGCACTCAGCCCGCCTCAGCGCCCTCCGCATGGAGTCCTCCGCCCCGACCATTGTGAGCCGTTCCTCCTCTGCCCGCTGCCGCTCCGCACCTATCTGCTGGCACAACCGCTCCCACACGGAAGCCACTCCCATTCCAGGGTTCTCCTGCCCTCCGGCCGATGCCTGCACCCCTGATGTTGATGGCCCCGAGCCATGATGCCTCCCACGTTGAGCCTGCTGCTGCCTCCGACGCAACTGCCTGTGCCAGCACGACGGCATCCAGGCTGATGGAAACCACCGACGCCGTCGTGCACGTGCCCTGCCCGATGATGCCGTCACATCCTCCATCTGCTGGGGTCCAGTTGCTGCGGTGTCCACCCCTGCTGGACCTCTGACTCCCGACTTTGGCAGGGATGGGATCCCCACCGAGCTGGCTGCATTGGTCAGGGCACGTCCACAGGGGGCCCTGGTGGCATCTGGGCCAGAAGACGGCAAGGAGAACGACTGGCGTATAGTCTCCACAGAGGAGGAGAGGGCCGCCAGATTGGCCGACACATGCAGGAAACCCCCGAACATGGACGATCCCAATTGGGCCACATCAGCACGGTGCTCTTAGTGATGACGTGCGTGCTCCTCCTGGGAAGCACGCACGGCATCACGAATCACAACCGTGCGCATCGCGACCCCAATCAGGACCTTCTCCATACGGCCAGGGGTCCCCTCGTCCGCAGGTGGAGGGGAGTCAGATGACATGGACATCCCCTCTACCTGCGGACGGGCCTGGGACGGGGCATCCCTGCTGGTGCATGGTGGTGCACCCACAGGGTCAGGGACAGCGACATGCACAGGCCCCTCCACGGTGACCTGTGCTGCCTCCTGCCCCTGCCCCTGGACTGCACCACTTGCACCAGCAGGGATGCCCCCACCAGGCCCCAGGTGCGCCTCAGTGGCGGCCTCCTCCTCCTCTGTGGAAACCACCAACCTGGATGGCTCCTCACCGTCTACCGCCATAGCAGGCCCCTGTGGGGGCTCACCCACCCCTTCAGCTGCAGCCGTGGGGGCATCCCTGCCGCCTTGCTCCACAGCGCCGTCTCCGCCCTCTTCTTCACTAGCCGCTGCGTAGAGGGAGACATAGAACACAAGCATCAGGGTACTGTACAATGGTCCCCTAGACAGGAAGCAATAGCAGATGAGTGCCACTGTCAAAGTACACTTCCATCATGTCACTCCACAACACATGTGTCAGTCCAGGCAAAACACACACAGTGACAGTCATGGTGCATGCCATGGACATTTCCATACATGTCCAATGGACTCTCGAATCATACAATGTAATGGTACTCACATTCATCATGGGTCATGCCTATCACATGCACACACTTCACCTCAGTCACATCCATCTGGCCCCGTACACCACAATCACAGTGCATACAAGGATGACTAGGCTGCATCAGTGAATCTGTAAATTGTCACAGACATGTGTCATGCATCCATGGCATTCACAAGTCACAGACACGCAGGTCAGGCACACAGACATGGATACCATATATGTACCTGGCATCAGCACCCATCCCCCACCCCCACCCATGTCCAGGAACAGAGACTGCCATGCTCTCATGTGTGCAATCTGAACAGGGCTCCCCATGTCGCATTTAAACACATGCAACAACCGTGCGGTTCACACATTACTGGTCGCACATGCATTACCATGATGTCCCTGCACACATACAGGCGTACATGGCCTATGTCACACATGCAGGCAAGTATCAGACAACCAGCACACTGCAACATGCCCTGTCTCACACAGCAATGCTTGGCCACTTACCGCTCAACTCCAGACGGGTCTCCCTCTCAAGGACCTGGGCGTGGAGCGCTGGGTGTCCGCGTTCCAGGACCCTCATCTGGATGGAACTCATGCGGCCCCGGCCCCCCTCCACGAGGCGCCAGGCCTTTATGAGGGTCCTGGACCTCAAGTCCTCCCAGCGCTTCTTGACCTTCTGGATGATGAGGGTTGCCACCATCTCCGCGTTGATGGCAACCACAGTCGGCCCAGATCCTCTCCCGTCCTTCCTTGTTGGCGCGGGACGATCCGAAGAGGGCATCATACTGCCCCAGGACTTGCTCCACCAGGACACCAACTTCGGTGGCAGTGAAGCTGGTGACCCTCTGGCCGGGGGTTGCCACTGGTGTCAGATGTTGATGTGCCCAACATGGCAACCCCAGGGGCAGGAGTGGGTGGGCAACTGGGTCCTGGGGCTGGGCTGTGGAGCGATGTTATCCGAGTCGGGAGTCTTCTGTTCCAGCAGGGGTGGACACAGAAACTGGACCCCTGCAGATGGCTGATGTGCAGGCACCAAATGGCATGGCATGGTGGCAGCAGGCAGGCAGGCAGGCAGCAGCAGATGGCACGTGGGAGGCTGCTCGGGGCACTGGGGGGCAGTGATTCGGCCTTCTGGGCAGGAGCGTGTACTTCCGTGTGTTTTCGCGTGGCAAGCTTGATACGGAGTGATTTGGCGCGTGAAAATCCTGCACGTCAGCGTGAAATTCGAGGAAAGGGCCTTAGCGCGTAAGCACGTCAGCACGCGTACGCGATTTCATTGGACCAAAGGCCCTTACAGCGTAAGTGCGTCTGTGGAGTTTCGCGCACGGGCGTTGCACTGGCAGGGCTTGGAGATCCAGCGTGCCTTTACACTGCTCTGTACGTGCTTTTCGTGCGGTGTGTGTGTTTTCCATCCGTTGGGGTTCACACGCTATTACTTCACAGCGGGTGTTGGCTACGCGTTCTTCTACACGCAAGGCAGACGGTGAGTGGTACCCCGCTCCCCCCCAGGCCCGATCGCGTGTTAAAACACCCACGAGCCCCTGGAATACACGTACCCCGCTCCCCCAGGCCCGATCGCGTGTTAAAACACTCTCGAGCCCCTGGAATACACGTACCCCGCTCCCCCAGGCCCGGTCGCGTGTAAAAACACCCGCGAGCCCCTGAAATACCCGCACGCAGCCCAATCGCGTGTGGAACTTCACGCGCACCCCTGGAATACACGTACCCCGCTCCCCCAGGCCCGATCGCGTGTAAAAACACCCGCGAGCCCCTGAAATACCCGCACGCAGCCCAATTGCGTGTGGAACTTCACGCGCACCCCTGGAATACACCACACGCTCCCCCCGGGCCCGATCGCGTGTTAAAACACCCACGAGCCCCTGGAATACACGTACCCCGCTCCCCCAGGCCCGATCGCGTGTTAAAACACTCTCGAGCCCCTGGAATACACGTACCCCGCTCCCCCAGGCCCGGTCGCGTGTAAAAACACCCGCGAGCCCCTGAAATACCCGCACGCAGCCCAATCGCGTGTGGAACTTCACGCGCACCCCTGGAATACACGTACCCCGCTCCCCCAGGCCCGATCGCGTGTAAAAACACCCGCGAGCCCCTGAAATACCCGCACGCAGCCCAATTGCGTGTGGAACTTCACGCGCACCCCTGGAATACACGTACCCCGCTCCCCCAGGCCCGATCGCGTGTAAAAACACCCGCGAGCCCCTGAAATACCCGCACGCAGCCCAATCGCGTGTGGAACTTCTCGCGCACCCCTGGAATACACGCGCCCAGGCCAATCGCGTGTGGAACTTCACGAGCACCCCTGAAATACACACACACGCTCCCCCAGGCCCGATCACGTGTGTAAACACCCGCGAGCCCCTGGAATACACGTACCCCGCTCCCCCAGGCCCGATCGCGTGTGATAACACCCGTGAGCCCCTGAAATACACGCGCCCAGGCCAATCGCGTGTGAGAAGCTTCTCGCGCACCCCTGGAATACACGCGCCCAGGCCAATCGCGTGTGGAACTTCACGCGCACCCCTGGAATACACGTACCCCGCTCCCCCAGGCCCGATCGCGTGTAAAAACACCCGCGAGCCCCTGAAATACCCGCACGCAGCCCAATCGCATGTGGAACTTCTCGCGCACCCCTGGAATACACGCGCCCAGGCCAATCGCGTGTGGAACTTCACGCGCACCCCTGAAATACACGTACACGCTCCCCCAGGCCCGATCGCATGTGTAAACACCCGCAAGCCTCTGAAATACACGTACCCCGCTCCCCCAGGCCCGATCGCGTGTTAAAACACCCGCGAGCCCCTGGAATACACGTACCCCGCTCCCCCAGGCCCGATCGCGTGTGATAACACCCGTGAGACCCTGAAATACACGCGCCCAGGCCAATCGCGTGTGAGAAGCTTCTCGCGCACCCCTGGAATACACGCGCCCAGGCCAATCGCGTGTGGAACTTCACGCGCACCCCTGAAATACACGCACACGCTCCCCCAGGCCCGATCGCGTGTGGGCCTTCTCGCGCGTGTAGGACTTTGGCGCACATTTTTTTCCTGCGCAGGGACGCTACCGCCTGCTTTCGTGTGGCGGACATGTATGGGCCTGTGCGCCGTGCGCTGTTTTTCCCTGTTCGATTCCATGAATACGTGTTGTAGGCGAGCGTGTGGGCGTTCTACGCACTTGCCTCCTGTACTTCCCCCGTGATGCCCACATTTTCACGAGTTGTTCCCCATTCTGCGTGTGACGCCCCGTGTTACGCCTACTTTTGTTTCTCAGCGCACATCCCACATTTCGCGCGCACGGACTTCCATGAATTGATGTGCGATGTTTTCTGTGCGATAATCGCACTTGCACTGCGATTTTCGCTGTTTCTCTGCGAATCGCACGTTTTCGCACGCGTGCACCGTTTTTTTCGGCGCACGTTGATTCCATGAATCGGCCTGTAAATCTTAATTCACACTACACTAAAACCTTACAAGACTCTCCCTAACTACAGCTTGAATGTGAGCTCCCTAATGTTTATAAGAAAGTGATGAAGTATTGGGGTAGTGCGAGTAAGGTTTGATTTGCAGTTTTACCATAATACATTTCTTTGGCTGTGTGTTTAGACCTTATTTCTGACTTTTGTAGACTGTACATTGTTACCTTTCAATAGAGTTAGTACATTAAAATTTGGGTTGTGACGAGGTGTTGTCACTTCTCCAGAGGGAGGGGCCCCTTCGCATGAGGCTAGGGAGGTGAGGCTGCTACCAACAGTTCCCCTAGGGGTGGTATAATGCGGAAGGATCTCATGGGGAGGAAGTCCCCTCCTGGGGACCAGGACGACCACCTAGGTTGCAGGCCCTATAGTCCCAACCCCAATGTCCAATCACACAGTCACCACACTGGTCGCACTACTCCACAGCCTCTTATGAGTTTAAAACGATATGATATTGTAATACCTCCAAGATAGATCCTTTTGAAAGTACTGGGAAGAAGAAGATGATAAATAACATGAAGAATACCCTTTTCTCAAGTACTGACACAAGGAGGATGCACAGAGGCATGAAGATGGATCCATGGAACTGGGAACAACATTCTAGCCTTCTGCAAGAGAATGGACATTGGCAGAGTTTAAAGAAGGACTTGGCACATTGTTGAGCCAGCCCCAGAGCAGCAGCAGGGAAGGACGCTGTCAGGCGCGGGAGCTGAGGAAGCAGCAAAGACCGGAGAGCAGAAACAACCATCAGTAAGCAGGAGGCAGCTCTCCAGGACCCGATATCGGTCGGTCCTACAAACCTGAGGTGAAGTAGTGGTACAACCTCCAGGGGGATGTGGACCTCGCGGTCCATGAATCATACCAATATTGCAAGGAGCCAAACCAGAAAGCTGCAACCACAGAAAGTAGACGGTAGCGCAGAGCACAGAAACAGACGACTCCAGTCCCACGAAGAAACACTGCTGTATGCAGGAGTCGCAGAAAGTAATGTGAGCTACGAGCGGGTCAGTAAGGATAAGAGCAGTCAAGGATGGCCGTCAAAGCAGACTGAGGGTTGCAAGGTCTAGAGAAGGGCTAAGGAGGGTCTGGGATCCCCATCAAAACTGCAGAGTGCATCTGAGGTGGAATTCTTTCGCACAGTGAAACCGTTATAGAGCATATGACGGTCTGGGGCTCTGTGAAGTTCAGCAAAGAAAATTTAAGAGGAAACGTTCCTCACTACAGTGGAAGAAGTAAACCACTGAAGAAGGGTCTGGGACCCTAACAAAAGCTAAGAGAATATCAGAGCAACTCCTCCTCAACTTAGTGGCGAGACCACCGAACACCAGAGAAGGGTCTGGGACCGCAAAGAAAGCCAAGAGGGCATCCAAGGAACCTTTCCCTGTCTCACTGGGGAGGGCACTGCCCATCAGAGAATGGTCTGGCATGTTTTTTATCACCCCTACCTCAAGAGCCTTCCCTCCACCCCCAGGGCAATGTCTAAGAGCCCCCGAGAAGGGGCTGTGGTAGGAGTAGGGGTAGGGAAAAGCAAATACTTGTCACTGCAGGTCAGTAATGAGAGCAGGTGATCAATCCCGTGCAGTGGGTGGCTGCTACTCATTGGATCAGCACAGGTGGGGTTTACCAGTGTCAGATATATTTGTTTTGATAGTACACTGCTGACACCATCCAGTAACCGTTCATGTGTGTATAAAAAAAAGATATGTACCATACAAAACAACCATATATAAAGCATCAATACACACTACATTTAGATAGATGCCCCATTCTTTAACTTCCCACTGAATGAACACTCAATGAATGCTTCTTATAGTCATGTAAAACATTAATCTTAATTATGAGACATTTGTAATAAAGAAACATTGCCATTATTATGGTCACTATACGCAACACACTTAAAATGCAAAAAGTCATTAATGAAAAAGCTGAAATCATTGTCATTGCCTCTACTTCAAATCAAGACTAAGACTGATCAACCTTCTCCAAGAAATCAAAGTCAGCTTAAAAATAAACTACCTGATCGTGATAGGTGACCTCACAAATCATGCTAGGCAATCCAGCACCTGCCTCACCAAATCATGATGGGCAACCTCATAGAAATAATTGCCTCAATCAATGTCTCAAATAACACCTCAGTGTGATATCAAATGAAGGGTAAAAGGCATCTCATACTCACTAACAGTAGTAGGTAGGGAGTACAGAGGGCTGGAGAAGACTGGATACCTGGGATTATCCACAATTCAAGGAAACATTGAAAAATTCCCAAAATATTTTTTTTTAAAATCACTTTTTAATGCACCATGATCTTTTCATCAAAAAAGCATCAGAAATAGGATAAAATGCTTCAAAAAGGATTACATGTTCATTGGGATTAATGGTGCCAGCATATAGCAAATCCAGAATAAGGTGTCTGTTTTTAGGTGGTGAGCTGATTTGCCTTTAGGAAGAAAAACAAAATTGTTCCCCATGCAGCTCAATCAATAGCAAATTTCAGCTCAAAAGTCAACAGGCAGAGTCCTCTAGGAACTGTAAGGAATTAGGAGTAAGACTCGGATACAGGGGCACTGTGATGTTTGCTATAGACATTTATTAAAGAAAAAAGGAGGTTTGGAGAAAGATCTATTTTGGCCTATTGCTACGAGGGGTTTCTCTGCCTCACCGAAACGTAAGTATGTCGGCTTTAGAATGTCCAAAAGTAAAGAGTTCTCTATCCCGTGTGCAAAATCCTAACTTGACCCCTACATGCTAAACTCAGAATCAAGTGCAAAGGGATATGTCTTTCAATTGGCCATCTGTAGCTTTTTCCAAAGTTCCAACACAAAGTTCCAAAAGGTGCAGAAATAAATAAATAATCAAAGTTCCACAATCCTCAGCAGAGGGCCCCATTCCCCCCGAGTCTCAGGCTCCTTACAGTTCACAACCACATAGGTCTTCAGGTCTGGGGGCATGGCTCCCTTCCCCCGAATTTCACACAGTCAAGGGGTTCTCTTCCTCTGCTTCACAATTTATTCAACTTTTCAGTACAGGGCGTATGGTTCCCTTCCCCTGGATTTGACACAACTAAGAGGTTGTCTTTCCTCTTCTTGACTCTCACAGTTTATTTGCAATTTGAGTGCGGGTCCCAGTCTCAGAAGTAAGACTTGGACACAATTGTGCCATGTTTTTGGGCAGAAACATTTATTATATGAAAAAGGGTTGAAAAAATGCCTCTGTCCCTAAAACTAAGATGGGTTTCGCTGCCTTTAAGAAAACTAATGAAATTGTTGGAATGTCCAAATTATAAAGTCCCTCCCTGTTGTGTCTCAAAAAGCCTACTCCTGTCCCTAACACTAATAAAATAAATCAATTCTGCAAGGATGATCTCTTCCTAAAGTAAAAATGTTCTTTGTGGTTCCAAGTAACCGAACATTTCCCGCTCTCTTCGGTAAAAAGTGGTACGAGGGTCATAATGCTTTCCCCTAGATTCCTTATTATAGTGTTCTTCTCCTTTTGAGGCCCCTCAGGCCTGCACTTGCTTCTAAAAATGTCAATAGGCAGTTCACAAGAATATCCTTCTTATGCTTCTCCTATTTATCCTACCAACTTGGTGCACTCCCTCTGCAAAGTGTAGGATTTGTTGCACTGTATTTTCTTCACTCATTTGGGGAGCGGGCACCAGTATCACAATATAACTGCTTGGTTCACTCTTCTACCAAGCAGTTTTCCTTTCATGAAACTTCCCCATTTGGGTACAAGTCCCAGACTTGTAACATTCAATACAGCTTGGTAAACCCTCCTTCCAAGCATTCGTCCTCTCACGGACTGTCCCTCTATGGGTGCCAGTCCCTTACTCTTAACATTCACAGTTGCTTGGTTTACTCTCCTGCCAAGTAACAGTTCCAAAGTAGGCTATCGTTATTTGGTTCCCAGACTCGCAATGTTCGGATTTACTTTTGTTTCTGGTTTTGAAATGGGTGCGTGTCCCAGACTTGCACTCTGTTCCCAGGGTCACAGGCCTCCTTTCTGTGGACTCCGCGTTCAACCCTTTGCTCCCCTGGACCTTCTATACCACTCGGGTGAGCCGCATACTCTTTCTTCCCTCTGGAAGGCCTCAGCATTTCCCCAGCGGCTGCAGCTTCTCTGGAGGCTCCAACCATGTTGAGGGCTTCATCGCAGCCGGCAGCGGCTTTCCCGACGTCTACTTCTTCCTGGCAGTGCGTCCTCTCTGCTGGGAGTTTCGCCGATGCTCGGGATACCCAGAGGTTTCAGAGGACAATAACATGAGCAGTCCTGGCTTCTAGGACCTTGCTCGCGTTCTCCTCTTCCTCTGCTCTTGGCTTCCCTCCAGTTGGCCTTCATCCTTCTGACCACAGTACGCCTTGCCGGTGTCCTCCATGGAGGATCGTCTCTCTGTTGCATCTCGGCTGTCTTATATTTAAACTGCTGCACTGGGAAAGGGTGTTGGTTTGGGCCAATCACTTTTGTTGGGACGATAGAGCGCTCATTCTGCTTTTAGATAGTGATCCTTGGACTCCTGATCATCATCTTCTTCTCAGTCATTGAGAAGCTGGAATGCTCATTCTGTTTCTCCATAGTGATCCTTGGACTCCTGATCATCATCTTCTCAGTGCAGATGTAACATACTTTGCATTTTCTAAGGTGTGAACTTTGTGAAGTATATTAGATTGACCAACCTGGCTATAAACAGACACTGGCCTTATCAAAAGAAGGCAGGGGAGGACTGAACATTGGAGAGGAGTTTAGGAGGTACTAACACAGGGGCATTCCTCTTTATCTTAACATAGTTGTCCCTAATCCCATCTAGGGGTTCCTCCGCCATGTAATCCTCCCTCGGTGCACCTCCCCCACGGGGTTATTGTACTGTGGACGCACCACCCTGGCCCATGGGAAAGGTCTCCCCCAAGCGGAGAAGGGACGAGATCCTAAGATTCATCACATCATCCAGCACTAAAAATCTTTCTAATAAAAAATATCAGTGACCAGCATATATATATTTTGTGTAAACTATAGCAAGGATGATCTCGTCATCCAGCACTAAGAATCTTCCTAACAAAAGTGTCAGCAGACAGCAACGATCATGTGAAAACTACTGCAAGGACGGCATTTTGTAGTTCTTTCGCAGTGCTGTATTTTGCATTATCATCTCTTGTTCACTATTTATTTGAACATTGTTTTTTGTCCCAGAAACGCAGAGATAGTTATGAATGGCTTTTGCTCATGTCCTCATCTATGTATCTGGGTGAATGGCCTCGACAGGGCTTCTCTTAAGGCTTTGCCCAAAAAGGCTGGTCTATTGTCAGCTTGGAGCAATTTTGGTGCTGTCAGAGATACTAAGGACAACACACCCTTTATGACCACCTTACAATCAGCTTTCTTCTGATGAATTAGCCAAGTGAATCTTGTGCTCAAGTCAACCACAACCATCAAATATGTGTACTTGTTGACAGGTGTCAGTGGACTTATGTGGTCCATATACATGCCTTCAAAAGGCACTGTTGCCCGTGTTAGTGTGCTTACTGATGGTTTACGGGAATTGTCCACTGTTGTCTGTAAACATATAGGGCAATTTGCTATGTACTGTTGTACTTCTTTGCTAAGCCCTGGCTACCAGTATCCATCCTGCAAGAGTCGTGTAGTAGCTGAAATCCCAAAGCGGTTCAGGCAACACTGGCAGATGCTGCAGAGATTCATTTTAAACGTTCCTGCTTGTTCGGTAGTACCCTGTCAACAGGGCCTCCTTTTGACCTAGGTATAGTGAATATCACTGTATTCTCTTTTACAGCATAGTTATAAGTAGTGGGGAACCCTTGAGGGTTAGGACTGTTAGCATCTAGACATGCGTTTATGTCCTCATCTATGCATGTGGATGAGCGTGTTAATACTGCTACCACTTTCTGTACAGTCCGCTTTCTTGCAGAATGGTGAGCAAGCGCACTGCCTCACTGTGTACTGAAACTTTTCTGTCTGCTTTTGTGTGACCCAGATGAGATGTTTAGCCATCTTGATGTCCCATACGTTTAGCCAAATCTGTTTTAACAATATTGGCTTGCCTTTAAAATCTCTGAATGAGTTGGCTTGCCACCACTGAAGGTCAAAGTTATAACCTCGTACTACATAGTCTGAATCTGACACAATTAGAGTGGGCTTATGTGGATCCATTTGTTTTAGTGCAAGGAGGAAGCCATGTAACTCACCAACCTGAGCTGATGCATCCCCTAAAATGTTTTGTTTGTGTTTCCTGGTTTTCAAACTGATTGTTGAATCGCCCTTTTACAGCAGCACAGGCAAATATTTTGAGCATGTCCCAACTGCTGGAACAACACTTCAATCACAGTATAGTATGTTTGGAAACATCCAAATTAGGATGTCTGGTACTGCGGCTTCTGCTTCTGGTTGTAGAGACCATTCTAGATCATACATTTGTAGCAATTCTGGTTTATAGTGATTTTGTATTGCTTCTGCACTATCATTTGTATAGCAGCCAGACCCTTTTCTTCTGGAGCAAATTTTAGCTCAGAAATTGCATAGACATGTGAATGGCATGCTATGGGATTTGTCTCTCCATTATTATATACTATGGAATTAATGATTGCGCTCTCCCTTCCAGTCTGTTGAACTGAAGTTGGGCTTCAACAAATCATATAGTGGTTTCACTAATACTGCATAGTCAGCCACACATGATCGCCTAAGGTTTAAAAGGCCAAGTGTGGCTTGCAATTGCTTAAGCGTACATGGGCTTTGCAAGTATGTGCATTTCTTGAGGAAGCAAGTCCCTTTCCCTCATCAGATAATGAGAACCCCAGAGATATGACTTATCTAAGGGCAATTGTAGACTTATGAAATTGAAAATGTAGCCCTTAGCTACTAGTGTCCTAATGATAAGGTTCACTTTCTCTAAGTGTTCATCTAAGTCATCATCTGCACAGTACATGTCACCTACATATGTTCAGCAATGCTGTATGCCTTCTACGAATTATTGTATTCTACCAGGACTGCTTTTGTATCCATGTGTGTAGTCAAGCAACATTGTTTTCCCATAAAGGCTATAGCTGTGTGTAGGTCTCTGAATCCAAAGGTTGTGCAAAAAATCAATTCCCCAGATCCAATAGTGTCTTATATTTGTATCTCTGTAAGTTACTCAGAAGTCCTGTACGATGCATGTTCTGTACAGCCTCTGTGCGTGTATTAGCATTTAAGATCCTAAAGTCTATTACTAATCGATATGATCCATCTGGTTTGGATACTGGAAGTAATGCTGTATTGTAGGGGCTTGCCTATTGTAACAGAACCCCTTGATCTAATAATTTATCCACAATTACTTTCAAATTGGTATAGCCTGTGCCTTGATTGGGTATTTTCTCTGAGTCTTTGGTGTTGCAAACGCTCGCATTTTATGTAGAGGGCAATCTATGTCATGTCCTACATGACTCGTGTATAACTGTGCTGCACCTAAAACAACCCATGAGCCTGCATAGGGGCTCACAACATTTTCCCCAACTTCATCTGAAAAAGTGTGTATAGTTACCTCCTCCTTCCCTCTAGGAATTGCCCTAACATATAGCCTAGGCCAATTATGTTCTGCTAAAAGGCCATCATGTGTTATATGCAAGGTGGAGCAGAATAGTGCCTTTTTTCCTTTGGATGCTCTCCTTCAAAGAGTGACTATATATACATTATTGTCCTCAACCACTTCTCCTGTGAGAGTAATAACCTCTAGTTTTTGATTAGTAGGAATGTGCTGTAAAAGCTTCTTGTGTCTCTATTTGACTATGGAGACTTATGTGCCAGAGTATAATTGTATCGCTAACCAATCCCTTGGATCTTTAGTCGCTTCTTTTATCTTATGAGTCTGGCTAGAGTTTCTACCATTGTTGCCATTGTCCACTCCCATAGCTGCAGTGTGCTTCCTTTCTCCTCCTCCCTGGCGGGCATCTGCTCTCCCTTGGGTGTCAAGCCCTGTTTCTTCTCTTTTTGTACCTTTGTGGCTGCCTAAGCTTGTCCCATCCTTAAACTGATAGGTACTCTTTTCACCACTTCTGTCCTTAAAGGGCCTTCTTATTCCAAAAAGCTACTTGCAAACTGTGTTTTTTTGACCTATTGTGAATACTCTGTATACTGCCTAACTCTTCTTGAGGGAAGTCTGACTGCTCAGCCACAGCTACCAAGTGAATCTGTGTGGTACAGACTGCTACCAAGTGGGTTTACTGCCAACACCTGTAGTCTTAAATCTTTTGCAGTGGTCCCAGAGGGAACTGCACAGGTTTCTGCCTAACACTTGTCCTTCACCGGGGGTGGTGGAGGCGTTCCTACCCCGGTAATCTCTGCCTAGGGACCTGCAAGTAGAAGTCACTAGGTGGCCAAACTGTAGTTTCTTTTTTAAAACATTTCTTTACTTACCCGATTTAATCGGATTAGAGATTTTTACAAGAAAGAAAAAAACAAACTTAGTGCTTGTGAAGAAGTAAACATAAAATATCACAGAAACAGAAAAGACAAAAGAGAAACAGTTTCTTTCCATTATCCAGGTAACAAGACAAAAACGCTCAAAGCTAATCCTACGAATTAGAGCTCGAGTGCTCCCCACTTGTCAAGATTTGTTTCATAGTTTGTGCCATCGTTATTACCGATGCAGTCTTTTCTCCACCAATAAGTCTTTCCCACCACAAGTTTTCTTCGAAGATGTAAGCAAAAGCAAAAAGGGTATTCATGTAACATGCTCTTATAGTTTGGGTTCCAGGGAAAGCCAGAAGCAAGTGTTTTATCATTTCAAGCTGGTCTCCCCCCCCCCACACAAAAACAGCACTTGTTCAAGCTTGAAAGGCCTCTAAACGCTAGAATGTCATTAGTTTCCAAGAGATTGAGGTGTGCTCTAAGGAAAGTATCCCTTAGTGATTTGTTTGGAAACTTTTTCAAGAAGTCCTGTATACACTTTAATTTTCTTACTTGGGCCGGCAGATGTGATGTCGATTCAAATGTTTCTGCCGTTTCTAGAGTTCTGATCCAATCTAGTTCATCCATTTTTATTTTCACCTTTGTTGGGTTTTGGATCAGCTCTTCTTCACAGCTTTGGATTTCCTTCAGCTTATTTTAACAGTCTTTCTCCCACACCTTGAGCATTTTGCACCGCCGTTCTGTCGTTTCCCGTCTTATTATGTTGAAGATGCAAGGGCGGTTTTCCAGCAAGGTTTTCCTATACAGCATCACGCTGTTACCTCGATTGTTGCTTGTAGTGAAAGGAGACTTAGTTCTCGTCTGATTAGAACCAAGCTGATAATATCCTTAGTGCCTTTCTGCACACTGAGACCCTCGGGTCTGGCGCGCACTATAAATATTAAAACAAACAAATAAACAAACCATAGAAGATTATTTCGGCAGGTTAAGAACGGATAGTCAAAAGAACCTTTCAAGTTGAGACTATATCTTTTTTGGTATCTGTGGCATTGCTTCTGCGCCGTATGTGAGAGACAGGACTACCTTCGCTCTATAGATGCCAATGCATGGAATTAATGAAAAGCGGCTACATTTTCTGTCCATAGCTTTAGCTTGGGAAGTAAGCTTCCTTGTTTTTGCGTGGAGGACTTGTTGCATAGCAGTTTCTGATTTGGAACTGTCCAGGGTAACTCTGTGATACTTAAATTTGTTGACCTTTTTCTATTTGAGAGCCTTCCAAAAGCCATTTGAATTTTTCCTTTTTCTTTTGAAACTATAGTTTCCTTACTTGGTCACTATGCAATACTGGTAGTATGATGACTTCTAGTCTTACTGACTCACCTTATATAAGGGGCATACTTACTCCTTCTACCATGGAATAATTGCCCCAAACTATTGCCAGCCCTAAACCCATTGCTGCTTCTTCTCCCTGGGAGTTCAATATCTTTCCCAGAATGGAGGTTAGTGCTGTAATTGAAGGAGCCCCGATAAATGAAGGTACAACTAACTATATACTGAAACCCAACTATCACAGTGTACCATAGGTGGATTACAACCTGTTGGTATTATGATTGATAACGTCCTCTGGCTCTGCTGAAAAGTGACATGAGGGTAGGTTGCCTCTCGATGGCTTAGTTTACTGGAATACCATCTAGGGACGTCCTCCTGCCTCGTGGGGCAAGTGCCCAATAAGGCTTTAAGGGTCTGGAATGGAAGTGTTCCTTCGTCCCCTGCCCTTACTGGCCTGGGAGAAGCACCCAAGGCTCTATATTCTACAGCTTGAGCATGGACAGCGTCAAAATGTCTCATCAGAATGTCATAGTGCTGTCTGGTATATGGGGCATTTGCCTCCCTATTTGTGTGGAACCTAAGGATGTGTCCTAAGGCTAACCCTTCCATAGCAAAAGGACCATGTCTAGCTCTTGTTTTGGGGTATGTCAAGCCCTCTTGAAATCAGTTCTGGTGGTCTACCTGCTGCAGGTTTACTTCAAGATACCCATAGTGTGTGATCTAGATCCCTCCTAATGTGTAGTGTCTCAAACACACTTCCTGGTGTGTTGCCAGGTGTCTTTATATATGTGGACAGGGTTTGCCCTGGTAATCCTACAGGAACTGCCACTGTGAAGTTGATCCTTCCGGTAACCACCCAGTTACTGCACAGCAGCAGCCCACAGTTATAGCGACCTCAACATGTGGGTTAGCCATTCCAGTACCTTTTAGCTAGATAGCTATCAAGAGAATTTGCTTGAAAAGACACCTTGCTCTTCACTAGAGGGTTTTAATGCCTCCAAGCTTGATAGCAGTTTAGAGGATTTGCTTGAAAAGACATCCTGCCCTTCACTAGAGTGCTTTAAGCTTTGTTTTACACCCTGCTCTTCACCAGATTGTATGTATTCTTTGTATTGCCAGGCCAGTGGCAATCCCCCCAGCCCCTCTTCAGTAGCCAGGTAGGGAGAATATTATTAGGGTGTAGGAAAGGTGAGCAATGTCCTATCTGGGTCACCAAAGTGACGTGACTTTTATCACCCCTAGCCCCAGAGCATACCCTCGACCCCCAGGGGAATGTCTAAGACAACCTCCCCCCACCCCATCAGCAGGTGCTGTGGTAGGAGTAGGGGTCGGAGCAGGCAATGCCCCCTGCAGTGGATGGCTGCCACTCATTCATCAGCACAGGAGGGGTTTACCAATGTCACTTCTATTTTTATTGGTAGTCCACTGCTCACACCATCCAGTAACCATTCCTATGAGTATAAAAAGACATGTACCATATATAACACATCAATACATAATGCATTTAGATAGATGCCCTATTCTTTAAGCTCATGCTCAAGTACTTCTCCCTCAATAATGAACACTTAATTAATGTTGCTTACATTCTCAGATAAAAAATAAATCTGTTAATTATGAGAAATGTGTAATAAAGAAACATTGCCGTTACTATTGTCACTATATACAACACACTTAAAATGCAAAGTCATTAATCAACAGGATAAAATAATTTTCCGACCCATGAAGCGTGTGTCAGTTGAAGCTTTAACTGCCATTTTCTCACCGCCCCACTCCACCTTCCGCGGACTCACGGTATTACCCAAATTGTTCGTTTACAATTGTTCGAATGAACAATTGACCAAATTTAAAGGGTCACAATTGACCTTTTCACAATTGACCATATATATATATATATAGGGGTTTTGGGGGGTTTGGCGTTGGGTGGGGGGTTGTGGGGGGCTCCCCCCACATATATGTTACAATTGACCATCACAATTCGGTCAATTGTGAAAAGGTCAATTGTAATTCGAACAGTTGTAAAACGAACAATTCGTATACAACCGGACTCAAGCCCTGACACAGCCCTCCTCATACTCCACTCTGCTATATCTGATACTCTTGATGTTCTTGCCCCTGTCATGAGGATCCACTTGTAGCCCAAAGCCAAGTGCAACTCCTGGTGCGACTCAATCCTCGTCACCCTTAAACACAAGTGCAGGGTGGCTGAGAGGAAATGGCGTGCTTTCTGTACATCTGCTGACAAACTGGCCTGCTCCCTACTCCAAAGGCAATACTGGCTCTCTGTCCGCACCAAGAAGAGAGCCAACATCCAAGCAAGCGTCTCTGCTGCATCCAACAACTCGGCCGAACTCTTTAAAATCTGCAAGGTGCTGACCAATCCTGCTGCAGTCCCCACCTCTCCTGTCCCCTCCCAGGCCCTCTGCACGGCCCTGGCTTCTCATTTCATCTCTAAAACTCAGGACATCCTGGCTTTTCTCTTTACCTCTCCTCCTCCTCCCTCTAATACCAACTCTTCCTCTGGCCCTTCTGTGGCCACCCCTCCTCCCTCCTTCTCTGCCTTCTAGACAAGTCTGATCTATGAAAGTCTCGTCTAAAACCATCAAGGACCACATTGACAACCTGGCTCCTGCTTTGGCCGACTTCTGTGGCCACTCCTTCACCACTGGAGTCTTCCCTTCCGCCCTGAAGCGGGCACCCTCTTCTTAAGAAACCCTCAGCCGACCCCTCCTGCCCTGTTAACAACTGGCCAATCTTCACCACTCCTTTCCTGGGCAAACTCCTGGAAAAGCTGGCCATCTCCCAGCTTAATTTTCACATTGAATTGGGTGGTTGCCTCCATGACCATCAGTCTGGCTTCAGAGCTGCCAGAAGCACAGAAACTGCTCTCCTGAACATACGTGAAGACCTGCTCTCAAATCTTGACTCCAGTAACCCTTGTGTCCTCATCTTACTTTATCTCTCTTCTGCCTTTGACACGGTCAACCAATGCCGTCCTACTCAACCCTCTCTGTGATAACCTGGATATCACAGATCAGGCCTTGGCTTGGATGACCTCTTTCCTCTCTGATCGACCCTCCTAGGTCCAACTTGGGGCCTTCCTCTCCTCTATCTCTATCTCTACCTGTGGTGTTCCCCAGGGGTCTAACCTCCCTCCGTGGCTGTTCAAACAATACCTGGCACTTCTCGCCCACTACATTGCCGCTCTGTGCCCAAACTTTGTGCTATGCAGATGACACTCCGCTCATTTTCAGGCTCCCTTCTGCCACCTCTTCTCCCTCTCTCATTTCTGATTGTCTGTCTGCTATCCAGGAGTGGTATGCCGCCAATGATCTCTGCCTTAATTCCAGTAAAACAGAGATTCTCCTCATCGACACACCTGCTCCCTCCTTTCCTACTGCTCTCTGGCCAGCCTCTCTTGGCCCTCTTCCTTCTCCAACCTGTGAGGCTAAAAACCTCGGGGTCATCTTCGACTCCACACTGCCCTTCTCTGCTCACATCTCTGACGTCTCTAAGAAGTCACAATACCAGCTGCACCTCCTCAGAAGTATTCCTTCTTTCCTCTCCTTCCCCCAGAAGCTCACTGTCTCCAGAGCTCTGGTTCGCTTTAGGCTGGACTACTGCAACAGCCTCTTTTTAAATCTGCCTGCTTCTACTCTCCGCCCTCTGCAACTCATCCAGAAGAGGACTGCAAGACTTGTCCTTGGCCTCAAGCCCAGGGATCGTATCTCTCCAGGACTGAAATCTATGCACTGGATCCCAGTGCTGCGAGGATAAAGTTCAAAACCCTTTGCATTCTCCACAAGACCTTCTGGGGCCTGGGGCCTCAATAACTTCAACTCCCTTCTTCCTAAATATCTTCCTTCTCAAGCTCTTCTCTCATCCGCCTCCAACTCCCTCAAGATCAGTCGCTTCTCCAAGCAACAAGTTGGTGGTAGATCTCTTTCTTTGGCCCTCCCTCTGGAACAGCCTCCCTGAAACCTGAGGAGAACCATCTCCGGTTCCGGAAGCACCTCTGGACCTTCCTCTTTGCTTCTGCTTTCTCTCCTCCTCTCCCCTGCTGATCTGACTGAAACTGCACTTGTCACATGGCTACCCTCTGATCTCGGGCCCAGGTCCCCTCCCCGCCAGCTGCACACCTGCACTGCCTCCCAGGCAACCCCTGCACTCGGGGGCTGTTTCTGTATCCCTACAGTCCCCACCAGCTCTTGACACTTGATGTCTGCACTTGCCCCTCCACTTTCCACAAGATGGCCGCCCTTTTCACCTTTTGTTTTTATTTATTCTATTTATTATCCATTTATTATTACTGTTGATCCTATGTACTGCACTGCCCCCTCCCCCTTCTTCCCTGCACTTTCCCTCTCCCCCCACCCCTCTGCGATCTCAATGTCACCTGGCCTAGTAAGATCATTGTCTCTTTCTTCTCTCTGTTCCCCCTTCCCTGCCTCGTCGCACCTTGAAACACTTGTGTAAAGGCATGTTATAAATGCCATATCATATCATTGTCATCCCCTCTACCTCAAATCAAGACTAAGACTGATCAACTTTCTCCAAGAAATCATAGTCAGCTTAAAAACCACCTACTGCCTGTTAGGGAGAATTCTCATTCAATGGCTAATTTCCCTTACCTAGTGAGTCCCGCAGAAGATTTGCTGGATTTCTGGGGTCAATTTATTTCCACTTGGTAAGAGTGTGAGCTTTTCCCCCACTCTTACCCATGTTTCGACATGTGTATTTCATCTGTTTTTGTGATTGTGGGCTCTGGAGTACACCACTTCAGTAGCCCCCTTCTTTTGTGTGTTACACCGCACCTTCAGTGCAGTGACACAGGGTTGACTTTTCGACTTCCGGCCAACTCCATTTCTGGGGCTGACTACTGTCCCCCAGAAAAGGGTAAAGTTGCCATTAACTTTACTTAGTCATTTAACCACAGATCCCGTACACCCCATCTTACATGGAGTACTGGAAACGGTTAATCCTTAGCCCTTTTTATCTGTACCTCCTAGAGCATTGTTTCGCTCTTTTAAAATTTAGACTTGGCTGGTGGCAGTGCTATCTACCATAACTTTTCTACCGCGATTATACAATATAAACGTGGTATTGTTTTAGGCTATTATATTAGCCTCGAACTTAAACCTGCTTGACCAAATACTTTTTCTTTTGGCTCCAGTCAGGTTTATTCGCCATTTCTTTTTGTTAAAGTCATTCTTGTGTTTTACTTTGTGCGGCAAACCAGGTTTGCCTTCTTTGTTCACTGTCTTTTGGCGGGCTTCTGCCAAGAAGCCCTCCTCTGGGCGCCTGGGTGTCTAGGTGGGCTGAAGGTGAGGGAGGGGTGTAGTCGCTCCCTGCACAGGGTATCCTAGGAAACCCAAGTCGCACTTTGCCATGATTGGCTGAGGTGGTTTTCCAGGCTGGACAACCCCCCTGCTGCGTGATTGAAAGCCAGGCTGTGTGAATGGGGGATTTTCGAAAAAAAAAAAAAGGTCTCTTGGGCTAGAAGTCAGAGTCGCCACTGGAACTACAAGGAACCGAAGAGAAGCGGCGAAGAAGCCGGCTGCTGCAACTATCCCATCCCGGTAAAGCCCTGCTGCAGTCCTAAGCTATCTACCCTTCGACGACCAGAGACGATCCAGTCCGGAGTCTTCTTCCCTTGAGCCTGGTGGGGATAACCAGCTCATCTTCTACAGCCATAGAATCCGCTTCGTGGTCAAAATCGCTGCACACTGCTGTAGTGGTCCGGATAGCCATCTGAAGAGCCTCTCCTGTTTTTAAGGAGTTCACCTTTTATTCACCGTCGCTGCTGCCGGCTTCAGCCCTGTGTGGTGCAGACCCCTCCAGACGTCCTCCTTCGTATCGAAGCTCCAGGAACGGTGGGTCCGCAGGAAACTACCAGGAACAACCGCCGTGGCACCAGCTTCTTCATTGAGTAAGGTACTGTGTTCTACTTGAGGAATTAGGCTGAATCCCTTTTCTTCGCCTCCAAGGCTTGCCCTTGTCTTCCCTCCTTCTTATAACTTTTGCTTCCTCTGTTGACAATATCTAAGTACTCCTGGCTACGTTGAATCGTGAACTGTCCGACTGTGTGATCCTCGACAACAGGAGCCCGGTTCCACTCGACACTGGCTCCGGCCTATTGACTCTTGAATTTCTGTCTATGAGTGTTTTCTGGTTCTGTCTGCCTTGACAAAAGTATTGCCTATAATTTTTGACCCCAACTCTCTCTGGGTATCTCAAGTCCAAAGTGTGTTTTTGCCCCGGTAACATTTCTTGCTGCGGATACGCGTCTCTTTAGTAAGACCGAACTATCATTACTGTCAAAAAGTGATTGCAAGTGTATTCCCGGTAACGTCTTTTGTTTCACAACACCGGTCCGTTAAAACACAGGGTACTTACCTTGAAGTTATACAGTACAAAGTGAATTGGTTAGTTGTAGTATATTTTACGTGTGGTTTTGAATTAATAGAAGTGTTGTGTTTATAACAAACGGTTTAAAAATAAATGTACTTATATTTTTTACCTGAAACCTTGAGTAAGTGTTTGCTTGAGTCATAGTAATTGTGGTCCCTTTGTGTAATCTCTGCTATTGCTCATATACTCTTGAGATAGGCCTGGCTGCTCCGCTACTGCTACAACTTTAACATAGTAGTACAGGCTTGTACCAAAGGTAAAACTTGTATTGCCACCTGTAGTCTTAATTGTGTGTAGTGGTCCGTAAGGGCACTGCACAGGATTCTGCCGAACACTGCCTCACCTGATCGTTATAGGAGACCTCATAGAAGCATCTGCCTCAATCAATACCTCAATGTGATATCAAATGCAGGATAAAAGGCCTCTCATAGTCACTAACAGCAGTAGGTAGGGAGTGGAGAGGCCTGGAGAAGACTGGATGCCTGGGATTAGCCACAATTCAAGGATACAGAGAAAAATTCCAGAAATATTAAAAAACCACCTATTAATGGTCTTTTCATAATAGTGCCAGCATATAATCAATCCAGAATAAGGTGTCCGCTCTTAGGTGGTGAACTGATTTGCCTTGGGGAAGCAAAACAATATTGTTTGCCAAGCAGCTCAATCAATAGCACATTTCTGCTCAAAGGTCAACATGCAGAGTCCTCTATGGACTCAAAATGCCTCCCAACAGCCAAAATCCAGCTTCGTCGCTTTAAAATCCGGCACAGGAAAAATGAGGGAGTTGCCCGTCCCTTCTGGAAAGTCCCTGTGTTCTCTCTTCCCTTTTCCAGCTGTCTGCATCTGCCCCTCATCTTCTAGCCCGATCTGCCGCCCTGAACAGCTGCCTAGTCTTTGACCATGGTCAGTTTATAATCAATAGGCAGGAGGAGTCACCTCCCACCATTAGCATGCCCATCCTTCAATAGACAAACTGTCCTACGCCTACAACCACCTAAGTTCATCCAGGACTAATAATCTTTCTAAAGAGAGATTCCAAGATGGCCACCGATCTGTGCGGGTGCACACTTCTGTGCTCCGTCTGGGTAGGCAACTTAAGGAGACATTAGCACCAAACGAAGTCGAGATTCCAGACATCCGTGACCCCCAGAAGGCGATTTGCATTGTGGGAAAAAGCTGACTTGGAATATAACTATGGCAGACCCCCGCCAGCACATGGAGGCATGGAGTTCCAACGCGACCCAGAGGAAGTGCCGGGTGGCGGCATGACTGGAACTGCAGGCGGGAGAAAGTAAACTTAAAAAAGGTGCACTTGCTCATCGTTGTTGCAGCGCCGCAACCAGCAAACAAAGCAGGAGAACCTCGGCATCAGGACTAACTCCGTACTCCACAAGACCCGATGTGAGACTGGCCGCGAGAACACAGGCGGAACCCCAAATCACTGTGACAGTAACCCGGGAGACTGGAGCGGGAAGCCCGCCCATGTGAAATAGCAGGAAGGAGAACCGAAGCATGGAGGTGGCGATCCCCTGGCCCAGCACGGTCACAGCTGTAAGCAGAGGCAGCAACGAGGAAACAACGGGATCAGGCCCGAAAAAAGTAAGCAGTGTAACGCGGAGGGGGAAGCCAAGGGGATTGACTGGAGAGTGGCTGCAAAAAACACGTGCAGCGCAACACGGGGCAGACAACACGCATAAGCCCACTTAAGGGAAGGGGCGGACAAAGCAGCGGACCGAACGCACGCAGGAAAAGGGGGAAGCCCGGCACCGTTAACAGACTTAGCTCCTGAACCACCCATCTGTGAGGCGACCAGCTGTGCCCCACAGAATAGCAGCCGATTGTACCGTACTGAAAGCACAGAGCAGCTAGAACAGCAAATGGGCTAAGGGAGCTCTTGGATGCTGATACACAAGTTAAGGGATTTCAATAGAGGAGACATAACTCACAAAAAAAAAAAAATGGAGAACACTGGATAATCACTGCCCCGAAAGACACAATGCGGAAGGTCTGAACTGTGGGAGCCAAGAACAAGGGGCCTTAAGTCACAAAGGAACACACCGCACTCAGCGGAGAAAGAGGACACGCAAGGGCACACCAGAACTGCGGCCCACAAACAGCTGAAGCACCAGGGGAGGCTACAGAGTCCAACTGTAACAGGGCTCAAGTTGAAAGTACCAAATCATAAAGCTAGCAACATTCGATAGAAGGCTGGAGGGAGCCTATGAAAACAGGGGTAGCCCGGACCCCCGCCACGGCAAGAGACCAGTGACACCCAAACTACAAACCCAGAATTCCTGGGCATAACTTTACAGCGTGAATAGGGGAACGTCCATCCCTAGTTATACAGTAGGATACCAAGAGGCCACGAACTGTCATCACCAGCCAACAGATGCCAGAGGCCAAATCTAAGAGTACCCCGGCGAGACTCAAAGGCACGACTAAAACATAGGAAGGACAACTGGAACGCTGCTGGAGGCAGCTCCAACAGGAAGAACCGCAAGGGGCGAATGCAATGAAAGAAAGGGCTGGGACTGATAACAGAGGAGGAAGTCGCAATGGCC
This sequence comes from Ambystoma mexicanum, assembly GCF_040938575.1. NCBI lineage: Eukaryota > Metazoa > Chordata > Amphibia > Caudata > Ambystomatidae > Ambystoma > Ambystoma mexicanum. Next base: position 1,249,961,496 of record NC_090927.1, on the reverse strand, counting down.
CTCAACAAGGAAGATCTACAGGCTTGCCCGAGAGGGATGGAAGGTAGAATGATGAACTCCATACAAGAAATGAAAGAGGAACTGAAGTCGTCATTACAGGAAGTCAGAAAGGAGATCACGGAGTTGGGGAATAGAGAATTACTGAAGATGGCCTATCGGAGATCTCAGAGGAAATTAAACAAAACAACATATTCCTCGAGAAAGTGGCCAGGGCAACTCATAACCTGGAAATCCAGGCCAAAGACCTTGACAACAGATCCTGTAGATCTAACATCAGGGTCAAAGGCCTAGACGAGACAATAGCAGATGAGGACCTGAACAACACAATACAACACTGCTTTAGCAGTTTCCTGACCGGTACGCAACCGGAGAACATACTAATAGACAGAGTGCACATGGTAAGCCCAAGGAAAGGAGATCCAGGAGCCAGAGCCTGAGATACCTTGTAAGAACAGCAGGTGTCCACAACCTTGTGGAACACTCCCGTCCCCTGCACACCCTAATGTTGCAAAAACAACCAAATGCTCATATACTGTTTAAAATAAAATATTTTTTATATAAAGATGAACTTTTCATCAATGAATTTTCTACCCAAAACAAGGGTTTTCTTGAAAAAGAACAACAGTTCAATCATATATTTTGATACATTTGTGGCAAAATCATTAAACACAAAACAACTTTGTCATCTGTAATATACAATTCACAATTCAAATAATGGCTATTAATTCATAGTCTGAATAAACCAATCCATACACAACAATTCATAAGTCAAAAGTAGACGATGTGCACTTTTTGTCGACTTATAGTCCGACTTTCATAATGGCATGTGTTGTTTTGAATGTTATTTAAGGTGCCAGATCCTTTAGCGTGCAATGCTCTTTATGCGTTTCGGGGAGATTATAACCCCTTCTTCAGAAGATGTCTACTCGATTTTTCTTTTTCAATATGTCTATATGAAACAATAAATAAATAAAGAGTATTACCGTATTGATAATAATAATGTAAAGTAATTCCTGTCTGCCATGACTGGGTAGTTCCTTATATATAATCACCTGTTTGTGCCTTTATCTGTTCAAATTTTGAGATTCAAATGCCGTCTCAGTTTGTATATTCTTGTCAATCCTAAAAAAGGGGATAAGAGACTATAAGTCCCAATCCTAAAGGGGAGTATTTGTCTAAAAACAAACAACCAACTCTGTGGTCTAAATAATTCAAGTAGAAAGAAGGTACCAGTAATTACCTGAAACATCGGATGATCTTGGCCAAAAGAGAAGTATAGGATTTAGCCAGTTAAGTGTGTTCTGTCATCCTGTGTGTAGCCATATCGGCTCCTTCAAAAGCGTATACGCTCCTGTGGATGGAAAAAGAGTTCTCTAAAAGTAACCTTGTGCGAGGTACTTGTCATTAAAAGGTGACTGTCATAAGTATATAGATATAGCAACTGTTAATGCTGTTGCTAAAACCATTCAGTTAAGGGGGGAGGGGGTGGAAGAAAGGAAGGGGGGGGTTGATGTTCAGTCATGTGGGGACCCAATATGGTATGGTTTGGGATACGGTAAAGGAATAGCCAAAGATGGAGTGAGGAGACAATATAGACATTCATAGAAACCCAGAGGTGTAGGATATGGCGAACTGAAAAATTGTAACCCTGAATGTGCAGGGTTTAAATTCACCAACAAAGCGCCTCTCCATAGTAGAGAGATTAAAAGACCTTCAGGCATTGATAGTCTTCCTATAGGAGAAACTGCTTGCCGCAGACGAGAGAAGGATGACCCACAAAGCATTCCCTAGACAGTTCTAGGCAGCGAGCAGGAAAAAGACCAAAGGCATGGCAATATTGCTCAGCGCAAATGTGAAATTTAAAAAACAATCTTTATACAAGGACGAGGAAGGCAGATACTTGGTCATCAAAGGCATAATGGAGGACCAACTATACACACTCGCTGCAATATACGCCCCCAATAAGAAACAGGAGCTATAACTCGGGGAATTGTTGCGAAAGCTAAGGGTCTGGTGTGAGGGACAGATAGTGATCGGCGCAGACTAACTGTGTAATGGACCCTACTCTAGACAAAACTCTGCCAGCCACAGCTGCGCATGGGAGAAATAGGCAAGCACTAGGAACATTCTTCAGGGACCTGGGGGTAATAGAGACGTGGAGATTCTTCCATGGACAGGAAAGAGAATTCCCCCATTATTCAGCAGCACACCAAGGGTACTCAAGAATTGACATAATTCTGGCCTCGGCCACACTAATTCCCCAGGTGGACAAGGTACAGATAGGGGTGAAATACCTTTCCGATCACGACCCGGTCATAGTCCAAATCTAGATGACTAAGGTAACACAGAAAGCACAGAAGAACTGGAGGCTGAACAAAATGATATTGAGGGACATAGCTCTCAGGGACACATGGAAAAGGCGATAAACGATTATTTTAAAGACAACGACAATGGGGAAATGGACTGGAGAATAATTTGGGATGAATTGAAAGCGGTTTGGGGGGGAATTCATGTCACAGACCTCAAAATACATGCGGTAAAGGGGGATTATCAAAAGGAAACTTAAGACAGAGCTACAAGAAGCGGAAACGCAGCACATAGCTAGGCAAACGCAAAAATCACTGAGAGCACTCCGGAAAGTTAGAGCCCAATTGGAAGCACACATTGCAGACCGCACGGCGCAGACATTATTAAACACCAAACAGACACATTATACTCAGGAGGAGGGGGGGGCTAATATATTTTTGGCCGCTAAACTGTGAAAACAAAAATTCCAAAACTATATTGCCCAACTTAAAAACGGGAAAGGGGAATTATGCATATCAGAAGAGGAGAAACTGGAAATAATGGAGACATTTCACCAAGGCCTTTTGAAACAGGCCCACGCTCCCAGACAAATAATATGTAAAAACTTAGCCTGCCCCAGATATAAAAGGAGGACAGTGACAAATTACAAGGCCCAATAACGGCACAAAAAATAAGTGATGCTATAATATCCTTACCTTCTAATAAAACCCTGGGCCCAGATGGACTCGGGAACGGATATTATAAAACTTTCCGACACCAACTAATAGGCCAGTTGACAAAGCTCTTTAATCACATTGGAGAAACTGGAAAGGTCACTGACGACATGGAGAGATCCATTACAGTCCTAATACACAAACCATGCAAGGACCCGACAGACTGCAATAGTTATCGACCAATATCCCTGCTCAATAGTGATGCCAAACTATATGCTAAAATGCTAGCGGCAAGATTGATGAAGGTATTACCGGGGATAATACACGAGGACCAAGCGGGCTTCATTATAGGGAGACACATACAAGACAATATACAACAGGCCGTGGATATAATGGATCTATGGTCCAGAACGGGGCAAAGATTCTCTATAGCGGCATTACACACGCAACGCACATTTGAAAGCAGAGTGGGGATACCCGAGACTGGTCCTAGAGAAATTTGGATGTGGACCGGACTTCATTAGGATGGTATTAGCGAATTTCCAAATGCCAACTACAAATGTTATGGTCAACGGGAGAACATCAACCCAGATTAAAATACAAAGAGGTACTCGTCAGGGATGTCCCTTATCCCCCCTAATATTCGCCATGGCAATGGAACCCATAGCAGAAATAATAAGACAAGACGAAGGGGTGGTGGGTGTGACCTGTGGGAAAGAGATTCATAAAATTGCATTGTATGCCGACGACATCGTGCTCTTCCTTAAAAACACTAAAAGCACGCTACCTAACGTAATGGAGAGATTACAGGAGTTTGCCAAGATCTCGGGATTCACCATAAATTACACCAAATCCAAGGCGCTAAACATAACAGAAGAGACGGGCGAGAAAGATAGATTGAGGGCAATATACCCCCTGATATGGTTAAATTAGACTATAGAATACCTGGGGAATACAATTAACGAAGGAATACAAAGGGCTGTATGGGACAAATATAATACCCTTATGGAAACAACTGAAGGAATATCTACACAGGTGGGACACCCAAGAGCTCCCTTGGTTCGCTCAAATCGCAGCACTCAAAATGACACTGTTACCCCGATTGTTATACGTGGTGGGCCGAATTCCGGTGGATATACCTTCCCAAATGTTTAGGGCATTACAGAAAGAAATGAACACCTTTATCTGGCAGGGGAAAAAACCCAGAATACAAAAGCACATTCTGACAAGACCACCACTCCTGGGGGGTCTAGGAGTCCAAGATGTCGAGAGATATGTCTGGGCTGCGCAAAACTACTAGAGGTCACCAGAATAACACTGCAGGGGTGGGACCAAGCACTCAGAAGGCGGGGAATCACAACGGGATTAGGACCATTAACCCCAATGACACACAACGCAGAACAGATTTTGGGACAATTGGGCGTTGGCACAGACTAAGGGAATTCTTTCAGGGGGAAACCACCATTCTTTTCGAAGAATACAAACAAAAATTTGGCATTGGGGAAACGGGAAGTATAAATATATATGGATTAGGCACTGGATGTCACAGAAAGAGGTCAAGGAAGCGGGCACGAGATAGGAATGGAACTGACACTGCAGGAGGGCTAGACAACAAGGGCAATAGCGAGGCTGTACAGACTATTAGATAAAGCAAAGCCGGAAGATAAACTTTCATACAAAAACAACTGGGGAAAGACCTGGATACCCCTATCACAGAGAAGGAATGGGGACAGATCTGGAGGAGGGCACATAAGACATCTAGAAGTACAACCATTAAGGAAACAGCATATAAATTGTGTTACAGGTGGTATTTGATTCCCCATTGATTACATAAAATTGATGCTAAATACCTGCCTACATTTTGAAACAAGGGGGGCGTCCTACCACATATATTTTTGTATTCACATTCATTCATGCAGATATTTTGATTTTCACATTGATCTTGCCAAGGATATCACTATGTCTACTATTAACATCAAGCAGATCGAGTGACACTGTACTATATCAAGTTCTCACAGCATTTATTATTTGGCTTGTGAATTACTTTTTCAACAGTTTTTTGTCATTTTCTGTTAAACATTTTTTCTGTTTGACTACTTCTTTTTGGCATTATTCATTTGTCATAAAACAAACACAGAAATGAGTGCATCAACATATGTACAAGAAAGGGGGGTTACCATACATGTTAAAATTTCACATATTTAGGTATGTGGATGCGAGAGACTTATCGATGGTAGGAACAACCACGCAGTTAAAATCACCCTCCAGTAATATCTGCCCATCAGCAAACCCTGCCAGAATTCCTGAAAAGTTGGCCAAAAAGATGTCATGCTTATCGTTTGGAGTATAGATTGATGCCAGCGTATCTCTGTGCCCATTCAAGAGAGCAGAAATCAGTAGATACCTGCCCTCCCCATCCCTCAATGTCTTCACCATCTTGATCAGAGCACCCTTGAGGACCAGAACGGCGACTCCAAGATTCATGTGGCCACTACTTGCAAAATAGGTAATGGGGTAAAACTTGTTACTAAGCGAATCCTGCTTGTAGCATTGCCATTACCTCGCTCTCCTATTGATTTGAGATACCTAGGAAGCCTCCCTCTGGAGAACAGTAACGGTGCGTTGTAGTTTACCCAAAAAATCCCGACCTAATAAAGGTACTGGTGGCAATGGGCTTGTGTTTATAAGATTTTGGGCCAACGGACAATGCTAATGGTTCGGTTACAGAACAGATGCAATACCTACAGCAGTTTCAGACGACAGCGGAACACTTGGAAACTATTTACATTTGATTGCAGAACAATTGTACACAGTTTCTTTTAAACATGGTATACATTACCCATTTATTTCACGCTTGATGAAAGGACCTTCTTGTTCTGCTGTTATCAATGAGAGTAAAAAACCTCATTTTCCCTTACGCATTCCTAACCATGATTCTGTTGCTTGACCTGTGACTGAAAATGTTTTGTGTTAACGTTTGGTAACCAAGGTGCAGGTGGAGTAACAGCTTGAGTAGCTTGGAGTTGAAGGCGACTCGGGCACCCACATTTCAAATGCCCTCTGTTAGGGTGAATTCTCATTCAATGGCTCATTTCCCTTACCACTTGGTAAGAGTGTGAGCTTTTCCCCCACTCTTACCCATGTTTTGCCATGTGTATGTCATCTGTTTTTGTGATTGTGGGCTATGGAGTACACCACTTCAGTAGCCCCCTTCTTTTGTGTGTTACACGGCACCTTCAGTGGAGTGACACAGGGTTGTCTGTTAGCCTTCCCACCGACTCCATTTCTAGGGCTGACTACTGTCCCCCAGAAAAGGGTAAAGTTGCCATTAACTTTACTTAGTCGTTTAACCACAGATACAGTACACCCCATCTTACATGGATTATTGGAAAGGGTTACTTCTTAGCCCTTTTTATCTATACCTCCTAGAGCATTGTTTCGCTCTTTTAACATTTAGACTTGGCTGGTGGCAGTGGTATCTACCCTAACTTTTCTACCACTATTATACTATATAAAAGGTGGTATTGTTGTAGGCTATTATATTAGCCTCGAACTTAAACCTGCTTGAGCAAATACTTTTTCTTTTGGCTCCGGTCGGGTTTATTCCCCATTTCTTTTTGTTAAAGTCCTTCTTGTGTTTTACTTTGCGCGGCAAACCAGGTTTGCCTTCTTTGTTCACTGTCTTTTGGCAGGCTTCTGCCAAGAAGCCCTCCTCTGGGCGCCTGGGTGTCTAGGTGGGCTGAAGGTGAGGGAGGGGTGTAGTCACCTCCTGCACAGGGTATCCTAGGAAACCCAAGTCGCACTTTGCCATGATTGGCTGAGGTGGTTGTCTGGGCTGGACAACCCCCCTGCTGCGTGATTGACAGCCAGGCTGTCTGAATGGGGGATTTTTGCATAAAAGGCAGGACTCTTGGGCTAGAAGTCAGAGTCGCCACTGGAACTACAAGGAACCGAAGAGAAGCGGAGAAGAAGTCAGCTGCTGCAACTATCCCGTCCCGGTGAAGCCCTGCTGCAGTCCTGAGCTATCCTACCCTTCGACGACCAGAGAAGATCCAGTCCAGAGTCTTCTTCCCTGGAGCATGGTGGGGATAACCAGCTCATCTTCTATAGCCAGAGGATCCTCTTTGTGGTCAAAATCGCTGCACACTGCTGTGGTGATCCAGATAGCCATCTGAAGAGCCTCTCCTGTTTTTAAGGAGCGCACCTTTTATTCACTGTCGCTGCTGCCGGCTTCAGCCCTGTGTGGTGCAGACCCCTCCAGACGTCGTCCTTCTTGCCGAAGCTCCAGGAACCGTGGGTCTGCAGGAAACTACCAGGAACAACTGCCGTGGCACCAGCTTCTTCACGGAATAAGGTACTGTGTTCTGCTTGAGGAATTCAGGTGAATCCCTTTTTCTCCTCCTACAAGGCTTGGCCTTATCTTCCCTCCTTCTTATAACTTTTGCTTCCTCCATTGACAATATCTAAGTACTCCTGGCTACGTTGAATCGTGAACTGTCCGACTGTGTGATCCTTGACAACAGGAACCCGGTTCCACTTGACACTGGCTGCGGCCAATTGACTCTTGAATTTCTGTCTATGAGTGTCCTCTGATTCTGTCTGCCTTGACAAAAGTATTGCCTATGATTTTTGCCCCAACTCTCTCTTGGTATCTCAGGTGCTAAGTGTGTTTTGCCCTGGTAACATTTTTTCCCGCGGATACGCGTTTCTTTAGTAGGACCAAACTGTCATTACTGTCAAAAAGTGATCGCATATGTATTCCCGGTAATGTCTTTTGTTTCACAACACAGGTCCGTTAAAACATAGGGTACTTACCTTGAGTTATACCATACAGAGTGAATTGGATATTTGTGGTGTATTTTACGTGTGTTTTTTGAATTAATAGAAGTGTTGTGTTTATAACAAACGGTTTAAAAATAAATGTACCTATATTTTTTTACCTGAAACCTTGAGTCAGTGTTTGCTTGAGTCACAGTAATTGTGGTCCCTTTGTGTAATCTCTGCTACTGCTCATATACTCTTGAGATATGCCTGGCTGCTCCGCTACTGCTACAACTTTAACATAGTAGTACAGGCTTGTACCAAATGTAAAACTTGTATTATCACCTGTAGTCGTAATTGTGTGTAGTGGTCCCTAAGGGCACTGCACGGGATTCTGCCTAACACCCTTCCCGCTTGCAATAGTGGCATGCAGTATTACTTGCCACAAACCCATTCTGATTGCTTTGTGGGGCAGGGGCACCAGCACTGCAACTCTACCTCTTCACCTTGGTCAGCCGGTTCCTCTCACAGCTGCCGGTTCTTCACCTCCTAGAGTCACAAACACTGACTACTGCTGTTGTTGCTGCTGCTGCAAATTCAAAGTGTCATTAACTTTCCCTCCATCAGCCCTTTCCTTAGTTCTTGACAAGAAAGTAAGGCGATCTGCTGCAGTAAAACCAGTTCAGAAAAAGGCTTTGCTTACCGCACCACACAGTTTCAATTCTAATAGGATCTCAGAAAAGCAGCCCCCACTGCATCCTGGGCCGTTTCCACAGGCTTAACTCAACCAGAATAATGTGTAAAAGCAACATTCAATAAATCAAGATAATCTGTATGCGGCTCATCTTTCTTCTTTCTTCCAGTTATTCATTTTGGCCCAATCAGGTGGGCACACTATTGCAATTTTCTGTATCAAGGCATCTCTCAATTGTATACATTCAGCACTAGTTCCCAGGTCCTGCGCATACCAACCAATCTTGAGTCAAACATTGGTGCATGTCACCCAACATCATCGCCCTCAGAAGAGCTTTCATGCCAGCCCAAGAACGGTTATAACACTGACTGGCTGGCCTCAATTCCTCAGTAAACATTTCTGGTTGTTTGTTCCCTGATATTCGGAAATTTGAAGAAACTCCTGAAATCCAAAAGGTGCCCATGGGCATCTATCATTGCCAGGCTACCAGCAACCCAGTCCTGGGAACTGTCTCAGTGGGGCTAGCTATTGAACATTTGCTGCTATGTAAATGAACCTGCACAGGCATGAAATGGACTTACAGAAGTCAAATCACAAGATGCTTTCCCATTCAGGGCTCGAGCTTAGGGCTGATGATGCATGTATACGTTCCCTGCACTTTGAAGCTGCACTTGCTGGAGTTGTTGGGTTGCACTTATGTTGGTGGGTTGTGTGCAGCAGGGCGACCGAGTTAAGCTTGAGGCAGCCAGCAACCCAACATGTTTTCTTCCTCCCTATACCCTTCCCACTTTTTATTTTTCTCTCGTCAATTGCAGGTACAGCAATCCAGTCGGCTCATTTGGGGGAGGCGAATTTGGATCTTGCTCCGATTTCCTGTGTTTCTGTAGTTTTTCCTGCGCTTTCCCTGTGTTTCTGAAGATTGTTCATCCAATTCCTTACCTTTCCATTTGTCTTTTCCAGACTTCTTAATTGGGATGCCCCAACTCTCTCCGACCCTTCCACAAACCAATTCAAAAACACTTTCCACTCTTCTGGTTTTGTTTTCCTTCCTTTATCTTCTAAAATACTCTGTTAGTGGAAAGGTGTAATCAAGTCAGAAGCTCCATCAATTTAGAATCGACACTGACTCTCCGGTCAATAATTGATGCACATTTAGTACACAGAGCGCTGGGCTCCTTCAAATGATTCTTCCCCATTTTCTGAATAATGAGGTCCAGTACTTTTACTGTTCTAAAGAAACCCTAGTCTTTCTTTTTTTCTCTAAAATCTATCTTAAAGTATTTAGCAAGATTCGATTCATTCTACAGGCTTATGCCCACTGCAGTCTTTCTTCTCGGGCTACTCCCTCAGCTCCCTTCTCTTTCCCTAACTTCCCACAGCCCCAAATCCTATATCTGTGTTGTGTTTCATTCTTCCCCCAAATTATTTTATCTTTCCTCATTACCCTTCCTAGGTCTACCAGGCTTTAATAATGCAGGGTTTACAGCATCCCAAGAAGAAAAACCAACCTTCACGGGAAGCCTTCCTTCTCAACCCCTTACAGAGGTTTGAATTAGGCCTCTCACCTACCTCTGTGTGCACACACAAGGTTTGAAGGGAAGCGGCCTGGTGCTCCCATTACCGTCTCAGCTGGGCATGCCGAATCGGAGGCAGAACGGTACCGGATTGCATAAATCCAAATCTATCACCAAGTGATCTAATAAGCAATGGCAAGCAGCAACGGTACATTTGTATACAGCTGTACAGACATAAATAGATCAAAACTGGGATAGTATCCTCACAGGTAATACTCCAACCTTGAGTGGAATGGCTTTACAGCTGTTGGGGTGGTCAGTAAAGGTCCTAAGGAGAAAGAGGGGCTCACATTGCGTGCACCATACTGATGACTGGGGAAATGGCGAAGTTGGTGCGATAACGCAATTTTACATAGTGTAGCTAGAGGGAATGATATATGTTACCTTTAATGTTACTATTGTGTTTAAGTTGATACATTTTAAGATTGCATGCACGCAGCAAGATTCATGTCAAAACAGTCAATAACATCCAATGCAATATAAGTATGGTGTGCCACGAAGCGCCTAGAAACTGGGCAATGAAGTATTTCATAATGCGCATGTGAGAAAGGAGATTTGTATAAGGAAACCATTGTAAAGAGGACACAGTAGTTTTAAACATGCATGCACCGGCATACATACATGCATCTCAAAGGACATTTGTTTGGGGTACATGGTGGATATGCAGGGTTCAAAATTGAAGGGAGCTGGGAGCTATTTAGCTCCTGTTTGCGGCAACTGGTAAGCTTTAAGCCAATAGCTACCAGGAGCTTCTGGCTCCCCAGGCCAACTGACACCAAACACACACACCTATGCGGATTTAACTCTGTGCGTTTTACACAATCTATAAATAAGCATTAGGCATCGCTATATAATATTAAAGCATAAGGGGTCATAAATAATGGACAAAGTGAACTGTTTGCATCTTGTATGGAAGTTATATTTGTGGAACGCTATGTAAGCCGGTAAAATAGCTCAGTGGGTTGAGCGCTCGCTGCTGCGGTCTGAGTGCGATCTGCAGATCGCAGGTTCGAATCCCGGCAAGGCCAACTCAGCCTTTCATCCTTCCGAGGTCGATAAATGAGTACCAATTTCGGTTGGGTGATATTGTATGTAAAATATGTGCTCTGTAAATGTCATGACCACTGCTTCCAAGGAGTCAGGAGCAGCCCAACGCCCTTGGAAGCAGGCTCACAACATTCATTGCAGACGCCAGCAAGTCCCTTTAGAGACCTTTTGGGCCTTGTCCTGGCACCGGTGATGCCAGGCCCATCGTGGGGACTGGTCCCGGCACAAGAAGCGCCGGGCTCATAGCAAATACAGAAGTGCTTGGGTGGACCTACCTGCAGCAGACCATGCTGCTTCCTTACCGACAAGATGATGTCTTCATCCTCTTCTGGCAGGAACTACTTTTCCTCTGGGTGGGGCTGGCACCACTCCCTAGGACTGGAACTCTTCTGGAAACTGGAACTCTTTTTCTTACCTGGGCGAGGCTGTGGAAGAAGACGCCAAAGCACTCCTGTGCACTATTTAAACCACACCCGATTGGTGCAACGTGCTTCGCGTTATTCTGCATCAGCAGCAGGACGCTCACCGTGTCAGCTCCAGGGAATCTTCCATTCCGGCTCCTGTGAACGCGAAATCTCCGGATTTACCTGATGAGAATCCTATCTTCAGTCTTCAGCAGCATCTGCAAAACAACAAAAACACAGATTAGCAAAGTCAAGGTCAGCGCTTCAACTTACCCGATCCACCGGAGTGTTTAAGGTATTTGCTGCATTCTTTCTCCGCCATCGAGCCCTGCAAAGACAAAAGAACATTGGTTAGTAACGTTCTGTTTCTGAACGGCTTACCTGTGCGACGTACGCTCCAAAGTCAGCTTGCACCGCACTCCGCCACCTGCAAGGCAAAAGAGAGACATTTAGGTGCGTTTAAAGGCCTAGAACAGACTTTCTACTTACGTGCCTTCATATGCTCCATCATCTTGTTCACTCTTCGGCACAAACCTGGGCATCATCTCCGGCGCCTTCATCATTCGCCATCTGAAAGGAAAAGACATTAAGGTGCGCATTAAAGTACTGTGCAATTCATTCTACTTACGTGCCTCCACGAACTTTGGCATTCTTTCGCCATCATTTCTTCTCAGTGAACCCTGCAGAAAAGGGACGTTAAAAGAGAACATTAAGGACTTTGATATATGCAAAATACGCTTGTGCAATTAACGGTGGCATCGCTCTCTACTTACCCTCTGCAATCAAGAGGCTGATCCCAAATCCAGTGAAGTAACTGGACCCAGAGCCCCTGCACAAGACGCAGGATGGAGAGCCCGGCATTCACCTATTTAAGGTGAGCACAGTTAGCAACCGAGTACCACGGGAGGAGAGAGTGTGGGGGTAGAGACTTCATCCAACCTTCCAGCTACTAATCCCCTGATTTTTCCACTTGTAGACATCTCACCCTCCAAGTCAAGCTTTCGGTGAGAAGGGGGCCAAACCAGGGAGCCAAACGAACCCTACGCCTAACATTGAAGACGGTTTCACCGCCCAGCCAAGACCCGCGCCTCCGAGGGAACCAGGTGAGCTTTACAGTAAAGCACTTTGGATTAAGGCGCTATATAAATAACACATCATTATCATTATTAGCTACTAGTTTCCATGAGGTAGCTCCTGGTCACTGGTTAATGTTGGATACCCAGGAGCTGCTTTTAACTCCTACTTAACAAATCTTAATTTCGATCTACTCTGTGTAATTGGGAAAACTGGTTTTGCAGGGTTGGAGGCCGAGGGAATGTAATGAGCAGCTGCAATAAAATCAGATGGTGAGTTACCACATGTGCTTGTTATTTATTGTCCAGGGGGAATCCGCCCATTTGTTCATGACCCAGCAATAAACTTGGTGCAATGGCCGCCAAGGGCAGAGTTCTCTATCACTTTATGGGTTTCAAGTATTTTCTCAGGTTGTGTCCCGAGGCCATGTGTGTTGAATTGGTAGTCGTTTAGATTAAAGTGAAACAAGGACACCAGCAGTCTGGGCTGGTGAGATAGTTATCTCCAGTTCAAAGGGAACTTATTAACACTCCCCTCTCCTCATGTCGTTAAAAGTGTCCTTGCAAACCATGTGCATCATGTCCGAGGTTAGAGATTCCAGGCCATCTGGAACTTGTAACAAATTATGTTTGTATGTGAATGTGTAACTATGCAACGATGTCACAACCTACTATGGACAAATCCCAAAAAGGGGTGTGCTGTAAATAAGAGCAGATGATGGTAGTTAAGATAAATATGACCAATGAGAACGGGGGAGATTGCATTTCTTTTGAACAGCTTTTTGACCAATCCTGTATAGGGGAAGACTTGTAACAAAATACAGGGGAGTGTTTTAACTGTTGCAAATATATATATATAATGTGTCAACTTGTGTGGTTTGAGAAGACTTGAGCTAGTTTGACGCTGCATGGTCATCTAGCCCCTTCTGGCCATTTGTACAATAAACTTGCTTAACGGACAAATGTACACTTGCTTCTTAAGTAGTGGGTCTATTTTGGGTTAAGGTGATTAGAGACCCATCTACACACAACACCATTCGAGACCTGTACAAATCTGATAGGCTTACACACGATACAGACCATCACCTCTAGTGGATCTTTCCATTAGACGCATTTAGCAGTGTCTCATACTAGAGCTGTCGGAGTGTCGGAAGCGGCCAGTTCTGTGCTCTGTTACGCGAGCGCGAGCCAGCGTAGGAACGTGGTGCGGCTTGACGCTTGACGGGTCCGTTACTCTAACCGCGAAGGCTGCGAAGGCTGCGGGAGAGAACAGTTTTGAGGAAACTCACGATCCCCTGCTACGCCAGTATACAGCACGCCTATAGTAGCGACCGACAGCAGCGACCGTAGCCTACACCAGCGGCTGTAACCCTGTGATTGGGGTTTGCGGCGGGCAAACGGTGAGTAAGCGGCTGCTACACGCGGAATCGCGGCCTGGGATTACGGCGGTCCTTGAGCAGTGGCTGCAGTGGCGGCGGAGATTACACGGGTGGCCTAAGGACCTGCAGGGAAGTGGAGGGCGGCCCGGAGTTGTTAAAACCTGCCTTCCAGCATAAGCGCCCATGTGAGGGCGATCGCTGGGCACTTGGTAAGATAATACCCGGCTACTTTTTTATTTTATTTTCGTTTCTGGGCCGTTTGACTTGGCCCTTGCTGGGTCCTATTTTGAAGGACCTCATATGTACTTTGCCCTGGGTCTGTAGGCTGCAGTGACATACGTTCGACCTCTGTAGGTGACTGTAGGTCACCCTTGGATCTGGCCTTCATACTTTATATGCAATCAGCTTCCTGTGACTACCTGAATCCCATTTGGATAACTGTGATCAGTTACTTGCAACCGAGCTAATAGGCATACTTAGCCCAGGTAACTGCTAATACACTGTTCTAAACTGCGTCTCTATACACGTGACACTGAGTTTTTAGAGACTATTAAAGAAGCATTTCAAGACTTAATATGCTATCAGTTAGGAAATGCTCTGCAACGAGATATAATCTACGTAATCAGAAGAGCAGAACCCCGATAATAAAATCAAATAAAAGCAAAGGATCCAAAGAAACACCTGTGGAGAAAGGAGCAATCACTGATTTTTTCTCGCTGCCTGATACTGCTAATATTACAACACCTTCACTCCTGATGGATAAATCTATGGGGGGTTCTGGTATTAATACCTCTATGGAGGCACTGGGTGAAAGTGTAATAGATAACAATTCGCTATTGGACTTGTGTTTATCTATGCAGAGATCTATGACTCCTTATCCAGTAAGCAATTCAGCTATCCAGAATGATAGCTATCAACATCTGCCTACTCATACACAGCGGGAAACATACAACAGGCTATCAGCTTCTCCAAACCTGTACGTACATTTGGAATCTTCAGAACCTGATTGCGGTAGGGATCAAGGGGAAAGTCAGATAACCCTCTGTGACTTGCAATCTTCAGTTGCATCTCTGCAATTTGCTCTGAACATCCTTTTAAAGATGTGTGGGAGGATATTGGAAGTCACTCTTACCTTACCATCAGCAAATAATGGCAAAAGTGATTTGCCTCACCAGGAAGAGAAGATCATCCCGCCAGACGACCCGGAGATCGAAGACATCGATTCTAACACTACAACGAATAAGGATGTCTTCTACTCACGTAAACAGTGAAGACTGGTGAAAAGAGCTCTTGCGAGGAAAAAGCGCCAAATGGCAACCTTAAGACCACCGGACATAGTGGACCAGGAAGAAGAAATATCTACGCCCACCAAAGGCAGCACCCCTAAACAAGACAAGAAAAAACCTAAATGCAAGGTACCTCGAGAGAATAAAGGCACTGCTAGCAGGGAGAATAAACTGACCAGTTGGCTTATTCTTGAGAAGAGCACTATCAACAATACAGTTGAGGAGATTGTGTCTAATAAGAGTATTATTGAACCTCAAGCAGATGAGACAGATTTCGATCATTTAACATGTATTGATGAGCTGAAGGACAACCTCGCAGTTGACATTACAAATGCCATACCAACTAATCCAGCTCGAACAGATATAGAATCTGTTCCATCTGGGGAACTCCAAAACAACGACAAAGGCAACAACATACCATATCAAGGTGGAAGGATATGTATTATTAAAAACCTGTACCAAAACAGCGATCACGATTGGCTTTTTAGATCGGCGCTTTTGACTAGACTGTATTCTATACCACAGCTTAGAGTGCTGGGATCAGAAGACTTCGAATATGTGGAGCCCTTGAAAGCAAATAATTCTAATACCTCCGCATTACACTGTAAATTATTAGCCACTGCTAATTTGATTTGCAGCTATAAAGCAAGCTTACGGGAAGTGGATATTGAAGTAGATGCTGATCCAAATATAATTGATCCACAATGGCCAATACAAACACCTAGCACTAAAGTGGTTGAAATTATAGCACCGAAACTACCTAAAGGCAATGCAGTACAACTAGCGGATGTGCAAAATGTGCTTAAATGGCTTGCTGAATCATTGCCGTCGCTTTCCGTATCCCAATGAGATCAAAGTTTAATCACATGAATTGTCGGGGATTTAGCCATTTATTATCGGCAGTGGGCTCCTCTTCTCTCCTAGTGGGGAAAACATGTATTTGTTTACAAGAGACGTGGATCACCACCCAGGTACTTCTCAATGGATATTCAATTCATCAGGAATTAGCCAAAAAGGGTCCCAAGGGAAGACCGTATGGGGGCCTTATAACAGGAATCATACACCCACTAAAATCATTGAGGATCCACTCGAATCTTGACAAATATGTTTTAGCAGTTGAGATTGAACTCTCCGGTAAAGATAAAACGGAGAATATGTTAGTGATTAATCTCTACAATCCACCTGAATCCCCACATAGAGACCTCATTCGGGATGCATGCCATTCGTTACTGATTGATTGGATGGCAGATGCTGACCACAATCTATTAACAATTGTAGGTGACTTCAACTGTCATATTGTGGGTCCAATGAGTAAGACCAATAACCCTTTGCTGAAGAATGCAGGCACGATGTGGCATAAGGAGGCAAATTCGGAGGGTCTGTTGTGGTTCAATTTTTTTAATGCTTGGGATTTTGAAATCCTGAATGGCAGAACTCCTAGTGACGATCCAGGTCAATCTACTTGGAGAAATACTAGAGCCTGCAGTACTCTAGATTATATCTTTGTAAGTCCATCAATGGCTAATCTGATTGGGGATATGAAGGTTAGTGACAACGATTGGAGTGACCATTCCTCTCTATTGTTAACATTTAATTTGGTTCTTCATCATATCTGCCCTCGATCGATAGGCGATTTGAGAACAAACCACACCTCTTCAAATATTCGCTGGTCAGACAAAAATATCACAAAAGCTGTAGAAGCTATGAACAAAACGCCAAATATTGGACATGCTGCTCTTCTCAGAATGTCCAGCAACGATATTGAAAAGAGTATAACTTCCTTCTTACACAAGTATGCCGCTATGAATGTCAACATAATTGCTCCTGATGCCAAAACAACTAATACATTTGATCTTGAAATCAGAGACGCTAAAAGAATCTTAAGAGCAGATCTTAGGATGCTACAGAAAAACTCTACCACCTGCGGTAGTTATCTGATTTCCAGTAAGAAACGCAAGAACGCCTTTAGATCCTGGCTTAGACAAAAACGCTATGCATCTAAATTAGTTAAATGGCAAAAGACAATTCAAATATTATGCACAAGAAATTCCCGCTCCATATGGAGTCTATTGAGACAGGCCAGAGGCGAAACGAATAGTAGTCTTAAAAATCCAATTGACAAAGGCCACTGGGAGGAATTTTTGAGAAGTCGCAATAACCAGCTATCTGATCTGACTATGGTGCCGACAGTCTGGAACTGCCCTGCCCCTCCTTTTAAGGTGTCAATCGATTCATTGATAATCATGATCAATAAACTCAAATCATTGAGAGCGCCAGGGCCCAATGGCCTAGCGAATGTTATATTAAAAAGCAACCCTAAATATTGGGCAGAGGTTCTGAAAATACTGTTTGAAAAAACTTTGAAAAACGCCCTCATACCGGACTCCTGGCGAACTGCAATTTTGGTCCCCATTTATAAGAGGGGAAGTCGTACCGACCCCTTGAACTATCGATTATTATCTATGTTGGATTCCACTGGCAAATTATTTTCGACATATTTACTCCAAGAGCTCCATACATGGATGGACAGAGAAAAGATCTTGGACCAATTCCAATGTGGCTTTAGGAGTGGATACTCTACGGTACACAACCTTATTATAATGGATATACTCCGGAATAAGGCCAGATCTCCCGGAAGTCCTCCATTATACATATTATTCATTGATTTTAAGGCTGCCTTTGATCTAGTGCCGAGAGACTTGTGGACCAAATTAGAAAATCTATGTTGCCCAAAGGGAATATTATATTACCTCAAACAATTACACTGGGATACCACAGTCTCTCTAAAATTAGATGCAAAGGGTAACAGGACCAATAAGATCGACCAATTGCGAGGTGTCAAGCAAGGCTGTGTGACAGCACCAACATTGTACAATCTCTTTGTTCATGACATTCCAAAAGCCTTATCTGAATCCCATACCTGTCCACCTAAGATTGGCCTAGCTCACTGTGCAGTTCTAGCATATGCAGATGATATAGTTATTATGGACCATACTATCAAAGGTCTCCGAAATTCTGCAGAGGCATTATGGAGCTATGCCAATAGGAATGGCCTTACTATTAATTTAGACAAAACCCAGATGATGGTCATCAGCAATAAGAAAATTGCCAGAGTGTGTCTACAAATACAAGGGTTTGGAATCCAATACACTCCCTTTTATAGGTACTTGGGAATTGAAATAGAGCCAAAGGGTCAATATGCGATGTGTAAGCAGGTCAGAATCACGGGAGTGGCACAAATCAGTGCTCTAATATATCGTTTCTCTACTTCTTATGGTGGATATACAGTCTGGGCAGCACGACAACTGTATCTACAGGTACTAACTCCTATGATTACTTATGGATTAGGAGCTCTGCAGCTCATGGATTTGGGGTGGCTCCAGATATTAGAAGGAAAATTCTGGAAGAAATTACTTGGCCTCTCAAACTGTATACCAATGGCTATCCTAAGACTTGAACTGGGCCTGATATCTTTAAAAGCACAAGTTCTCAGGAAAAGAGCTGAACTATATTTGAAGATGTCACTAGTCACAGAAAATCCTATTCTGAATACATTACATAAGGAAATAAACAAATCGTCTTCATTTCCTCTCATGAAAAAACAAATGGAGGAATATCTGGAAAAGATTGGCTGGTCAAATAGGCATAACAGCATTCGAACTTCTACCTTATGTGCCTTATCTAAAAAATCAGAATTATACGATTGGATTGAAAACTATGCACACTTGGAAGAATTGAAACGATATAAATTTGTCCAACATATGAGTTACGTATTTAAGAAACCGGTTCCCTATCTCTCACTATGCCCCTCTCCACGATTAAGACGTTTTATTATATTATTGGGGACGGACCAACTGCCGGTATTGGCCATCAGCGGAATTATGAGTAATCTCACCAATATAGAACGATCCTGTCGATTATGTATGAATAATATGGTGATTGAAACAGGAAAACATGTATTAACTAGATGCTCGGCTATGCAAAAAACCTATGCAACTTGTTATGGGGACTTTGTCCACCATTCGGATCATATTTGCAGCGAAGATTTTTGGCTTAGAGCGCTTAATGGCTCATGAATGAAGCTCTATATTGCTGTATATAATGTATGGCTAACAATTGAAAAGTTATTAGAAATAGCTATATAGAGACATTTTATCTATTTTTATTATTGTGACTACAACTAGTCTTATGGCTGTTTGTACTAGTTAAGGTTTATACGAGCTATTGACATGTAAGTCTTATAATATGGCTTGAATGTCTATTTTATAAGTTACATTATCATTATTATTATTACTTTCAGATATGAATTAATGATATTATTTTTGTTTTATCTAAATAGAATTTTATTCTATAAAATGTTTTATTGATTTATATGTGAAAAGCTTATGTTAAGCTGTTAACACATTAATAAATAAATAAATTACATGCAATGATCTGCAGTCTAGCACCCACATGATTCCTAGGCAGCAAAACATAATTTCATGAGACGTGGAGTGTGTCACTGTTTATACCTGTGCCTCAGACAGAGGCGAACTTGCTTGCATGGCCTTATGAGGCTTTATGTGTGTGTGCCAAACAATCAGTGCTCTCCTCCAAAAAGCCCCCATGAACATAACTGCGATCACCAAGTCTTCTCTCGGTTATGGCAGTGGTTTTGCTCCATCCGTGGCTCAAGTACGTCTACAGCTTATCAGAACTAAAATACATGGTTTGTCGTTAGTCAAATTATCATTTCTCACCAAGATGCCTCAAACTCCTCTCAAACAGCGACAGGCTGATAATTCCCTCTGCCCCCACCTGCCTCCCATACTTGCAGCTGAGACATCACCATAACATCAGGTTCAGAATGATGCCGTAGCCTGCAGGAGATTCTTCCCAGGAGGGGCAGGAAAGATAAAAAGATGGAGCGTGGATTCCAGGAAGTGTCCCTCAATGCAAGGTACAACATCCTTTGCCTAAAGGTGGTGCCACTATTTTTCCTGTGATTGCCAGGAAGAGCACTGAGGAGTCTGCTATTTATTGCAGGGATAAAGAGATTTAAATGAATCCCCCTCCCATTTGCCCACACACACCCTACTGCAACATTTGCATGCAACTTAGCATCTGAGGCATGTGACTGATGCCTAATCTCACCCTTAGCAAATGTATTTTTAGTAAACAATTTCAGACTTTGCAGTATGCAATTCAGTTAGTATGAACATGTATTTGGTTTCAGTTAGCAGAGTGCATTTTCTTTCATTCTATACTACATAGAATTTAATCAATAACAAGTTACTATTTTCAGTTGCAAGAGAGGGCATTTCATTACAAGACACATGTAAGTCTTATGTCAGCTAAGGATGTCAATATTCATAACATTGTTTTCACCATCTATCATTTTTAACATAAATAATTTTATTAAGTAGTGAGCATAAACCTCTCACAATATGAAATAAACTCACTTCAAAATAAGATTGGGAATTTTCAGTCTATGATATGACTTTCACCATGCAGTATCATTTTTTGCTTCTCAGAGAAGGAAATGTGTAGATATTTAGAAGATATAAATGCTACATTATAGTGCATATATGATATGATAGTCTATTTATATAGCACCTATACACAATGTGCTTCAAAGCGCTTCAAGGCAAATGAGGGAACAAGGGAAAATACAATGATATTCCTACAGGCCATGAACAGTAAGGATGTGAAATTACCTATCGTACTCGGCCTGACGACATTTCAGATAGTGTAAGAGCTAAGGCATGGATAAGAAAGGGAGGTGGAGAGTTGCCATGAAATGGAAACAGACAGGAAACTACTGTACTAGGCCTGACAGCATTTCTGGTAGAGCCTGAGAAAAACAAAAGGTGTGGGAGAGGGGGCAGAAAGGGAGGGGAGGAACAAAACAAGTGACTATCTAGGCCTGACGATATTTCAGATAGTGCTGCGGGAGGGGGCGGGGGTACAAGCAAGGGGTCGGGGGTTGAGGCAGACAAGGTTGCTATCATACTAGGTACAGGGACAATTCTGATAGAGTAAGTGCATAGAAGAAAGTAAGGGGAGGAGATAGGAAAAAGGAGAAAGGGAGGAGGAGGAGAGAACAGAGAGTAAGCAGTCAAAAAGAGTGAAGAAGCAAGAGGGGAGAGCGAATACAATTGCAGAAGTCAGTAGTAACACATAATGTCGCAAGCCAGGATACAAGATGAAGATGGGAACAGCATGGTTCAGGGCCACCATGAGTACAAGATGCAAAGGAAGTCCAGCATGAGAGTTGAGAAAGGGTGACACACCGTGAATCAATGAAGTCCATAAAAGTCAAATCCAGCATTGGCCACAAGACGGTGATGGTGAAACCAGAATGCATCAGGACAGACTCCTGCAGAAGTAGGCGGGAGGGGGCAGGGCGAGCACGGTAGAAGAATCAAGCAAAACTGGCAACACCTGTGTGCGAGGAGGGAGGGGGGGCACAAGGGAACATCATAGGGTGACCAAAGGGGGTGGGGATGGCATGTGGGGACAGAGGGAGTAAATACATGTTGGTGCATGCTTACCTGCTGTCTGAGCAGGGGGTCGGACCCTGGGTCCACCTGTCTGAAAAAGGCCAAACAGGAATTGCCCTTTTCTCGTCTGTCCTTCACTTCAAAAGCCTGTGCAAGAGACGCTCTTGATCTAAGAGTTAAGAGCGGGAAGGAAGGGAGGGAGGGCTAAAAAGGTGGGTGGTGCTTAGGCCATTTGATCTAGATCCACTTGTACCTAGGGAAAAAGAGCGGCAACCACGAAGGCACCACCACGAAGGCACCAGGTGGGTGGGGCTTGCTAAATGGGGAAAAAGAGCGGCAACCTGGAAGGCGCCAGGAGGGCAAGGCTTACGCCAGGTGACCTAGATCCACTTGCACCTGCTTCCCATCTGCGGGTGCAATGGTTATTCTATATATTATTCTATATATTGTTTCTAGAAAAGACAAATTTGCTGTATATTCTGGATGATTTCCTAAATGGACCCTCCTACGCAATTATTTCTTTTAATTAGGTCTTTTTGTTGTTAAAGTCTTTTTGAAAGTTTGGTTACATTCATGTCGTTTGTATTCGCGCTTCTGGCATCATGAGCAGGTCATGGCGTCAGTCAAGTTAAGGTTGCTTGGTAATAGCTGTGGGGCAGTTATGGTTGCTTTATAAAGCATACCGGTCACACATTCTGGTTTTGGCATTCCTGCGTTGCAACCATATCTCTTTAAACAAGCTTTTTCACTAAATTGATTTTTATTTGGCCTACTTAACCATAACATCCCTTTATCAATTTATTTTCACTGAATGTCAATGTTTTTTTGTAATGAGATAAATACATCTACAGCATCAATCAAACGTGAACTGGCCACCTTGCCTGGTGCACAGCCTTCAGGAATGGCACATGCCCCACCAAGCCAACCAAAGTAGCCACAGGACCCGACTGGCATCCATGTCAAGTGGCCACTTTAGCCCCCGTTGGGGGGGGGCATGGGCAGTGGCTACATTTCCTGGTGTATGGCCTTGGGCCAAGCTCCAAGCCCCGCCAAGCTAAGTCACCTTAGGTTGGCGCTAGGCATGCCCCGCCTAACCACCCGAACATTTTTTTAAAAAGAATCTCAGTGGACTTCAATATGTCCTTTTTTTCCAACAATTGCGCTGAGTCCAAACGTCTGTGGACCACAATAGTGGCCTTTGAAAAAATAATGTCTATCCCCCAACTAACCTCATTGGTTGTTTTTAAGCTAACCAATTTGGTTGCACCTTAGTAGGTCCATGAACCCAGACTCTGGAAGAATATTTGTGAACATGAAGCCAAGTTAGCCAATCGGAGGATATATGTCAGCGAGCACTCACAGGAAACGCCAATTGCACCCAACTGGTAAAAGTACGCTTTTGGGACCAGATGCCCTCTCTTCGCCAAGATTTCACAAAAATCAGTGCTTTCATTCAGGCTGTTAGCAAGGCCAAAAATGTGTCTATGAAGACTGAATGGCAAAACTGATGGTTTGCACCCTCCTCCTCCTCTAACTTTGCTCCCTTAACAAATCCCGAGGAAACGTTCTCTGCTCTATCTTTTTGGATAGTTTCATGTTGCATCATTGGGGGCGTCAAAGTTACAAGACATCCAAAAAGTGTTCTTCCTACGGGGAGTCCATCTGCACCTCATCTACAGGGTCACTATCACAGAACAATCAAAGTACATAATTGTGTTTTTTGTTATTTTCTATACATGTGTGAACAGTTCACCCAGTTCAGTTCTTTGTTTGCATTCTGGAACTAATGGTTTTGATCGTCTCTCATAAAATGGAGACCTACAAATCTGAGAATATTTGGAGAACTTCTGGCTTCATCAAGCAGTCACACAGTGGCTCAAACTTCAGATGTCATATCACCACAACCTACCGCTCCTTTCAGTCACCGCTTTCTTCATCAAAAGCCATTTGCTGTCTTCGCCAGCAAGTTCGAAATCAGCCTAAGATCTGCCTTATGATCTCTCATAAACACTCACTCACTCTTCCTTGCATGGATTCCCTAATCACTGTTGGCAAAGCATAAAAACACCAAACTCAGCTCAGGCCCAAAATGAAACCTTTTGGAGGATTTAACAGAATCCCCTTTACATAATCTCCCATATCTCATAACACCACCTGCAATTTCTGGAAACCGCCTACTGAGCATCCTGCTAACCAAATTCCGTTGACAAACCTGCTCTCCTGAATCTTGCCTTCACCTACAACTCCAAATCCATCTGGTTCCAACCAGCTCTTAAAGCAAAGACACATGCCACAAGCATAAGACTGCATGGAAGGAATCCAAAACCCAAATCAATCTTCAGCTGAAAGTGCTGTACACAAAAAGGACCAACCAATTTAACACAAATCCCTCTTCAAAGCAAACACCTAACTCACAATGGAAGAAGCATGTTCCCACTCCATGTGCTTTCGACTGAGCAAAGTTACCAAGAGCGGGACAAAATATTAAAAAGACTGCTCTGTTAAAATAAGTATGAACATTTGGATGTGCAATATTGTGAATGTAGGTCTGCATACCTTCTTCGGTCAATGGCTCATTACAGAAGGCGTTCACCTCTTCTCTTGTTCTTCCACAATCTTCTGAAGCGTCCTGGGATCCAAGAAGAAATACTCATACAGGTCTCTCTGCAGTACACAAACTTCATTTTCCACTGATTTGCACCTCTCAGATTTGTTTGTCTTAAAGAACTTCACAATCTCTTCCAGCTCAGTCGCTACAGCAAACAGTCTGTCCGTTGGATTGGACAGCTCCTGTCAATAAAAATAAAAGAAACATGTTTGTTTGCAGGGGCTTCACATTCCATTTAATCTGTTATTTTCAACCATACTGACACTGTTTGTTATAAAGACCCGCCTCATTACGACCCAGGCGGTCCGGGAACTACGGTACCGGTAAGCATACCAGTACCGCGGTTCCCGGACCGCCATACTAAGTGTTTTGGTTGCGGGTGCCGGTCAGCCCGCCAGGTTTTCCCTGGCGGGCTGACAGGCAACCGCAAGCACAGCACGTCGAATGCACCGGCACATGTCTGAATGTGCCGGTGCATCCGACGTCCCCATCCCCATTCAGCCCTATAGGGCAGAATGGAGATGAGGAGGCCCTTGATTCTGGCACCCGAAAATGGGCAAGTACCGGTTCCGCCTACCTCGGCATGACCCGGTTCTTGCCCATTCACGGGTGCCGGAAAAATTCCAACTCCGGCGGCAGCCGTGCCGTTTTTAACGGCACAGCTACCGCCAGAGTTGTAATGAGGCTTATATATCTCTTCCCAAGCCCTTGGCAAATGGCTTTCCAACCAAGAGGAACACATTTGCCATCCCTGAACAACTAGGATTGAGCATTAATAAGCAGGAGGTCTAGACCTGGAAGAGGTGCAGTTCAAGGATTTTTTTTTAAACATATTTTTATTATTTTCATAGATAGTACAGAAGTAAACAATCCCCAACCTTCCCATTCCACACCCCCCCCGCCCACCCCGTTCGGAAGAGAAGTTCATGTTCAAATGTCCTCAGGATCAATTAAGAAGTGAAAAAGTCCGTAATTTTTATGGAGTGCGGGCACCACTGTGCCATATAGTCTGATTGGAGATATTCTAGTACTCCTCCCCATTCTTTTGTGAAGGAGCCTTGTGTTACTTGGAGATTGTGTGTTATCTTTTCCATGGCCATTTGGGACCATACCTTATATAATAATGTGTATAGCAATGGTGGATCTTTCTTCTTCCATCCCTGTGCGATCGTGGCCCAGGCCGCTATGACTAGGCCCATTGCGCCTTAGTGAGTGTTTTGGCATGATGCCCTTTAAGTCCGCAAAGCCAGATTTTCTCTGTAAATCGTTCCGCTTCTGGATATATCTTTTTTAGTTGGGATATTACTTCTGTCCAGAAGCATTTGACTTTTGAGCAGTCCCACCAGATGTGTCTCCACGTGCCTGCGTCAGTGCAGCCTCTGCAGCAGCGGTTTGATGTGTGTGGGTACATGCTAGTTAGCTTCTCCGGGGTGTAGTGCCATTGTGTAATAATTTTTATCCACATTTCTCTGGTTTGGGCAGCTCGGGTTAATTTGGGGATATCGGCCCATAGCGACTGCCACTGTTGTAATGCGATGTCTTCTCCCAGTGTCTTTTCCCATTTTTTCATGTATGCCCACTTTATGTCTTCCTCCTGTGTATTTATGAACTTGTAGAGAGTGGAGACTAGTTTTCTGTCTCCAGAGTTGGTAAGGAGAAACTTTTCAAAAGCGGTAAGCTCCCTCGTCGCTGCGTGTGTTATCTCGGGTGAGGACAGCCAGTGTCTGAGCTGTTCATATTTATATCTGTCCGCATTTGTGAGGTTCCATAATGTTTTGCAGTCGGCGAAGGATCTCATCTCCTTGTCCACGAACATCTCCCCAATTTTTCTACAACCAGCTTCCTCCCAGTTCTCGTATGCGCCGTGCTCTGTCCCTGGTGGGAATTGCGGATTCCTGCAAATTGGAGTGAACGGGGCCGTAGCAGTGGTAATGTTCCCTTTCCGTGTCTGCCACTCCCAGGCATTCAATGTGGCCTTCATGATCTCGCTGATGCACAGGTTTGGGTGCCTACGTTGCTTTGATTTCCATAATAGGTCCTCCAGTGGTGTTCTTGCGACCGCTCTGTCCTGAGTCACCCAGATCGTGCGCTGATTGTCTCCCAGCCATTCTTTTAGGATCCATAGTTGCACCGCTTGGTAGTAGTTCTTAAAGTGAGGGAGCGCTAGGCCCCCCTCCTTGATGTGTGACGTGAGAACTGTTCTGGCTACTCTGGGGGGTTTCCTGTTCCATATGAATGACGAGACTGACTTTGCCAAGGCTCTGAAAAAGGAATCTGGGATCACGATCGGGAGGGATTGGAAGTGATACAGTAGTTTAGGGAGGATGTTCATTTTTATCGATTGGATTCTTCCCCACCAAGAGATATTTAGGGACACCACCGCTCTAGATCTTTTTGTATTCTTGCCAGGAGTTGGGGGTAATTTCTTTTATATAGAGCCTCTACCTTCTGTGTGAGAGTTATACCCAGATATTTTATGCCTTCCTCTGTGACTTTTAAGCCAAATTGCCCTGCTTCTCTGTTCAGTGTTTCTCTGTTCCCGGTTAGGATTAAGATTTCTGACTTTCTTTTGTTTATTTTTAGGCCTGATATGTTCCCGAATGACTCAAGTAGGTGGATTGCCGCGGGGATGGACTGGGATGGGTGTTCGAGCGCCAATAACATGTCATCTGCATAGGCAATTACCTTATGTTGTTTACCCGCCATCTCGATCCCCCTGATTTGGTCCCATTCCCTGATTTTAATTAGTAGTGGTTCTAGGAACAGCGCATATAGGAGCGGTGATAGCGGGCAGCCTTGTTTTGTTCCCCTAGAGATTTCCACCCTCTCCGTGACCACCCCATTTACCGCTATTCTTGCCGATGGGGAGGAGTAGTGGCCTTGATCATATTAATATATTGGTTCCCGAATCCCATATGTGCCATGGTTTTGAAGAGCATTGACCACTCTACCCGGTCAAATGCCTTTTCTGCGTCTAAAGATAGTAGTACTGTAGGGGTGAGGGATATGCTAAATGTTTCTGTTAGATGAACTAACCTTCTTGTGTTGTCGTGCGTCTGCCTCCCTGGAATGAATCCCAATTGATCCGGTTTAATTAAGGAGGGAAGCAGCGGGGAAAGCCTGGCTGCCAGGATTTTTGTGTATATTTTTGAGTCTAGATTGATCAGGGCAATCGGTCTGTATGAGCCTGGGAGGGTGGGATCTTTCCCTTGTTTGTGGAACACCAATATTTTGGCCTCATTCATGGATGGGGTAACATTCCCACTATCTCTAAAGGTGTTTAGCAGTCTAGTGAGGAAGGGGGTGAGGAGGTGTTCATATTTTTTATAGAACGGGGCTGTGAAGCCATCCGGGCCTGGTGCTTTGTTGAGTGGAAGATCTTTTATTGCCTTCTTCACTTCACTTTCCTTTATCTGGGCCTCAAGTTCCGTTCTGGTCTTTTCTGGTATTTTTTGAAAGGGAATCGATGTCAGAAATCTGTTTTGGTCTGCCTCATCTTGGTGTTCAGAAGCATAGAGATTCTGATAGAACTCCCTCAACGTGTCCCCTATATCTTCGGTGCGCGTCAGGAAATCTCTGCGTTTTTAATGTTCCGGATGGTCATTGTTTTTCGCTTTGACGAGAGTAATCGGGCTAGATATTGGTCTGCCTTATTAGCTTTTATGTAGTATCTTTGTTTGAGGTATAGGAGAGATCTCTCAGCTTTCTTGCTGCGGAGGAGTTCAAGTTGCCCCTCTGTGTGTTTAAGTGTCCTTTTTAAGTTCCTGGTGGGGTTTGCCAATAGTTCGGATTTTGGACAGCTTCCTTTCCAGTTCAGTTTCCCACTGCTGTGTTTGCTTAACCCTTGTTGCTTTGAGGGCTATTAAGTGGCCCCTGATTACTGCCTTGAACGCCTCCCACACCGTACTCAGGGCAATCTCCCCAGTATCGTTGTGTTCGAAGAATTCTGTGATCTTGTCCCTAATGGATTCTCCAATCACTGGGTCTGACAGTATCTCCTGTGGGAGTTGCCATCTCCAAATTCCTTTCTCCTTCCTTGGGGTCGACAGATCCATCCGGAGGGGTGCGTGGTCTGACAGAGAGATGGGTCCCAGCTCCATGTCTTGTATTTTACCCAAATTCCCCACTGACACCCAGAAGTAGTCAATTCTAGACATCGTATTGTGGACGTGTGAGTAATATGTGTATCCCTTGGTTTGACCTTTGTGTTCTCTCCATGCATCGCACAATGCTATACCCTCCATCCGCCGTTTAAGTCGTTCCGACGGGGCGCCTTGGTGGTGGGGCCCACCCTTGCTCCTGTCAATCTGAGGGTGCAAGGCCATATTAAAGTCCCCTCCTATGATTATTTCACCTTTTGCATACTCCTCAAGCCTCCCCATTGTGTCTCTCAGGAAGCCATCTATGCCCGTGTTTGGGGCATATATGGAAGCCAGTGTCAGTGTGGTTTTGTGCAGTTTGATATTGGCGAAACCGAATCTTCCTTCTTTGTCGGAGAGTTTGTCGATCAGGCTTGCTTCCAGACCAACCTTAACTGCGATCATCACCCCCGCCCTCTTCTCCACTGCGTTGGAGTGTGCCATTATATCATAGCCTCTGAGGCGAATTTTCCCCCTATCCTGTGCTTTGACGTGTGTCTCCTGGAGCAGTAGCACTTCAGCATTTTCCTTCCTTAACATGTTCTCTACTTTTTTCCGTTTCACGGGGGAGTTCAGGCCCCTTACATTTAAGGTTACGAATCTTATCTTCCCCATTTCAGTTGTCCTTTCTGGGTGCTCTTTTTGCACGAGTTGAATATTCCCCACTCACTTCCGGAACGACCCCCCACCCACCCCTCCCCCCCAAACTGTATGATTGTCCCCCAAACTTTAACTTTGTTCCAACTTGTGCTCCAGAGGAGGGCCCGGGTACCTAAGGTAGCTCTGGCGTTCCGCCTATCACTCCCTGCCCTCTGTGGACTCGAGGCTAACTTTGCGGGGAGTCCTAAACCCCACGTCATCCGTTGGCCTCGATGTGAGTCGTTCCAGTTCCACACCGGACCTACTGAGTCTGTTCAGTACGAATTCCATCATTGGTTGCTGTTCCGCAGAGCATGTTCAGCCTCTGGGCACCGATTCTCTTGAGCTGTAGATTCACGTCCTTTAGTTTGTTTTATTTGACTCTTCATTTCCCCTTCCTTGCCGTTTCCTTTTCTGGCGGACCTTTTCCCATCCCCCTGGTCTGCTCTGCTGCTCCCCCTTCTTTTTTCGGTTTTTGGTCGAAGGCTCATCTGTCTGGATATCCATGATGCCCAGCCCCTCTTCCATGGTGGTCAACCTCCTCTGCTGACCCTCCCAGTCGAACAGTAGACCGAAAGGGAATGTCCATTTATATTTTATCTCTCTCTTGACCAGTTCTCTAGTGAGTGGGGCCATTTCTCTTCTTTTTTGGAGTGTTACGGCAGATAGGTCTTGAAACAGCTGAATGTCCACCCCGTTCATCCTGATTTGTTCAAGCTGCCTCGCTCTCCGTAGTAGGAGTTATTTTTGCAGGTAGGAGGATAGAGCAGCCAACACGTCTCTTGGTCTCTGCCCTGGTGCCCCTGTGTGTTTTGGGCCCACTCTATGGATGCGGTCTACCCCCACTGCCTCCGAGTCTTGTGCTTCAATGATATCCCTGAAGACCTCCAGCACCGCTTTCCTTAGGTCCCTGTCCGTGACCGATTCTGGCATATTTTTAATGCGTATGTTGGATCTGCGGGACCTGTTTTCTAGGTCCTCGCAATGTGTTTCCAGATTGTGGGTCAAACGGACGAGGTGCTCTTGTGTTTCGCTGTTTTGTAGAGCCTCTTCTTCTGCGTTTTGCACTATTTTTTCTAGGGTATCTGTCCTTTCTTCCAGGTTCGCGATGTGTCGTGTTTAATTGCGGCGGATTGGTCCTGAACTGTCGACATGAGCTTATCTTGTAGCTCTTTAAACCAGGAGTGCATGTCTTCTTTTGTTGGGGTAGGTCGCTGGGGGCAATGTGGTCTGCTTCCGACGTGGGCATTGTCGGCATGGCTTCCAGGGGCCTACTTCTCGTCGATACTGGGGTCTCCACTGCCCACTGGTTGCTGGTTCTGTTGGGTTCCCCCTCCCTTCACTTTCGCTCTAGACATAATTCCCACAGATGATCACCACCGCGAAACTCATCCGTGTCTACCCCTCTCTGTTCGATGGTTGCGCGGTGTTAGCTTGAGCGGTGGCCCTAGAAGGGGCCTGCTGCGTGCTTCGGTTTGGGCTGATGGTGGTTTTTTTGGGGGGGTTCCTAGAGAGGGGGATTAACTCTCCCCCTTGCGCTTCTCTGTCCCCAGTCCAGTTCCGTCGTGCATAGGAGGGGGGGGGGAATGGTCCTCCCTTGTTGTGGTTATCTTGTCAGGGCTTCCTGTGGTTCCCGCCGCCTGTTATGGCCGTGTGGGGGGATGTGGGATTCCCCTTAGCGCTCTCAGGGGCCGCCCGCCGCTTCGCTAGGGGACTGGGGGGGGGAGATCTGGCGGATGGGGGAGGCCTCACCTTCCAGTCCACCAGGCCGGGGACTACTGCTGGTGCCCCTCGGCTCTGGGCATCGGGTTGCGTTTGGTGCGTCTCCTGCTTCTCCCCCGCTCCCTCCACGAGTTCTGCTGGTGTCGGAAGGCGCCGATTCCAAGGCCGCCGGCTCTCTGATCGTCTCTGCGGGCGCTGCTGTGCTGGGCCTCACTCCTTCCCGGACAGTCCTTGCCGTCTACCTCCTCTGTATCACGCGGCGGTCCACCTCGCCCCGCGCCGCTCCGCTCCCTCGGCCGCGTCGGATGGTTCGTCGGCGCGGTGGGGGAGGGGGATTCCTCTCCGCAGCGTCTCTGGATGTCGGGGCTCAGGGAAACTTCTCTGGTGTGCGTCCTGTGTCTTTGGACAATGTTCGGTGCCGGATGTAGGAACTGCCACCCTCCGGATCGTTGCTTATTGCAGTGTTGCTGAAAGGCCTGGCGGGAGCACGTCTCACTCACGTCTCCCTGCTCCGGCGGCCATCTTGGAATCCAGTTCAAGGGTTTTTGATCTCACAACATTCATCCCATGCAGGCACATGCACTGTTCCCACAGACCTAAACACACACCATCACCACCACAGTATGGGCCAATCACCCCAATAAGAATGTTGGCTCTAATCCAGCTAAACCTTAACACTGTGCCGCTGCCATTTCACCGTATATTTATATATGCTGAATACCTAGCTCCAATAGACTGCACTACCAGATCCACAATCCTTGGAACACTTCTCCAAAAAATACTTAATTAAAATGACTGTTTAAATAATGAGGCTTCTATTTTTTTTTTATTGTTATAGCTGAAAAATATCAACTTTATAATATTTAGAACACTTGAAATGTGTTCATCATTTCAAAGCAT
The DNA here is from genome assembly GCF_040938575.1 of Ambystoma mexicanum. Lineage (NCBI taxonomy): Eukaryota > Metazoa > Chordata > Amphibia > Caudata > Ambystomatidae > Ambystoma > Ambystoma mexicanum. The sequence continues at coordinate 1,249,929,828 of NC_090927.1, read as the reverse complement.
AAAAAGGATCATAAAAGAAAGGATCACAGCATAAGATTACACACCTGTGCAAATACAGAACTAAAATAAAGTAAAATAAAATAAAACAAAACAGGACCATTTGCATAATAGAGAGCAACATTAAGTTTTTGTGTAGGACATTCGAAACTTGAGGCCAGTTTTAAGCCCATTACCACAGTATTCTCTCGCAAATTAAGTTCATACAAAAGCGCTAAGGTTCGAAATTCTCACTTTAACAGAGAAGTCAGAATAGATCATCTGCCACAAAGTGGTGGAAGTTTTTACTTCATATTGATTGACAATTGCTTTATAATGACGTTGACGCTGCAGTAACAGAGCTTTGCACTACGCCAGTAGGTGCTGTAGATCTTCTCTTTTGGTGTCATCCAAACAAAAGCGACAAATGTTTGAGGCTTCATTAATGATCTTCCTACACATTAGAACCTGTCTTGTTGGCCACAGATTGAGCCTTACTTGCAGAAAATCATTTCTACGTGTTATAGATGGGGATTGAGCCAAGTATGCCTCAGGTATACTATATTTTTTGAATCGGTAAGCTTCTGGATCGCAATTGCGATATTTAGCGCACTTCTCGCAATTGTTAGCCCAGTCCATTGCAAATAACCTGGTTTTAACCTGCATGGGATTTTGAAGCAGTATGGTTAAAGATACATCTATTTCGGCCATCACTTGAATAACATAGGATTGCCATCTGATTATGAACAGATCAGTTGACGTGAACACGTAATCAGCTAGAAATCCCAGTGCTGAGTTAGTTTGAATGGTCATGATGCACTTTCTGAACAATGCGATCATGTGCCAAGTATATCTGCTAAACAATGAGATGAGACCAAGTTCATATCAGATTAGAGGGAGTGGAGTACAATTTGGAAAATAAAAGATTCCTCGCCAATATTTCCCTTCTGACAGAGACCAGAACTCCTTATTCAAGATGGGTCTTGTTTCGGCAGCGTATAGTAAGATGGGCGTGGCTTTCTGTTGATAATAGGTCAGTTCAGGCAAGGCTGAAAATTTGCTGTATCTCATTTGGATCATGTTGGTTTGGTGCTTGGCTGCATTGACCTTATCAATCAGAAGCTGTTTAAAAGCTTCGGTTGCTCCTTGACTACCTATTTGAACACCCAGATAGGTGTAGAGGCGAACCACTTGCAAGCTTTGTTCTCTGAGAGTCCACATATTCCCCTTGGGTTTGCGCTTGCCTGATACATTAAATACCATAATCTTAGATTTATCAAGTTTAATGGTTAAGAAGTTGTCTCGAGTGTATATAGCAAGCACATCCAATGTATTTTGGAGTCCACTTGGTGTTTTTAGATATAATGACCAAGTCATCTGCATACATTAAAAATGGTATTTGTTTTTGGGCCAATTTCGGCGGGTCAGTTAGTATGTTTTGAAAGACCTTAAATACATCAGAAATTAAAAAATTGAAAATGGCTGATGCAAGAGTACATCCCTGTCTTACTCCACGATGAACGCTAATTGGAGCTGAGAGTTTCCCGTCAGCAGACAATGTAACCTGCATCGTGTTGTTCTCATGCAGATCTTTAATAAGGGAAATTATATAATGCGGACAGCTTTGTTGCAATAATTTGTGTATTAGCAGTTTTCTGGAAATTGAATCAAAAGCAGCTTTTCGATCTATACATGCCATATACAATGTTTGTTTTCTGATCTGATGACTGTGGATCATAGATGATAACGTCAGAAGATTAACACAAGCGCCCATCCCAGAAATTAAGCCTGTTTGGAAGGGATCTCTAATACCTTCATCACGGGTCCAGTTGTTGAAATCTCGAAGTATGAATCTAGCAAACAACTTGCCAGGGGCATCCAAGAGAGGGATGGGCCTGTAATTTGTAGCTGCAGACCGATCTCCCCTTTTAAAAATTGGTACAATTATTGCGGACAGCCAGGAGGAAGGGATCTATTGGCAGCCAAAATTTGATCGGAATGTTTTTTGAGAATTTTAGCCCATAATTCGTCATTTTGTTTAAAGACATAATTGCGTAGCCCATCAGGGCCAGGAGCACGAGAATTATTACGTTTTGAATTTCTACAAGAATGTCCCCCTAATCAATAGTGAGCCCATGATAATTGGAAGCCTCCATGAGAGCACAAGGTTTGCGCCCTGTCAGCCTTTGATATAGGGTAGTAGAGAAGTGTGTTATCCAGTCCGACTCACTGACACCATTGATCTGGACTGATTTTTGGGTTAGATTGTTCACAGTGTTTATCAGAGCCCAGGTTTGAGCGGAGTTCTTGCATCGAACACTCTCAACATGCTTTCGCCATTAGTTTGCAACTGCTGTATTAGATGACTGTGCATCCAGTTGGGATACTGACAGTGTAATGCACGTAGCCGTTCATGTTTGTTCGCACAATTAGAAGAAGCCACAAGCTTTTTGTTTTTGCGCTGAAGCGCCTTCTTGGATTGTACCAAGGGATCGAATTTGTACCGCAGTTGAAATTGAACTTGTGAACGAGAGATTACCCTCTCACAGTAACAGTGTAAGTAGGTAGTATAGTCATTCTTTGTCACTATGGTATCCTGATTGCAATTTGCCACCTGATTGTGAAAGGCCAGCAATGATTGTGGATTCCAATTCAGTCGTGTTCGAGCATTGTTGGCTGTCATTGTCTGAGGAAAAATAAATTGACCATTTCTAGAAGTCCCCAAGTTAACCGACCATGCAAGAATTAACATGTTGTGGTCACTAAACGCTTGGGGTACTACATTAAAGCTCGTGGCCACCTTAAAAGTGCTTATATCGACAAAAGCATAGTCGAGAATCGATGCAGATCCTCCTCTCTGCCATGTGCTTTGTGGAGTTGTGTCTACCGGTAATGCACCATTACACATGTATAGGCCTCTATTTTGTACCAGCAGCAACCATTTTAGACAGACCAAGTTACATTTCAAGTTGTTTTCTGGGAGGATTTGCAAGTTTAAGTCGCCCATGACAATAAGGTTGGTGATTTCAGGGGATTCGGAGACTTTGTTTAATAGACATTCAACATCACAAAAGAAGTTATCATCCGACATCCCCAATGAATTGTGGTAGATGTTCAGTATAGCCACTGTTCCTCCCGTGAGGATCAGCTTGGTGAGTAGTAGAAAAGGATTTGCAGCAGCCCACCACTCAAGATGCCAGTCCCTGTGGTTTTTAATTGCAACTAACATGCCCGATGAAGGGTGCCCCTGGGCCGAGGCCTTGGCAGGATGGAAGACAATGGAATGGTCTTCCCAGACTGGTTTTTCTTTTAACCACGTCTCCTGTAATAAGATTATGTCACACTTGGACAAAACAGCTGCACTTTCACCAAAAAGATGTGTATTTCCACATGTGTTCCAACTAATTGTTAGAATATCATGTTTACTGGGTTCGATTCTTGGTTATGAGTTTCGATTATGGTTGGCCTTGTCTGGAAAGAGATGCTGTACAGATTTCTCATTGTTTGATTGGCTTACTCCATAGATGTTGTTATGAGTTGTAACTCTCTCTGAGCTCATAGGAAGGGTTGGAAGAATTAAGTTGGTTGCCCTCTGTATCCAATGTAAACAGATCAATTGCTAGGAAAAAGCCCAGAGCAAAGATCTCCATCCTTGCCTGCCATAAGGCATTTCTTATGTAATGGGATTGTAGCCATATTCTAGCAATCGAGTTGTCATTGCTCTGAAAAAAATCGACTTGGTCGATATCCGCTGATGTTATACCTTTCAGCGTCCTAATCTCGTCAAAAATAGCGAGAATGCTCATTCTGTTCATTGTATAGGCAATGAAAGGTGCAGGGTGACACTTAAGAATTAGGCGATAGAAATTGGCACGTTCCTTATTAGCCATGTTTGGTTTGGCTAGTTTTGTGCTTATTCTCAATATCTCTAGGCCTAGAGATTATTTTTTCAGAATCGGAGTTGGAACCGAGTCTCAGTTTAGGCAAGTGTTTCTTGGGCAGTAAAGGGACCCGAGTCAACGTTTCAGAGTATAGTTGGTTACGATCAAAGTAACTTTTACCTGCTTTGGAAATTTGGTTATCAATTGGCTGCCCCACATGTGACTGAGCCTCCTGGGCTATAGGTTGGACTGCCCAATCAGCATGTTTGGAAGCGTGACATTGCGAAGAGAAGGCTACAGAGATTGGAAAGCACTCTCGCCTGCTTGCCATTGGCATGTTGACCTGACATATCTCAGTCTGTGAAGATTGGAGGTCCACCACTGGTCTATGTACTTCCCTTGTCACCTGTTCTTGAGAGACTGCATACATTGGAATTAGTGTGTCTACTTCCTGATTATAGTGCAGAGCACTAGATGAGTGCATCACATCAGTTGCAATAGCTGTTTTAGCTGGAGCTGCTAAAGTGTTAACATCAATAGTTTGTATGGCTTTGGCCAATGGACAGGGAACCTGGCTTTTCACAGGTATTTGAGATTGTTTGAATTTCGAGTTCACATGTGTGCGTTGGAGATCAATGTATCTCTGAATGGAAGATTCCATTTGCTCATGAATATCTGTCAAGACGGAGCTGTTACTGGCTTCCTGAATTGTCGGTAGTACTCCTTTCTGAATAGAATTAGATGTTGTGCTACCGTCGAGTAGCGCTAAGGCACCCACTTCCACAACCTTAGGCACTTCAACAGTGCACACCAAAGCAGCAGTTGGGAGTCTCTACAATACTTATTTTGATAGCATCTGGAGTCTCGACAATGCTCACGTTGGTAGCATCCGGAGTGTCAATGGAGGTAGATTTCTAATTAGAGATAAACAAAATGAGCTTGTTCAATGGTTGGTAATCCTCAATTAGAGGGACAACAGGTACAATCTGCATTGAATTTGCGGGTGCATTAGGCAATTTTTTACAAACATTTGTTTTCGAAATGGACCCAGTATTCACCTGCGGGGTTAAACATTTTAAGAGTTGTTTAAGATTGGCTCTGGAACGCGAGGGGGGAAGCATTTGATTCTTCGTTTTCTTTATTATACCTGAATTCCCACTCCTTCGCATCATTCCTGTTTTGGTTTGAAATAGCCTATAAGGTTTCTTTTTGCATTTGTCTGAGTGCCCTACTGTGTCTACAGACAACGTCTGGTTTTTATCCATTATTGGGTTATCAGTTTCATTGTAGATCACTGAGTTGTCGGATAACACACTTTCAGAACAAGGACTGGTCACAGGTTGCATTACAAGGTTAATAACAGACTTATTTACATACTTATTTGCCCTGATATTCATTACATCCACAGACACAACCATCTTATTGCTACTGCCATCAACCCTTGATTTTTCACCCTGGACTTGTGCTGCTCAATTTCAAACATGACATCAACCGGCATTTGTACCAAATCATTATGGAGTTTTACTTGGTCCTTCAAACGTTTCCTTGGTGCATTTGTGTTTAAATGATGTACATCTCTTATCACGTTATCACTCATCCAGCTCACGATCAAATCAATCGGTTTGGCTTGAGCTGAGATTTTATTATCTAAAGTTTCAAACAGTTTTACCAGAGTGTTAATTGTCGTGTTCATAGATTGTATGGTAATGTCATTCAAATTTGAGGGTTGAGGCCTCGATGGAGGTCGACTCAGGGTTGATGGATCACTTGGGCCCCTAGGTGTTTGACCCTCCGTGGGAAGTGGTGCAAGTGACAAATGAACTGTTTAAGAAGAATTGTCAAATAAGCTTGGCGACTGGTATAAGCTGTTGTCGTGAGCACTTATTGAAGAAGAAGACGCAATTATGGAAATGTCACCAATACAGACACTGCAATGTTCTACACATTTGGCTAGAGCAGCGGCAGATGTCAAAATAGGGGCATTTATGCCAACATTATGAGCTGAAATTTCTAAACCGCCACCTAAATTTGGCACAGGAATGATAGCAGGAGTGCTCTCACCATCTACCTCATTTGAGGGTCGAGTTTCCACAGAGGGCACCAGTTCTGAGTGACTTAGCCATGGTGAACCCGGCAGAGCTTCTACCGCCAATAGTTGCGTATCAGTGATCGAAATGCTGTTGGTCAGTATTGCAGATGAACCATCCATGGGCGTTATACAGCACATCAAAAAAGGTCAGGCACATGGGTTTACAACATTCTCGTATGTCTCCAGCACATTGTTTCTTTTCCCCACAGTGAAGCATAGAATCCACCATCTTGCGCTTGAGGACACTCGTCAATGGGCGACGTACTGGAGTGGATTTTAAAATAAGCGACATGCTAGTTGTTCTCAAAGTGGGGGGCATGTTTGTTTTAGTGTATGGAACAAGTTACTTACCTGTAACTGTTGTTCTCCAGCATGGGTCTGGCATGGATTCACATGCTCATGAATATTCCCCGTCGTCAGGCTGGGAAACCTCGGTAAAGAAAAAAAAAAACAGTATCAGTTTCGTTTCTGATCTGTCTTTCGTAGTAATAACCAATCACTGGTCTCTGCGTCATACTGACCACAGCCAATGACTGCCCTCTACCTAAGCACCGCCTCTGGCAGCCATCTTCAGATTTGGAAGCACGTGAAGGAACAAGTTACTTACCTGTAACTGTTGTTCTCCAGCATGGGTCTGGCATGGATTCACATGCTCATGAATATTCCCCGTCGTCAGGCTGGGAATCCTCGGTAAAGAAAAAAAAAACAGTATCAGTTTCGTTTCTGATCTGTCTTTTGTAGTAATAAACAATCACTGGTCTCTGCGTCATACTGACCACAGCCAATGACTGCCCTCTACCTAAGCACCGCCTCTGGCAGCCATCTTCAGATTTGGAAGCACGTGAAGTGGCAGTATGACCAAGTGAAGAGCCGCAGAGGGGTAGGCGGGAGGGTTCGCATGTGAATCCATGCAAGACCCATGCTGGAGAACAACAGTTACAGGTAAGTAACTTGTTCCTTCTCCAGAATGGGGTCTGGCATGGATTCACATGCTCATGAATAAAGAATACATAGCAGTACACACATGCACAACCACGGGAGGTGGCAATGGCTCAACATTAAGCATTACATCAAACTCAACATTAAGCATCTTACCTCCTCACCAGGCTCACCTCAGGCGAACAGGTTGCGCAGCACTGCTTGGCCGACCCTGGACTCCTCCCTGGAATCCCGATCGACGCAGTAGAATTTCGTGAAGGTGTGCGTCGACCTCCACGTAGCAGCCCTACATATGTCCAGCAGGGGCACACCAGAAAGGAACGCCGTGGTAGCTGCGATCGCTCTGGTGGAATGGGCTCTCGGACGGCCAGGCAGCGGTCGGTTTGCCAACCGATGACAGTACATGATACAGCCGGAGAGCCATCTGGAAATGGAAGCCTTCAAGAGAGCCTTCCCCTGATTGACAGGTCCAAAGTTCACAAAGAGTTGTGACGTCTTCCGAAAACACTTTGTGCGGTCCACGTAGAACTTCAGCGCTCTAGCCACATCCAGCGAGTGCAAAGTCCTCTCAGCCGGCGACGAAGGCGACGGGAAGAACACAGGCAACACCAAGGGTTCGTTGAGATGGAAGTCCGACGGTACCTTGGGCATGAAGGAGGGGTGCGTCCTGAGCACTACCCTCGTGTCGTGAAAAGTCAAGTACGGGGCCTTGCAGGAAAGGGCCTGGATCTCTCCCACCCGTCGTGCGGAGGTGATGGCCACAAGAAACGCTGTTTTCCACGACAGAAACTTCAACGGGGCCGAGTGCAGAGGCTCGAACGGAGGTCCCATGAGCTTGGTCAGCACCACGTTGAGCTCCCACGCCGGGGCCGGAGCCTTCACCGGCGGGAACGATCTGAACAGTCCCTTCATGAACTCTTTCACCAGACGATGAGACCACAAGGACGTCCGCCCCGTGGTTCTGGTGTATCGGGAGATCGCAGCAAGATGAATCTTGATGGACGCGTGTGCCAGTCCAGCTTTCGCCAGCGTCAGCAGGTACGGCAGTACCTGGGGAGCCGTAATCCGTAGAGGGTTAATCTTCTGTGCGTGGCACCAGACAGAGAACCTCTTCCATTTGTGTCCATAGCATTTAAGAGTCGAGGACGCCCTGGCCTTTGCAAGAACCTCTCTGCAGTCGGCCGGTATGTCGTATCCTCCAAACTCTAGCGCTGCAGGTGCCAGTCCTGCAAGTCCAGCGATTTCGGGTCGTGGTGGAGGATGGCGCCTCCTTCCCTGGAGAGTAGATCCGCGTCCACCGGCAGCTTGATTGGCGGGGACGCTGACAAGTCCAGAAGGTCCGGGAACCATATCTGCCTCGGCCACGCAGGTGCGACGAGGATCATCCTGCACCGTGACCTCTTGAGCTGGTTGACAAGCCGGATTAGCAGTGGCAAAGGAGGGAACGCGTAGAGGAACAGGCCCTCCCAGGGGAACGAGAAAGCATCGCCCATGCTCCTCGCCTGGGGAAACCTGCTGGCGAACCTCCGGCACTTGGAGTTCGTCGCCGTCGCGAACAGGTCGATCTGGGGTGTGCCCCACCGTCGGAAGAGGCGATCCACTAGATCCTGCCGTAGTTCCCACTCGTGGCACGAGCGCAGCTCCCTGCTGAGTGAGTCGGCGATGGTGTTTTTTATCCCTGCCAGATGAAACGGCACCAGAAACATCCTTTGGGCGACGGCCCAATGCCACAGGTCCTGCGCCTCCTTGGACAGTGCTGGGGACCTGGTTCCGCCCTGTTTCCTGATGTAAAACATGGTGGTGGTGTTGTCTGTGAAGATCCTCACCACCTTGCCCTTGAGGGACGGAAGGAAGGACCTGAGGGCCCAGAACACTGCACGGAGCTCCAGGACGTTGATATGGAGGGACTTCTCCGTCGGGAGCCAAAGGCCTCTCGCGTGCAGATTTTCAGTGTGCGCTCCCCACCCTTCCAGGGAGGCATCCGTGGTCACTGTCTCCTGGTGGTCTGGGGTCTGGAAGTCCATGCCCGCCGTCAGATGCGCGCGGGTGCCCCACCACCGGACCGCTCGGCGGAAACTCTCGTCGAGTGTGATCCTCTCCTCGAAGCCGCCCGTCGTTTGGATCCAGCGCGCGTCCAGGAACTCCTGCAACGGGCGCATCCGGAGCCTGCACATGGGAATGAGGTAGATGCAAGAAGACATCATTCCGAGGAGGGACTTGATGGACCTCACCTTGGCCGCGTCGGAAACCAACATCCGCTGTACCTTGCCCAGGATGGACCTGGTCCTTTCCTCCGACGGGGAGGCCAGAAGGGACACTGTGTCGAGCTTCGCTCCCAGAAACAGTGCGTTTTGCGCGGGTACCAGGTGGGACTTGGCGTAGTTCACGGAGAATCCCAGGTCCGTGAGAAGTTGGACGGTCCTTGCCGTGTGCTCCACGGCGAGCTCCCTCGTCTTGGCTCGGATGAGCCAGTCGTCCAGGTAGGGGTAGACGTGGATCCCCTTGAGGCGCAGCTGCGCCACCACCGGTGCAAGGCACTTGGTGAATACCCTGGGTGCCGACCGTAGTCTGAAGGGGAGGGCTTTGAACTGGTAGTGACGCCCTTGGACCACAAACCTGAGGAATTTTCGGTGCCCCTTTAGGATGGGAATATGGAAGTAGGCATCCTCCAAATCCAACGACGACAGGAAGTCTCCTTCCTCCAGCTGACCCAGGACGTGCTGGAGGGTGACCATCCGGAACTTCTGCGCCTTGATGAACTTGTTCAGACGTCGCAGGTCTAGGATGGGGCGCCATCCTCCTGTCTTCTTCTTCACGAGGAAGTATCTCGAGTAAATTCCGGAGCCCCGAAGCCTCTTTGGGACGAGTTCGATGGCGCCCTTCCTGAGCATCGCCCTTACCTCCAGGAGCTGTGGGACGTGAAGCTCTTTCCTGGCCACGGGGGGGACGCGCGGGCACCTTCTTTGAAACTCGAGCGCGTGGCCCCGGGCTAAGGCGTCCAGCACCCAACGGTCGGTGGAGATGGACTCCCACACGCTGACGAAGCTCGCCAGCCGGCCTCCAACCGGGGTGCTTCGGTGGGGGCCCGACCCCACGGCCGGTTCAATCCTGTTTCGACGAGGCTTTGCCGCCTTGACCTCCTTGGCGACGACGGCGGGGTCCGCCAGACTTGCCTCGTCCCCTATAGGCCTCCTGAGACGACAAGCGGGCCGCTTGACGGTAGGTGGAGAAACCGCCGCCGGAACCTTTGGAGGCGCCCTTGCCTCTGCTGCTCCGAAAGGGCGTCCGTCGTTGCTGCAGAACCCCCAGGGCCCGGGCCGTCTCAGTGTCCGCTTTAATGGCCTGAAGGGAATCGTCCACTGTTTTCCCAAACAGGTTGTTCCCATTGAACGGCATGTCCAGGACTCTGGTCTGTACGTCTTGACGGAAGTCCGTAGCCTTGAGCCATCCACGCCGCCTAAGGCACACGCCGTTGCCCAACTGGCGAAACCCAGTGTCGGCGATGTCCGTCGCAATAGTGATGGCGTGGTCCGACGCCACCTCACCTTCCTGTAGGATCTCCAGGGCATCCGCCCTCTTGTCGTCCGGTAGGAAGTCCAGCAGGGGAGCCAGTTTGTACCATAGCTCCCTGTCGTAGCGGGCCACGATAGCCAAGGCGTTAGCCGCTTTAATCGTCGTCGCTGCAGACGCGATGACCCTGCGTCCCATAGCGTCCAATTTCTTTCCCTCGCCGTCCGGTGGGGAAGTCGATGTGGAGGCCGCACCCCCCCCCGCTTTCTTCCTGGCTGCCGCGGAGACGACGGAGTTCGGGGTAGGCTGCGCCCGGAGGCACAGGGGGGCCGCGTCCGGGACCCGGTACTTCTTCTCGTACCGGTCTCTTCTAGCTGGCGTCGTGGAAGGGTTCTTGAGGAGGGCGAGGCCCTCATCCCAAATGTCGTCCAGTAGAGGCACCGCGAGGACCGTCTTCTTCTTGGCCTCGCGCCGTTGATAAAGGAATCCTTCCTTTTTCTTCTCCTCAGGGCAGAGTTGGAAAAGCTCGGATGCCCTAGCGATCATGGAGTGGAACGATCCAATCTCGTCGGGCGGAGAAGCCCTGGTGGGAGGTGACGACGGTAGATCCTCGTCGTAGACCTTGTCGTCCATACCCGTCGCTGCCGTGTCAGTCCCCGTATCATCCCCTCGGGTGGACGGGGAGGAGGGCTGGACGGGGCGCGACGGCTGAAAAGGAGGTGGAGGGTGAATCCTTCTTTTCTTGGGCGGGGGAACACCAGAAGGTCCCGGTTCAGGATCCCCCGACGGGAGAGGTTCCTCCGTCGGCAACGGCAGTCTTGTCCTTATCTCTGAGCATAAGGACTGTGTAGCCAACAAAATGGCCGCCGAGTTGTCTTGCGGCGCTGGCAGAGGGGAATCCGACGGGCGATCAGGGGCCCCGTCGGCACCCTCGACGATGTCGTCGTCACCTGCGTCGGGATCCATCCCGACGGGCCGGTCTTCTTCCACGCCAAGGCCGTGGCTTAAGACATCGATCAGCTCTTCCTCTGATGTTGAAGCCGAATCTACGATGACGCCCTGCCCCCCCTTTTTCTTCCCCGCCGGGGATTTCACGGGGGTCCCATCGATGGGCACAAAAGAGGACTCCCTCCGAGGTGGCAGGGAGACTCTGAGCCCCGAGGTCGCCACCACTGGTGTAGCCTCCACAGGCTGAGCCAGGGCCGCCGCGACAGTTTCGATAGAGGGCTTAGCCGGATGGATTAAGGCCTTCACCACCTTAGGTGCGCTCACCGCCTTATCCTTGAGGGGGGGGGACACTGCCTCGCTCCCCCTCCGATGGGGCCTTCAAGCTCGACCGGGGCCTCTCCAGGAGCTTCGCCGGGTGCTCGCCCTTCCTCTTACCCGACCCAGAGCGTTGGCTTGTGGCTGAAGGTGCCGGGGAGGGTGCGCCCTGCCTGGCGCCCGTAGAGCCCGACCGTTCGGCGCTCCCGGTGCCAGCGGACTCGCGGTGCTTGGCCTTGTGTTGGACCCCCGTCGCCGGGGCGTCCTCAAAGGTCTTAGAAGACCGCTCGGATTTCTTCCTCTTCTTCTCGCCTGACGGGCTCTTCCCTTCCAGCCAGTTGGCGAGACGTTGATGGCGGTCCTTCATGGTCCGCTCCGACATATTGCCGCAAAACGCACAGTCCTTCTCCACGTGCGTCTTGTCCTCATGTAAGCAGTAGAGACAAAAGGAGTGTTTGTCCTCCTTAAAGACGTTCTGCAGCTGGCATCCAGGGCAGACCCTGAACAGCTTTCCGGGCGTCGAGCTTCCCTTCTCCTGGGCCATGTCCGGGCCTGAGAAACTTCTGGAGTCCTCCAAAAGCGTAGCTCGACGAAATCTTCACCCTTGAGGGCCGCAGACAAATCCGACACGGGTCCCCGTTGATCGGATGGAGAGTCGGTGGAGCTTGAGGCTCTTTTGACTGAAAAAAACGAAGTTTTTGAGAAAAAACGTGAAAAAATAGCACTAACGCTCGAGAGCAATAGCACGAGGATCCCAACACATGAACGTGCGGTAAAAATCTGAAGATGGCTGCCAGAGGCGGTGCTTAGGTAGAGGGCAGTCATTGGCTGTGGTCAGTATGACGCAGCGACCAGTGATTGGTTATTACTACGAAAGACAGATCAGAAACGAAACTGATACTGTTTTTTTTTTCTTTACCGAGGATTCCCAGCCTGACGACGGGGAATATTCATGAGCATGTGAATCCATGCCAGACCCCATGCTGGAGAAAGGTGTTATACACCATTTGTAGTTACAAGTCTCCTTGAAGCAAAAAAGGATTGCAGCAGGCGTTGACGCACCTAAAACCGCTGTTAACAATAATTGAATGTAGTGTTGCACTCGGCTGCTCAAAGGGTCTGACCCCCGCAGTCGCAGTCGAGCAGCACCAAAAGTAATTAAGCAGAAGATCCTCCCTTAGTGCCCCACATGCACAGTCGTTAGTATTGCTGCGGTGTGAGGAAACGCTCAACTGCTCAAAGGGTCTTGCCCCACAGTCGCAGTCGAGCAACACAAAAGGCAGTTGAGCGGAGATTCAGCAATTAAGGTCTCACATGCGCCCGCAAGAATTCACTCAACTGCTCAAAGGGTCTTGCCCCGCAGTCGAGCGTGTGAATGAGTGATGAACAGAGACAGCAATGGTGTTGCTTTAAGAGATAAATGGCTTGAACCTTAATGCCAAAAGAGAGCTCACCTTTGCTTGTTGGTAAATTCATAAATTGAGCGCTCTTACGTGGAGTAGTAAACCCCCAGTCTCCTCTCAGCTCTCACCCCGAGCCACCGAACACCAAACACTTTACTCAGACGCTTCACGCAGGCGCTTCGCGTGGCTAGTATGGTTATAAGCCCACGCCTCCAAGTCACTTGGCAAAGTTAAATGGGCCAGTCCGCACAGCCGTAGCATGTAGCCCGTGTAGGTTTTGTTTTCTTTCCAGCCGCAATTAAAAGGAAAGCTGTCAGCCGCGGTAGAAAAAGATGCTCATCACTTCCTCTCTGCAGCCAGGAATAAAGACCACACAGTCATCACAGTCCACACCAAACACTTTACTCAGACACTGAGGCTTCTATTACATTCAGTCTTGAAAATGGTGTAGAGTATTTGAACAGTGGGTTCAATAAAACTGGAACCAATTTTTCTAGAAATGTTCTGTGAAAAGCCACACCCAGCATGTTGAATTAGCTACTGTGCTGGATGGAGCATAGGATCAGGATGCGAGATACAAGATGGCACCCGAGGATTACTTTCGAACTGCGCTCATGTTTTAAATTAATATGCGCATCAGAACCAGTTGTGTATGAGTGCGATAGAAATAAAATATCAATATCAAAGATCATTGATAGTGAGGAGGTTAGAACACTCGACTTTGAAAAGGAAGGAACCTCTGAAGCTGGTGTTGAGCTTCTCCAAGAGGGCTCAACTTTTTTGTTTGTTTTTCTGTTTTTCCATAGGGCCAGATGTCTGCTTAAAAGAAAATAATTAGGGATACACATTTCAACTGCCAATTTGCTAGCCAGCTCGCTCCTTCAGTTATCCACATACGCACAGGACACCATGCAACATAGAAAAACATCTTACATGTGCAAAATGGATTCTTAATGTAATATTAGCTAAATAAACACGTTTTTACATGCTAATATCTTTATTGCCATTTGACAAAACTGCACAAAACATTCCCCAAACAAACTGTATATCGTGTTTTTTTCCAACTCTTTTTATTAATATTTGATCACAATTACAGGTATTCACATACTTCTTGAGCACATAACCTGCGTTCGCGTTGCAGGATTAGTAACATGTAATACAAATTCTCGACATAGGTACGTTTTGTGACAACTCCCTCTACCCCTACCCACCTACCTTCCCTGGGACGTGCTCCTGTCTTAGTCGTGGTTTGTGCATGCGGTCCATGGTGCCAGATTGCTCTTTCGTTTTGTTAATGCGTGAGGTACGCCGTAGCCCATGAGTGGGCCCAACCTCCTCATACATATGGGTCTACTAGCTCCCGGAATCTGTCCCCCTGGTAGGATTGAGTCTTGTCTGTCTCTTGAAGGTAGCCCTCTCGAGCCTACATGTCTTGGAGAATGTGGTGAGCCATTCGCTGTGGGATGGTGGCCTTGGCGCTTTCCAGTGAGAGACCAGGAGTTTGCGCACAGTGAATAGAATCAGGTTCATGAGCTTGCGTGTTAGCACGCCAGAATGCCACTCCGTTCCATCTGCACCCAAGAGCATGGCTGTGGGGGTACATTCTATGATAGCCCCCTCAATGTCTGTGAGCCGTTGGTGGACTTTACGCCAGTATGGGACTATTTTGGGGCATGACCAGAGCATGTGTCCCATCGTTCCTGTTGCCCGAACAGCCTTTCCAGCATATTGCCGTGGGTTGGAGCCCCATTTTGTATAGTTTGATTGGGGTATAGTATAGTCTGTGAAGGATTTTATACTGTATTTCTCTGTTCCTGAGGCAGAGGGAGACTTCCGGGATGGCCATGATGCATGCAAGTATGTCAGAGCCGCCAATTGGTGTCTCTAGGTCCTAAGCCCATTGTACCGCTAGGGCTTGTGTTCGGCTTTTGCTGTCTGGGATGGACATGGTGTAGAATGTGCAGTTTTGTGGGAATGCTTCTGGGTTCTGTTCCATTTCTTTCTCGCATGGCGCGGGGGGCAGTAGGCGAGATTCAGCTGTTGTGTGTTTTAGTATCATAGCTTGAAGGATGCGATTGCGCAGCCAGTCCCCCTCCCCGAGCCCCAGGATAATTTGAGCTTCTCGGAAGCCCATCATTACACTGTCCTCCATGATATCCATAACCCGTATGTTTGCCCACTCGGTGCCCTGGTTCGGGTGAATGGTTTGCATTAGCCCATACGCTAGTACCGACCTTATGCTAGCCCAGATTGGTGCTACTTTGGTGGGGACCCCCTATTTTGCCCTGAGTCTATGCCACTGTTGGTTTGTCAGTCCTATCGTTGGGTGTGTTTCGAGTGTCAGTGGGAGCTTATGTGGTGGTGTGGCTTTTATCTCTATGGGCGTAAGCAGGGCCATCATAGCTAATTCCATGATCCGCCAACTTGTTTCATCATTTACGTTTAACCATCATTTCATCCTTGTGATTTGAGCCTCTTGATAATAGGCCACCAGTGAGGGGGCTGCTAGTCCCCCATTGGTTTTGTTCGCTTGTATGATCGGGAGACAGTCAGGCTTTTTTCACCTCGCCAGATGAATTTGGTGATGGCTGCGTCTAGCTCTTTAAGCATACTTGAGGTTGGGCCACTTGGGAGCATCATGGCTATATAAATCAGTTTGGGAAAAGAGTTAATCTTTAAGGCATTTATTCACCCGGTCAGGGACAGCGCCAAGGTGTTCCACCTCTCAAAGTCCGCCTTGATGCTGCGGAGGACCAGCGGGTGATTAAGGTTATTGAGGTCAGCGAACGGAGGCGCTGATGCGTATTTCTAGATATTTTATGGACTGGAGTTGGAGGGAAAATGGGGCCACCCCGCCCGGATCCCACGGCACAACCACCCTCAGTGGCATCACCTCCGATTTGTTCCAGTTCACTTTATATACCACCATCAGGCCTATGTCTTGTAGCATTGAATTAATGTAGGGTAAGGTAGGGTAGGGTAGATGGGGCCCTGCTGATATATATTAGGAGGTAATCCGCGTAGAGTGATACCGTGTGTTCCTCCAATCCTTGGCCGATTCCCGCCCAATCTGGGTCTGTACCCATTCTTATATCCAAGGGCTCGATGGATAGGGTGTACAAAAGGGGCGAGAGCGGGCATCCCTGTCTGGTTCCCTATTGCAAGGTGAATTCGGGGGATGCCACCCCATTGGGGACTACCGAGGCGGTTGGGCCAGTGTAAAGAAGTTTGATTAATTGGACTAGGCGTGGGGGGAAGCCATATCTGGGTATGACTTGGAACATGAACTCGCATTGGACTTTGTCGATCACCTTTTCTGCGTCGATTGCTAATATGGCGTCTTGGTGGTCCCTGTTGCCAGCTATAACATGTAGTAGCAGTGTCTACCCTTTATAAATCCTGTATGGTCTTTGGGGATTATTTGTGGTAGGGTGCTCTATTCATTGGGCCATGCATTTCACCAGTATTTTAGCGTCTGAGTTTATTAGGGAGATCGGCCCGTAGGAACCGCATAGTTCAGGATCTCTCCCGCCCTTATCAAAAACTATAATGTTGGCTGCTAGCATAGATTTCGGGAGCCGGTTCTGGGTGAGTGCTTCTTGGAAAACTGCTTCCAGTTTTGGGGCTAGTTCCTCAGCCATATTTTTGTATAGATCAATTGGTATCCCGTCGGGACCTGCAGCCTTGCCGTGGGATAGTGACAGTATCGCCTGTGTTATTTCCGCGGCTGTGATGTGGGCGTCGAGTTCGTCAAGTTTGTTTTCAGAAATGTTTGTGATGGGCACAGAGTCTAGAAAGGCGCCTCTGGCCTGGGGTGAGTATATGTTGGGTGGCGTGTACAATTCACAGTAAAACTTGGCAAACCTCGCGTTGATTGGTTCATCTCCCACTACTAGCTTGTTTGCGTTGTCCCGGATGGTGGTGATCATTTGGGCGGCTTGTCACTGTTCAAGTACTAGGGCCATCATATGGAGGGGTCTGTCGCTCTCATAGTAGTACTGCTGTGATCAGCTTGTATATTATTTTTGAGCCCTGGCCATGGAGAGTTGTTTGATCGTGTTCCTAGGTTTCTAGAGCTGGGTTGTAGCTGTCTATCGCAAGGCGCTTTGTGTCGTATCTCCAGGGGTTTTAGCTCAGTTGTTAGCCTAGCCGCCTTTGCCTCCCACTGTTTTTGTTTGTATTCCCCCTATGCTATGCATTAACCCCTTAAGTAGGCCTTAAAGGCATCCCAGCACCTATAGGGGGGGGGGGTGAATCCCAGGGTATTGTTGTTTTCCCAGAACTCTTCGATATCGTCCCGTAATTTCTCAACTATTTCGGGGTGTTGCAGGTTTAGGCGCTATGCCGGGGGTTTGCGGGGCGTGTCGGGCATTGAGATGTGCAGCGTCACCAGGGCGTGATCTGAGATGGTGATCGGCAGGATGTTACACTCCGATACCATGTGTACTGTATTGGCTGGCATCAGCCAGTAGTCCAATCTTGGGTAGCTGTTGTGTTGGTGGGAATACAATGTGTAATCGGATTGGTTAGTGTGGGTATTTCGCCATTTGTTCACCAATTGCAGGTTGGTCATTAGTGTGCAGAGGGCCGATCTCTTCTTCGGGTTGGGTGAGTTGTCAAGCACTTTCCCTTGGCGGTCAAGGTCCGGGTCAAGGGTTATGTTCATATACCCACCTAGTAATGTGATATTCCGCATGTATTGGGTGCATTTGGTGAAGGTGCCTGAGAATAAGGTGGGTGAGTCGGTAGTGGGGGCATATATGTTTAGTAAGGTGATTGGTTGCTGTTGTATCTGGCCTTGCAGCAGTATGAACCAGCCCTCATTATCGTTGCAAATATGTTGGACTTGGATGGGGACCCGTTTGTGTATTAGAATTGAGACCCCTCTGCTTTCCATGGCTTGGTGAGTGTACTGCCGTGCCCACCAATCCTCGCACCAGCTATTCGGATTCGGTTCTATTGAGATGGGTCTCTTGGAGGTAAATGATATCCCCTTGCAAATCTCTATGTAGTTTAGCATACGCCTGCGCTTAATGGGGTGGCCTAGCCCTTGGATGTTCAGGGTTACACGAGTTTCATCATTGTGCGATTTTGTATGGAGCTCTAGAGTCTGGCCTCCGTGGGTCCGCATTTTCTTGGTCTGTCAGTGTGTCTACCTGTCTTGAGCACGTCCCTTTCCATCTTTTCAAAAACATATAACTTTTCAATTAACGTCCACATACTTTCAAACATAGGCCAAAACATAGGCCCTTCAAAAACCAAAAGTTGTAACATTGGGTGGGCCTGTCCTCCGGCCCTTGTCCAATACTAGGCTTATAAGCCCATATATGGAGCTGGTGAGAGCAAACCGGTGGTTTGCTACCTCTTCCCATATATTCTCCAGAGGCCCTGTAGGGAGGAGTTTGGCAGTTGTGGTAGAGGTCGCCTCGTTCTGCGTCTCTTTCCTCGTGTTCTCTTGGAGACATATTTGGAATGCATTTTTCCCCGTACACAGCTTTGTATATAACAGGGTGCCAACTTTCCACCGCTGTGCCTCTAATATGAGTGAGAACGTTCTTGTCAGCATATCTCTGTGTTAGGTCTGTTTCAGGGTCTGCCCGTGCACTTCCTTTGCGCAGCGTCCCAGCCACTGGGCCCTCTGCCTGATTTGTTCCATTTCCGCCTCATTGATGTGCGTTCCTGCCGGTGCTCGCAGGGGGATGGGATGGTCTAGTTCAGTTTTTTCTGTCGCTGCACTGTCAAAGTCGGTCGACACTAAATTTTGTTGTTGTAGGAATCGCCATGTGTATACCTGGTCCTCAAATGACTGCCACTGTCTGTCAAACTGTATGCACCAGATTGCTGGGAATTTAAGATGGTGTCTGTACTCAGTGTTTTTTAGTGTCTCGTATATGGGGTTGAAGCCTCTCCAACTTCTTGATACTTGATAGTCATTGAAAATTCTTATTTTGGTTCCATTCAGACATATCGGGGATGCTGTTCTATAGGCTTTTAGGATGGCCACTTTGTACTGAAAGTTTAACAGGTGAATCGTTATGACTCCTGGGTGTTCAGTTGGTGCCGGTTTGGATATCGGGGCAAGGTGCACCTGTTCTATGATGAGGTCCCTAGCGCTCGGCATGTGAAGTGTATTCTGCAGAAGCTCGCCTTTTCCATGCTGTCCCTTCAGCATTTTACAAGACACCGACGACCCTCAGATGGTTCCTGCGGGATCTGTTTTCCTGATCCCCCACTTTCTCGCCCAATCTTTGGATTTTGCGTATGACCCTGTACAGCTCCGATTCCGTGGTTGTCCGATTGTCCTCCAGGGTACTAATTCGTTGCTCATTTTCTGTGGTTCTTTCAGCTTGTGTTAGCCAGTTTTGCATCTCCTGAAGGTCCCGTTTCATTGAGTACTGCTGTTTTTGTTTCCTGTGTGCGTTGGCCTATTAGCTTCATCTCGGCCAGGATGGATTTCAGTTGGGTTTGTACTTCCATTTTGGGCCTGTTTCTCGCTGATCATCTTGGTAACCCCTCTGTTGGGGTGATATCTGGGGTATCCTGGGTTCCTGGGGCGTGTGTTCCTTGTTGCATGCCCCCCTTTTGCGCTCACGTTTTGCAGGGTGGCCCGTGGGGAGTCTCGTGTTGCGCTGTCATGGTGTGTTCCCCTCGGGGTGGATAAGGCGTTTAGGTCCTGTGGGCCAGTTACTGAGGACGAGTTCCATATTCTGTGGGCCTTGTAGGCCTGCAGCGTGTGGGGCACTCTGCGGTGGTGCCCTCTGGGACGATTTTCTAGACGGATAAGTGTGGCGTTGTTGGTTGGGTGGTCTGTCCCTTGCCTGTTGCCACAGTCAGTGTCTTGGCCACCCTTCCTCGCAATCCGCACTTATTTCTTCTCCCCCCGGTGGCCTTGTTGCCCTTTTTTTTGTGGGTCGATTCACGCCCCCCTCAGCCTGCGCCACCCTACTCGCTGTTTGCAAGCCATGGGTTGATCTCTATGTGTGCCACCTTGCCTCGCGCCTCCTGTGTTGCAGCTCTGTGCCGTTTTTGCTCATTGTGACCGCCCACAGGGCCTGTGGGCAAGGGGTATTGATCTCCAGGCTCTTGCTCTGGGGAGCATCTCGACCTTTGGATGGGATGAAGTTCCCCTATATTGGCTTCTTTTCTATCGTCCTTGTGTTGCCCAGTGGGGTCTCTCCCAGCCTTCTAGCTTTCTTGTGAGGTGTGTTTGTGGCCCCAGTGGGGTGCCGTGCTGGTCACCCCGGCGAGGTTTCTGCTGTTGGCGAGTTGCTGCCTCCCGGTGTGCTTGTGGGGCGAGTGCGCTTTTATGAACCAACTTCCCCTGAGTTGGCCGTTTACACCCTGTGGGTTGTTTCGGTCGCACGACTGCTGCGCTGGTGGGGGCCCTCATTTTTATGATGTTTTACGAGGTCTAATACGGCTTAGCATGCTGTCTGGCGGTGGAGCTCCCTCAGCCCAGGGTCATCTTGCTCAGGCTCTCGAGAGCACCCCCCAAAAAAACATTTTGTGAAATTCCTGTGGGGGAGCATATGTGGGCAGTTATAGGGTGATCTGGGGAAGGCAGATGGGGAGCAGATGCAAGTGGATCTAGGTCACCTGGCCTAAGCACCACCCAACCTCTTCGCCCTCCTCTTAATTTCTGCTCTTGACTCTTAGATCAAGGGCGTCTCTCACCCGGGCGTCCAATGCGAAGGGCAGACAAAGAAAAGGGCAATTCCCGTTTGGACATGTTCAGACCAGGAGGACCCAGGGCTTGAACCCCGCTCAGACAGCAGGTAAGCATGCACCAGCATGCGTTTTCTCCCTCTGTCCCCACAGGCCATCCTCAGCATCATCTGGCAACAGCAACTTCTCCGGTGCTGGGGTGAGGACAGGTGCTCCGTGGCACAGTAAGTTGTGTATTTGTAAAGGTTTTATTCTCGCTTCACAGCGTGTGTGCCTGCTCCCTCTCCCTTGGTCCCAGTTCCTTCCTTGCTTGTTGGCCCTCCCCCCCTTCCAACCCACCATGCTCCCATTGTTTGGCAGGCCCTTTAAATCTGTCACCCAAGTCACCCCTGCCATGGCAGCCCCCTCGGCCAAGGACCAGAAGCTAATCACAGCTCGAGTGGTGTCTGCCGGGGTTCGCCGTGGTAGCACGTAGCCTGCTGCCGTCGACCTGCTGCGACTGATCAGGTAAGTCGAATATTTGTGTGTTGTATTGTGCTGTGCTCAAATACTTAGCCAACAACTTCGCTGCATGCGCTCCCTCGCATCGTAGGGCAATGCATCCTGTTCCGCCCCCCCCCCTGCGTTTCCCGTCCTTCCTCTCGCATCTCAGCCCTTCCCTCTTCGATCTATTGTGTACTATTCTGACACTGTCTCATGCTCTACTGTTTTTCTGGAATTACTTTGCATTGCCTGCATTCTTCTTCTAGGTTCCCGTTGTGTTCTGTGCGTATTTGACTCTATTGTTGACTGTATTGACTTGGTGTTTGCCATCTACGGTTCTTGATATAATGTTACTATCCACGGTGTGTGGCATCAAACTGCAATTGCCTGCATTCTTCACCACTAGGTTCCCTGCTGACCTCTGTGTTTTGCTCTAGGTACTGTATTGCATCTGCTTTCTTTCCTTCCAAGTTCCCTGTTGTGATTAGTGCTTTGCCTTGGTTCTGTACTACACCTGCATTCTCTACTTCTAGGTTCCCTGTTGTGCTCCTTTCTTTCTGATGGTTCTGTACTGCATCTGATTTGTAGGTCCGTTCTTGTTCTTTGTTGTGCCCCCCTTCCTTTCGTGTGCTCCCAGTGCCTTCCTCCTGTCTGCCCCCCGCCGTGTGACCTCCCCTCCCTGGGCTCTCTACCACTCACCCTCCCCTGTTTCCTCCCGCACCCCCTATGGTACTCTCTGTCTCACCTATCTTTTCTAACTGCTTTTCTATCGACTATCCTATCCCTCTCTCTAAGTCTGGCAGGAAGAAATTCAAAAGGGACATCCTGGTCTCCAACCCAGGCCTCCCTCTGGATGCCTATACCAGTGCTTCCTCCAGACAGACCCTTACTGACATACTCTTTGTCGTTCCCTCTCCAGGCATATGGATCCCCCATATGGTCTCTGTCTACTCTCGCTTTTCCAATTCTCAAATTAATGGTGGCACCCGGTGGGAGGCCCTCCTGACCACCTTTCACTGCTCTAAAACCATCACTAATGTCTACTTAAATGGGACTGGGCCTCATTACGAATGTGGCAGTAAGGCAACAACGGCGCCGGTAGTCCTACCGGCGCCGTTGTTACCATACCACCACATTACGAGCTCTGCTCGCGGGTGCCGCTCTGCATGCCTGGTCAGACCAGGCGTGCAGAGCGGCACCCACAAGTATAACTCGTGATTGCACCAGCACCGTTATAAACGGTGCCGGTGCAACCACGCTCCCTACCCCCATTCTGCCCTATGGGACAGAATGGGGATCTGGAGCCCGCCCAACACTGGCATCCGCGTATTGGCAATTACCGGCCCATTCATCTCGTAATGGGCCGGTAATGGCCCATTTGCGGGTGCCGGTAGCGAGTGTGGCGGTAGCCGTGCCCTTAAGAAGGGCACGGCTACCGCCAAATTCATAATGCAGCCCACTGTCTTGGTCCAGGGACCTCAGGCCAATCTCCTCCTCTTTGATAGATGCTTCCCACGCCTTAACTTCCTTTCCTCTCCTGCTATCCCTTCTTACCACTCTCTGGCTTCTCTGCCGCCTCCTTCCCCTGCCACCTCTTCCGACAGCCACTGATGCTTCTCTGCCCCCCCTATTGCCTCCCTCCTCTGCCACCCCTCTGGCACTCTCTTCTCCCCCTCTGTCTACCCTGCCCTCTCTTCCTTCCTCCTCTGCCCATCCTCGGGGAACGCCAACACTTATGCAGGGTGTACCTCTGGCCTGTACCCCTCCCCGGAAGTCCTTCAAATGTGGCAACCTGCTCCAAATTGCTACTCTCAATTCTCCTTCAGCTGTCAAACACTCCTCTGACATCTGCCATCTCCTGGAAAAGCTTGATTTGGATGTACTCGGTCTCACTGAGACTTGTTTCACAGCCAGCTCCGTCACATGATGACACTCTCCTTCCCGATGGCTACAAGATCCTCTCCGAACCCAGAACCAACCATCCCTGTGGGGGTGTAGCCTTGATTTTTTTAGAGTGGATCCCTGCTTCTATCATTCCACTGCAGCACTACTCCTCCTTTGAATGCCTGGTCTGCAGACCCTCCATCTCTCCTGGCCTCTCTCTCACTGTGGGCGCTATCTACATGCCGCCTGGCCAGGTCGCCCTCTTCCTCTCCTCCTAGCTCCTTGCACTCTACCTCCCAATTTCTCCTCCTCAGAGACTTGAACATCCATCTGGATGCTACTAGCCCTTCTTCAGGACTCTTTCGTAACCTCCGCGATTCTCTCTCTCTCTCTATTCTTCCCTGTGGCCCGACTCACTCTGCAGGACACACACTAGATGTTCTGATGTCCTCAGACCTGTCCTTCTCTAACCCTCGCACCACTCCTCTCTCTTGAAGTGACCACTTTCTCCTTTCTTCCCACCTATCTCTCTCTCTTTCTCTCTTTCTCTCTCTCTCTCTCTCTCTCTCTTCCGTGCAGGACAAGCCGACTCCAGCAACGCCACCTACTTTCTCTGTCATCTGACCCATGAAGCGTGTGTCAGTTGAGGCTTTTGCCGTTACGTTCTCTTCTCCTCTGCACCTTTAGCTGACTCACACCCTGACACAGCCCTCTCTAACCTTCATCTCTCTATCTCTAACACTCTGGATGTCCTTGCCCCTGCCGTGAGGATCCAGTTGAAGCCCAAATCCAAGTGGAACTCTTGGTACGATTCTGACCTTGCTGCCCTTAAACCCAATTGTAGGGCGGCAGAGAGGAAGTGGTGGGCCTCGGGCGCACCCCCTGACAAACTGGCCTGCGGCCTGCTCCAAAGGCAGTACAGACTCTCGGTCCTCTCTAAGAAGAGAGCCTACATCCAAGCCTGCATCTCTGCAGCATCTAACTCTTTGGACGAACATTTCAAAATCTGCAAGGAGCTCGCCAAACTTGCTCCAGTCTCTACCTCTCCTGTTCCCTCTCAAGTCCTCTGCATGGCCTTGACCTCTCATTTCACTACTAAAACTCAGGCCATCCTATCCACCCTTTCTTCATCTACCTCCTCTTCCTCCTCCTCTACCACTCCTTGCCCATCTGAGGCTGTCTCTCTTCCTCCTTTTCCCGGTTCACCCCGGACAATGTTTCTAGACAAGTCCGATCTATGAAAATCTTGTCAAAGTAGGTTCTCTGCTGCTCATCCAGAACAATCAAGGAACACATTGACACCTTTGCTAGCCTTGGCCGATTTCTGCAATCACTACTTTGCCACTGGAACTTTCCCCTGCCCTCTTAAGCACTCTCTTGTGCACCACCTACTAAATAAACCCTTGGCTGATCCTTCCTCTCTGGCTAACTATCGCCCAATCTCCATCACTCCTTTCCTGGGCAAACTCTTGGAAAAGCTGGCCATCTTTGAGCTTAATCTACATACTGAATCTGTTGGTTGCCTCCATGACCACCAGCCTGGCTTCAGAGCTGCCAGAAGCACGGATACTGCTCTCCTGAACACCCATAAAGACTTGCCCTCCAATCTTGACTCTAATCTCCCTTCTGTCCTCATTTATCTATCCTCTGCTTTCGACTCGGTGAACCATGCCATCCTGTTCAATCGTCTCTGGGACAACCTTGGTATTACTGATCAGGCTCTGGCCTGGATGACCTCCTTCCTCACTGACCGACCCTCTCCGGTCCAACTGGAGTTTTTCCTCTCTTCTCTCTCTCTCTACTTGTGGTGTTCCCCCTTCAAAAACTACCTAGCACCTCTTGCCCACCGCATTGCTACTTTCTGCTCCAATTTTCAATGTTATGTGGATGACACTCCGCTCTCTTTCAGGCTCTCAGCCACCTCTGCTTCTTCTCTCATACTAGACCACCTGGCCGCAATTCAGGAATAGTGTGCCACCAATGATCTCTGCCTTAATGCCAGTAAGACTAAGGTCCTCCTTACTGGGACACCCGCTCCCTCCTTTTCTCTGTCTCTCTGGCCACCCACTCTGGGCCCTGCTCCTGCTCCTTCCTGTGAGGCTAAGAACCTTGGTGTTATCTTCGACTCTACCCTCTCCTTCTCTCCTCACATCTCTAAAGTCTCTAAGAAGTCAAACTATCAGCTGCGCCTCCTGAGAGGTATTCTTCCTTTTCTTACTTTCCCCTAGAAGCTCACGGTCTCCAGAGCTCTGGCCTGGAAGCACCTCAAGACCTTCCTTTTCACTTACTCTTTCTCTCTTTCCCCTCCCCCCCTGCTGATGCACCTGACTGCTCTGCGCACTGGTCACCTGGACATCCTCTGAACTAAGGCTTCCGCATGTCCAGTTGCCCTTGTACTGCATCTCCCCAGCACTTAATGGTCTGCATCTACAACCCTACAGTCCCGTCTCTCTACACCTATGAGCCACCCGCTGGCTGCACTTGTGAGTTAATTGCACTTCACCCTTCCGCTCCCCCTGGCACTTCTCCCCTTGCCTCTTCCCTGCACTTGCACGATCTGAATGACACAAGGCCTAGTAAGATCGTTATTTTGGCCTCCCTTGTTTCCCCTTCCTTGTCTTGTTGCTCCTAGAAAAACTTGTGTACGGGTGCGTAATAAATGCCACATCATATCATATACCAAAATATGCATTGCCTAAGATTTTTTAAGCAATCTCCCAAAGGAAATGTTTGCACTCATTCACAGCAAAATATGCTGAACACATTTACACAAAAGCTACACAAGAAGATGATGTCTGGTCCAACTAGTGATCGTCATTTGGTTTGGAAAAATCAGCTTATTGTTCATTTAAAAAATTAAATAGTGAAGAAGGTATGGAGGCCCCCCTGTTAGCAAAGATGTCCTGAGTGCCATGAAAAAATTGACGAAGAATAATTCACTCCAGGACCTGATGATTTTACAGGCTCGTTTTACAAGGCTTGGGCTCCATTTATTCCAGTTTATTTATGACTAACTGGAGAGGCGACGACAGAGCAACTGACGGTGCAAAACTCTTGCCATACAAAATAAAGGGTTAGAATACTGATTTGTACTTCATCTCCAAACAATACACGTCCTGATGAAGGCCTACTTAAAGATCACATGGTATGGTCGCTGGATGTACATACCATCACCAAAAAGGCAGAAACACTTTGTGTCGACACATTTTACTGAAAACAACATCCGAGTAATAAACTAAAAAACTTGCAACTGTGTATACTAGCATGTAAACCACAGGGTGCTGCAAGCCTGAAGACGCAACCATACCTGAACAAAACAGACTGTGGTCAAGACAAGGAAAAGTGGCACACAATCAGTTCCCACTAGCCATAAGACCTTGTTTGGTTGTGATGCAGGCACCCTTAAACCAATTGTACAAACAATGTGTAATACTGATATTCTTTTTGCAATAGAAGCACTTTTTGAATACTAACCCCACATGAGAGGCTTATAAGAGAACAAGCCGGAATCATATTGTATGAGAAAATGTTGTGAAATGCTTTTATGATATGCATGTAACGAATAATTGTAATCTATCATGGAGAGTGCTTAACAAGTGGAAAGTGAATAAATGAACTTGTAAGCACCAAGAAGATTTTGTAGGGGTAGTGCATTTCTAAATAATACATATGCACTGGAAATACAGTTCTGACTAGAACTGGATGTCTGACAGAGGGGTAGCTTTTCACTTTTGACTCTTATATACATATACCTGAACCTATGACAGAAGTGAGAATTGTATTGTTTCTTAAGCCTGGCAAAATCCCAAAGTTATGTCATTCGTATAGGCCAATCGTTCTACTTAATCTCGATGTTACGTAATTTAAGGGGATCATCGTGAATAGGTTGGACCAGATTATGCCAGCTTTTATTGACCCAGAGCAATCAGGTGTGGTAACACTAGAGAACACATCTGATAATATTAGTAGTACATAAACGTTGATAAAGCAGAGATTCCTGGAGGAGACACTTCAAAAATGTTACATAGGCCCCAAATCAATGTATATAATTTTGGCAAATTATAAAGCCCACTGGTTAAAAGTTAACGATAAACTATCAAAGGTACCCCTAGCCATGATGGGGAGAGCAGCCCTGCTCAAAATGGTTGCGGTGCTATGCGGGGACGACTCCCAACTGTTTGAAGGGGTCCGCAGATACTGGGAACCGGTGGGCTTAGCCACCCTCGGAGATATATGGCAGGGAGGGGAGGTATTGGGATTCCAGAGGCTGCTGGAGGAGACCAGAGTGCATAGAGGCCAATACATTACTTATACCAGGCTCACAAAACGGGTGAGGGAGAGGAGACCTGAGACGGTGTTAACTGAAGACCCTGATGCCACCCTAGAAATTATGTATGATGTCTCAGAGGGTGGGCATGAAATATCCAGAATATATGAGCTCCTGAGAGCGAAGGCAGGGAAGGAGCTGCTTCAACTGAGGCAAGACTGGAAGGAGGAGGTAGGAGAACCCTTGACAGAGGGACAGTGGGATAGAGCCCAAAGGTACCATAAAAAGGTGTATGGAATGCGAGACTCCAGCAGATCCAGCTGCACATCATCCATAGAGCTTATCTGACTCCCAGAAGAATAGCTAGGTTTGGGGGCTGGACTATACAGAAATGCCCCAGGTGCGGGGAGGAGGAGGCAGGGCTGATCCACATGTTCTGGGCCTGCCCTGAGGTGCACAGATTCTGGGAAGAAATAAAGTCGAAAATGGCTGGTGGGGGTGTGGGGCTTGACATAGGGTCGGCTTGGGCATGTATGCTTGGGATTTTCCCCAGGCCACGTAATTCAAAGCATGTCAGTAAGATGAAGTACCTGGCCTATATCTTGGCTAAGCGCAGAATTGCAATGTGCTGGAAAGCAGCCCATAGGCCAAGAGTGGAGATATGGAGGGCGGACCTCTTGAGATGGGCGGAAGCAGAAACTGCAGTATGGTTTGAAGCTGCCACCAGGGGGGGAGAGGAGTTAGTGGGCCCTCTAATAGCCTGGAGGCAACTGGTGACCTCAATGGCAAACCCCCACCAGGTCAATCATGAAACAGAAGACTCAGATGAGTCGACAAACACTGAGATTCCTGAAAATGCTCACGCAGAGGATTCTGGTGAGATGGCTCGAGTTTGTGGGGAGCGAGGGGGGAGGACGGAGAATAACATTGTATAATGCGATGTTTTAACTTTGATTATGAACGTCCTAAAAAGTTGCAATGTTTGGTGTGTTGTTTGTTTACAAAAATAATAAAAATTGTTTTAAAAAAAAATAAATAAAAGCCAAGGCTCTGCCTTAATCTTCACTCTAACTATGGAACCATTTGCAGAAAGGGTTAGCAGAGATTCAGCAATTAAGGGCATCATGATAGGCCAAATGCAAAATGTAATATGCATGTTTGAAGTGAACATGATATTTTCATTGCCTGACCCATATTGAGCCTATACCCAAACTCCTAGAAGAGTTGCAAGCCTTTGGTAGAGTCTCTGGCTTCAAGATCAATGAGACAAAATCTGAGATTTTAAACCTGAACTTGAGGGGTGACAGTCTACACACCTTAAGGAACCAAGTGCAGTTCAGATGGGCAGAAAACTCTGGGAGTGAAATGATCGCCATATTTAGTAGGTTTATAGAATGCTAATTACAGAGACCTGTATCGCTCTCTTAAAAAGGACACGACAAGTTGGTCTGGGCTGTAGCAGTTCAGATGGGCAGAAACTCTGGGGGTGAAATGAACGCCATATTTAGTAGGTTTATAGAATGCTAATTACCCAGACCTGTATCGCTCTCTTAAAAAGGACACGACAAGTTGGTCTGGGCTGTAGCAGTTCAGATGGGCAGAAACTCTGGGGGTGAAATGAACGCCATATTTAGCAGGTTTATAGAATGCTAATTACCCAGACCTGTATCGCTCTCTTAAAAAGGACACGACAAGTTGGTCTGGGCTGTATTTTTCTTGGTTAGATCGGATTTCCATAGTAAAAATGAATATCCTTCAAAGGTTGCTGCACCTCTTCCATACCCATAGAATACTCCACCACAAAGCTAAAATGGCTAGAATTATTATTACAATTTGTTTGGGCGGCAAAGCTAAGTAAAATGATCTTGCAGGCACCAAAGACGTCAGGCATACTGGGATACCCAGGTGTTCTCAAGTATTATTTAGCATCACAGCTTTGTATCCTCTCCGAATAGATGGGTGTTTTCTCTGAGAAAAAAGGACTTCTTAATCAAACTCATTTGGTTTCCCCTGTGGCTTCCCAAAAGAGTGTGATCCCCAAATCTATATGTAAACAATGGAAAGAATTCCACACTCGAAGAATGGGACAGGATAACAAGGGATAAATCCAATACAACTTTCCCATCACCCTGATAAAGAGTAATGGAGAATTCACGCCTGGCTTTGCGGATGAGGTGTACAGCACATGAAACAGGGGTGGGTGGATGCTTCAAGGCAGGGAACATGTTAAGAGTTTTGATGAATGAAAATTGCATATTAAGATGGGGAAGGAGGACAGGTTTCTGTACTGGCAACTAAGACATGGGTTTCACAATACATCAATAAGTGAGAATCCTCCAAGGAATTGATCTCCAAAATGCATGCATTTCTTATTTCTCCCAAATTATTTACCAATTGGGAGTTGAGGGAAAGGTAGCAAAAAAAAACAAAGCTGTCAACTAGACGAGACATGAAAAGAAACCTTTCGGATAGCACTGCGCTCATCGCTAAATTCTGACATTGTGAAAACTCAGTGGAAGATTCATGCTTGCTTGCTGCATTATTTCGGAAAATATTCCATAAAAGCATTATAACAATCACATAGCAATAAAATATGTACATCACATAAAACAGATTTCATATAAGTCACATAGATGTGAAACATACATATCAACTTATACATGTAGAAAATATGTGATCCATATGTTAATGTATGTGTAACTGACTCCTAGAGTTAGACTGAGTTTAAACTTAAAACCAGATGGACAGATGCATAAAACAATCGTGTTTAAAATATAATCGAACCAACAAATATAATGTAATATCCTACTGTGATACTACACAGTATTTGACTGTAGTGGCATTTTTTAGCCTCTCTAACCATGCTCTGCATAAGTATCTAGATAAAGCAAAGATCACAAGAATGCTATTGTAGGATCTGAATATTTCAAGTGCATCATTCAAGCGACAAATAAAAAGACGTGTTCAAGAAAGGTTTTTTAAAAAGGTGCTCTCATATCATTATAGAATAGACATACAGATAAAAAGTATACATTGTCTTCTCTTCCTGTAAGACAAATTGAACATGTCATGATTAAGGCATATTTAAGCACAGCTAGATGCAACATGCCAATCCAGAATCCAATGCAAGGTGACCGTGCATAGGGAGGCGATATCATGTCCAGGTAGGTTTCATAACCGACGGATTGCTCAAGATTCCAATAATCGCCTACATGAATCGATGCATCACAAATTGTACAGACCTTATCTTTCAAAAAAGTATTATATGCTTGGTGTAATATTTTCTTTGGGCCACTATTGATTCTTTGTAGGTCATTCCACAGTTTCACAGGGAAAACAACATGGACTTGACATGTTTGCATTAAGGCAAACTTGGCCCACCAATTTGTGACAATAGGGCGTCTAGATTTGGTTAAATATGTGGATGCCTAAAGACGTACCCAATATAGGACAGGACTGAAAGCAATCACATCTAATTTATGATTCTGATTGGTTTCGACACGAAAAATTACATTTGGTGTGCTTTGGGGTATGTTTAAAACATTTTCAAAAACGTATTCTCCATTATGTATTCTCCATTACTTCCTATATGGTTGTTTTCGAATAACCCCATATTTCTGCATCCATGGCCTGCATGTTATATATGTTGCAGGGCTGCGGAGAGTGCACCATTTCGATGTTTGTAGGACACTTTCAGAACAGCGTTACTGTGCCTTGCTAGGTTAAGAAAGGTTTTCTCTAGTTGTGCTAGCCAACTACCATTTTTCATGAAACGAGAACCCAGATAGTCGAAGCTTTCAACCAGGTCGGTGCTTTGACCATTAACCTTTTTGTGTAATCTAGGTTTCATTTCCTTGTGTGGTGGGCAAAAGACCATTGACTTGGTCTTGTGAAAGTTTGTCAGCCCAGTTTGACTACACCCCGTGTAAAAGGCTGCCACTTGCTTTCTTAAGCCACATGGTTAATGAAATCAAAATGGCGTTGTCTACAAATAAAAGCATCAGAATCTTGTCCCGTCTCAACATTGGTGCATCAGACACCATCCCTCCAATTTAACAATTAAGCGGTTTCTAAATATACTGAAGAGTTATGGGGCATGGACACAGCCTTGCCTCACACCCCTTAGAATATTGATGGGAGCAGTTAAATATCCAGCCAGGTTCCAACGTAGCCTGGCTGTGTTGGTATTATAAAGGCTCATGACAGCTTTAAGTAATTGCACAGGAATGCCTAGCTCTAGTAATGCTTCCCACAATTTAGACCTGGGGACCCTGACAAATGCACTTTTCAGATCAATGAAAATGGTGTACAAATTCACCTTTCTCAAGGTGACATTTCTGTTGTAGTAGGAAGAGCCTAAAAGATTGATCAACCGTAAACATGGCAGGCTCGAACCCTGCCTGGAGATGACCGATTATCTTTTTGCCTCATGATCAATCATGTAGGTGGAACAGCAGGGACCTGGCATAGATCTTACCAACCATGTTAAGTAGAGAAATCGGTCTATTATTGTCAGGATCCTCCTGGCCTCCTTTTTGTATAAGGGAACAATATTGGCTTTCGACCACAAGCCCGGGACAACACTGGATTCAAAAAGTGTGTTAAACAAAAGGATCAAAGCTCAGAGATCTGGTTCACTGTTGAAAATGTCAACCAGTATCATATCTGCCCCTGGGTGCTTTTCCCCATTTCTGTTGGATAATTGCCTCATTGACCTCTGACAATGTGTTAACACTTGTTGGGCAGAATGAGGATCTATACATGGGCAAGCGTTCATTAAATTCAGGTCCCGGGTAATCGGAATAAAGTTTGACAAAGTGGCGCAGCCAAGACTCTTCCGGGATATTCCCCTAGATGATCGACCTGCCATCTTCCCCTGCAGACGACACCCTTTTCTAAAAGCCTGCCTGATCTGTGTTAGTGACGGCTTCCAAAAGGTCCTGCCATTTACTTCTTGCTAATTCACTCTTTCTACTTAAATCAGGTCCTTATAGGAAGCCCTCAATAACTGTAAGGTGTTCTTTTTTAAGCTGTTAACATTCGTAAACTCTGTAATTACTGCCTTTTGTCATACCAGGTTCTATGGATTTCACCCTGTCCCAACTCAACTCTCACACTGAACTTGTTGGCGGTCTCCATGACAATCAATCTGGATTCCGAGCATCCAGAGGCACAGAAACTGCTCTTGTGAACACCTGTGAAGAACTGCTCGCTTCCCTGATTCCGAACTCCCCTGCTGTCCTCATCCTTCTTGATCTCTCCTCTACATTTGACACGGTGAACCACTCCATGCTCATACAAAGGCTCGATGACACCCTTGTATCTCGGAGTGGGCACTGGACTGACTGACCACCTTCCTAACTGTCCGTTCCTCCCAAGTCATCCTGGGCACCTTCTCCTCTCCTACTTCTCCATATGTGGTGTCCCCCAGGGCTCTATTCTCTAGCCTTAGCTCTTTAACATCTACCTTACCCAGCTGGCACTCCTCATCTCCTCCCCCAACCTTCAGTGTTATGCTGACGACACACAACTTTTCTTCAAACCTCCTGCTGACCCTCTTGCACCTTACATCATCCCCGACTGCCTTTCTGCCATCCAGGCCTGGTGCACTTCCAATGATCTCTGTCTCAATGCCAACACAACGGAGATCCTTCCGATTGGGACCCCTGCACCAAACTTCTTCCCTTCACTCTGGCATCTTCCATGGGCACTCCCCCCCTCTTCTGAAGCCAGAAACCTCGGAGTCATCTTCCCCTCGCTCTCTTTCCTCCCCACCACTCAGGACATTGCCAAAAAGTCCCACTTTCAGCTCTTCCTTCTAAACGGAATCCTACCTTTTCTCACCTTCCCCCCGAAGTGCAATGTTACCAGAGCCCAGGTTTTCTCTAGGCTTGACTATTGCAATAGCCTCCTCCTGAATATACCTTCCTCCACTCTGCGACCCCTCCAGCTAATCCAGACTAGGGCAGCAAGACTTATCCTTGGCCTCAAGCCCAGAGACCGATTCTCTCCTGCCCTAAAAAGTCTTCACTGGCTCCTGGTTGCTTCACAAATTAAATTCAAATCTGTCTGTATCAACCACAACACTGTCTGGGGGCGGGGACCACACTATCTGCAACTATCTCTTACTAAATATTCCCCCTCTAGACCGCTGCACTCCTCTGGCACCAACTCCTTCTGTGTAAAGCATTTCACCAAACTGAGGGCAGGATGTCAATCGCTTTTGTAAGCTGGCTCCCTTCTTTGGAACAGCCTCCCCATCACTCTTGAGCAGGATTTTCTTAAATTCCTAAATATCCTCAAGACCCCCCTCTGTACCTCCTCCTTCCCTCCCTCTCTCTCTCCTCTGCTAATCTCACAGTTGCCTGTTTGGTGTTTAGGGCCCTTGTGCATCCTCAGGGCCCTGACCTCCCACACCGAATTTCCCCAGCTTCGGGCTATCCTCAGCACTTGCCTCGGCTCACCCTCGACCCTTGGAGGCTTACATTGCACTTCACCTGTTGCTCACCCATGAGCACCCCAGCACCTATCCCAATCCCTCTCACTTCTGCACTTGCACGATCTGAACACTCACAAGGCATAGTAGGTTCGCCCCCCGACCCCACTGTCTTTAATATATTTTTTCTTTTTAGTTTTATGTATTTTTAATTGTTTCTCATCCCTTATCCCCTCTCTGTTGCCATGTGGGCGCTTTGAAACAGTATTTACTATCTGTATAAGCGCCTAATAAGTGAACAATAAATAAAATGGAGAATAGATGAGGTGGATCCCCATTTCCTGGGTTTTGTGATACATGGCCCAATTGGCTAAAAAGTTGTGGCTACCATGGTTTCCAAAAAGGGTAAGATATTGTCATACATAAAATGTGCCATATTTTTCTCTATTAAGTCGGGCCGCTTGATCTTGCATTACCCAAGATGTCAATGTGAACATTCCCACATGTTTCTGGAGAAGAACCAGTAGCCTGCCCTTCTGCTAATAGCTGAAGGCAAAGCGGCTGATGATCACTAGTATTCCTATCCCCAACAATCGGATCTTTAACCAGCACCTAATCCTTTATTACAATTAAAATATTATCAATATGTGAGCTTTTACCACCTCTTAAAGTTGGTTGGTCACTACTTGTTCAACTGTTATAAGTCTGGAATTCTAGATTGATAAGAATCTGTGCTGATTCAAGGGCTAGGTTGTGTGTCCTTTTCTGGAACTGCCTTCAGCTTTGGGATATCATGGTTGTACATTTCTTCCTCCAGTCAGCCATCTAGTGGTTTTAAGGGCTCAAACTGCAAATTGAGGTCCCCTATGAAAGGTATACATGGCTCAGCGATGAATGACTTTTTGGCCAGTTCAATTCTATCCTTGATCACTTTGCTTGCATTATGCCCAAAACAGGTATTAGGATTATAGATGTTAAACAGACTTATAGAATGGTCAGTTCCCCTATATGTATTTCCTGACTATCCTCTGAGGCCGATTCCTGGTCTGCCTTTTTGAAGTTGAATCTAGGGTCCACACCAGTTGTAAGTCTTCCAGAGGGGTGACATTGTTTGCTACGATCTGTAATTTTAAGTCTGTTATAGCCCATGTTTCCTAGTAGCTAATGATTTGGTGTTTCCTGATGCATTTACACAATTCTGCATACAACATGTTGTAATCTAGTGCAAAGCACTATATGGTTGCGTATCACAGCAAAGTACCCCCTCCAAAACCGTATACAATGGATACACTGGTTTGTTAAACCTACATTTGTCATTTCTTAGTTTGGCTGAAACTTTGTGTCACACTCAACCCAAGATCCTACCTGTTTGTTCTTCGCTGCTCTCTTCTTTGCGGGTTTCTGGACTTGAACAGGTACGGCCGGTGGTCCTCTATATCCAGCGTGGAACGTGGACGGAGACAGAGGAAGAGATCAGGATTCCAGGAAGCAAGGGTAGACTACGTTCAGGAATAAGTGCGGAACCAGGAAGGAAGTTGCTGCTCGCAAGCTAACAAGCAGGGTGAATGCACGGAGCAAGGAAGGGACCCAGGACAGAAAGCGCGAGCGGCCTGGAAGAGGAGTAACCGCTCCAGGGTCCAGGAATAAGGGGAGAAAGGTTTGAAGTATCGGAACAGCGATACGAGGAAGGAACGCAAGGCACACTAGCCGCTAACTAGTACAGGAGCGTTGAGACACGAAGTGCCACGGGGGCATGTCCTTTTTGTAGGAGTCCATCGCACCGGCGTAAACACTGGAGCGCAGCATGACTGAGGCGGCAGCAATGTTGAGAGGAACACCGCCCGGTGGTACCATGCATCATGGACCAGGAAGTCCAGAAGGGGCGCGAGTGGCAGTTCATGACACTTTGTGCATATAGACTGATCTATTACCTGGGGTGGGAACTGGAGCAGTTAAGCAAGAAGATACTGTCTTTCGCCATGGATTTCACCTATCAAAATATCTTTTATTGCTGTATTCACTAGGAGTTTTGAATTGTGTATTTTGAGTTTGCATCGAGTTTGCCCCAATTCATGTGGTCGTGGTGCTCAGTGGGGTTCTATGTATGAGCTTAGAATGTATTGACTTGGGTGTTGGTAGTGTTTGTATAGGGGCTTCAGGCCTACTTGTGTCCTGATCTGTGAGATATCCCCCTGGAGTGGCAAATGGTATTAGTAGCAGAGGGCATTGCAATAAGAGATGCAACTTCACCTAAAGCCTGATCTTTGTTAGCAAGAGACAGGTCATGTGATTCTGGTGATGCCCAGGTGGAGGTTTCCTAAACAGTACTTTTTCAGAAGAGAAATGTCCATCATATCTAGGACAATCATTTTCATTTCTTTCATTTCCCTCAACTCAGACATATAGTTTGTGCATTGACAAATGTTTTCCCCTATAAAAGGGACATCCATATTCACCCTTGTGCAGGCAGTAGCCATGGAGCTCCCAACACAAACAATTTTAGGGGGTAGTTCTAGCTGCTTTGTAAGGGGAGAGACTGATGGTTGCTTTCCTCTTTGCCATGTGAAGGTTGTCAATGCTGCAGTTCCGATTTAGTAAGTGTTAAACAAGTTAAGCAAATTGAGGTTAACAGTACAGATGTCATAAGGGAGGGTGGGGAACACTGAGACAGCTTGGGGAGCTGCCAGAGTCCAACTCCCCACCATCTCTTACACAGTCCTCTTGTTCACAGGCGTTCAGCTCCGATATGCTAAGGGAGCTGGTGCGTATTTACAATGTCGATGTACATCAAAAGCTTCCAGCACAGGTACTGGTAAAACATAAAAGGTAGCCAACATTTTGTGAAAGAGGCGGCTTCAGTGATACCAAAGACCCAGCTCTCTATGTCATTGACTATATTGTGAGTGGATATTGTAATAGATCGTACTTATTTTTGATGGCTTGACAGGCCGTTCCTTGGGGGGGGGTCACAGGCTTGAAGGGGAGGTTTGCTAAAAAATGTTACTGCCCCGATCGTTCGGACATTTATTTTTAAGCATTCTGCATCTTATCTCACTTTTCCACATGCAAAAACAACGGGTTGGTCGCGGCCATCTTGTGCTAATCTTATCCGTTGATGTATCGCCTTAAGTTCAATTGCCCTTGCAACAATAAATCATATGACCCGCCCCTGAAGCTGACATTACTAGATGCTTACGCCCCTTTTCACAACATCAATGCACGTCTCGTGTCAATGTTCTCTGTGCGCAAGCTATTGATGTGTCTCCATGGAAATGCCAGGACACTTCTTTCCGCAACAAGTATAAAGAGACCCTTTCTGAGCAGACAACATTGCTTTTTCAATAATTTCACTGTATTTAGTGTTGAGCTCCCGTGACTCGTTTCTGCTCTGTTCAGTTATCTTCCTAGTACAAAGCCCCTCAAACAGGTTTTTACACTAGCAGGACTGAGGTACTTTCACTTTATTTAAATATTTGTCGTATAATGGCAACAATACAGCCCTAGCAATATGAGCCTGCGTATTCCGAAGAGGAACTAATTGAAAGAGAATGAGAAAGAAGCGGAAAAGATGGGGAATCGGACAATAGTTGTGAAGATAAATCACCGGAGCATGAGCCTGAGCCTAGTCGCATGGAAGACTTTTCCACCTGGTGTACCTGCAATCGTTGCAAAGTCATGCCAACTGAGGTGGAGAACTGCTGCCGTCAAGAAAACTCTGCATACTCGGCCTACATAGCCGAAGAAGACACACCACCGCTATGCATTACCGAGCTGCATTACATATAGTATTGGTTATGTCCACAAAGTGGCATGTATGATATGACATGATAGGATAGGTTATTTAAAACGCGCTTAATACCCAGAGGTTGCTAAGCGCTGACTCGGGGATCGAACCTGTGTTGCTCTGTGTCCTGTTGCTTCCAAGGCGAGCACATTGCCCCTGAGCTATCCACCCTATGAGTGTCTCTCTGTATGCGCCATTGTCTGCATCTCATTTTTTCAGTCTCATTTTGCTTTTTCATCCGTATTAAAACAAGTACTATGTTATAGGGGGATGCTGGAACTTCGACTACAATCACTTCCTCCTTTGCAACAAGTCCAGAGTATGAGGTATGCCTATTTATAGTTTCCTGGCTAGAATGAAAGTAAATAGTACAAAGGATATACTTTGAGACTGAAATGCATGTAACCTTGTAACCTTTACAATGGAAACATTACAAAGCAAACTACATTTGAAGGCAACATTATAATCACTATGTTTTACAAGGTGATCTCAGATCAAGTCCATGTGTCATCTCGGAAGGTTATCAGGTGAAATCTGAAATGTATATTATGACAAAATCACATACACTGTTTTCGAGGGTATGTTCATACAAATGCTCTATTGGTGTTGCAACAACAAACCTTACAGTATATGGTTCATAATCATGTTAAACTACTTTGTGTGGAAGTGCTCTGTGCGATGAAAGATTTTAATTTTCAGTACGATTGACATTTTTTTTAAAGATTATTCTATTCAAGGAATATACTCAAGATGTGGAATTAGAAGAGGCACATGGACCAGAGGTATAAGTAACCTAATATGAAATACAATTGGGTATCACATTGCATTAGGAATACATTGTTACAATGCTGTAATGTTTTCAAGTCTGTCAAGCTGGTTCTGTTTGTAGATATGTACATATGTTTGTTGGAGTAGAAATTAAATTTGCTTTTTTAAACCATATAAAAATGCTCTTGTATTTCAGCTTGATGTTGCGGTCGGCAAAGAAAAGGCCAAATAAAGAAAACAAGGATAAAGAACAAACCAGTTTGTTTTGGAGAGGTTTTTAAGCTGATGTTTTAGTCATATTACGTTTTTAGTTGGAAAATAGTTTCTTCTGTATCTATGTTATACATTGAGCATGATTTGCTATAAATCTGTTAAAGGCCCGGAAGATAGACGAGTATAAAGACTCAGACAACAACTGAAACCAAAGATGTCGCTTGCCAAACGGATTTCACAATGGAGCAACTACTATTTGAGGCACAGTAAATATCCAGACTTGTGATGTCCAGTGGCCGGAAAAAGAAAATGGAATCTCACCTGCGAACCGTACAAAGTTACCATGGACCATTGCTACTTTGTGCAAACTCGCCCCGATGAAACTGAAGACATTGAAGATGCATTGCAATTGCTCGCAGACCCTTTGACACAATCTACACCCTCTAAAAATGTTCCACCCAAAAAACATTCAATGTTACCTGTTTCTCCAATTTATGCATAAAGATCACAGGCTGAGCTAACAGAGGCTGAAGCTTCAACACAATTGAATGAGGAATTTGCTCAAGATTTCGACTTCAGTTTGCCTAGTTTGGGGGAATTGTCCACACCGTTGATTCGCAAAACACAGTACTGCAGGACGATTGGCTATTAAAGGAGCAGAAATATATTGTATTCGACAGCTGCCTGCTAGAGAGTGTACAAAGGCTGAAATGTGATCATAAATTAAGGGGGAGCATATGCGGGGAGCCATTGTGAATGTGTCTTGTGCATTACAAGGTACCAACCTAAAAATCCATGCCAGCTGTTGTCCACCTCCATAATTCATTTTCATGGTCTGATCAACTGATGCTCTGCAAAGTGCATACTGGAAATTTACTTTGTTCAGTAGCTTTACTGTTCAACGAATCGACTATCAGTAAGATTTCCACTTTCTGTCAGAGTTCCTGGCTAAAACCCAGTACTACAAATATCAGAGGGAATTCTTATTCCCTGCTATTAGTCATGCCTGGAAACTCAAACAGATATCAATGGACAGTACATTCTCTGGCAAACATGTGAGGCTAGCTGGCGACGGGCAGTGTGACAGTCCAGGATTTTCCGCTAAGTACTGCACATACCACTTTCAAGACATGGAAACTAAAAAAATTGCGAGTTCAGTCATCGTGCAGGTGTCTGAATGTACATTTCAATAGCCAAGGTAATGCCAGAGCAGTTTCCATACATTCAGCATCTATTTGATGTGTGGCACATTGCCAAATCAATCAATAAAAAAATTACAGCTGCTGGTAAAGAAAAAAGGGTGCGGAAAACCTTTTAAAGTGTCAGTCTATCAGCAACCACCTTTGGTGGAGCTCCAAAACTTGTGATGGAACTTCAGAAATTCTACTTGAAAAATGGTGTCATTGATGCACGCACCACTGTCCAATGTACACTCATGGACAGAAAACCAACATTTCCACGAACGTGCACATGGACCTTTATCGAAGGAGCAGTAACGCAAGAAGAAGTGGTGGTGGTGCCATGTTTCTCTCCACATAAAGCACTTGTGAAGATCGTGTATGATAAAACGCTTTCAAGAGACCTGAATGGACTCACAGAATTCTATCACAGTGGAGATTTGGAGGTGTTCCATAATATGTGCCTAAAGTACAGGCCCTAAAGGTTGCAATTCGGCATAGACGGTATGGAGGCCAGAACAAGACTAGCTGTACTTGCTCACAATGAGAACGTTGGGAGGGAACAATCGAAAACTGCAGGAACATTCGGGATGCTTCGTTACCTCATGGCCTTTACAAAACGAGGCAAACAATGGGTGGTCAAGCCAATATACCAGGAAATGGATTTTGAATTTGTGAAAGATCTAACATTGACTGTTGGCCATGCATACTCATGGAATGGATTCTGATTTTGTTCCCAGGACACATACAATGCCACAAAACATTGCAAACAAACCTTGTCCTCCAAAATCGGAAACTTGTTCAATGCTTGATTTAAATGATTTGTAACGGTCTTCAAAATCTGCTCACAAAAACATTTTAGATATGTTTCCCTATGTTTGGTTATTGTACAGAAACAATCGAATGCTATTACACTTTCAATTTCAAGGCACCAGAGGCAGGCATCGTGCAAGTCCGTCAACGACCCGCAGTCCCGACACTTCTTAAAACCCGGCCGCGGGGTGGAAGAAGACAAAGACATCATGGAAATCTTCACAACGAACAGGTTCGAAGAACAGAACTCAGAAGAACCGAGGTGCATCGAGATCTCCGAAGCAAACACATTCGCAGAACAAACGGAACTGAGGCTACGGGCGTCGTGCGTCCTACTTATAACATCCGGGGACGTCGGCTCGACGGAGGCCCTCGAGGACAGCGTATCGACGTCATCGACGCAGGACGCCGAACATTTTTCAAAGCAGCACAGCTGTGGTGATTACTGTCATAGATATGGAATACGTCGGAGGACCCAATCCCCTCGAATAAGTATCACAACGCATTTATTTACGCCAATATAAGCGTGTTTATGATGCATTCATGTATATCTTTTACCTTTCCTGCATTTGTATTACTTATGCTCTGTCTAGAAGACACGTGTCTGTGGTTGCTGTTGGTACTATTGTTCAGAAGAGAATTGCCCTAGCACATTGGTGCTGCACTGTCCATTTGGGTGGGAGAAAGACTGATATACAAATGGATATTTACCATCTGTGAACAGTACACTGAGGCTTGGTGTCTGTAAAACCCTCTGCTAGACCCAAACCCCATGCATACATTCAATCCATGGCACTTGCACTGATGGCCTCCGTTATGTATGATAATCTTCCTGACCTGTGTCAACCCCAGGACTAGAAATGTAGTTTTACCAGTGGATTATTTATTCTTACACCCCTGTGAGTGGGAACCTTTTTCCACACTCACAGAATATTTTACTCTTTTTATGGGTGTAATTTTTAGGGCTCTCCATAGCGTCCATAGTGTCTTTTCAAATGTATCTTCTTTGACAACGTTTTGGCAATCAGTGCCTGTTGTTGCTAGGTTGCCCTAGGTGATCCACTTTTAACTTTCTCTGGCTAACCTTGAGAGAACTACAGTCTCGAAGGGTAGAAAGGATCTTTGGATCTCTTTTACATTTTATTAAGTGAGACCAGGACCCCAACCTTCAGTGGAGTGCGGGGGTGATACTGAGTTCGAGAGAGTGGTCGCTGAGTGGGCTGTCTTGCTGTCAGTCCTGCTGCCCAGAACCCGGATTGTGGACTTTTGTGGACACTTATTCTGCTCGAAATTGGTTGCAGTAATATTTGTGCATCCCATTCACCTCCTTGTGGAAATTGAGGCTGTTTTTGCGAGGAATCTGCCCTCACTCCCAGCAACCTTTGCAAAACCACCTCCAACGCGTGTTCAGCTCGCGCATTCGAGAGAGTGGTCGCTGAGTGGGCTGTCTTGCTGGGTAGCTGGCAGCAGGCGGCGGTGAGTTAACGTTTCATTGTTTTTTTTCTTTACTGTCCGTGTATATGTACATGCTGAAAACAGGTATGCCCTGTGATATACTCACAGTGGAGTCCAATCCCACGGCCCCTCATCTAATGAAGAGACCAGCAACTCCAAAAAATAGTAAAAATGGGCCCTCCCTTCTAAAAATAAAAATTCAACGTTCGGTGTCATTGGCTTCTGACATACGCCAATTCTGTACCAATGATGCAAACGTAGCGGGTTCGGGTGAGGAAGTTATCGTGGTACATGCCTTGGTGGGGGGGCTGCTGGTGATCTAACCACAACTAATGGAAATGCATCTGAATGTGCTCTGAAAGTGGTACAAAGCCTCTTAACCCCAGCTGATAATGAGGTTTTTTCTCCCAAACAGACAGAGCAATTGAAGGAGGTGCCATCTGAGATGGAGCAAACTCAAGTGGTCTCATCCGGTAGACACAAAGAGTCTTCGCCGAGAGAGGTCAGTGCAAATGTGCTGGCCGTTGATTCGAGTCTGTGTGGAGAAATGCATTCCGAAGTG
Source organism: Ambystoma mexicanum (assembly GCF_040938575.1). Taxonomy (NCBI): domain Eukaryota; kingdom Metazoa; phylum Chordata; class Amphibia; order Caudata; family Ambystomatidae; genus Ambystoma; species Ambystoma mexicanum. The sequence goes on along the minus strand of NC_090927.1, from coordinate 1,249,887,259 downwards.
AATGCTGCACTGACTCGGGTGCCGGAAGCCTCTAACCTGACAATTCTTGGAGCCTTTAATAGTGGTGAATTGCAGGGGATGCAGTCGGCGTCAACCTTGTCTGATTTATCTAAAAGCCGAGTGTCCCCTTTACCAGAGGCTCCCCCCACCCCTTTGTTCAGTTTTGGCTCAACAGAAACTTAGAGCAGCCCATGATCTTTTAGTGGTCACAGGGGAAATTGATCAAGATATGATACGTTTCATGAATACAAGCAATAACACTGGAACTGATATTGGAGATGTGATGTATATATGCTCAAATACTGGGGACCTAAATCAATCAATGTATGAAAGTGTAACTTCTCCTATGGAAAAAACAATTCAACCTAGGCATCAAACTGTAGATAATGAGGTGAATACTGTTTGCCATGACCTGTCCAAATCCCCCATTCTGTTTGATAAATCTCAGGAGCATTTATTGAACAATTCTGTCTCCTTCATAGCCCCAACTCCAAGGGGCAGTCGCTTTGGAGAATTAATGCAAGAGCAAAATGTTTTCATAAATGGTCAACGGTCCGGTCGGCCTTCCTTCCCTGAAGCTCCGGCTTTAAACAATACCTTGAGTGCCATGAACACCGCTCTAATGTCAATAGCCAAATTATATGAAGTGGTTGAAGGTAAAATGAATGCCCAATCTGAAATGTTGATACAACTGATAAAAAATAGTCAACATTTAGACAAACAGGCCATGTCATCCACAGCATCTCCTTGAGTGGCTGTTGTTGAAATGCCACTGGAGTTGGACTCCCACTGCATCTATGCTACTAGCAACAAAAAAAAGGAGGCCATCAATGTTGTTGAGGGTGGGGTCAATACAGAATTAACACATCCACCAACACCAAACAAGGCCCGATTAAAGATTGTCGAAAAGGAGCCCAATGATGGTGTTGCCAATGGGGCTAATGAAGAAATAGCTTCTGTAGACGTCCTGGCAACAAAAAATGTGATGAGTCTATCTGCTGACACTAGTAAAGATGCTGGGCCCACTTTATCTTTTCAATTTTCTAAGACAAATCCCTTCTCATTTATGGGGAGGGCTATAACGGGCCAGTCACTTTCCAGTACTAAGCTGATTGGCTCCTCCAAGCAGAAGAATGTGAAAATACCCCAGACAAAAAAATCAGCCGTGAGAAAGATAACTACTTCTGATACTCTGGTAGCCAGGGCGAGGAAACAGGAAAAGGATAAAGCCCACTTGAAACAAGTAAATGAAGTGACTCTCCCACAGGAACATGAACCCTTGAATAATTTGATAGCCATGATCTCACCACCGAATGCCTCCACAGATGTGCCGGAAAAAGGGTTGCAGTTCAAACAATTAACATCTGACCAAACTCAACATGAGAAATTAACTCATCCTATTATAAGCGAAATACGAAATGAAATCAGGGGCTCTATTGCCCAAGGTTTCGCCTTGGTGAAAACATCAATCACCGCAGATGAAAAAGAGCCGCAGTTGCCTCTGGTAGTGAAAGAGCAACTCCAGATGGTGAATCAATTATGCCCGACTGTGCAGGAATTCGTGATGAGATTAGGGAGTCTATCGCTCAATATTTGGGTCAGTTTCAAGGACAAAGCAAAGAAGCTGTGATGTCTCAGGCTCTCCCCATGTCAATCCCAAATATATCCCTATTATTGAATGGCCCAATCGGAGTCCCCAATAGTCACACTCAATCATCTTTGATCCCCCATGTAACAAACATAATAATCCCTAAAGATATTTTGGATCCTGAGGGACAAGTTCGTACTGATGGGGAATTTAGACAATGCCATCATCTATTAATGACGTGCCGTGAGCATCCATTTCCAAAATATGATCTGAATCGCTTGAGCATTTTGAACATATGTGGAAAAATTTCAACCCTACAAGATCTATCGAGATCTGATATTGATTTGGTTGAATTTACAGATCATATTGACCTATCTCGAGTGAGACTTTTCATGAGATCGGGTATCACTCTGAAAGCTCTTTGGCAGGCAAGATCAGAGTTCTTTAATTTGGGTTTTCTAGTTACCCAAGATTCAACATCGAGCAGAAGCCCTGCCCCGCTACAGAACCAACCCCGAATCTATCAAAATGGGAAAGTGGCACTATATGATACTCAGAATTGAAGAATCGGAGAGGGCGCACAGCTTGTTTCTTTAGTGTTGATTGAGTTAATATCTGTTGAGTATTCGCTTAGACTTACTTAGAAGGGTGCAGCCCATAGTACTGTGCCACCGTGTTGGGCACACGTTATGTGCTGAGAAAGAAAGGACCTAGGCTAAATAGCCATCGGTGTGGGCCGCACACCTAAATTTAGCCAATAGGGTTTAAAACATTTGGTTGAGATTATAACATGGCAGTAAAATTAAGTTCCATAGTGTTTCTTCAAAAAGTGCTTTTATTTAGCAAGTGAATCCTTTGTACTTTCTTTCTTTGGATTAACGAATGGTTAAACTTCACCAAATCGTTATTTGCTGATACAATGGCAAAGGAAAATAACCTAGGGCTAATGCATTTCGGAAAGGTAACTTTCCTTCTTCAGAGCCAGGTTAAATGCAAAAGAAATCTTGCTGTTAGAACATTTAGAAAAACATCAGGTATGCATGCATTCAAAAAAACAGGGTACCCACAAATAACAAACACGTACATATAACACAAAGAGAAGAGAACACTGAATAGTCAGTAAATTGTATATATCACATTGCACATATATGATGCAGAATTATTTCAGCCAGGTAAACTCAAAAACATAATAATAATAAAGTTGTGTTTAAGTAAAATCCTCCAGTAGCTCTGATTCACGTATTAATTCACTTATCCACCTAGTGTTCTATGGCAAAGTCCTCAGTGAGATATTGCTTGCTCCTATGTCTAAAGAGTAAAGTGGTGTCATAACAACTTCGCCTTCTGGTGTCACTAACCTGGAAATGTTAAATAAAATAGCACTTTTTGAAGAAACACTATGGAACTTGATTTTACTGTCATGTAATAATCTCAACCAAATGTTTTAAACCCTATTGGGTAAATTTAGGAGTGCGGCCCACACCGATGACTACCGATGACTATATGATACTCAGTCATCTAAAGATCTGCAATCAAATTGGCAACCAAAATTGAATAACTCATAACAACCCAAGAGTGCGGATAATATGAGGCTTCTTTCATAATTGTACTCCAGGAAACGTGGCTCATAAATGAACCGGTCTGGACTCTCATTACATCTCGACAGTTCCAGCAATTAAGAACTTGTTTGGTCGGCCGATGGCAGGACTTCGCATAGCAGTCAGAAAATCTATGAACTGTAAGATAACTCTGAGCTCTTCTCCCTCACCATACATCCAGGTAGTGAACATTTCCAGAGGCTCCCGCTCGATTGCAATTATCAATATATATTGGGCCAAACAGCAGCTAACATCTAAAAAATTCTTCCACAAATGAATGAGGTTCTTAATTCTTTGGTTCTGGATAAAACAGTTGATCACACCCTTATTATGGGTGATCTAAATCTGCACATGTTATTGTGCAAGACGGTTGAATATTTGCCTGATGAACTGCAGTGATCCGAGCTGATGAGGGAGAGGAATTTTGTCATGCTGAATGGTTCTGTTGAGGGCGACGCTACGCCAAAAACAACCTGGCACCGAGATATTTTATCTGCTTGCTTGGACTACATTTATATTGACAGGTCGCTCCTAAATATGATTGTATCATTGGTGGTGTAAGAAACGACCATGAGTGACCATGACCAATTGTGCATGCTGTGGAAATGGCCGAGCAACTCTGAGGTTTTATCCACGCAGAAAGAATTGGCCCATATCGAAATAGACCAAGCAGGAAATCGCAGTAGATGGAGTAAGCGAAAGCTAATGCGTTTCGAACATATCCTGGATCTCGAATTGGGTGGACTTAGCCTCAAGGAGGGTGCATACTATGTGCAATCTATGCAGATTTTCAAAGCGAGCGGGAGAGGTAATCACCAGCATAAAATAAAACACACCCATGCGTTCGATTTGGACTTAAAACTCAGAAAAGCACAACTGAGAAAAGACATCCGCCTCCTAACCAAAAATCCAACTTCTAACAACATTGTGCTAATAAAACACTTGAAAATGACTTGCAAGAATTGGCTAAGAGGTCACAAATCCATACAATACCAACTCGATGGAGAAAGAATGATGAACCAACTGGTAGTAAAATCATCAGGTGGCATTTGGTCTCTACTAAATGAAAATAACTCATTGAGCCAAATAAGTTTACAAACTAACCCAGTTCCACAAGAAAAGTGGACTGATTATTATGCTGGTGTTTATTCATCCCCTTTTCCAGAAATAAAACTTGATTGGTCAGTGCTGAAAATGACCCATGAAATTTCCTTTGATAATGAGGATATAAAGTACTGCATATCGAAACTCAGTCGGTCTAGGGTGTGTGGTCCGGATGGTCTGTGGAATTTCACGCTCAAAGAGAATCTGTCTGCTTGGGCAGCTATTCTTCTTAAAATCTTTAATCACTCAATGTAGACGGGTAAGATTCCTAAATCCTGGACAAAATCTATACTAGTCCTGATTTACAAAAAGGGAGATAGGACTGACCCTAAATCTTACAGGCCCGTTGCCCTTTTAGACTGTCCGGGGAAGATTTTTGCAAGGTTAATTCTAATGGCCTTTAACACCTGTTATCGGAAAAAAACCTAAGGGATGAGTACCAGACAGGATTTATTCCGGGCCTAGGCACTGCAATCAATTTGCTCACCCTTAACGCTGTTATTCAAGCGATCAAACAACAAAAACAAGCAATCTATGCGGCTTTTGTAGACTTTCGCACAGCATTTGATGCTGTGCCCCGTGAGCTATTATATCTGAAACTTTTAAAACAAGGCTGCCCCTGGTTAATCCTAAAATGGGTAATACAGTTTCACTCAAATACTACTATCCAAATCCGGTTAGGAAGAGATGGATTATTGTCAACTGATATAAAAACAGGGCATGTTTTAAAACAAGGCTGTTTGCTTGCCTCAGCCGTCTTTAATTTTTTCATTTCGGACTTTGGATGTGGCTTTAAGGGTTTGATTACGGACGTCCCAAGAATCATGGGTGTCCCTATCAAGTGGCTATTATATGCAGATTACATGGTACTCCTATCAAAAACACCACCAGGTCTTAAAATCATGCTAAAGGCCCTAGATGAATATGCGGGTAAAAACTGCATCTCAATTAATGTGAATAAGACACAGATTATGCAGTTCGGCCTCCCAAAGCAAAGATGCGGTACGCACTCTTGGATTTTACAGAATAGTAATCTGAGCGTGGTCACACGCTATGTCTATTTGGGTGTGATAATAAGCAATCACCCTATGGATGTTCCTTTTGAAGAGAACAAACAGACTAAACAACATATGCTCATCTCTCAAGCTAGGATTATTAAAGCCAGATTCTGTAAATTTTCAATTCAACCCTTGATAATATTCTATAGGCAAAAACTGATGCCAATTTTATTGTATGGCACTGAGACCAAAAGATGGCGCCCATATACATATTGGTTTAAGATAGAAGGCGCTTATTGGAGGAAAATGCTGCAATTACCTACATCAGAGCCCTTGCCAATGATTCGTTACAAACTGGGGCTTACTTCAATGCATGGGATGTACAAGTGGAAATGGTGTGCACTCTATCGAAAATGGATGATTGGTGACAAGAATGGCCTGTTATGCTTGTTGTCCTTACACATGTTTCAAAATTCGAATGACAATTTCATTAAATCATGGAGACTGAGAGCGCAGAAGTTGCTATATGATGCTGATATATCATTAAAACTGCTATTTGAGAATCCCGATAAGGCCAAGCAAAAAATGTGGGACCATGATTGGAACTTAACGCGCCTTCAGTGTTTACAGTATCAAAAGTTTCAAGAAAACCCATTTGAGTTAAAGAGACGTGGAAAGACAGCTCACTATCAGTGTCTCCAAGTCCGCGATATTGTTTGGCATTTCTGCGCTTCAGGCTTCATGATTATTTGACAGCTGAAGTTTTGTGCAGGAGTAACTTATTACCCAAGAACAGAATACTCTGCTGTTTTGTCACACAGCAAAAGAGACTTTAAAGGCATCTATTGGTTAACTGTGTTGAGTTGTTATCGTTAAGATGCAATTATTATAAACCCTTTTTTGAGGGACATGCGAATGTTGCCCATGATCAATTATGGCATACTTTATTTTATACAAACAAGAAATCACTTAATTATGCAACTATTAACTTCCTGAATTTGCTAAAGCTACAAGACTATGAACAACTTGGTACAGGTGCTATTGACATTTCTGAATAATGATTTATATTTTTATAATCTAACACTTTTAATGATAAATTAGTTTTACTTTCATTTGACGAATGAATAGTCATATGATGTTTTATCTTGTTTTGATATGTAAATTGGTATTTGATATGTAAATTGTTGAAAGGCTGTAAAAAGATTTGTTTCTTTTTTTAAGCCAAAACAATAAAAAATAAAAAAAATTAAAAAAATATACTGAGTATCCCCTTTCTCATTTTAAATAAATGTAACATGTATGTTACACGGACAAACTTACCATTAATGGCTGGTGGCAGTAATTTGTTGAACACTTTAACTGATGTGAAAGTCTTACCTAGACTTCATTAGCGGATTCAAACTGCCTTCACTTAATAAGAAATTATGTTCTCACCTCTCTGCAAAGTATATAAAAGTTTAGCTTACTTACCTTAGAAATGTTCGGCGATTCTGGAAAGTATATATTAGGTTATTTTGCTCGCCTGTGAATTGATTGTGCCTCTTCCACAAAAGTAATGCTGTTGGTTTCACTTTATTATTCATGTAAGGATAATTGTATAAGTGTCCCCCAACTGGGTTTTGCTTCCCCTCACTTGCTGTTAGTCTGTCTAGAAAAGTCTTCCTTAGGTTTTAACTACATAGAATAACTTTGGGCCATTCATATAGTCCAACACTGGGCTTTGCTTTCCCTGGTATGTTTTAGACATAGGCAAAAAGAGTTTTAGATTACACCTGCCTTTCAGTTGTTTATAGTATCGGTTTTACTTACCTTGAGTTTAACTCTTGTTATCCTAAAATAAGTTGGAGTTATTGCTTCCCTTAGTCTGTGAACTGAAAAGCAACTGTAATTGAATATTACACCCAAAGGGTCACCTCCCCCAAAATAGCTGTTATCCTGAATCAGAGTTATAGGTTTTACTGTGCCTAGTATTTGAGTATCACTAGATCAGAATAGTGTATTGTCCAGTTCATTAGACTATATGATTTCTTGCGGAGCGTCACAGTACAACTGATCTACTTCCCTGGTATTACTGAAAGCAATCTAAAAGTACCTATTGGTTTTCACTTCCCAAGAACTCGTTAGGTGTTCCAAATAAGGTTATATGCTTTGGTCTGTGTACCTTCAAGAATAGCGTTGTGTTTTATAAATGTGTTTATATATAATGTGATAGTACTTATTTCCCGCAAGATTTATCCGGGCCTACTCCTATTTAAATAAACAATTTATTTTTACAATACATGGGGGGTCATTACGACCTGGGCGCAAAGGGATTACCGGCACCGGTAAGGACACCGGTGCCGGTAATCCCTTTTCGCCCTATTCCGCGGTCCCTTTGCGTGTCCCTCCCTTAACGCCTGGTTTTACCAGGCGTGATGGACGGGACCCGCAAAGGGATACCGGGGTCAATAACGGTACCACAATTTGCGGTACCGTTATTGCCGCCTTCCCATTGAGCCCTATGGGAGCTCAAATGGGAATGGGGAATGGCTCTGGTGAATGGGAAATTACCGGTCCCGCCGACCTCGGACTGGACCGGTAATTACTCCCTTCACCAGAGCGGAGTGGACCGATTTTGGAGGCAGCCATGGCGCTAATAGCGCCATGGCTGCCTCCAAACTCGGAATGAGGCCCATAGTTTTTCTGTGTTTCTTTGGACCGTTTGAATTACAATTTCATTTGTACTGATTCTCCAGCCCTCTCTCCCTCCTAAAACAAGCCTAGCTGCTCTTTTTACGCTATCCTTCACTCAGGTGGTACAGCATTATACTAAGATTGGAGTATTGGACTGCCTCAGTTGAATGTTTTTACTTAGGCCTAATTTGACTAAAGAAAAACTGTCCTAACAGCCTCCCGGTAGCAGACACAATAAGTCGCTACAATAAGGTATATGTTTTATATATGTACAAGGTGGAGGTGTGCCCCGTCGACAATTTGTTTGATGAAAGGGTAATTGAAAGGGGTAAAAAGCATGACATTGCAGAGATAAAATCTATCCCATGGCTCCAGTTGGCTACATGGATCAAGCCCTTGCATCACTTGACGGATTTGGACCGGCACAACCAATACCTTTTACGCACAACTATCCCATAAAGGTGTTCGATGTTGGCTGGTTAATCCTGCGCTTCCCAGTTATTCCCACCTTTTGAAAACTGATCTGCCACTAAGGGCATATCCTATTCAAATAGTGGGAACCAATTCTTCATTGCCTCAGGCCCCTTCCCGACTTGCTACAGCTTTCCCAAGAAGAACAGCTTTTTGCTTCACCGGCACAATCGTGCGCTTTCACTCACTGCTGCAATGTTGTGCAAAAGGCTACACACTTCTCAGGGCTGGACTAGAAAGTTAGGGAACGACTCCGAAAAATTGTCCAATGCTCCTAACGTGTTAAGCAACCCTTCACTTTACAAGTTGTGGCTATGTTTTCCTAATTGTTTCGCATTATTGTATACATGCTGTATAGTAGAGTATTGTATGTGGTAACTGTTTTCGCATAACCAAAGTTTAATTGTATCTATTGGACTTGTCAACAATGAAAGTATAGATATCTTTCATATACACTTGTCTAAGAGTAATTTGTGGTTCGTTGCAGTGTGTGCTCATTGTGGGCTTCCGATCACCATCACCCCTCCGGAGACTGAGTCTTGACTGCCTGCCAAGCTACCTAGATTGGCCTGGTTTGTCCAGAAAGTACCCCTGTTTCACTAAACCGAGGGTGGCCTCCAAAACTTCGGCACATCAGGTAAGAGTTTATCAATGCATCTTAACACAATCCGCCAGCACTTGTACACCCATAGGTCCTCCTTCCTTACCCTATGAACTAGCACAGTCGATTGGCACAAGGCCTCACCGGAGCATGAATGTAACTTATTTAGTATGGGCACGCAATGTCACCTGTCTCGCATCAATGTAGAGAGGACTGGCTCAGGTGCGCAAGGGAGTACGAACGAACGTGCATGAATTATGGTAAGCGCTGTGCAGTTGAAGGTTGCCCCCTGTTATGCTCACACCAGAATGAATACAATCCTCTAGGGAAAGAAGCCAAGAGATAGCTTGCAAGGATAACAAGGTTTAATTGTTCAGAATACAAAAAATATCAGCAAAGGACTCTGCTGATTGAGAACGTTCAGACTCCAGAATGAATGCTGGTGCCGTTTGAGAGGCCACAGCATCAGTAATGATAGGATAGTTTATTTATATAGCGCCTATACACAATGTGTTTCAAAGCGCTTCAAGGCAAGGGAGGGAACAAGGGAAAATACAATGACATTCTTACAGGCCATGAACAGTAAGGATGTGAAATTAAGTATCATACTCGGCCTGATGACATTTCAGATAGTGCAAGAGCTTAGACATAGATAAGGAAGGGAGGGGGAGAGTGGGAAGGAAATGGAGACAGACAGGCGACTACCATACTAGGCCAGATGACATTTCGGGTAGAGCTGGAGAAAAACAAAAGGTGAGGGAGAGGTGTGCAGAAAGGGAGGGGAGGAACATAACAAGTGACATCGTACTAGGCCTGACAGCATTTCAGATAGTGCTGGAGGGGGCGTAGAGGGGGGACAGAGGTAAGGTTGCTATCATACTAGGTCCAGGGACAATTCTGATAGAGTAAAAGCATAGAGGAAAGTAAGGGGAGGAGATAGGAAAAGGAAGAAAGGGAGAGGAGGAGAGGACAGAGAGTAAGCAGTCAAAAAGAGTGTACAAGCAAGAGGGGAGAGCAAATACAATTGCAGAAGCCAGAAGCAACGCATCATTTTGCAAGACAAGATACAAGATGAAGATGGGAACAGCATGATTCAGGGCCACCATGAGTACAAGATGCAAAGGAAATTCAGCATGAAAGGTGAGAAAGGGTGACGCACCGTGAATCAATGAATTCCAAAAAAGTCAAATCCAGCATTGGCCACAAGACAGTGATGGTGAAACCAGAATTTATCAGGACAGACTCATGCAGAAGTAGGCTGGAGAGGGGGTGGGAGGGGGGGCAGGGGGAGCAGGGTAGAAGAATGAAGCAAAACAGGCCACACCTGTGTGCGCGAAGGGGGGGCACACAGAATATCACGGGGGACCAGAGGGGGTTGGGATGGACTGTGGGGACAGGGAGTAAACACATAAATGGTCTGAACCCGCACAGTTGATTATTAAGACAGGACACATGAACCTGCTCCATAGGGCATGCCAGGCTACATTTGGTTTGTTTCTCAGCTGGGCTCATCTCTCCATGGTGTGAAGCTCAGGTCTCTCATAATTTACATTGTGAAAAGTACGATAATATGCTAAGGCTACTACTACATTACTATGGAATGCAGCTGGGAGGCTTGTGGGCTGGTGCCAGGGGGAAGGAAGGAAGAAATAAAGTCACAGTGACCCACACATTCAGCGCTTTGGGCCATGAAATAGTGCTGGACATGGGAGAGGTGGGATTTCGATTGCATTTCTTACAGAGATGATATATCCCCGGAGGTAGCAGCAACACATACCATTCTGGATTGTTCCTACGTTCCTGTCGCGAAACATATTTTACATAGCTGTTTGTAATTGTCCTTAGTTTTCTGAACCACTTGCCCGAAGCAGCGTCTTGTCCAGTTTTTTTTTTGTGGCATTCTTTCACAAAATCGAAACCTATCCATCTCTGGCTTCTATCATTGAAAACAAGCTGCTATTGGTATTTGGCCTTGGGCGAAAGTCAGCAACTGTTTGAAGGATACAATGTGTCGAATACCCACAAAAAATGATAACATTTACTACATTGAAAGAGGACAGAAGAACCCTTTGTTTACATTTCTGCAATCTGTTGTTCGGAGCAGTTACTCAGCGTGACAACGTGAGAATGGAACTTCCTGAAATTATGTAAGCTCAACTATACATATTATTTGTGCGATTAAAAACGGCATGTGGGGGCGCTGTTGAGCAGCCAAGCGAGATGGCTGCCTGAATGGGAGGCTCTGACCCCACCAACAATCCTAAGTATATAAATCCGTTGCCAAGCACACAACAACCCATTTAAAAGAAAAATCATGGATGAGAAGCGGCTGAGCACCCCTGTGCCAACTGAGAAGCCCCCTGGTGCAGTGGTGTCATAGTTATAGCCCTCGGTGGCAGAACCAGGTACCGCAGCAACTGCAAAGCCGCTTGCGGCCCGGGAAGGGGGAGATGCTGACTCCGGCCAAGACCAGCGAGACGGAGCCAGAAGAAACATAGCCCCAGGCGACATCGATCCAGTTGGCGGATAAAAGATCACCGCACAGCTTACAAAACTTTGGGGCCGGTGTGGAAGCTGCCGCAAGCTCGTCCAGCTATCCGATATAGGACGAAAAAATCCTTGCGGAGGCCAGACCCGCAGAGTACTCTTAACATCAGCTGAGGCAGTAAGTTATGGCCAGACACTGACCTGCTGAGCAGTGAGGTACCGGCAGAACGACTGGGTTTAAAAAAAACAGACGGTGAGTGTGCTGCAATCACCCACCCCTCCACACCCCCGGGGGCGCGACCGCTGGCTATGTATTAACCGCACACGGGATCAGAATAATAATCCCAAGAGAGAAACGCTGTATATTGTATTGTACACATTGTAGCAGATGGTGAGATTAGACTTGGTGGCGAAGGGAGAGCTGCAGTGAACAGTTCCGCTAAATCAGTGAAATTGACAAACAAACAACGAGATAGGCATTCTATGATTCCGCAGAAGCAAAGTGGATGCACAAAACAATTAGGTTGGCCACTACAGGGTAAGACCTAGCGAGCTGCGTTGACAACGAGCACTCGCACGTAGGACGGTCACTGGAGTGCTGCGGAAGGATTACCCCGGTGGCTGAAGAAGGGTATGTAGGGGAAGGCCTATGCAATAAAACAGCCCTATCCACGTGTAAGTAGGGTCACATAATGTGGCAAGGAAAGCGATTGGGGAATGCAAGGTCCTGATATGGTCTGAAAAGTACAAGCAGTGAAGTGAGAAAGGGATTTTGCTGGCAGATACGGACACAAGGAACCAGAGCCATGTTGAGACAGCAACCAGAGACACCGTAGGACCGCAACAATCCAAAAGTGGTGGAAGGCCCTTTGGACTTGACGACCCATCAGAACAGGCATTGCAAGATGCACACCTGCAGGGGTGTTGCAACACGAACTGCACTGCTTCCTATAAAGCCCCCTGCTGGGTAACAGGCTTACACAATTCACAGGAGTTGGTGCACGTAAGCATCGGAGAACAACTCCTCTCCGGGTTGCCGGGTGACACTGGGACATTAAAAAAGGGGAGTGAGCATATGTAATGAAATGCAGGCACCTGGCACAGTTCACATAACACCAGCCCGCTCTGGATTAGGCCAGTCCAGCCCAGACGAAGGCGGAGACCAGCTGGAGGCATGCACAACGGCCTACTGAATGCAGGACTATTAAGGGGCGGAGGAGCCTACAATAGGAAGAGCCACACTGCTGCCCTTACATGGTGTGATGCGATAGTCATGGACTGATCACGGCTGGCAAGATACCTGAACAACGAAGGTCGGGAACAGCACCCACCCCATGGTCACGGCTACGGCATAAAGACTACACAAGGCCCGGGGGACCAAACTTCTTGGACATTATTTAGTGCAAAGTAACAGCTACTGAGGGACAGACTACAGTAGCTACCACGGAAAGGGGCAGAGCTGGCCCTTTGAAACAGCGTAATTGGTGAATACATGGACCGCTGAGATCTATCATAGGCTGCAGACTCTAAGCGTGTGCCCGACGCAGGAAGGCTGGACACACAAAAGGATTAACCACACAAGCTGCGAAGATATTAAACGCCCACAGAGCCCTGCGGCCATAGGACTGCTAACGGATTGTAGACCACACCGCTTGTAACGGAGAAAAGAGCAGTAGGACCGACAATCGCAACAATGGCATCGAGGCCCAACAAGTCCAAAGCGAAACAGTCATCAATAGTCGCATTTGCTAAGTGAGCGCATACAATGGACAATGGGCGAACTAAAGGGCTGGAAACACAATGAGAGGAGTCCCCCAGGCGAAGTCACCAGCAGAACCTGGAAGCCATTTCGGAGCTAAAGAAGTAATTGGAATTCAAGATTGATGCCATCAGCATGGATGTGAATCTCTTGCGATAGGACAGGGCGCTGGCAGAACACACGGGTGTGCTGGAGAAAGAAGTGAAGGCTAATACGAGCAGCTGCAATGATAATGCCAAGGAGGTCTCCATACTGCAATAACAGGTACAGAATCTGGAGAACAGGGCAGAAGAACCGGAAGGGCGGCCCCGCAGAAATAATGTACGTATTGTTGGGCTTACGGAAGGCGAGGAAGGCTTGAACCCGACAAACTTTATCGAAACCTTGTTGTTGCAAGAGATAGGTGCAGAGTCACTCACTCAGGGATTCACAGTCGAGTGCACATTGGGCCCTGACAAGGAAACGGTGCCCAGAGCCCCGCCTCGACCGATTATTGCCAAGATATTGAACTATAAAGATAGAGAAAAAATCCGGGAACACTTTCGGAAGAGAGGAACGATAAGCAGAGCATCAGCGACCATAAAGGCATACCTGGATTATACAATTATGGTGCAAAAACAGAGGATGAACTATGTGGTGGTCAAGAGAAGGCTACGTGCTGCAAACCTTAAAGGAATGGTTCGGTCAGAAATGTTTATTGTCCCTACGGGTCGGCCATTTGTTTTTAAGCCTAAGTCGGTCGATATTAGAAACATTTCCTATGGACCTTACCCGAGTTTTCGTCCATTAAACGCATGTGAAAACAGGCAGCGGGGCGCAGCCATTTTGTGACAATCCTATAACTTGCCCCATCACCCCGGGCGACCTGCTTTTGCGGCACTAAATCATATCCCCCGCCCCTGAGCCTGTCATCAGCAGACGCGTACCGCCCATTTCACAATGCCAAAGCACGTCTCGTGTCAACATTCGCTGCGCTTCAGCTAATGACGTGTCGCCATGGAAATGGCAGGATGCCTCTTTACTCAATAAGTATAAACAGACCGTTTGACAACACACAGCAGCAGATTTTAGATTCCATTCCTCTCTCTGTGTTACTTTGAGTATTCTGTGACTCGTTTCTGTGCTCTGGTCAGATACCTTCGCCGCATGTAGCCCGTGTGAACACCTGTACCATCGCTTTAAATTATTTTAGTTTGTTTACCACACAATGGCTACAATAATGCCCTACATGTACGAGCCCGAGTATACCGAGGAGGAACTACTGGAAAGGGAAACATGCGAAAACGATGGGGCTTCAGACGGCAGTTGGCAGGACGAATCAACGGATGAAGACACAGGACCTAGTCGCATGGACGGTGTTTCCACCTGGTGTACATGCAATCGGTGCGAGCTAATGCCAACTGAGGACGAGAACTGCTACTGCTGTGAAAACTCACTAGGATGTGTGGCCTACATTTCGGAAGGCGAGCCACGACCGCAATGCATCACCGAGCTGCCAGACTTCAGGGCAGCCTGCCTTACACGGTCTGTGTTGAGGATAATGATGGTGCTTATGCAAGAACTTCACGCAACTGTTCATCCTCGTAATCAGAGTAACGAGTAAGTATACTCTGGTTGTGATGCCGATACTATTTCATGGTCATCTCCTATATTCAAAATTACATCTACATTTCATTGTAACGCATGAAAGTCGTTCAATAGTGTGCAGTGTCTAGATAACATGTGTCCGAGTAGAATGCCATTAGTTACAAGAATTGTCATTGACAACAAAGGTTTAATAAACTTATCTTGGTCATTTAAAAACAGTTTGTATCATTCTTTTTCACAAGTGGTACAGGTTGGTGGCCTATCGTTCCTTTACATGGTGGCTTCACGGGAGGCTTGGACACCGCGTTCGAAGAGTAATACCCGCCTGTGCCGTTGCTGCCATAAAACAAACTTTCCCCAGTGACAGCGGTCAGTACAGGGGATTTTCCCTCGCTGCGCTGCAACCTGACCTGTACAATGTGTAAAGTTTTGTATTTTTGTGCCATCAAAATAAGAAACAAAATAAAACACCACATATATTTTAACAAGGGTTGTTTCGATTTTTTAAATGAATCAAGTGTGTCTCCACTCAAGAGTCTTCCTGTGCCTTGCCTGCATGCCCACCGGCCCATCCAGCCCCCACCTATCAAAGACAGTTCGCACCCGGGGATGAGCACTGCCATGGTGTGCTGTCAGGGGTGATAACGGCCAAGGTGCCAAACACCATGTACACTTCGAAGCTGTCTATCGTTCATGGGTGATTGTTCCCATGTCCACCTTCAGACCCTGTGTCTCCGGCCAGGATGCCCCTTCACGCTGGCCGCCCCCTGCAATCCACATAAGTGTGTCTACATTCAGCAGTCTTCCTGTGCCTTGCCTGCACGCCCACCGGCCCATTCACCCCCCCCTATCAAAGGCAGTTCGCGCCAGTGGATGCGCGCTGCCATGGGGGGCTGTCAGGGGCGCAAACGGCCAAGGTGCCAAACAGCATGTACACTTCAAAAGGTATCCCACGGTATCCCACGCCCAGGGGCCATCGCTCACATGGCCTCCTCAGACCCCGTGTCTCCAAGCAGGCCTCCCCTGACGCTAGCCGCCCCCCTGCAATCCACATAGGTGTGTCTCCATTCAGCAGTCTTCCTGTGCCTTATCTGCACGCCCTAGGCCCATCCATCCCACCCCCCTCTATCAAAGGCGGCTCGCGCCAGTGGATGCGTGCTGGCATGGGGGGCTGTCAGGGGCGCAAACGACCAAGGTGCCAAACAGCATGTACACTTCAAAAGGTATCCCACGCCCAGGGGCCATCGCTCACATGGCCTCCTCAGACCCTGTGTCTCCAGGCAGGCCTCCCCTGACGCTGGCCGCCCGCCTGCAATTCACATAAGTGTGTCTCCATTCAGCAGTCTTCCTGTGCCTTATCTGCACGCCCCAGGCCCATCCATCCCACCCCCCCCTCACAAAGGCGGTTCGCACCAGTGGATGCGCGCTGCCATGGCGGGGGCTGTCAGGGGCGCAAAGGGCCAAGGTGCCAAACAGCATGTACACTTCAAAAGGTATCCCACGCCCAGGGGCCATCGCTCACATGGCCTCCTCAGACCCCGTGTCTCCAGGCAGGCCTTCCCTGACGCTGGCCGCCCCCCTGCAATCCACATAATACCACGACATATACACGTCATTCATTCACAAACACACCCCTGTTTCTAATACTTTATAAACCACTTGATATGTATCATGAGAACATCTGTGCTTTGCAAGTCAACTCCTGAACGTGCTACCTGAGAACCACTGAGATCGATGCTAATCAGCTCATCGTCGTGCCATCTGTGAACTTCTAAGACCGCTTCGAGCAAACTCGTCAGTGTGCTACCTGTGGCCATCTACCTGTTCTCCTGCATCAAACTACTGGGCTTGCTGAATCTAACTGTTTGTTGGTCAAGGTAAGGCCATGTATCACAGTCATATTTCGGTCATTTTTAAATTTCTATTTGCGAGTAGAGTACTCAATAGTGCAATGTTCATTTGGCTCATTGCTATTGATTTGAGTTTCAATTGTTATGCTATCAATCGATCTATTTATTTTCATCTGTGTCAATTGTCATCGAATTGCATCCTTCGCGGGTCCTGTCTATAATGTAAGCATGTTTCCTTCTCGTGCAAGACAGTACATCCAAGGGATGAGTCACATGTTCAGAGTTTAGTCACATCATTTATTAATTTGTGAAAGTTATGCAAATACCAAGCCGCACTTGATGAACTAGTACAGTTCCGACGACCAAAACAAACCTTGCATTGAACATTGTATGGTTCATTAACTTTTTTATCACATTTTTATTCATCAAGAATTTAAAATAATGTTGATATTTACTTTTCAGAATTTTCAACAATGCCTGCCTGTTCGATTAGCGGTTGCCCTTCGAAGACCCATGCTAAATCTGAAGGCACTACAATGCATGTATTCCCTAAAACTGTTGATCGAATAAGAGAATGGGTCAGACACTGAGGATATCCACTGGAAGAGCTTGAAAGTAGAGTCCAACAAGTCTTTGAGAACAAGAGGGCTGATCGATACCGCATCTGCAGCCGGCACTTTCCCTCGAACATGTACGCCACATCTTGGGTAACAAAGAAGAATAAACGGCGAACGACACGAAAATTGCTCGCAAACGCTATTCCGACTCTACTCGCCCACATTCCGCCACTGGTGAGTCAAGTGTCCGGATTTAGCATTAGGCCTTGCGGTAGTGTGTAGGTAGCCAAATGGATTAATTGATATTTTAGGTGTCCAGTTAAAGGATCGACAGTCAAAGGATCGAAAGTCATAGGATCGACTTAATTTGATCGAAATACAATAGGGTCGAATGGTCAAAGGGTCGAAAATGTTCGAAATATAATGTAATAAAAAATAAAAAAAACTTTACAATGTTCTTTATTTGACATATATTTTTATTATTGTTCAATAAATATAACTTTTATCATTCAATTTGTGAAACGCTTTTTATGCATTTGTTGTAACATTTTAAACATTTTAAATATGTAAGCAGTTATAAATATATAAATATATAACTGCTTTTTTTACTAAATAATTAAATATATGAATTACTTTGTACAAGGAAAAAAACGTAGTATGACTGTATTACATTTTGAACACTAGGTGGTGATGTTGTATTACTTTTGAAATGCATAGTAGTGTATATTTGTTATTATCTGTTTGTAACGTATGACGTATTACTTCACATAGGCCGACGTAGATGCCATTTTTGAAGTCTTTTCATGTGGATTTTTTTTCCATCTTGGATGCCTTTTTTTACTGGATCGTTCCTTGGATTTCTTGGCTTGGATAACGTGTTCATGGATTTGGGTTTTCGTTTCCAACGGATGGATTTACCTTGGCACAGATTTTTTTTTTCTGTTTTTTTCCTGCATGGATGCCTTTTTTTCCGGAAATATGCTTTTTTTTCATGGATTCTATGGCTTGGAGTACGCGTTCTTGGATTTAGGTTTTTGTTTCCAACGGATGGATTTAGCATGGAGTCACTATTTAGATATGTTTTCCAGCATTTGGTGTGTGTTTTCGGTGTCCGGAGCTGGTGTTTTTTGGTGAGTTTGTTTTTATTTGTTATTAACATTTTAAGTTGTATGCTATTGGTTCTAGGAATTGCATAGGTTCTGTACTTTCAAAATTGTTTACAATGCTTGTGATTCTTTCTTCATAGTCTCTGTATTTTTTGTTGCTTGTTGGTTGGTTTTCCAGGGATATTGTTTGTGATAGTTTTATTTCTTCCCTATTTTGTTCAGATTTAAGATGGTTGATGAAGCCCCTTAAGTTCGTATTGTTGGTGTTGAATTCCTTATTTATTTTGCTGTGCCACCCCTCCTATACGTTGTTTGTTCTAGGCCAGTTTTCTTTTACCAATGTATAGCAATTCCATATGTTTATTTCATATTTTCCTTTTCTTCTGGTCCCATGTCTTGTTAGTTGTCCAATCCACGTGCACTCCATATAGTCCATTAAATTACTTAATTGTTCCTCATGATTTGTGTAGTATTCTGATGCAATCAAATATTTCACAACCATGTCCTCTTTTACAAAAGCTAACGCATATAATTTCTTGATTTGGTGTTGGAATTCTGTGTCCTTTATGTACATTGTCCATAATCCTAATTTCTGAATTTCTTTCCATAATGATTGTCCGAAATGGAAAAAACAGCCCTGAATATGCGTTTCCGGATATATTTTTGAAAATGCTTTTATTTGTCCTTGTTCAAAATCCATGATTATTGTTTTTGGTGTTTTTTTCTGGCAATGATTCTTTAAATAATTTATATATACATCTGTACAGTTCCTCCGATTTTCCAGGCATTAAAACGTAAATTAAAGGTTTAACTGTCCCATTGATTGTCCCATGAATGCTGTAAAACTGAAGAAATGGTGCTGGACATGATTTAAAAGTAGCGTCTCCATGCCATGTTGTTGAATCCCCCCAAGAGTGTTATATTACGTAAAGTTGTAAAAATTTACATTTTCTCATTGTTCACATCTAACGTTTTCCACAGAAATTGCTCTCCCTTTTCTGTTTTTTGTGAAATGTCTGGTACAATCATGTTTACATAACTTTGTGGTGCCATTGGTAAGTTTTCCTTTCGTTGTTTCTGCCTGTTCACATTCTGTTTCATTAATTCCGTATTTGGCATTTGTGCGGTTACATGCAGTGGTAACTTCTCGTACGTTTTGCTTATGAGTGAGCTTGTTGGCTCATTTTTATACATTTCCACATTTTGTTTCAATTCATTTAGCGTTTTCTTTTTTACAACTGTGGTATTGTCCGGCATATGGTTATGCTCACAAGTTAAACGTATATTCTCCCTTTCAGTTATAGCTCTGCCGTTGCAGTTTAATTTTTTGTAATCCTTACATTTCCAATAGCTTTTTTCATTTCTTGTGCGTTCCCTGTTGTACGCATATCCTTCATATGCCAATTGTGAAGCTCCCATCTGCGATTTTATGAATTCCATTTCTGTATTAAATTGTATCGGAAATATTAAATTGTATAAATTAATTCACCTACTCTGCTATAATGTGCGAACGACTTTCTAATTTGCATGTTTAATGTGTTTAACTTTTTACAGTCACGTATACGTTATTCACTGGGTTGTTTTTG
Organism: Ambystoma mexicanum; assembly: GCF_040938575.1. Lineage (NCBI taxonomy): Eukaryota > Metazoa > Chordata > Amphibia > Caudata > Ambystomatidae > Ambystoma > Ambystoma mexicanum. Next base: position 1,249,867,294 of record NC_090927.1, on the reverse strand, counting down.
TCAGCTGCTCTCTCTGTCACTTTCCTCACGCACTGACAGTTTGTTTTCAACCGTCAGCTGTGCTTATTGTTTATTGTTTTAAAACAAGGTGCTTTACTCTATTGGCCATCATGTCCTTTAACCCTTTCTTTAGTTTCATTACTATTTCAATGGGCGAGCCCTTTGTTTCGATCAAATGACCCGCGTATATTATGTGTATGGGTTGTCGATCCTTTGACTTTCGATCCTTTGGTTTCGATCCTTTTGTGTTTCGATCCTTTGTTTTCGATCGTTTGACCTATAACCATATTTTAGGTGTTCTGTCCCTTGTAATTCTTTCAATATTGATATGAGTGTATAGCTTTTTGAATAATGACATTTATCAAATTATTTTTCGATTTTATAACCCTCAAAGGAAATCTATTTATGGGCACAGGGAACTGTGCTATTTTGCGAATTTTCAATAGCATAATTCTCAAGTATTTTGTCACCTTACATGGCAATTTTTAATATTGGCATTTCATTATCAAACAATAATTTACCTTTACAACTGCTTGACTATCCACTGAATCTGAAGCAAGAACATTATATATCCGTGACGTGCCCGCAGTTATCAACCACTTCTAACGCGTATCAGCTAATCTTACTTAGCTATTCCGCTACAGACTTGTTTTATGCATGTCAAGTAATAGTTTTTTATGTATCGTGTAATTATTCTACCAAATGTTTGGTTAGTGCTTTCCAATTGATAAACACCTTAGTTGTCGTCCTCTAGTGTTTGTTTTCATTTATAATTAGTGTTATCCATACTAATGCAAGTATTGTCTTTCAGGGAGATGCTGAAGCGCTACCACATTGACAACATCCCTACATTGACGACATCCCTAGATGTTCTTCAGCAGCACGAGGTATGGATACTGACAGTTCCATCGAGCGAGATCATATAACGTGATTCCATTTGCTATACTTTCTTCCTTATTAACGCAAGTACTGTGTTTCAGGGAGACGACTGAGCTTCCTCTACAATCACAACATCCCTTGTAGTTGATGCAGATGTAAATAAATCGAAGAAATAAGTTGAGAAAATCAGATCATATTTGGATAGCCATTGATTCTTTTAGACAATGGATCATTTGTGGTTAAGTATTTATATGTACCTGTGCCGTCGACCCCAAGTGTGTGTTATGTTTACAATATTGAAAACCATACTAATGCAAGTACTGTGTTTCAGGGAGTTGCTGAGGTGTCCTCTCCAATAAAATCATTCATGGCAGTCCATGCGGAGCCAGAGGTATGGATACTGACTGTTCCAGCGAACTAGATCATCAGAGCTCGAATACTTGTCATTTGATTGTTCTACACAATGTTTAATTCGTGTTTAGCTATTGAGATGTACCTGTGTGGTCGTCCTCACGTGTGTTTTATGTTTTCAATATTGTGATACATAGTAATGAAAGTACTATGTTTCAGGGAGTCGATGGAGCGTCATTCCGTGTTGTCTATGCGGATCCAGAAAATATAGTCGTTGCAGCACAAGAGGAAGGGAAGACATGCGGAAATGAATCGGAGCAACAGCGTGCAGATGTTGAAGTTCGAGTCAAGAAAGTTGCAAAGAAAAGAAACAAAAATAAGGTTAGTTACAAACAGTTCATATTTTTAGAAATTGTTTTGTGCTGGGGACTATATTATGTTTTTTTCTGTCAATTGTACTATACTTTATCTTGTGTTTAAACTGAACATCCCTTTTCCAATCTGCCCTCTAGTTAACCGTGGGTGTACGAACTATACATACACAGAAAGTGAAGCAAATGAGAGATGTTGCTTGCCAGACCATTTACACTATGGAGGAACTATTAATTTGGGCGCGGCGTGTTCAGACTCGAGATGCTCATGTCCAATGGCCAGAACATGAATTGAATGTGTCCGGAGAATCCAGTAAAGTTTTATTGGACCATTGCTACAGTGCGACTGCACCACCACAAGAAGATGATACTGGATGTATTGAAGATAGCTCTGAAGTAGTCGTAGGTCAATTCACACAATCTACACCAGCAAAAAAAATGCCACCCAAAAAGCTGTCGACATTGTTGTGTTCTCCCATCAATGTTCAAGTAATAGATGTTGAAATGACAGAGAATGAACCAGTAGCACTATTCACTGACGCATCAGAACCTGATATCAGCGATATTAGTTTCAATTCTGGTGATATGTCCACAACGATGCAGTCCGAAACAACTGTGATGCAGGATGACAGTCTAATGAAAGAGGGCAAATACATAGTATTCGACAGTTGTTTGATGGATATTATAAGTATGCTGAAATGTGGGCATTCTGTTAGAGGGGAAGTATGTGGGAAGCCATTGATTCATGTGACTCGTCAAACACAAGGCAGTAACGTCAAAATACATGCCGCCTGTACATTACATCATACGTTCTCATGGTCTGCACAATCGATGCTGGGGAAACTGCCAGCAGGCAATCTACTGTGTGCAGCTGCCTCACTTTTTAGTGGGTCCAGTTTTAGAAAGCTAGAGTCTTTCTTTCAGTTTGTGGGACTCCATTTCATTTCTAAAACGCAGTACTACAAATTCCAACATGATTATCTATTTCCGGCCATTAGTGATGCTTGGAAAATTTAACAATTGTCTCTAGAAAGTACATTCGAAGGCAAACGATTCAGGCTAGCCGGCGATGGACAGTGCGACAGCCCTGGATTTTCTGCCAAGTACTGCACCTACCACTTTCAGGACATGGATAGTAAGAAAACTGTGAGTTTGGTGGTCGTGCAGGTGTCCCAATGTAAAACCTCAGTGGCAATCGAGGGGAATGCACATCGACCTCATAGCCACGGACAGACACGTTTCAATAGCCAAGACAATGAGAGAGCAGTTCCCATATATTAAACATCAATTTGACGTATGGCATCTTGCTAAATCAATCAATAAGAAAATCTTGGCTGCAGGGAAAAAAAAAGGTTTGGAAAGTATTTCACAGTGGTCCCAGTCTATCAGCAACCATCTTTGGTGGAGCTCCAAAACTTGTGAAGGGTCAGTGGAAATCCTACTTGCGAAATGGCGGTCACTGATGCACCACTGTACCAACGTTCACCGCTGGACAGAAAACCAACATTTCCACCAATGTGAACATGGCCCTTTGTCCCCAGAGGAGGCACGGAAGAAGAAGTGGTTGATTCCATCTTCACCTACACACAAAGCCATTTAGAAGATTGTTTTTGATAAAACTCTATCAAGAGATTTGAGGGGACTGACAGAATTCTGTCACACAGGAGGTTTGGAGGTGTTCCGCAATATGTACCTAAATTACAGGCCAAAGCGATTGCATTTTGGCTTACAGGGCATGAAACATAGGACTCTACTAGTGGTCTTGGCCCATAACGAGAATGTGTGCGGTGAAAAATCTAAGACTACGGGAAATGTATGGATGCTTCGCTACACTACGGCCTTTGCAAAAAGTAGTAAGAAATGGGTGGTGAAACCAGTATATAAGGAAACGGAGTTCGATTTTGTTAAAGGCCTTATTGTTAATGTACTAGAGAAGCACAGACATGGAATTTTGAGCAGTGCAGAGCACTGATGCTTTGCCACCAAACATTGCCACTGTGCCATGTCCACCCAAAGCAGAGCTCGTTGAGAAGTACAAATCCTGGTTTAAATCATTGTAATATGATTGTCTTTTTGAAAAAAATGTTATTGTACATTGTACATACAAATTATGCTAACCCTAACCCCTCCCTTCACCATCCTGGGTGGCGAACAACCTGGGTGTCATCTTTGACTTCTCCCTCTAGTCACCTCATATCGCTGACCTTGTCAATATGTGTATGTATATATTTTTGTTGCTGTAACTAAGCTTCGCAATCTCATGTAAATGCTGCGCACCGTTAACTGAGGGGAGGCTTACGCATTGCAAATAATAAAACAAACAAACAATAAATCTCACTTTCAACTCAACTCTTCGGGTACTTTATACTTTTCCTGACCTTCCCCCAAAAAGTCAATGTCTCCATAGTTATGGTTCTCTAGGGCTGCAAAGCTCGCGGATAACAAGGACAAAATTGGGGGCCTTAGAACGCGCCAAGCGAGGCGTTGCAGATGAGAGAGAAGCCAGTTCGCATTAGCACATTGAGGCCTAGTAGAAAGATGGAGTCGAAAATTCAAGTTCTCACAGATGGCTTTACACGGGATGTTGCAAAGTAAGAATGTATGCTCATGCAGAGTGAAGGTCAGCGACTTTGATTTTTTGCCCGCGGGCTGAAGAGTCCCACGACTCGCACTGGCAGTATAAGGTTCTATTGTTTTTTGACCTTGAGAGACAGGGACCATGCCAAAAGGACTTCATTTGAAGGAGGGGTGCAATAACTTAAGAGATGATAAGGCTGGAAATTCTGAAACTACACCGAGTTTCATGTTAGTTCAGTATAGGAAAAATCGTTGCAACAAACAGAGTGCAATTTACGGACTGCATTACTCAGACAATGGAAATGGCAAATATAATGTAAGTAACTCTTTAAATGATTTTATACCGGAATATAATAACAATAGCGTTCAGTTAAAGACAGGTTAAGTTGTACTTGTTCGTTCTGTATGGCATATTACAATGAAGAGCAAGTAAAACATTTGTGGGATCGTCTGTCTACCGGGCACATGGGCATGCATTTGCCCATTCGACACGCATGTAGACAAATATTCGTTTCTCAGATTGTTCAACGTTAATAAATCATTACTTTGGCCCTCATTACAACTCAGGCGTTAAGGGTTAACGCCACCGTTAACCCTTAACGCCTGATTCTGATTTTAACGCCTGATTTTAGCAGGCGTTAAAATCCATGGCGCCGTAATTTAGGCGGCGTAATTAGCGCCTTCCCCACTCCCATTATGCCCTATGGGGCAAAAATGGGAATGGGGAAGGGAAAATGGGAAATGGGGATTTACCGCCCCACTCACCTTGGAATGGGGCGGTAAATCCGCCATCCACCATGGTGTAAACATAGTTTACACCATGGTGGTAAAGTTGGTGCACTTTGCACCAAGGTTGTAATGACCGCCTTTGTGTGTTAACCTCGATTTCTTTCGTCAGTTTTCGCATTGCTTTTAGAGCCGAACATACTCCATTGCACTATCCTCGCAAGCAAATAGTTTCACCTCGGCCCTAATAAATAAAATGAATAATAGTGATAAAGATTGGCTGGCGAGACTAATTTCAATTTTTATGTTTTCAAAACAGGTACATCCTACCGTATTGCGACTGTCACCTATTCCAGACCCCGGCCGATGGTTTCTTCAATCGCCAGCTGCAGCTTCTTGTAAACAACTGCACTACATTGACTAACTTATGGGACGATCGCCAAGGGCCCACATGCCCTTACGCAGTACTAGCGACTAGAAGCAACATATCAACCTTTACGGTGGCCTAGTGCATAGTTGATGGAACAGCCTTGCGATTCACCGTGCGACCAAAGTGCTTCTTTTAACGAAAACCAACACCCTGTGTACCATAAAGGAACAGCGCATGACTCAAGATAAACTTTAGAGGATTTGTGGATCGAGAGCAAAGAAAACAAATTCCATTCCCATTTAATATGCCAATTGCTGAATATTCTCTAAACATTTAATGTCAAATAAATGTACTTTACCAAATGTACCGTATTGCTGTTTGATTTTAAAGTACAGCTTCATATTCCAAATTGTGGCGCGCTGTGTTGTGAGTTGATGTGTGTTGGTTTCCGGGTTCTGTGTGAAGTTGTTTAGAAGACGACTGGGCGCGTTTGCCTACGCAGCACAGTAACATCACGGAGAGGGGCGGGGAATATGAATGTTTTGATAATGTCAGGCTCAGGGGCGGGGGATATGATTTAGTGTCCAAAAGCAGGTCACACAGGGCGATGCGGCAAGTGATAAAATTATCACAAAATGGCAGCGCCCTACTGCCCGTTTTTGCATGTGTTTAATGGACGAAAACTCGGGTAAAGTCCATAGGAAATTTTTCTAATATCGACCGACTTAGGCTTAAAAACACATGGCCGACCCGTAGGGACAGTAACATTTCTGACCAAACCATTCCTTTAACTACATGTAGCTGTACCCTGCAAAGATGAAGGTCATACACAAAGACTGAGTTGTATTTTTCGAGACCCCAGATGATGTGAGCAATTGGATGGATACGCTGAATCTTCCGTCGGAGAAGGACGGCCAGACAAGAAGCGGAAGTGATAAGTGAACCAGCCCTGCTTGCATAATGTATATTTGAACTGTGAAGCGGTTATTGTATAATGAGCAGACAATATCATCCGGTTTAGAAAATTGAACAATGATGTGATGTTAGCTAAATGCAGGAAGTACCGTGCCGCCAGGCCCTAGATGGCACCAGGAATCACACTATCACCTTCAGTAGAGTAGTTTAGATAGAATATCAGTAGTCCGATATCCTCCCGCTGCACTCCGAACACCGGCTGTAGAGCCAGAATAGGAGCGAGATGCAGGGATGCCTGAGCATTGGATTCAAAGCTGGGCAAGTGTGGGGAACAGTCGGGGAAGAGAGGAGGGGGGAGTTGGGACAGTTAACGGGAAGTTGGCCTACAGACATGCACAGCGTAAGGGGGTAGAAGAGAAATGGAGTGGGAGGGTGAAATGGCTTATGAAAGATGGGTGAATTGAAGATTGCAACCTTGAATGTGAGGGGTCTGAATAGCTATATAAAACACAACAGAGTATTGGCATATTTGAGATGTCAAAAAATAGACATAGCCCTCCTGCAGGAAACACATCTGACCAAAGCTAGACAAGATACCTTGGCGCAGAAATGGGGAGGCATGACCTTGGGTTTCACATACTCGGTATATGCCAGGGGGATGCTGATTTGGGTGGCACTGATGGTCCCATTCAAGGTCCTCCAGACCCATTTAGATGTGGATGGCAGGAAGGTTATACTTGGGGGAGGGTGGAAAATAGAGATATATGCATGATTAACACATATGCCCCAAATCATGACACGGCTGCATATTTCCGATCCTTATATGCCAAGTTACGCCCGTACAGAGTTGGGGCACTAATATGGGGAGGAGATGTTAATTGCACGTTAGACCTGATGATAGGTCGGATGGTAAGTATACTCATCCATCTTCCGCAGTGAAGGCCTTAAACACGCTGCTGCAGGCCTTCCAGTTGGAAGATGTGTGGAGGATGATGCATAAGCAAGACCGGGATATTCACATTATACTGCACCTACAAATCTCTACACAAGGCTAGATTACGTGTTTACGGGAGGAGAGCTACTGGGGGAATTTATAAAAGCTGAATACAAGCCAAGGGTCCTCTCGGACCATGCGCCTTCAGTGGTTACGTGGCAGGCTCTCCCCCTCACCTCCCAGAGCCAGGATCCCAACATGGAGACTCAGGGTGGAGGCACTCAAAGATGCAGGGTTCTGGGAACATCTGAGGGCGGAGGTGAAGGACTACTTTCAGCATACCAGGGGAAGTGAGAGTTCATCAGGCACACTATGGGAAGCCTTTAAAGTGGTAGTGAGAGGATCAGCCATATCGACGTCAAAGGGCATACAGGATGTGATCTTCCAAGTATTGCAAAAGGTGGAGGGTAGGCTAGAGGCCATAGCGCACGTAGGGGAAATAGCACAAGAGGTGGCCGGTCTACAACAAGATTATCGAAGGCATTGGGAGAGATCAGGCAATTTAAGTTACAGAAGGTACATCGAGAGGCAACATGCAGAAGGCGACAAGCCAGGCTGATTGTTGGAATAGCTCTATAAAAGCGAGAACAAATGAGACACAGTTAGGGCAGTAGTGGAAAGGGATGGAGAGTTGCATGAGACACAAGAAGGGGTAAATAAGTGTTTTTACAAATATTATAGATGATTGTATGAAGAAACCGATTGTATGAAGAAACCTCAGAGGGGGACATGGCAGAGATACAGGAAGCACTGTCTGAGATTAGCCTACCCAAGTTCAGTATAGAAGATTGGGAAATGTTGGAAGTCCCCATTACAATAGATGAACTAGAGCATGTGATCAAGGAACTGCCGACAGGCAAGGCTCCAGGGGCGGACGGCGTCCCCAATGAATTTTATAAAGAATATAAGTCAGGGAGGGCGTGGCCTGGAGCGCCAGCGATGAGGCAGCTCCTCTGATGGCCTCCGCTCGGATCCGCGGCTCAGCGTTAATTTTACCCATTTCCAGCTAAGTTCGTTGGTCGTGACGGGGAGCTTTCACCTGCTGTGGTCGTGGGCAGTGGATGGCAGCGTTTTGAGGGCATAACGCCTTCGCTAACGGCGAAAACGTGACGGGGAGCACGAAGGCCTGCTCCCGTAACACGACCTAAAATGGCCGCTGCATCCTCGTGACCCGCTCCAGGCTGGCGGCTAGCTGCCATCGTCTGCCCATGAGACGCGTATGAGGCTCATCCCGACCGACACCCTGCACCGGAGAGTCTCCCCCCCCCCTGTGCCTGGTCCTCGACGGTGCGAGGCCTGCTGCCGGGGCCCCTGTGATCACCCGACTCGCTGGGATTGCTCTCTCTGCGGACCCTCCACCCTCATCTTCCTGGGGCGCCCCTGCCCACTTTCTGCCTGCTGTCTCTCCGGGCTACCACCGGAGGCCCCCCCGTGATCCCGGCTCGAGTGAGAGCCACACACGTCGCCCGGCTGAGATTGGCGGACCCTCAGCTCCACCTCAGCACCCTCTTCGATTCCTGGGGTGCCCCTGCCCATCTTCGGCCTGCTGCTCTCGGGGGTGGGGCCCTGCCTCCCCCGGCTACCATCGAAGGCCTACTTGTTGCGGCGTGGCCCCGGCTCGGGGGTCTGCCACGCACAGGAGAGGTGGGCTCAGCCCTGCCCCAGCAACCCCCCCCCCGGCCAGCCTTCACTCCGGAGGCCCTCCATCTCCAGCTACAGCGTGGCCACGATTTGAGCAACACACACCGCCCTGGGACGACTTTGTCTCTTCTGGCCCCTCTGCTACCTGTTCTCTGCCCCCCCACCCCCGGGGTTACCCTGAGGCCTAACACAACACCCCCTCCGGGCGCCTAATATCCCCGCCGGGAGGACCCTCGAGCTCCACCTACTCCGACCCCACACAGAGTGTGTCCCCCCTGCGACTTCCTGGGGCGCCCCTGCCCACGTCTGCTCACCACCGGCCGGAGGTGCTGACCGCCACCTTCCTTGGCGGACGCCCTGCTCGCTGGACTGCCCAACTTTGAGGAACTGTTCTATTTCACGAGAAGCTGGAGTCTTAACCTGTCCGCTCCACCGCCTAGGATCCTCAGGCCTTGCCCACCCCGCACATCTATTTTGGCCACCCCCCTCAACCCCTTGCAAAACGAGAACTCGGGAGTCACCCTCGGGGGTCGTCACCTCCCCGCGGAACGATGGCCAAAGCACTAAAGCCTCCTAAATCAGCCGACATCTCTGTTATGCTGCAGGCCTCTGGGAAGGGTGGGAAGGCGGTCCCCCTTAAGCTCACCCCCCAGAAAACGTCTGGGGGCGGCGGAACGCTCACAACTAAGGAGGATCTTCAGGCTTTCATGAGCGATATTAAATCTGAATTCAGAGCCTGCATGTCGGAACTCACCGCCAAATTGGAACAGACCGAACAAAGAGTAGCCGGCATCGAACTGAGGGTTGGCGAGGTCGAGGACCTGACCACGGACCACTCCGCCTCACTGACGGAAATTCAACGCACCGTCCAATCGCTGGGGGCAAGAACCGAAATCCTCGAACATAAACAGGAGGACTTGGAGAACCGTTCCCACCGCAACAACCTATGTTTTCGCGGGGTGCCCGCCTCGATCTCTGATCGGGAGCTCCCAGAATACGTTAGCACCTTCTTCCAGTCCCTCCTGCCAGACTTGAACGAGACTCAACTGCTGCTGGATCGGACCCACAGACTGCACCCTCGCCGAGGGGTCGATACGGCCCCCCCCGGACGTGATCACTAGGGTCCACTTCTACACCACCAAGGAGGCCATAGCAGCGATTGGCCGCTCTAAGGACAAGCTCTCATTTAAGGGAATCCCGATACAGATCTTCCAGGACCTCTCCCTGCTGACTCTTCAAAAGCGCAGAATGCTCCGGCCTCTGTCACTCTTTCATCGGGATCAGCAGATCAGTTATCGATGGCTCTTTCCTACGGCCCTACAGTTCTTGTACAAGGGCACTCAGCGCACCATCAGCCACCTCGACGATGCAACGTCAATCCTCCGCCCGGACTCCCCAGAGACCTTAGACCTCTCTGCTCCGGGCCGATCATGCCCAGCCTCAGAAGCAACCTCCCCAAAACCGAAACGGACCCCATGGTCCAGAGTGCAGAGAAATCGCAAACCCAAATGACACGCCTTAACGCCTGCACTGGAACCATGATCCTGGAACGACCCTAGGCTTCACATCTTGCCGCGGATCTGACGCGGTCCATAACCCCCTCCAGGGCGGATGACACCAATTTACCCTTGGAGAGACTTTCAAACATGTTGGTGCTGTCGAATGACAGCCATGTTGCCTAGGGGACATGTCCATAGTTCTAAATCGACCCCCCTGGCTGCACTTTGGTCCTGCCGTTGGAGGTCGCTTTTGAATGTGTTTTCTCCCGTTGGAGACCAGTTGGACCAGTTTAAAAAACCCTCGACCACAGGAGACTCCAACTCAATCATGCTCTCACGTCCCTGGCTGTCCTAACCCCCCCCCACGACCCCCTTGCCCCCAGCAAGAGGATCGCCCGGGCCAACCGCCTCACTTGAAACTCAAGTTCACCTCCTTGAACGCTAGGGGCCTGAACTCCCCCCGAAGAGGAAATCGATCATACAGAGGCTACAAGACAACGGGTCGTCGATCGCTTTTTTGCAAGAGACGCACCTGATCCCAGCTGACTTTTCACGCCTGCGAAGCAAACTCTTCCCACTACAATTCCTCGCCTCTAACGGCACTAAGAAGGGGGGCACCGCTATTTTATTCGCAAAAAACCTGAAGCCTCAGATTCTTGACTCACTACAGTGCCAGGAGGGTCGCTTTATTGCAGTCAAATGCTCCATCCATGGCCAGCTCTACACCCTCATCTCGGTGTATGCCCCGAACGAATATCAGGAGAGCTTCTACCAGGATCTGCAGGTCTCTCTCCTCCCATTCATCTGGGGGCATGTCGTCATGGGAGGAGACTTTAACGGGGCTCCGGACCCTCTCAAGGACAGATCTCACCCCCCGTCTTCTAGAGATTTGAAGTTGGCTGCTGGCTTGCTCCACCTGTTTCGCACACTAAACATTGTGGACTCTTGGAGGGTTCTGTCCCCAGACGAACAGGACTTTACCTTCTATTCATATGTGCATCGTACCTTCTCCAGAATTGACCTAATCCTGACCTCCCCACAGATCCTGTCCTTCACTGATGATGTGATAATTGGCCCCCGGATCCTTTCGGACCATGCTCCAGTTACTCTGACCCTGCGGTCTCATGACGCAGACCCCCCCTCCGCGCCGCCGGTGGTGCCTCTATGACCCTATCCTGGGAGACATGGCAGTGAGGGACTCAATCGCCAATTCCATTAGGAACTGTTTTGTTGAAAACCGGGACGAGGACACTTCCCCGGCTAACACCTGGGACGCCATGAAGGCGGTCCTCAGAGGCGAGCTGATTGCCCAGGGAGCCGCATACCACAAAAGGAAGAGGGAGTCACGCGACGCTTTTGAAGCAGCTGTCCGAGAGGCTGAGTGTAACGCTCACCTGATTCCCGCAGAGGCGCCGGTCTTGACTGGGTGAATGCCGTATCTTCAAAGGTGATGTGTAACACACGGTTGGCTCTTTGGGCTGGACCTCTGTGCACTGTATGTCTGACTCGAAGAGTAAGACGTCTGCAGATAGAAAATATGGGATTAATGAACTGGGGTTATTGGGTGCCTCTCTCCTCTTCCCTTTCTCTTCTCCTGTAGAACCCCAAAGGTTAACGCCCTCACCTTAGGTAAGTGAACGCCGAGCTCTCTATCTGCCTCGGAGCAGGGTGCCGTAACCAGTTTCTTCACTGGATAAGGGTGCAGGCCTCTTGACCTCAGAGGACTGCTGTCCGTCGTTAACTGCACAAACGGTAAGTTCTGGGCACTTCAAATGTCTTAAAAGTCTTTTGTAATGATATCTCTTGTTTTGCAGGGTTCCGGCGATGGAGGATGGCGGGCTGATGAGAGTTGAGGATCGAACCCGCGTGAGGAATAGAAGCGCCTGGAAGCACGTAAGTAAGCGCTTGTAGCCTGCTTCACGATGCGCACTAACTGTCCCTTTTATCTTGCAGGTACAAGTTCGGAGCTTTAGAGAAGCTGAAGGGTGCTGGAATACCCACTGGATTCGGCGTGGGAAGGAGTAATGGCACGTGAGTAATAAAGTTGCCCAATGTCTTTAAACGCACCTTCTTTTGTCTTTCAGATGCGGGATGCAGCGCCGAAGGCCTCCGGAGCGTGCAAAGAGCTGGTAAGCTTTTGTCTTTCAGATGCCGGAATGCAGTGCGAAGACCTCCGGAGCATGCGAAGAGTAGGTAAGCCTTTGTCTTTCAGATGCCGGAATGCAGCGCGAGGCGTTGGTGACAGCCGATGGACCAGGTAAGAGATGCGCTGCCACTGAAGACTGTAGTGCTAACCTGTTCTTTCTTTGTCTTTACAGGTGCTGCTGAAGACTGGATTCCAGGATGGTAAGCCTTTGTTCCCTTAGGCCCAGGATCAGAAGCAGAAGACACGATGAGCGTTCTGCTGCAGAGAATGCAGAATAACGCAAAGCAAGATTCATCCATCGGGTGTGTTTTAAATAGCCTCCTGTAGTGCTTAGGTGTCTCCTTCCACAGCCTCGCCTAGGTGAGAAAAGAGTTCCTGCTTTCCAGAAGAGTTCCAGTGTTCTGAACCTAGGGAGTGGTTCCTGCCCCACCCAACAGGAAAAGTAGTCCCAAACAGAAGAGGATCAGGGGCTCAACTGGCAGGTAAGTAAGCAGCATGGTCTGCTGCAGGTAAGTCCACCCAAGCATTATGAGCCCGGCGCTTCCAGCGCTGGGACTGGGCATCTTTATGAGCCTGGTGCCACTGGCGCCAGGACAGGGTCCAAAAGGTCCCAATTGGGACTGGCTGGCACTCGGAACCGGGGTTATGGGTCTGCTTCCAAGGGAGTCGGGCAAGTCCTGATCTTTTGGAAGCAGAGATCATTACAGCGAGGCTACACATAAAAGGAAGAGCTGGGCCCCTAAATCCTACAGGATCCTGCAAATGGCCAGGAAACGGCTGGAAGCCCACTATGCTGAGGCTACGGCGAATCTGCTAACCAAGTCTAAGCAATGGTACTACGCTCACAACAACAAGGCCAACAAGCTCCTGGTTATCAAACTGGCAAAGGCGAAGAGCAGAAATACTATCTTAGGCCTCTGTGATCCGCAGGGGGTGATCCACTACGCTGAGCATGAGAAAATACGCTTGGCAACAGCCCACCACCTGGAAATAATGAGGGCAGCCCCGAGAGATTCAATTAAGCAGCACTCATACATCCAAGAGGCGACCCTACCACACCTGACTCAGACGGCCCCGAAGACCTGAAAGCCCCGATTACAATCGAGGAGGTGGAGGCGGCCATTAAGAGTTTAAAACCCAGAGCCCCGGGCCCGGACGGATTTTCCACTCGCTTCTACAAAATCTTCCGGCCCCAACTAGCGGCCCCCCCTGGCCCGCCTCTTCAACTCATTCATGGACACTGGCACCGTCACCCCAACGATGCAAGAATCTATTACAGTCCTTATCCCCAACCCTGGGAAAGACCCTCACGATATCGGCTCATATAGACCCGTTGCGTTGCTAAATTTGGACGCCAACATATACTCTAAAGTCTTGGCCAACCGTCTGGCACCTATCCTCCCTAATATCATAGACCCGGATCAAACAGGCTTTATAAACCACAGGTCGACGAAAGACAACATCCGCAGGGCCCTGGATCTCATTGAAATCGCCACTCAGGATTCCCAACAGCTAGCCCTATTGGCATTGGATGCAACTAAAGCGTTCGACAAGGTGGACTGGTCTTATCTGCACCTCACTCTGGGGGCCTTTGGCTTCGGTCCGACCTTTCAGAAGATGATCCTGGTGAACTACCAGTACCCCAGGACGAAGCTGAGAGTCAACGGCCGCTTGTCGGACCCAATCTCCCTCACGTGTGGAACGAGGCAGGGGTGTCCCTATCCCCTCTGCTTTTCGCTTTGGCCATGGAGCCGCTGGCTCAACAAGTCCGGAAGAACCCCCGAATCAGTGGCCTGTGCACCGGCTCTGCGCAACATAAAGTGGCCCTCTATGCGGATGATGTTTTGCTTACCATCACAAACATTGAGAGATCCATGAGCGAGGCCTTAATTAAAATCCACAAATTTGGGATGGTCTCGGGATTCGCGATTAACTATCAAAAGTCGGCGACGCTGGGAGTGGGCATGATGCCAGCTGAACGGGAGGCTCTGGTGAAGAGGGGTCCGTTTCAATGGAGCATCGAATCGTTCCCCTACTTGGGGGTTCATATCCTCGCACGCCCAACGGAAGTTTACCGAGCTAACTTCCCGCCACTCTTCGAGGAACTAGAAAAGGATCTGACCCGCTGGCAACCCCAAGAGATCTCCCTCCTAGGCCGGATCACAGCGTGCAAAATGAACTTACTCCCGCGCTTCCTCTATGCCTGTGCCGCCCTCCCGATCACCATTCCGCTTCCCCCCTTGCAGCGGCGCCAAAGAAAGATGGTGGACTTTATCTGGAAGGGGAAGAAACCGCGCATCCCGCGGAGAACAATGATGGCCAGCACGAGATTGGGAGACCTGGGGATCCCCGACCTCCGCAAATACCATATGGTGGCACAGCTGGCCCACCTCCAGGCATGAGGACTTGCTACGGGTCGACCGAAATGGGTGGAGATAGAACAATCCTGCCTCTGTCTTCCCCTTTGCTTCCTCCCGTTCTTACCCACAGCTTTACGCCGCAGCTGGCCGGGCACTCTCACAGCTACAAAACATACAATTAAGGCCTGGGAGTGGGCTCACAGACACCGGGCGTCCCAGGAGACTTGAGTGCGCTCTCCCCAATCTTCCTAAACCCAGCTTTCTCCCCCGGGGCCGTCCCCAAAACTTCAGAAACTGGGTCGCAGGGGGCTTCGCCACTTTAGGACAACTTTTTGAAGGGGACTCCCCCCCTAACCTTTGAACGATGCAAGATGACTTTTCAGTTAGCGGTAACGGATAGGTACTCCTACGCTCAGCTCAGACACTAGTGCTCTCACCCAGAGACCCGAGCGGCGGCCACAAGACCCCTTACCTCACTGGAACTGACGGTGAGCGACCTACCGGCCCGGGGGAAAATATCGACCCTGTATAGGCTGCTGCAGGAGGACCCCCTGCGGTCCAGGCCTTCCTACATGTCCCAATGGGAAACAGACCTCGGACACGCCATCGAGGACCATACATGGGTAGACATTTGGACAAGAACGCGGACGTCTTCCCGCTGTATAACCAACAGGGAGTGTGCCCATAAACTACTCCTGTGCTGGTATTACCCCCCTCTACGCCTTCGTCACTTCCAATCAGCACTAAACCTTCTCTGTTGGCGACTTTGCGGCCTCCCAGGATCCTACTTCCACATGTGGTGGACCTGCCCCCGGGTGCAGGAGTTTTGGTCTCTCTGTCTAGCCACCATTAAAGACGTCACCCAGGCGATCATTCCGCTCACGCCCGAACAGGTCCTTTTAGGGATTCCATTGTCAGGCTCATACCCGCGGTCGGGGAGAAGAGCAGCCCTGATATCCCAGTTCCTATTAGCGGCTAAGATCACGGTGGCCCGCACCTGGAAGTCCGCGGACGGACCCTTGATGGCCCTTTGCTCGGTCAAAGTTTGGGATATTTTAATAGCTGAGAAAGTCACGGCAGCCAGGGCGGGACTGTTTCATCGTTTTTGGGATATCTGGGAACCAGTGCTAGACTATGACCGGAATTATCCGGCCCTGACCCACAAACCGCCCCTAATCGCAAGGGCCCTTCACGCTATGGAGGACCCACCAGCGCAGCCGAGCCAGTCTGACTAAAGCCGAGAACTATGCTTGCTGGGGAATGTGCGGGGTGGGTGACGGGGACTCTGGGTTACATGACCTGAGATACTATATGTAATGTTCTTGTATAATCTCTCCTGTGTGTAGAATGATAAATAAACAAATTTTAAAAAAAAGAATATAAGTCAGATATCCTGGCTCCACTGTTAGAAATGCTAAACAAATCCCTGGAAACGGGCAGACTGCCCGGATCCTTGAGGGAGTTGTTGATCGTCTCCCTTCTGAAACCAAATAAGCCACACAGAGACTGTGGCTCGTATAGAGCCCTGTCTTTACTGAATCAAGATGGGAAGATACTCAAGGCAGTAATGGCGCCAAGGCTTAGGTGGATCATAACCAAGCTTATACATTAGGACCAGAAGCTTAGGCGGATCATAACCAAGCTTATACATTCGGACCAGACAGGATATGTTCCGCAAAGAACTATTACCATCAACTTGCATAGATTGCACCACGTAATAGATTGTACCCAAAGAGACACACGACAATGCGTAGTAGCATCCTTAGATGCAGTCAAGGGATTGACTCGGTTAGATGGCCATCGCTACTGGCAGTATTAGAAAGATTTGGTATGGGAACGACATATTTTAAGTGGGTGGGTTTGTTGTACAATGACGTAGTGGCTAGGGTTAAGATAGGTGCAGTTATATCAGAACAATGGCAGCTGAGTAAGGGTACAAAACATGGCTGTCTGTGGTCTCCAATGCTCTTTATCTTGGCGTTAGAGCCACTGGCGGTTTACATGAGGGGCGAGTACAGGGAGGCAGGAACAGATATGCCGGAGGAAGGCATTTCATCTTATTGTACGCAGATGATATGCTTCTTTACTTGCAGCATCCCGAGACAAATCTACAATGTGTGTTGGACGTGATGGAGCGATACGCAGCTTTGTCAGGCATAACTATCGACCCACAGAAGTCGAATGTTTCCACTTGGTATTGCCAATCAAATGGGAACTGAACACATTCCGTTATTTAGGGGTGGATATTTATCATGACCATCAGACAGAACACACATGAGATACAGTAAGAGCAATGGACGGAATTGAAAATTCTATGTCCTTTTGGGCTAGATTACCATTGACTATGATGAGACGGGCAGCGCTGCTGAAGATGATGGTGCTCCCGAGACTCCTTCATTTCTTCACAAATGTTCCGTTTGCAATACTGAAGTCATTCTTTAATAAACTACATTGCATATGTAGAAACCTCCTGTGGCATAACTCAAGGTGCAGCAGAGTGAGTGAGGTACAGTTAGCAGGAGAGTATGGAATTGTGAGGTGCAAGGTGGGGTAAGGGAGGGGAGTCTTAGGGGGTAAGGGAAATGTACAGCCAAGATTGGTGTAGTGACAAAAAAATGTATGTGGTAATGTCTATAAGTTATTGTGGTGTAAAATAAAATAAAAATTGTTTAAAAAAATAATAATAATCCCAAGCAAATCCTTTGTAACTGTAAACCAGCCCCGGCTCCTGCGTGACACAGGCAGGCCGGAACAAATACACGGATCAGCAAATACATAAAAAATTGAAGCAGGAGACATCCGCAGGAATTTCTGCATAGTGTTAATTCACAGGCCCATTACAGAACGGTGTGTACGGTGTGTGCCAGCTCCCCCACGACACTGCAAATGAAAGCATGTGCGCTCCCATTCCGGAAAGAGAGATAACATCACATAACTCTGCACTAGCAACCAGGTGATCCAAGGAACCTGATAACAGCGGCGGTTGGGAAAGTACATTCATTAAGAACTGGAAACACCCAAGTGGGTAAGACAACACCTCTAAACGGGTCACTGAGGTGTCTGTGAACCCAGTGCCCGATCTCTGCACAGGGATCCCGAACAAGTAAACCTGAAGGCCCTGGGGGAGGGAGAGCAAAATCAGACCCAGGAACTAATTCAACGGGCCATAAACACAAGGGCTACCGCACTGCAAATAATCCTGCCAGGTACACTGGCTCAGATAACAAAAAAGGAGTATGCCCCTAGTGATGCACCTTTTGGTGGGGGTCTAATAGTATACCTGCGTTCAATTTACAAAAGACTGCTGCCAAAATTATTATTTAGCCAAAATGCTGAAACGAATTCAATTAGTTTTTATGTTGAGTGTCTTAGATATCTCAGTTATATTAATACCTTTGTAGTTAAAATGGACAGTCAGCCGAAACACAGGAGAGAAGAAAGGGAAAATCTTAACATTTTATTCCATGGTGACAGAGAATATATATAAAAAACAAACAAAAAAAACGTTTTGTGAAAAATATAATACAAGTAGTTTTCTCCTGTGTTTCGGCTGACTGCCCATTTAGATACGCTGGCTCAGACAAGTGCAGATAACAGGAGGATTACAATAACTGTTGGCACTACAAAATTGAATGGGAAGCAGCAGATTTAGGCAGTGGAAGACCTGGATCAGAAACGAATTTTGAATGCTGGTCACCACAGCATAAATGAAAATACTGTAGACAGCACAAGTGGGAATCTGAGGACTTGGCTGGCCCTGGCCAAGATTGGAGTCAAAACGTGACCCCACACCACATGAAACCTGTATGGGACACAAAGCTATCTGATAAGCACCTGTAAGCAGTAGAGGTAACAAATATAACCAAATAACCCATGATGCCTGTGGCCGAGATAGGTCTGATACAGGCCAAGATACTACAGCCTAGTGCTGATACCACACCAGAGCCACTATGGGCGCCCTGACAAAGTAAACCTCCAGCAACCTCAAAAGACACGAACAGAGAAGTTGGCACAAATTTCCCCCGAGCCGGGGTCCCAGGGCCAGTGGGAAACTGCTCCGATACCGGTGCGCTATGGTGGTACTGCACAGCTGATACAGAACTCGACATACTTTACACTATGACAAAAGGGACAAACAAGAAGAAGGGCCCCATGAACTCATTTACCGGCCATCGCCCCTCAACCCCTGAAACACTCAATTTTTCCAACACGAATCAGAATGAAGAAGGGAAAGCAGCTCTTGATAGGACCAATTACTCCAGATGATGCAGAGTGGATTCATGTCAATTAATGTTAAGCTGGACGATATCGTCACCACAATAGGATCGTTGAAGGCGAAAATTGAGAAAGAGAGCGGACGAATCACTGAGGCATAAACGCGGATTAATACAACTCAAGTCACTGTGGCACGACACGACCGTAATTTGGCATCCATCCAAACAGAACTTAGTAAAAATGAAGAATAAGTGCGACGACCTAGAATCTAGGTCTAGGCGTAACAATATCCGGGTGGTAGGAGTGCCCAAAAAAGCGTGCAGGGGCCCCATGGAGCAGTTAATAGAGAACCTACTCAAAACACTTTTCGATCCTTCTAAACTCTCTTCTCAATTCTAAGTGGAAAGGGCACATCATACACTTTCTCCCCCCCCCACAACCGGGCACAACCCCACACACAATAATCGCAAGATTGCTGAACTAGAGAGACAGAGATGCAATCCTCAGACTATCACAAGAAAAGGGAACACTGTGGTTTGAATCCAGTAACATACATATTCACCTGGACTTTGCTGCCAGGGTGCAAGCACAAAGAAAGACATACGACACAGGGAAACGTCTCCTGAGAGCATGAAAGGTACCATACTCCCTGATCTTTCCTGCTAAGCTTAGGATTCAATAGGGGCGAAAGGCCCACTTTTTTGAAAACCCAGCTGACGCCTTATCCTACGTGGTAGCCTCGATACCTACCATATCTCCACTCCAGAATCAAGAGCCAAATAGACTGTTGCGAGATGAGGCCAACCATGGCGACGATAATGACTGAATCAACCCAGTAAAATCAGAGGAATATCCTGAGGACAACGCAATATCCAAGTGCAAAGGCGAAGAATGATAACATTTGTTAGAGCACGTAGAGCCAAGACAGGAGGCCATGGCAATCAACACAGTGCCCTGGGGTATTTCCAAAAGTTTACGGAATATACATCAAGTTATGGGAGATGATGTGGGTGGCAGGGTGGAGGGGGGACGCAACAAAGTTTGAAGTTACTGAGGGACTGGGAAAATAGAGCCCTGAAAGGCTCAAAAGTTGTCGGTGAAAAAGTTGAAATGAAAAGTGGCATGTGGATGAGGGAACTGATCAAACAATCTAACACTGTGTCCAATTCACCTCGAGGGCTTGCAGGGACTCCAACATGCTCGTCTCCCACTCCCTGCAAGTCTCCTCGAGGACCTCAGCCCCGCCTCTCTGCCCGACGCAGTGAAATCTATACCCTGGCAATGGTGAGTCTTGCCTCCCGGGCCCAATGCCGCTCTGCCCTGATCTTCGGCCCCAAACACTCCAACACAGAACACATCCTTTGGGTAAGGTCCACGTTTGCCTCCTGCCAAATGGCCAATAGCTGCCTCCCTAAAATGCCATGCCGCGAGTACTGTTGCCTCCTACTCCGAGCCTGCTGCTGCCAAATAGCCTGGTGCCTGCTCCTTAAGGTCATCCTCCGGGATGACGACAACCGTTGGGGCCGTCGTGCACGTGCCCTGCTCCTTGGTGCCTGCTCTCCCTCCATTGTCACATCTCCTGCCACCGGTTGGAACTGCATGGTGACCACCTTGGATGATCCAACTTCGACTCCAGACTCTGGCAGGGATGTGATCTCCCCCGGACAGGCCGCTGGGGTTGGAGCAGGTACATAGGGGGCCCTGGTGTAATCTGGGCCGGAAGGCAGCAGGGAGGACGACTGGCACACAGAGGAGGAAGACGAGGAAGGGGTAGCATAAGTGGTCAGTTCAGGAGACGCCACACCTCATTGTGATGACGTGCAAGGCCCAGATTTGAAGCCTGCACATCATCACGAATGGTGCCTGTATGGCTCAAAATACCGGCTAGCAATGGTTCCACACCTTGCCGCGTGTAATCCGGCTGCAGGGGAGGGATTATGCTTTCGACCAGTGTCAACAACTCGTTGTTTGCTCTGTGTCGTCCTGCTTCCAACTGAGCGTGCGTAGACCCCAGCGCCGTTGGGTGCATAGAGTTACTTTGTTTCTTTGACAAAGGTGCGCTTGTTGTGTGCAGGTGCAGCGTGCCGCATTGAAGCTGGAGGGGTTGGACAGTGTCAGCCCTTTTGCAGCTCCTGACTCCGACGATCAATGTAGAATCCTCCTAGTGTGCAAAACAGGCCCTGGCTGTCCGGCTTCTTGTTAGCCGGGCCACGGTATGCTAGGATTTAAATGTTGTCCACTCCGGAGGCCGCTGGCATACTTGACAGGCTCATCGAATTCTTTCTCCGGCTGTGGCCGGAAGGCAGCTTTGAGTTTTTATTGCTTTTAGACAGCGTTGTCCTGCAGCCTCCTCCGCTCCCATCTTCCATAGCGGTCCGGCAATGTGAAAATTGAATTCTTTTCTGGTGCGCGCTGCTCCTGCAGTGCTGGGCGAGGGGAACGATGACTGGGGGCTACCTTGCCCTCCTCAGATATAGGCTAATATTGGTCCGAGGGCAGGTTAGCCCCCTTTGAGACATCAAAGGCCCATTGTCCCCACGTCTGTCCGAATGGGAGGGGGCATTTGATGTGGGCGTCAGGGGCAGGAACTACCTGTTTGGCAGGCGGTTGTCACCTGCTCCTGTCACCTTCTCGCCAGTTGGGGCGCCCAGAAATCTGGGTTCCTTTTGTTACTGTGGTTTGGTGTCCCACCCTTCTCATCTGTGTGCTAATGGGCAAGCAGCCGGTGGGTGCTGCCCATGTCCGTTTCCACTACAATCCCACCTACCATCTTATGCCCCTGGGCCTTCCATCTCCAGGGGCCCACGTAAATACTGCATGCTTTCAGGTCGTGCAGCGGTGGAACAGCTGTCTGGAGCCCACAGGTGGAAAAGGCTGGCCACCAGTCATAGTGATTGCCCAAAGGCCCAGGGACTACACACAGGACTAAAGCTCGTACATCAGGGGCGGCTGCAGCCCAACAGAGCAACGTGGGCAAGGCCAGAAAAGGAGGGGGAGCACATGCTGAGCAGGCAATGAACACAAGAGAATACGCAGTGGCCTAGTAAATATTGATACGAGGCGGTAAGGGCACGGATATCAGCAGTGACAATCAGGCTGCGGGGGTCCCCGCTCAGAGAATCACATGCGCAGCAAGGAAGAAGAAGCCTCAGGCAGGGGCGTTGCTGGGGCTGAGGGGCTGAGGCGGCTATAGCCCTGGATCTTTTGGTTGTAGCCCCGGATAGAAGCTCAGGAGCTACAACCAAAAGGCTTGCTAGGCCCAAGTCCCGACAGCCTGGACATTAGCGTAGCCCCGGATCTTTTCCAGATCTAGCCCTGGCCCCCGGTAAAGGAGATATCAGTGGGGATAAAGGATTTGGCAAAAGAAATGCAGGGTGAAGTGCAAAAGGACGCAGAGGTGCCCGCTGACAAAGATGGTCGGTGGGAAGAGAGGAATTGGAAGTACCACAGTGCATGGCATGCAGGGGGAGCTGCGGAGGAGGGCGCAAGACAGAGGCACCCACTGGCAAGGGAGGGAGCAATAGAGAATGTAGAAAGCAGAGTAATGGTGAAGGGGAAGAAAGAGCCTGTCCAGGCGAGGATGGACTCATTCACAGTGTCTCCCAAGTACCCCCTGAATCATGACACAGGCATGGCAGGCACACCACAGGCCTCAGCCACGTTGAGCGAACCGTTAGCAGCTATCCTGGATTCCAAGTCCTCGCTGGAGGGCAAGGTCAATGCCGTGGGAGCAAAGGTGAGCTTCCTGAGGCACGATCTCCAAAAGATATCGTCCAGAGCGGGAGAGGCAGAAAACAGGATATCGTAGGTGGAGGACGCGCTGCTGCTGATGAAAAAGGACATCCAGGGCTTGAAAAGCAAAACTATGTTTTTGGAAGAACGGGTGGAGGACGCAGAGGGAAGGGCCTGTCACAATAATGTAAGCATATTGGGCCTCCCGGAGAAAGTGGAAGGCCCTTCAATGGAACTGTATCTTGAACGGTGGCTGGCTGATTGGATGGGGCCATCAAGGCTGATGCAGTTCTATTTTGATAGAGCTAGCTCACTACATGCCGAGCACAGGGAGGGTCCCCGGGGCCCATCCCAGAATAGCAAAGCTACTCAACTACTGAGAATGGGATGTGAAATTACAAATGTCAAAGAAAAAAGGGCCTGCCATGGTGAATGGCTCCTAAGTGACAATATACCCAGACTTCACGAAGGCAGCGCAGAAGGCTAGGCACTCCTTCGAAGAGGTAAAAAAGCAGCTGCAGGCGGCAGAGGTCAAGTATGCCATGCATTACCCGGCTGCCCTGAGGGTGGCGGGGCCCAATAGGGTGCAGTTCTTCCATGCCCAGCAGGAGACCTTTGACTGGGCAGACAACAAAGGCATGGGCCGATGGAGACAGTCACGAGAGGCGGATGGAAAGCTACTGGGTAGAGAAAAAGAGCAGCTGAGGGCCGAGATCATGGTCTAAGGAAATGTGAGTGACTGGCAATATGCAAAGCAACCTTGCGGTCAGTAAATGGCCTGACCAATAAATGACATAGTCAGAGCAGAGCTGGAGTACTGAGACGAGCACACACACCCAGTTTGCCCGCATGCAGGCACGAACGATCATTGTTCAGAATTGAGTTGATGGGCGACAGATACTTCTGGTTGGAGGGAAGCGTGGGGAGGGAAAGGGGTTTTCTGGTTGGGGTGAAGCGGGAGGAGGGGGATGGTTTGCTGGGGAAGTTGACAGTTGTCATTAAGTTGTCTTCAGTGTGATCACACCAGAGGGAAAGGGATCTAGGGCATTTTTGGGCAGAATGTGAAGGCCTCGTCAGGGCTAGTGAACCCAGTTCACAAGAAAGGAATATCAGGAATGGATAGTTCACGGTGCAGGACCTTGACCTGTGTATGGGAGGATAGGTCCAAGAGACCCCCCTCCCCGACATGCGAGGTCAGTGGCTCGTCAAGGGCCCCCCTGCCACCAGGGCCCAGGTGGCGGGGTGACTGCTGGTCGACACACAGGGCTAATCATGTTGTACTGTAACAGACCATGGACACCATTTTGGAAGCATCAGGACTCCATTTTAGATAATGGCGACCTGAACTCCAACGAGACAGCCAGCCTGCGAATGCTGCAGCTTGGCCCCCCACTCACAGGGAGTCATGCCCTTCCCCGGTGCCTCCATTCCATGGCAGATCCACTGAAGGCCCGTTCTCATGAGCAGCCAGATACGAACGAGTATCAGAACAAACACTATCATTTACCTTCTGCAGTACATCACTGTCCCCGAAATGACCCGACTCACGGTTCGAGTCTGGAAAATAACAGAAAACCATCCTAATTGAACAGGCCTCGACCCCGTATCTAACGCCTAACATGTAAAATGTACGGTGTCAACATCCTCCTTGCATGAACCCCTGTCGATGTCCTTCCGTGCCTTGAAGCCTAACGATTCATAGAGTTGCTGAATTCACTATAGACATCCATGCAGAGAAGGGATAAAAGTGTATAAGTATTGATAGATTAAGCATGACTCCAGCTCATGCAAGATATCATGTGCCTAGAAGACTCAATGAAAGAAATTAATGCAGACCACCTAGTGCTAAGTAACGAATGCTGCTAAGTACAAAGGAAGGCAGAAAAAGCATTACCGTGAGCATTTATGTGTCACATAGGGGGACACATTTAAATGTACGAACAAGAATGAAAATGTATTATCACCTCTGAATGTATTGCTTCTATGCTCCAGAGTACACCACCAAACTCAATGCTACCTCATGTGTTATCTAACTACTACCGTGTGAGATGGCTAAAATGTAGTCGTCCAATGTTCAGTGATGTATGAAACACTGCCAAACTTTTGTAGGTATATATGAAATAGTATATGAATGCATAGACATTAGAAATGTGTGATCACTCTAATATTACTAACTTTATTACCAGTCTCCTCGTTCCGTATAGTGTACAGCCCAAGCACCGAGAATTGCTCACACACACACAAGGCCATCTCCCCCTCCTCCCGCCAAGGTCCGCCAGGACTAGCTGGTGCGCGAGCAGCGCAGCCTCACCTTCCCTCATTCTGTTGGACCTGCTTCAAGTATTCACCTCCCCCATGTCCCAAACCGCCATGATCGGCCTAATGAGTTATTTACAACCAGGTCCTAAACCCCACCGCCTCAAGGGGCCAGAGGAACGCCCTCGCTGATCCAGTAGTACTCCGGTTCACCCCAAGTTAATGGGCCTTGGAGAGCAGATATTCAACCCTGTACTAATATATCATAAAGTAATTCTTCACTACATCTAACGAGACCAGGATGACTGGGCAGCTTACCTCATGCCCTTAAACATGACACCCGGTCAACAGGTCAGAGGTAACAGTGCCCTGATGTATTGGTAGAGCTTCACATCACATGCGTTTCTCCTGTATCCTATTATTCCTTAGAGTAACATATTGCAGGATTTACAGGACAACCGGAAACGTCTAAACGGATGAGTGTTTGTGTGTGTGGCCACAAGGGCAGAATGGTAGGGCACGCATCCATCAACGACACTGACCGCGCCTGGCCTGGCAGCCCCACCCCGATGAGCCCAGCTGACCCCTCCGCCCCACGTTGGCACCACGCTGAAGTCCACCAATCATGGAGCTGCTCATCACTACTGCGCCTATAGTTAGTTGACGCCACCCAATCCCCAAAACTATGTGCCCCCTATAGTGTGTAGGTCTCATGACGAAGTTTTGTAATAAATAAGACTGTCTTTGCGATTGTCAGACAGAGCGCTCTCGGAGCTTGCAGAGTCCTTTGCATGCCCTATATGATTAGATAAAAACCTTTTACATTTACCTGCACTTGGTCTTGGCCTCATTCCCTCCTGGGGTGTGTCCTTTACTGCCTCTCATTGTGGGGAGGGTAATGCCTTTTGGGGACGCTTGCCTTCAGTGGTGACCCCGACGTGATTACATTTAAAAAATTTTCATCGTCCCCTCTGGCATGAGAAATTCCGGGCGGCAGTGGAGACGCACGGTGCGCCCGCTCAAGAGAGCTGCCCGCCTACGGCAACTGGTACGCTTAGACGTGCGCACGGAATAGAACAAAGGGTACGGGGTCCCGCTCCAAAAAAACCCTTTTTAGTACCACTCGCCGGAGCCGGGGGGCGGCAATTAAGTGTGTGGCAGCGCCGCCTGGACGGACCCAGTCCGGAGAATCTCGATTCAAGACGGGCACGTGAGTATTAAGTGCGAGTGATTATAAAGGGTGAAGGGGAAGGGAGTCAGAATACACAAGGTCATTCAAGGGGTACTTCCAACTATTAATGCTATCTGTATTTGCTTTACTTTCTCTTCATATGGACATTAGGATAAAAAAGGAGAAATTAGAGAAAAGAAAAGACGGGAACCTAGCTCTGCAAGGGGTAGAAGGCGGCGCCGCATAGTGCTATCTCAACTAGTACTGGGAATAAGTGAAAAGTGGAAAATAAAATAAAGGTGTCTGAAAATAGGGAGACACTGTGTATACGTTAGAAACTGCTATCTTCTTTTTTCTTCTACTCCATAGGGATACCTCAGTGCTGAGCAAAAGAGTAAAAAGTTCTAAAGAAGTCTGGGGACAAATGATGATCTAGGGAAAGGAGACCTTATCAGGAAGAGAAGTATGGGGCAAGGGAAAAGGGGAGGGGTAAATGTTATGTGTTGTATGTTAAAAGTATGTTAAACGTCTGTCCAATGTTGCACAAGCCAAGTTAACAATGTTTCGATGAGTTGTAAAGAAATAATGTTGAATTGATGACATTGCATAGCTCTATGGTACGGTCATTGCGAGTGTGACCCTGTAAGATCTGAAGGTAGCAATATCGTGAGTAAGTACTTTTGTATGTGCCCAAGAATTGTTCAAGATAAGGGTCACACTACAGTGCTAGATACAAAATAGTATCTAAAGATAAAAACTGAGAATACAATATGGGGCGGAAACACCCCTAGCCCATATTTGTAAAAGTCTACCAGGTTACGCAGAAAGTATAAAAAAGTACCACGATCAGTGGGTCACAGAATTGAAGGGAGAAGGGCTACCCCCAAGTATGGCCAGAAGGGGTATCGTTTCATAAAAGGGTGCCAGATATGGTAGCCACATGTATATTTATGAAATATAAAGGAAAACAGTTTCATAATAGAAGGGAAATATTAGACTTATGGAGGCTGTTCGAGGAAGTGCCTCCACTCAAGAAGAAGGAGTCAGTACCTAACCTGCGCTCCACCGTTGAAACTCCCCTACCCATACCTGAAATTGGAAAGGAAGACACAGAGACAGAAGGAGCAATTGAGATAACACAATTGTAGCCCCTCCTAAACAAACAAGTGCCAGCAGAAGGTTATAGTGATCCCACATATGTGCCCACCGCAGCACCCACAACCACCCCACGACCAACTGCACCACCACCATATGAGTGCCCCAGCCAGCGCGGACAGGTAAGCACCCCCGCAGTAGATATAGAAAAGTTGACGGAGGACCTAGATTCCAGGCTCTCCATGGCAAGAGAAGAGTTATCTAGAATAAGAAATATATGTGAGCAGAGTGGAACAAGTGTTGCTAGAACTGAGCAAACACCTAGAGCACAGGTACTCGACAGGTCATCTGAAGAGGGATGGAAGAAAGGAGAAATACTGTTCAGGATTCAGGAAGAACCAACTCGAATAATAGAGCTGGGACCACAGGAGATGGATCAAAACACAGGTGAAGAGGGAATGGCTACCGGGGGCATGGAAGAACTGTGGTGCGATATTGAGGATGATGAGCAGGAAAGTGGGAGGTTGGGTGTGGCGATGGGAGAAGGATCAGGTAGAGGAGAAGGAACATCTTTGGGAAGGACAATGGAAGAGGAATGGACAGGAAGGTTAAGAAATAGAATTGGAAGAATGGCACCGTTAGGAAGGAAAGGAATGAAGGTGAGTACTAGCAGAATGACAAAGGGCAAACTACAACTCCCATTGATACATAGGGGAGGCGGGAGACCAAATTACATACCCTGAGCCCAGATGGACAAAGCAAATTTGCTAAAATCATTGCCCCCGCTATCAGGAGGGGCAAGTAAATGGATATATGCATTCGAAAAACACACTGGGGGAGTGCCATTAACAGTAGGAGATGTCAAAAGTCTGCTAGTATCGGCAGTGGGTGACCAGTCAGATAGAGTGTGGGCAAAGGCTGGCTTCCCGGGAGTGACGTTGGATTGTGATCGCCATGATGGAGCATCTTTTAACACAGTGCGCGCGAGGATATGGGATGCATTAAGAGAAACATTTCCGGACACACCAGATTTACAGTCAGTAATGCAGTGCACAATGATTGATGGGGAGGATGCTATGGATTACATTTTTCGGGTGCAGGAGATGTGGAGAGCCAAAACGGGCACGCCCTGGTATCAGTCAACATCCCGATTTTACTTTATAATAAAGAGAGGACTCCCAAAATAAGTGCAAAAAACACTCGACAAAATAGCAGGGATTGAAGCGAAAGGGTGGCCGGAAATACAAAGCATAGTTGTACACCATTGCAAAAGAATAAAAGAAAGGGAGAAAGAAATTGCCCAAAAAAGGTTGGCGGATGAGGCCAAGTTAGTACAAATGAAGCTCGCGAAGGTCGCTGCAGCTATGGCGGCACTCCCCCACGACAGGGAGGGGGAAGAGGAGGAGGGACTGGTAGCGATACAAGGGAGGATGACAGAAAATTGGGCAGGCAACCGGCAGCCACAGTGGAATGGACAGGAGCAATACAGAGGTCCGCAGTGGCAAGAGTGGGCCCCTCGCGGAGGATGAGGTGGGTACAGGGGCCGCCGAGGGGCTGGTCAAGGATACGGGGGAAATGGAGGGTATGGAGGACAAGGTCCAAGGGGGGGACAGGGGAACTGTTGGAATTGTGGGAGGTGGGGACATTTCTCACGAGAATGCAGAAGCAGACCAAATAACGTGTATCAAGACGGCCAACCATGTGGTCATCCTCACCCGGGGAGCCCCTATGGTTTACCCATGGTAAGGGTACAAGGGCAGCAAGAGCAGGAGTATGTAGACCAACGAAGAGAACATCCTCACAATGTACAACAGCACCCGCAGAGCCGCAACCACATGCAATACACACAAGGTAACCCCTTCGCCACCACTGCTAACGGTGCACCTGCCCCGTATGTGTAACGCTCACCTGATTCCCGTAGAGGCGCCGTCTTGACTGGGCGTATACCGTATCTGCAAAGGTGATGTGTAACACACGGCTGGCTCTTTGGGCTGGACCTCTGTGCACTGTATGTCTGACTTGAAGGGTAAGATGTCTGCAGATAGAAAATATGGGATTAAGGAACTGGGTTATTGAATGTCTCTCTCTTCTTCCCTTTCTCTTCTCCTGTAGAACCCCAAAGGTTAACGCTCTCACCTTAGGTAAGTGAACGCCGTGCTCTCCATCTGCCTCGGGGCAGGGTGCTGTAACCAGTTTCTTCACTGGATAAGGGGAGCAGGCCTCTTGACTTCAGAGGACTGCTGTCCGTTGTTTACTGCACGAACGGTAAGTTTCGAGTAATTCTAATGTCTTTAAAGTCTTTAGTAATGATGTTTCTTGTTTTGCAGGGTTCCGGCGATGGCGGATGACGGGCTGAAGTGAGTTGAAGATGGAGCCCGTGTGATGAATAGAAGCGCCTGGAAACACGTAAGTAAGCGCTTGTTGCCTGCTTCTCGATGCGCTCTAACTGTCTTTTTATTTTGCAGGTACAAGTTCGGAGCGGCTGCAGGGTGCCGGAATACCCACTGGGTTAGATGTGGAAAGGAGTAATGGCACGTGAGTATTAAAGTTCCCCAATGTCTTTAAACGCACCTTGTTTTGTCTTTCAGATGCGGGATGCAGCGCCGAAGGCCTCCGGAGCGTGCAAAGAGTTGGTAAGCTTTTATCTTTCAGATGCCGGAATGCAGTGTGAAGACCTCCGGAGCGCACGAAGAGTAGGTAAGCCTTTGTCTTTCAGATGCCGGAATGCAGCGCGAGGCGTTGGAGACAGCCGATGGACCAGGTAAGTGAAGAGCTGTCACTGAAGACCGTAATGCTAACCTGTTCTTTCTCGTCTTTATAGGTGTTGCTGAAGACTGGATTCAGGATGGTAAGCCTTTTCCTTAGGCCCAGGATCAGATGCAGAAGACACGATGAACGTTCTGCTGCAGAGGATGCAGAATAATGCAAAGCAAGATTCATCCATCGGGTGTGGTTTAAATAGCCTTCTGTAGTGCTTAGAAGTCTCCTTCCACAGCCACGCCTAGGTAAGAAAAGAGTTCCTGCTTTCCAGAAGAGTTCCAGTGTTCTGAATCTAGGGAGTGGCTCCTGCCCCACCCAACAGGAAACGTAGTTCCAAACAGAAGAGGATCAGAGGCTCAACTGGCAGGCAAGTAAGCAGCATGGTCTGCTGCAGGTAAGTCCACCCAAGCATTATGAGCCCGGCGCTTCCAGCGCTGGGACTGGGCATATTTATGAGCCTGGTGCCACTGGCGCCAGGACTGGGTCCAAAAGGTCCCAATTGGGACTGGTTGGCACTCGGAACCTGGGTTATGGATCTGCTTCCAAGGGAGTTGGGAAAACCCTGACCTTTTGGAAGCAGAGATCATGACAGTATGGTGGAGTGGCGGTGGTATCAGGGAATGTCTTCAGTCAAGGGGGGAACATGAGACATCCAGCATAGGACAGCCCACAGGGAGCACTTGAGTGTCCTGTTCTAACAACGACCTACAATGCAGCAGAGGAACCATTGATAGGGGCACAGATAGGGAATAAACAGTTCATATTTATGGTGGACTCGGGAGCTGAAAAATCATGTTTACGTGAAGGACGGTTTCCGCTATCTAATCGTAAATTGGAGATGCAGGGGTTCTCTGGGGCTGTTGTCGAAGTTCCTTACACCGAAGATTTAGATGTCACTGTGGGGGGGGGGGGGGGACAGTGAGAGCACCCCTACTGTATTACAAACAATCCCCAATTAACTTACTCGGAAGGGATCTTCTCAGTAAACTTAATATGACTATCTCCTTTACGGAGAGAGAGATAGTTTGCTCCACCTTTACAGAGAGAGAGATAGTTTGCTCCACCCCAGGGATCTGCCCCTCGCGCGTAATGCTGGTGGTGCAAGCGCGAGCAACAGCACCAGAAGTGCGCTGCATACCGGTAGATCCCGATGTGTTTATTCAAGGACTGAAAACATTGGCACGAGTAGTACCCGAGTTGAAAAGCTAGAATGGCGAGTACCAGCAGAGTTAATCTTCCGACCAATAGCACGCCCAGAGATTGTGCCAGGAACAGTGATGTCCCTAGATTTGCATGCAGTTCAAATATCAGCCAAAATAATCGCTATAATTGCAATGGACATCCATGGCTGTGAGTGGTGCACAGTATTTAGCATCAATGCCGACATTGCATTGCGGGATCTGTCAGATGAAGATCTTTATTCAGATTCCGAAAGTGACGGTGAGATAATAATGGAAATAGCAATACCCTGTGACATCATGATACAAGAGAGACAGGTGCCAGTACAGCTGATGGCAGTGGTGGGGGCACCGCCTTCCTTCTTTGATGATGACATGAAATTAGTGCCCAATAATTTGTGGACCACAGGCCCCCATGACGTGGGACTATTGCATAGAGTCACCCCAGTTAAAATAAAACTCAAACCTGGAGCCATTCTGCCAAGGGTGAAACAGTACCCCCTGTCCCAAGAAGCAGAGGAAGCGATAAAAGAATCATTCAGTGCATTAATGGCCCAAGGATTAATACTGCCCTCAAATTCACCCTGTAACACTTGTATTTACCTAATTAAAAAAGCAAAAGGTGGGGCATGGAGGATGATCCAAGACCTACGCCCCCTCAATGACGTAATTCAAAAAGAGTTACCTTTGGTCCCTAAGCCTACATCGATATTGTGCAGCATCCCCAAGAATGCTTCATATTTCACAGTAGTTGATTTGAAAAATGCCTTCTTCTCCATCCCACTGGCTGAGGAGTTCAGGTATCTAACAGCCTTCACACTAGGGGGAAAAAGGTACGAAGACTGGAGGTTACCCCAAGGGTACTGTCAGAGCCTCAGCATATTTAACCGCATCCTCCATGAAGATTTAGGAAACATGACAGCAGAAAGCAGGATTATTCAATACGTAGATGATTTGCTCATCTGCGCACAGAATGAGGAAGAATGCAGTAAAGATTCTGTTGCTCTCTTGACGTTGGTCGACAGAGGGAAACTACAGTACTGCCAACCAGAAGTGTTGTACCTGGGACAGCTAATATCACAAGACGGCAAGAAGATAATACCAGACAGGGTAGCTGCCATTACAGCAGTAAAGAAGCCAAGCACAGTGAAGGACATGCAAACATTTCTAGGCATGTGTAATTATTGCCGAGCATGGATATTCGATTATGCAGCATACACCAGACCGCTATTGCAGGCACTCAAAGAGGCTCAACGGGAGAACACAGAAATTCAATGGTCAGCAGAAATGGGTGACGCATTTACCTCACTCAAGGAATTAATCTCAAGTGCACCAGTGCTTGCGAACCCAGATTACGAACGTGAGTTTTACTTATTATCCCACTGCAAGGGGATCCTCATGACAGCAGTACTGACACAAAAAACATCCCTGGGACACAAGCCACTTGCTTACTATAGTGGCACACTAGACGCAGTAATACAAGGACACTTCGCTTGCGAGCAATCTCTCGCAGCCGCAGCGTTCGCGACTGAAAAGAGTGCAACAATAGTGATGGGATGCTCTGTGACACTATTTGTGGAACACTCCCCGTTTGCTATATTGGAAAGGTCAAAAAGCACACTGACAACACAAAGAGCAACTGCTTATGAAATAATATTGTCCAGTGCAAACATACACATCGTCCGATGCAAAACAGTAAATCCAGCAAGATTCATTACAGAACCATGCACATTGGAAGACATGCATGAACACGCTCACTCATCCATTTCAAGGATAGATTATGCATTCCTCCCGAACACCCTGGCAGGTAGGGTGACCATGGCCACACCCCACACCCCATCTTCCCCTCCAACTTGTCCATATTTTCTCTGTGGGCCTTAAGATGTTGCCTTATCACCCAGCTTTGAGGGCCTCCCACAGCGTAGAGTGGCTATCTATTGACCCAGAGTTGTTCTGAAAATAGACCTCTGATTCCTCCCCAAGAGCCTCAACAATTTTCTTGTTCTTCAAGTAAAACTCATTCAGCCTCCACCCTCCCTTCTGTATGTTCCCTACCCACCTCATTGTGATTAGCAGCGGGGAGTGATCTGAAATCCCACTTGGTAGAAATTTGGCCATGGTCATCTTCCCCTCCCCATTTCCAATAAGTACTGGTACGAAGAAGATGCGATCAGCAGCAATGAGGATTACCCATAGAAACAACATAGGAATACAAAGTGAAGCCTACCATTTAACACCTTTGAATTGTCCCACTAATAGAGTCAGGTAAGGTCAAACATGTTTCCCCAACTGTGCACACCTGGCTCCACCAAGGACTATAAAAGGTGGGGTTCTGCACAGGTGAATGAGCGAACTGGAGCTGCAGTGTGGAGCTCGGGAGCAAAGCAGCAGAAGGAAGCAGTGAGGCAGACAGGGTGAACCTGGAAGAGAACAGAGTGCTGAGACGCTGACCTGGTATGCCAGAGGGGGTGCAGCGTGGCTATGGAGCTGTGTCTCCAAGGAGCCTCAGCGAGGTACTTGACTGCAAACTGCTGGCCATGTTTAAAGAACTGCTTGTTCCCTTGGGATGTGTGCCAGTCCCAAGGGTGACTGAGGGGCAGGTGGTGAGACCCTGACCTCGACCCAAGCAGCTGGAGGAAGACTGCTTGCCAGTGATGCGCTTACCGGTGAATTTCATGAGAAAAGAAGAGAGAAACTCAGTCACGTGCAGGTGGCTGGAGCGGGATTGAAAGCTTGTTGCAAGAGGCATGAAAGTAAATAAAGTTCAAAGGAAAGATAATTACAAGTGTTGCAAAAGGAAAGAAGACACAAAGGAAGCATGGTTTAATGCGCTAGATGCTCAGAGTTAAAAGGAGAAATTAACTTTAAAAGTGAAAGGCGCGCGGGTGGCGTGGCCTGGCAGCCATGGACTAGGCTGCTCTTTCGGTGAGCTCCTGGATCCGGACATCGATCCGTGGATGCGCAAGCATTTCTAACACTATTTCCAGCAAGAAATTTGAAGCATGTCAATCGGAACATAAGAGGAACCCAGCGCAAGTAGTTGTCAGCAAAACGAAAGAACACAACTGAAGATATGAGACTTTGTAAAAACAAACAAGTGTGGTGAGGTCAGCAACATAATGGCCGCGGCACCAGGACAAAGAAGCCCCTGAGCGCGAGGACGGTGATGGTTGTTATGTTCTGGCTCCGCGCGGAGGCAGAACGGTGTAGGCCTCCGAGGTAGGCCGCAGTGGCGCAGCTCCAGCCGGAGCGAAATGAAACACACCACACGCCGTTTGAGTCTGTGCCCGGAACTGCCTCCCTTGCGCGGGGGCGGGGCTTTTATTCAGAAGCCCTGCATCACCGCGTAGCGGGGCGCAGGGCGGATATAACATTCCTCCTTTATTATAAACAAACACAACAACTGAGCACGCCCACACGAATGGGCCTATACTTATGAACTCAACAAATGCAAACGTTTTTCCACTTTCACAGTTCTCAAAATACAAACTACCACACATAGTCCTCGAGCCGAACTGGCGGCTGGGTGGCGGTTCTCAGGCCATATCTGCCACCCCTCGAGGTGGTTTCTACTGTCTCATCAGATCTCTCACCTTCCACCTCCGGCTCACCCAGGTCCGGTTCACTCCACTGCTCCCACGTTCTGTCACCTGCATTTTCTTCGCCCTGGTGATTTTCATGTTCGTCCTCAATCAGCGGGGGATCCTCATCTTCTTGGGGACAGTCCCCATCAGTCCAGAGGTTGCGCGGCACCGCCTTGAACCACGACGCATTGCGCGTCACCTGATGGTGCCCCCTTTGTACGGTTATCATGGTCCCTTGTGTCTCGCGGACGGTCCATGGGAGAGTCTCGTAGCAGGAGTCCATCTTGGACTTCGTCGGGTTCCGTAACATGACCACCTGATCGCCCACCTGGTGGTTGGAGGGTCGCGACCTCCTCTTGGCACTCATGTGGGCATTGGTGTCCCTTCTCCTTCTTTCGGTGCGCCCATCGTCGAGGTCGTCCGGTCTTCTGCTGGGGTGATGTGGAATGGACAACCTTATGACGGTGCCGAACATGGGATCGGCTGGGGGGACACCCGTTGTGCCGTGCGGGGTGACCCTGTAGTTCCTCAGGAACCGATAGAGGTTGACTCTCCACGGACTGGCATTTGCCTTCGATAGCCTCAACACTTTGTTAATTGTTCTCATGAACCGTTCCACATCCCCATTCGCCTGGGGCCATCTTGGCATGATGTGGTGATACTGGATGTTCAGATCTTGCAAGTATTGTTTGAACTCCACCCCTTGGAAAGGTGCGCCATTGTCATTTCTGATCGTAGTGGGTAGTCCATGTGTCGCGAACATCTTCTCGATGGCGGGGATGACCTCCTCCGCCGCCGTGGATTCGACCACCTCGACTTCAGGTTATCGGGAGTGGTCATCGATAGCCACCAGGAGGTACAGGCCCTCTCGTAGTTTACAGAAATTGATGCTGATTGCGTCCCACCTGCCAGAGCCTCGCTCCGCCGATAGGATGGGTTCTGGATCAGGAGGGGCTCCGGTTATCAGGCAGGTGTTAGTTTTTCCACTTTTTCGTCTATCCGTGGAAACCACACTCGGTGTCGAATTCGAGCCTTCGTTCTAGCCATCCCTTGGTGGCCCCTCATGGGCGAGGGCCACTATCCGGTCATGCAGGCTTGGCGGAATGACGATGCGGTTTCCGCGGAGCAACAGACCCTGCTCTGTTATCGACAGATCCTGGCAGACGGTGAATGTTCCTGTGAGGAACGCCTTTGCCTCATCCGTCCTGTTGTGCGTGTTTTTCATGAATGACCTCGCAGCAGGGGTCATTGCCTGTTTCCTCCGCAATGTCCTCAATGCTGACCGCCTTCGGCCGAATGGCCCGCACCACCGGCATATGTGCTCTTCGGTCTCTTTGGCCACCTGAACCTCCTGTTGCGTCGCAGCTCTCGGGTGCCTGGAGAGAAAATCCGCCGGGTTGCCGCATCCCGGCTGATAAATTAACTCAAAATTGTACTGCTGGAGATGTAGCAGCCATTTGGCTATTCTGGCCGGCGGGTGCGAGGAGATACCCATGAAGATTGGTAGGAGGGGTTTGTGGTCCGTAATCGCCGTGTACCTGCAGCCGTACAGATAGAGGTGGAAATGGCGGCACCCCCACAGTACAGCGATGGCCTCTTTCTTGATGTGAGTATCGCTGCTCCGTCGCCGTAAGAGCACGCGACGCGTAGGCGATGGGTCTCCTCTCGCCATCTTTGGTGACCTGCATGAGGATGGCCCCCAGGCCGACAGGGCTGGCGTTCACGTAGAGCTCAATCGGAAGTGCTGTATCATAATACGCCATTCTCGTTTCCACAGACAGCGACTCTTTGATACTCTCGAAGGCGTCCTGGCAGGCTGTCCCCCAGTCCCACTTCGCGTTGAGCTTTGTAAGTTCTCGAAGGGGTTCCGATAAAGTGGCTAGGTTTCGGATGAATCTCCCACAATACGTGGCCATCCCCGGGAAGCTGTGGACGTCGGTGGGTGTCTTGGGCAGACTTGCGGCCTGTATGTCAGCGACCTTCTGGGGGTCCGGTGATATGCCAGAACTGCTGAACTTGTAGCCAAAGAACGATAACTCCGTCTTGAAAAACTCACATTTTTCCATATGGATGGTTAGGCCCGCCTCCTCCAATCGGTCCAGAAGCATCTGTAGCCTTCTCGAGTGTTCAGCTTTGTCCTGGGCGTGGATCAGGATGTCGTCACTCACATTCAGGACACCTGGTATGTCCCGGATGACTTCTTCAATGGTCTGTTGGAAGACTTCAGCCGCGGAAGATATGCCAAAGCTTAGCTGCTTGTATCTTCGCAGGCCCAAATGTGTGGAAAATGTTGTTATATACCGAGAGCCTTTGTGTAGCTTCAGCTGATGGTAACCTGCTTTCAAGTCAACCTTCGAGAAGACTCTCGATCCCGTGAGGTCAGCCACAATTTCATCGAGGGTTGGCGTGATGTGGCGCTCCCTCTTGATGGCAGTGTTTGGGAGATGCATGTCTATGCAGATGCTGACTTTTTCCCGGCTGTTTGGGTTTCCTTGTGACCACCATCGGGACACTCATGGGGTCGGCCCCGTCACCTCTTCGATGATGCCAGCTTCTTCCAACGCCTTCAGTTCTATCTCCACCTGTTCGCGCATGTGGAATGGGGTCCTGCGATGTCCGACGGCCCTGGGCTGGACTGACTTATCAATGTGGAGCTTGATCGTCTTTCCTTTCAGACACCCAATCCCGTTTAGCAGGTTGGAACGTTGTGCAAAAAGTTTCTCGATATCCTGAGCTTCCTTGATTTGATTGACGAACTGTACCAACCCCAGGTCCTCAGCCGCATCACCGCTCAGGAGGCATTCGATCCCTGCATTGACTACGTATATTTTGGACTAGCTTGTTTTCACCATGGCTGAGGGTGGTGCGGAATCTGCCAACCACCGGTAGCAGCTTTTTGCAGCCATATGCAAACAGGAGGGTGTCAGTGTTCTTGAGGGCTGGTCTTGGTTGCAATGATTTGAAAGTGCACGTGGGCATGACGTTCACCGAGGCTCCCGTGTCTATGGTCATCCATACCTGCTGATCTTGGATGGTGACCTGGCATTTGCGCTTCCGGAGCCCTTTCTTCTGCGTGGCATAACCACGATCCAAAGCTGACACTCGGTAGACTTTTCTCCCTTTTGTCCGCTGCTCTCTACCGGGGTCCAGTTGCGTCCCGGTGATGTCATCCCCGTCTTCCTCGGTCGACGAGTTGGTCGTTTCGATGCTCCTCGTGACTGCTTGTTTCTTTTTCTTTGTTCCACTGCTCTCCTGGGGGTTCTGCGGGGACGGTAGTGGAGCGCCTGAAGAACGGCACACCTTGGCATAGTGGTCTTTTCTGCCACATGCCCCACACGTTGTGCCTTGTGCCGGGCAATTTCGCCGTCCATGACGCGATCCACCACACCATCCACACTCCGTGGGCCCCGGGATCCGTGGCTGTCATCTGGCCGGTGCGTAGTAGCCACCAGATTCATCTGTAAGGGACTGTCTATTGGTGATATGGGCCACCTTGGACGACGCGAAGGCCGGTTGTAATTTTTGCAGAGTCATGCCCATGTTGGAAGCCCTGGCATGTGCCAGCTCCTTTAACGCCCTAGTTCCAGAATGCGCGTCAGGGAGATGCCCCTTTCACCCAGCACCAACCATTGGATGCCGTTGATGAGTTGTCTCCGGATTTCTTTCTCAACATCCGTGAACTCACACGACATCACCAGTTTCCTGAGCCGGGTGTGATAGGCATCCTCTTCTGCTTGAAACGTGGTGCAGAATATAAAAGTTTCATAATCAGGGTTGTGTTGCGGGAGATTCGTCTTTCGATAGTTGATAAATGTCCTGACCATCCACAATGGTCAGCGCGTTGAAAATGTGTAGCACCTCGTCACCCACATTCAATAGTAAGTGTGATCTCATCTTCCTGGACGATGTTACGTCTTTGCACTCCATAGCCATCTCGAATTTTTGGAGCCATAGTTGCCACCGGGGGCCAACTGAGGATGGATCCGTGAATGGGTCGAATGGCTGAATCATGGTAGAGGAGCTGCTTTGTGGGCGAGCTGGCGGTGGCGTAGCCGACAGATTTGCCGCGAGTCTGGAGGGCGTGCCAGGCCCTGGGGTGGACGTGCCGGTCACCATCGCGGGTGTCGTCGTCATCAGGCGGTCCTGGTTGAGGCCGGCCTATGAATTGTTGGTGGGCGGGACCGCTGCTTCTCTCCAAAAGTTCACAGCCGTGAACACACGTGGGCACTGCATGTGCGGTAGGCCCGCCGGTCGAGGAGCTGTGCCAGTAGCCCGTGGATGTGGGCCGGTCATGCGCAGCAGGAGGAATGAGATGGTCGGGCGCCGAGCGCATGTGCTGGGTCCCGTTTCCCTCGTCGCCAGTGTTATGTTCTGGCTCCGCGCGGGGGCAGAACGGTGTAGGCCTCTGAGGTAGGCCGCAGTGGCGCAGCTCCAGCCGGAGTGAAATGAAACACCACACGTCGTTTGAGTCTGTGCCTGGAACTGTCTCCCTTGTGCGGTGACAGGGCTTTTATTTAGATGCCCTGCGTCACCGCGTAGCGGGGCGCAGGGTGGATATAACAATGGTACAGAGAGCAAAAACAATAAGATAAGCGGCTGTTGCTGGCAGGGAAGTAGACTGCAACAATAACACGAAGGAACGTGTCTGCCAGTACAGAAGCGGTTCTACGTTATTTCGCCGCAGTATTTTTCATCGCAGGTTTTTTCATCGCCGTTTTTTTACCCCCCCAACCCCCCTTTTTTTTTATTCCCTTACACCCACAACCATATATTTAATTTTTTAACCCCCCCCAAAAAAAAACAATGAAAAAACACGCGATGAAAAATACTGCGGTGAAATGCGTGTATACCACAGAAGCGCCGGGAGATTGCCATAGTAGGGGTGGCCCCAATGCGCCAGAAGCTGTGACGTGGACCCCCCCCAATGGGGAACCCAAGGGAGGCAGTGCTGCGAATGCCCGAAGACCCTGCTGAGGGGGTGCAAATAGTTAACAAACAAGACATTTGCAGAGGACAGAGGCGCGGCTGGGAGTCCCCTCTGCAACCTTATATGGAGAGCGGCTGCACCCGGCAAGGCGTACTGGTGGGAACGTACGCGCACACGGCTAATGCGAGACAGCAATTACTGCATAGTGGTGCCGCACAAAGGAGACCAACGAGGGTAGCGCCATGAGGACATAATAAGCGTATGGTGCACACGCCAATAAGATACCCCAGGCAAAGCAGCTAGATCGCTGCACCACAGCGTTCCCCTGCAAAAGAACAGACAGTTCGGCAAGTGAACAGCTGATCGCTCCTACGCTGCCTGCCCTGAAGCCTGCAGAACTTTCCTTACTATAAATCCGGCATCTGGTGCTGCATGCATATGGCCCTCCTGGCCTTGCAGCACGTGCAGCGATTGCCTCACTGCTAATAGAGCTCTCTATAGTTGACAGTCGCTCTGGATGCAGCCTCAGCTGAAAGGAAGGGGATTATTACAAATCGCGCATGCCATGAGCATCGCGAGTCTCTAGTAATATTTCAAAAGTCAAACCTTAATGTCAGGTGCATCGCGTGTCCACAACAAACTACAAAGGACATACAGAAAATCATAAGAGACATTAAGGAAATGCTGCATTGCCACTGAGCAGCGAAATGACAAAAGACACGATAAACTAGCTAGCCCAAAAGAGAGTCGGATGCTGCGAAGGGGCCCCAGAAAAAGTAATTGTGCAGCTACACCTAAGTATGGCCAGATACATAATGGCAGACTAGTGCCTGAGCCAAAAGAAGGCCACCAGGCACGGGAAGAACCGCGAGCACGCAACACTGCCGTGGACAAGCCTGGATATATGGAACACACAAGATGAAAACGCACACGGAGGAAGCCATACTGAACCTTGACTAACCGCACCATAGAGCGGAAAACACTGAAGCGAAGCCACTGCTAACGGCGACGGACACTGAATATAAGTGTACGGAGGTGGAATCGCTGTGGAAGCGGACAAGGATGCTAAGCCTTAACTGGGGCGGCAGGGTGGTATGCCTGGAGGCTGTGAGAGGCTGCCACTAGAAGACGGGCCTCAAGCGGGGGCAGAGTGGAGGAATTCAAAGGCCTGCCCAAACACAAGATGAGCATCTCGACTGAAGTCTTGGAAAAACATTAGGAAGCTTAGGACGAGAGCAGGTTGCCCCATCGAAAGCCACAGAGACAACTGGACTCACGTCTAGCCCACCAGACAAGGGAGGACTAGGGCCTCAGCCAGGACGAATGGAAAAAAGGACCAGTGCTCGGCCAGAAGCACGGTATACACGGAAAGAGTGCTCAGAGACAGCAAAGCCAGAGTCTTGAACATTGCCGCGCGGAAGAGCCGTGACCCCTGTGGGCAGAATAGGATCATGTAAGATCCGAATAGTAGGTGGACAATAAACACGGACCCGGGGCGAACCGGAAACGCAAACAAAGCAGTGGAAGAGCAAAGCAGGCGTTTCCACCCGAAGCCCAGCAACCACAGAGGCGGGCTACAACTAATGCAGGAACCAACGCATAACTGGCTAGACGCAATCTAGAAAAGTGGTGAGTGAGCCAGTGATATCTTGTGTGATGGCACTCAGAGGGGGAAAAAGCAAAGGCAAACAGCCAACAATGGACATCTTTGCTAAACAACAGCAGTCACCAACCACGCCAGCACAAATCATGGCCACTGCAGAGGGAGAGCAGACCCCCCCGAAGGGATGACCACTTGAGCCTTGCAGCCATTACAGAATTGAAATCCTTGTGGGAGACTGCGATGGCAGAACTGAAGGCAGCATTGAAACTAAAGATAGACACAGTGGGGATAGATGTCAACCTGC
Source organism: Ambystoma mexicanum (assembly GCF_040938575.1). NCBI lineage: Eukaryota > Metazoa > Chordata > Amphibia > Caudata > Ambystomatidae > Ambystoma > Ambystoma mexicanum. The sequence goes on along the minus strand of NC_090927.1, from coordinate 1,249,825,640 downwards.
TGAGACAAGACGTGAGAGCGTTGGCGGGGCGAACGAGTGGCCTAGAAAGTGCTGTGAAAACAAACACAGATGTTAGTGCCACCAATGCCAGGGAGGTTCACATATTGAAACAACAAGTGGCTAACCTGGAGAACAGAGCAGAAGAGGCGGAAGGGCGTGGATGACCCAACAATATACGCCTAGTGGGCCTACCGGAAGGAGAAGGCGGCTCTGACCCTACACACTATGTGGAGAATATGATAATCCAGGAAATAGGGGCCGGTAAACTCTCCCAGGGGTTTGCAGTAGAACATGCGCACAAGGCCCTTACGAGGAGACCTCAACCTGGAGCCCCTTCCCGTGCAATAATAGGGAAAATACTGAACTACAGGGATCGAGAAAAGATCCTGGAATTTCTTTGGAAAGGAGGAACAATAACACAGGCATCAGCAACGTCACCGCCTATCCGGATTACACCATGTTAGTACAAAGACAACGCTACAACTATGTTGCAGTGAAGAGAAGACTGCGCATGGCCGGACTCAAATATATGCTTTTGTACCTGGCGAAACTCAAGGTCCTGCACAAGGGCAGGGCTCACTTCTTCGAAACGCCATGGAGGCAGCATGTTGGGTGGATGCACATGGAGGCCAAGATTTGGAAGAAGGACAGAGGCGAGATGGACAGGATAAGTGATTCGACGCCGCATTTTTGTGCGGGTGGAAGCGGGTCACACCATAATAATGACATTTGAAGGGAGTGTAAGGGACATGCTAATGAAGGGCAGACACTAAGTAATACACACACTCGCTAAAGTGGACTTGTTGGACTGGAATATAGTAGCAAGCTAATTAAATGTCAGCAGCAAATGCGCAACAATCCCTAAACATAGTAGACACAGGATGCACGCGACCTACCCCCTTAAGTTGTAGTAGTAGGTACGCCGATAGGGCGGCTTTTCCCTGCTGGCTCCTAAATGTTGGCAACTGCCAAGGAAAGGACCAGATGCGGGGGTGCCTGAGATCCAGGGATGGAGCTGGGCGGGAATGTGAGAAGTTGGGGGTTGAGTTGGGGCGTGGCAGTAAAGGGGGAGGGGGAAAAGCTGGGGAAGTTGTAGTGGTGGGGGCAGCAGGGGTTTGGATAGTTTAAGGGGGGAAACAAGCTTATACATACGAGCGGCGGCGTTCCAGGTAGGGGGTGAGGACATACGAAGGAGGGGAGGAATAAGGCCAGAACATGGGGGACCTTAAGGTGATATCTTGGAATGTCAGGGGGCTCAATAGCTACCTAAAATGGAACAAGGTCATGATGTACCTAAGAAGGCAGAAAATAGATATAGCCTTAATACAAGAGACCCACCTCACAAAAGAAAAGTTAGAGGTGATACAGAAGAAATGGAAGGGGACGGTCATTGGGGCAACATACTCAGCGTATGCCAGAGGAGTGATCACTTGGGTAGCACCACACGTTCCGTTTCAGCTAATAGATTCCAAGGTTGAAGAAGATGGGAGGATGGTGATAATAAGGGGGCTGGTGGAAAATAAAGAAATATACATTAGAAATACATATGCCCCGAATCAGGACACAGTGTCGTACATCAAGACCCTATATAATACAGTGAACCTATACCTGGGAAGGGCGACAATATGGGGCGGGGATTTCAACTGCACATTAAACTCAAAGGTGGATAGATCAGATGATAAACAAGACAGGCCAGTCCCCTCTGCCAGAGCCCTGTAGACCCTGTTAACAGACTTTGGGCTAGAGGACATCTGGAGAGCGCAGTACCTGCAGGAGAGACAATATTCATATTACTCTGCCCCACAGAACTTGTACACAAGACTAGATTACATGTTTGCCACGCAAGAGATGATGGGGGGAAATGGGGCAGACAGAATATAAAGCGAAGGTCCTATCGAACCACTCACCTTTAGTCCTCATATGGCAGTACCGAACTCCAAGAGCTAGGATCCCGACGTGGTGCCTTAGAGCGGAGGTATTGAAAGACGTGATGTTTAGAGAGGACCTAAGAAGAAATTACACAATACTTTTAGACCACTACAGGAAGCGTTGAGTCAGCTGGAACATTATGGGAAGCCTTTAAAGTGGTAGTAAGAGGGATAGCCATATCCAAGTCCAAGGGGCTACAGGGAGGTATATTGAGAGAACTGCAAAAGGCAGAAGGTAAGTGTAATGGTGCGTGCTTCAAAACCCTTGGAACTGATGGGCCCAGCCCAGTCACTGACACCCATAAGGGCTTATCAAGCCCCAAAGGAGTGTTCTCCTGGACTCAGTCCTGGCACCAGGCTCATAATATGTGTTTAACAGCATGGGACTACTTACTCAGCCTAGTGAGGCTGAGCCTTTCTGCATACCTAGGGTGTGGCTGAGGGACTACTTTACCTGGAACTACTTGCAAGGCTATTTAAGCCACATCCTGCAGGCAAACACGTTTTGCATTATTCTGCACTCCTGCAGTGTAACGCTCACCGTGTCTGCTCAGTCCTCGCACTTCTACAGCCACGCCCGTTCTGAGATTCCAATCCATCGGTACCTGAAAGAAGAAAGAGAAGAGAACAGGAGTTAGTACTGCGACGAAGGATTTACCTGCACTATTCATCCACTCGGTCGCGCCTTCAGCTGAACTCCGGACCGCCGTCCTTGCAGAGAAGAAGGCATCCGCTCAGGCATCCAATACTCACCTGGGGTCTGCATTCCACCGGAATACGTTGGAGCGGTTCTTCCCATCGCCGTCCTGGAGCCGCACTGCGCCTGCAAAGAAGGAAAAGAAACGGCAGGTTAGTCGCGCACGAAAAGGAACAGTTATTCAGACATTCAGCGCCACTCACGCGTGCGAATACTCACCTGAAGGAATTCTGCTCAGCATCCTAGGAAGAGTCAATTCTTCATCCAAAATCTGCATGAGACCGCACCTGAAAGAAACACGTTTAAAACTTTGGCAATAAAGACTTTAAGCACCTATACCAAGCATCTGTTGGCATAGAGACTTAACTGCTTAATCCAGATACAGACTCTGCAAAAGCCACACTGGATCAGTGAAGTAACTAGGTCCGGGGAAAGACTGCTTACTGCGCCTCTGCTGAAGATAAGCAGGACGCAGAGCCTACCTCACTAAACTTCAAGGTGAGACAAAAGAGGAGCAGGGCCTCAGGAGGTTAAAGGAGGTGGGACCTATCCAGCCCCAATCAGTAGCTAATATCTTGTTTCGACCTTGCAGACAAACGCCTCCTGGGGTGATAACAAGGGAGAGGACAGCAGCATTCAAGCAGTGCCACGCCAGTGCAGACATCATTTGTGCGGCTACGTTCTACGCCCTCGTGGAGACCAGGTGAGCGTGACACTAAGCTGGAAACAGTCCATGATAGGGGTAGCAGCACTAAGGAGGAAACTGAAGCTATAAGCCAACTGCAACAGGAGTGTGCTGGCCATTGGGAACAGCTATGTAACCTGAACTATAATAAATATGTGGAGAGGCAGCATGTGGTTGGAGATAAGCCAGGAAGGATGCTGGCATGGTTGTACAAATGTGAGACCCCAAGACTCGTGATTAGAGCAATAGCGGGGGAGGATGGGCAAATAGTGGATACCCAGGAGGACATAAACCGAAAATTCCTCGAATATTACCAAAGATTGTATGAAGATGAAGGAGGTGGCGATAGCGGGGAGATAATGAATGCACTGGAAGACATAGGTTTGCCGAGAATAAGTGCCGAGGAGCGAGAAGACCTAGATGCCCCAATCACTTTAGAAGAACTAGAGGAGGTAGTAAAACAACCTCCCACGAGTAAGACCCCAGGAGCCGATGGACTCCCCAGCGAGTTTTACAAAATGTACAGGAAAGAGGTGCTCCCCCCACTGCTAGCTATGCTAACTGAGGCATTCGAAATATGGCAGCTGCCAGAATCCCTGAGAGAGGCGATCATCATTCCACTCCCCAAACCCAACAAATCAGGTAAGGATTGCGGATCGTTCAGACTGCTATCAAAGTTGAACCAAGATAGCAAAATGCTTGCCGCAGTGTTGGCAAACAGAATGAAACGGATCATTAACAAACTAGTACACCCTGACCAAACTGGATACGTCCCGATCAGACATATCAGATAACCTCAGACTCCTCCATCGAGTCATGGAACACACAAAGGGGGACCCAAGCGAGATGGCAATAGTATCGCTGGATGCAATTAAAGCTTTTGACTCCGTCAGATGGACGTGGCTAACCGCAGCCCTGACTAGCTATGGGATAGGGCCGGGGTACCTCAAGTGTGTCAAACTACTTTATAGTGCACCGCTGGCCAAAGTTAAAACGGGTGTCAACGGAGTAGGGGTACTAGGCTAGGATGCCCGTGGTCTCCGATGCTGTACATTTTAGCACTAAATATACCTAAAACAACAGTATGATGTAATGGGGATTAGCATTAAAGAAGAGCCACATTTGGTCTCGCTATATGCAGACGACATGCTGTTGCATCTACGATACCCTGAGGAGAACCTTTAGTATATCCTGGAAGTGATGGAGAGATTCGCGTTGCTACCTGGCATAGCGGTGAACACCAGAAAATCATGCATATTCCCACTAGGAAGGTATGTAGGAGTCCCATTAGACAAACTGCCAGTCTTGCAGATACCATGGCAAATAAATACGTTCAGATACCTCGGGATAGACATTCACCACACGGTTGAGGCAGAACACCAGTGCAACACTGAGAAAGCGGTGAAGAATATTGAAAATAGCATGAGGTTTTGGACCAAGCTCCCTTTGGCAATGATGGGAAGGGGGGGGGTCGCTGCTGAAAATGGTGGTATTACCGAGATTACTACATTTTTTCGGGAACATACCATACCTGATACCGAAGAGATTTTTTAGCAGACTACAGAGTAGGGAATTCCTATGGCCTGGGACTAGGAATAGAATTGCCCTCTGGAAGCTACAGAAAACGTACGACAAAGGAGGAATAAAACTGCCTAACTACGAGATCTACTACTTAGTCAACTGCAACATGTGGCGAAATCGTTATCAGAGGATCCGACCTCAGAATCGAGATTGTTGAGACCAGAGTGTACCCCGTACTTCCTGAAAGAAATTATATAGCTGCCCAAATCAGAGATGAAAGAGCGCTCAAAGATGATGGTATTAGGATGGGAGGTGTGCCCCAAAATAATGGCTAAATTAAAAAACGCAGAACGACAGGAATGCCCCAAATGCTGAGAGGAAAATGTGGGGATGACGCTTATGTTCTGGGCATGCCCTGAAATTGGGAAATTCTGGGAAGAAATAGCCCATAGGCTGGCAGAGAAAGGGATCAAGATAATCAGTATGGGCATGCTTGGTGGGTGGATTCCCTAGGCCACGTCAATTAAAACATGTAAGTAAACTGAAGGACCTGGCATTCATACTTGCCAAGCGTAGGATAGCCATGGGAAGGAAGGCAAGTAACAGACCCAAGTTAGAAATATGGTGGCGAGACCGCCAGAAGTGGACAGAAGCTGAAACGGCAGTATGGAAAAAAGCGGGGAATAGAGGAGGGGAGGAAGAGGCAGAAACCCCGATAGCCTGGAGACATTTAGTGGCCACACTATACGGGCCCGCCCAAGACTGGTCGAGTAACTAGAATACTGTAGAGGACGAGGAAAAATGAAGTCCCCAACTCCATGAATGAAGCCAAAGTAATCCTGATACATAAACAGGGCAAGGATCCGACTGACTGCGCGTCCTTGTGTCCAATTGCTCTAATAAACGTGGACGCCAAAATTCATGCTAAAGTCCTGGCCAATCGCCTCAAATCCATACTCCCTAAACTAATTCATAGCGACCAGTCGGGTTTTATAAAAGGCAGACAAACGTCAGATAATGTCAGACAGCTGGCACACCTGGTTGAAAAGTCCCAGAAAAAGAATATCCCGGCCCTTCTTCTGGCGATTGACGCCGAGAAGGCTTTTGATCGGGTTGAGTGGGGGTTCCTGTTTGCAGTCTTGGGTCGAATGGGATTTGGCCCGGGTTTTATTACATGTGTAAGGGCAAACTATCAAAACCCAGTTATACGACTGGCACTAAATGGCCAAATTTCCGTCCCGACATGGGTGGGAAGAGGTACCAAGCAGAACTGCCCGATGTCACCGCTCCTTTATGCCCTCCACCTGGAACCGTTTTTGGAGACGGTGCGAGCGGTCGAAGATATTAAGGGTATCCCGTTTGGAGGCGAGGTCCATAAGATTGCAGCTTTTGCTGATGATCTGATCCTGTCATTGACCTACCCGATCACCTCATTGCAGGCAGTGGGAAGAGAGCTGAACAGATTTGGTCAAGTAGCAGGCCTAAAAATCAATGTCCACAAGTCTGAAGCACTTCCCCTTACCTTGTCATCCAGCGCAAACCAAGACCTCAGGAAGGTTTACAATTAGAGATGGGTTGATTCCTCACTGAAGTATCTGGGGATCCATCTGACCAAGACTGTTGAGCATTTATACACAGCAAATTATCCCCCGCTCCTTCAGAAGGTGAAATCGAAGCTGGTGGACTGGGGTCCCCTGGAGATCTCGTGGTTGGGTAGAATCAAGACTTTAAAGATAGCAATCCTTCCTCTGCTCCTGTATCATTACGCAGTCCTACCGGTCCGAGCCTCAACATCTTTCTTTAGGGCTCCGCAAAAAATAACCAGCCGGTTCGTATGGAACCGAAAGCGACCAAGGGTGGTGTCATCCATTATGAAAGCTTTGCCGGACAGAGGGGGAGTAGGGGAGCCGGACTTTTGAGTGTACTATATAGCAGCACAGATTAGGGTCATTAGGGACTGGCAAAGGAACGACAGGGGTAATGTGTGGAGGCCGATGGACAGAGCAGTAGTGGGCAAAGACTTGGAGGGGGTTCTGTGGTTGCCGAAGCACGATAGGCCGACCACAATGTATTGTAGTGCAATAACATCGATGACAGGGGATGCATGGGATCAAGCCATCGTGAGAGCCCAGATCATCTCCTTTCCTTCTCTGTACTCACCCCTGCATGGTAACCCGCAATTTACTCCAGCGGCCATGTACGAGCCGAGCTTTGATCCATGGTTTCATGGGGGCTGCAGGATGCTGCGAGATATGCTAGTGGGGGGCGAAGTGAAAAAGTTTGAGCAGTGGGGGAGAAGCAGATGTTTTCATCTCTCCAGATCAGGCACTGGATTTCCCATCCGTTAGTAAGGCAGGTGGGCTCTCGCTCCCTTACCCACTTCGAAAAATATCTAGACACAGACACGGGAGACAGAGGGGTGGTCTCATCCATTTATAAACTTATAAAATGGGAAGAAACTATATACTCCAGGACCTACATGAGCAAATGGGCGCAGGATCTAGGGTCGGGCATGGAGGAGCAGGAATGGGTCAGGCTGTGGTCCCAAATCTCGAAACTTGCAAAATCTACTCAAATCCAGGAGATTTGGTTGAAGCTGTTACTGAGACGGCACCGTACCACACTCAGGTTAAATAAAATATACCCCACGATTTCAGTGCATTGTTGGAAGGAGTGCGGCACAGCGGGCTCCTGGGCTCACATTTGGTGGGAGTGCCCAAAACTTGATCTATTTTGGTCCCTAAACCAGCGGGTGATCGCCCAGGTGTTAGGTGTCCAGCAGAGCAGCGACAGAGGGCGGGACTTACTAGGCCTTAATGTAATGCTGACAACCCTGCCCACCAGAGCGGACCGCAAACTGTATGCGATAATGATGATGTCTGCTGCTTTGGTCCTGGCTAGAAAGTGGAATTCAAAGGACCCTCCACAGGAACATGAGTGGGTCGCGAAACTGTGGGCACTGGTGGCAATGGAGTGGCTTACCTACTCGATCCAGGGGTCTCATATGCGGTTCAGTTCGGACTGGGCCAGCCTGTTGTAATTTCTAAAGGCGGGTGCCCGCCGTGCCTGGTGCCCCAAGCGATGGAACTATTGGGCATAGTTCGCCCACAGGACGAATCGGACCTGTGAACTCACATGTTTTTTTTTTGTTTTTTTTTCATCTAGAGTCCCTGGCACAAACCTTTACCCGAGCAACGGGGTTGTACTAGTGATAACATGAATAATGTATCTATTTCATTTGTTGAACTGGAGTTGTCAGCGAACCTGTAGGATCTGGGAGGGGGGAGTTGAGGGGAGGGAAGGGTGGTGGGGACATGGGATGAAAGGAGTTTGTTGGTTTCTAATTCTTACCTGTTTCAATGAAAATTCCTAATAAAAACTTATTGGGAAAAAAAAGATACTCAGTGACTTCCAGACAGTCAGCGGCCTTAAGGTCAACTGGCAGAAGTAGTTTCCCCTGGTGCAAGGCAAGGACGCAACGATTCCACTGTAGTGTCCCTACATGGTCTCACTTACAGGCTTCCGTTATTTGGAAACTCAACCAAGTGCAAAGCTCTCGAAATTCCTCGAATTGAATTTGCAGCCGATAAAAACTAAATTTAAATCCGACGTTATACACTGGCAGACCCTTGCACTAAGTTTGTTGGGCAAAGCAGCCCTGTTCAAAATGATATCCCTACCCAAATTATTTTATGCATTACAAAATGCCCCATTAATGGTCCCCAAGGACGGCATTCTGGGACATTGAGGGGCCCCTGAGGGAGCTTATCTGGGGAGGTGGGCAGGCGCGTATTGCTCTTAAAACTCTGCAAAGGTCGGTCTGGGAGGGGGGAATTTGCCTCCCCTGTTTACAACTGTATTACTGGGCGGTGCAGTTGGGAGTAGTTAACGATTTGTTACACAGGGATCCCCGGTTGCCTCACGTTGCATCTGAACTGGGCTGGATGGGGGGCATGGCCCTGACCATATGCTTCATGGTAGAAAAATGGGACGGGTGGGGCCCCCGCTTATGACGCAGCAGGTGCAGCAGGTATGGGTTGAGGTGCATAAAACATTGGGTGGGGAGGAAAGCCAACGCTATGTCAACCTATCTGGGGCAACTCGCACCTCCCGGAACTCCTCAAGATGGGCCATTTTAGGAACTGGGAAAGGCCGGGGGTTCAGCGCCTGGGGGATGTTGTATTGGGGACTGGTCCCCTCTCATTCGAATCACTGCAGAAGTTTGCCCTCAGTGACGGGGAAAGTTTTCGATATATACACAACTTTTGCAATTTCCTGACATGACCGATATCCCACAGACCTCCCTGCTGGAGGCAAAATTACTACCAGCCTGAATAGAGACCTCCACACTGTATCAAGTGGTATCTGCCTTTGGGACCAAGGAGTTAACCGGCCTGAAGGACAGTTGGTGGAAGTGATATAGGCTACATGGAATCTAAAGAGCGGATGGAGGCGCTGATGTTACCGCGGGAGGTGGAGATTCATGTTCCCGCGGGAGGTGGGTATTTCGGCTCAGCCTCATACAGTAAAAGATCCTTCATAGGGTCTATTATTCCCGTACGAAACTGAGGAACCGGTGGGGTGGAGATGGGTGGACAGTGACTGCTGTCTACGTTGTGGGGAGCCGGGGTGCGTTCTATCACACCTTGTGGGTATGTCCTCAAGTACAGGTGTTGTGGAGGAAGTGTATAGATAAACTATCTAGCATAATGTCGGCTGCGGTTCCCAGCGACCCAAAAAATGTATTTCGGGAGTGCATTAGGAGTACTGTTCTGCGTTACTGTGAGACTACTTGACAGCCTGCTCATCGCTCCTGCTACACGTGGAAAATTGAAGAACCTCCTGCTCATTTTCAACTGATACTTAATTTGGGTATGCTGAATAAACAACGTGACATTTTAGTGTTCATCCCTGAGTGAAAGTGTATACTAAAACGCAAATATTTGCTGGTTTTCTCGATTATAGTGGCAGACTATGCCCCCTTTTACCTAGCAGTCCATTTAAAGAAGGGGGCGCACGCATTTTGGGAGTGCTTTAGGAGTGCTGTTCAGCTTAGCAGTTGACAGCTCTCCTGAGCATCCCCCCAGTTATTTTCGAACCCATCTGCCTCTGTCAAATATTTAAAAACCTGACCCGGACAAATTTAAATTATGCCGCTGTACACTCATAAGTCGGCTATCCCAGGAAACGCTGCCGACCTGACTGAGAAACCTCACTTGCCTCTACATAAAACTGGACGCCAAACCGAAGCACGAGTGCATCAAATTTGGAACAAAATAACACAACACCCAGTCAAAATCAGCCGGAGCTGATATTAGGCAATTATAGTCTCTGAAAGACAAGGAAGCACCGCCCGACCAACAGAATGGCAATGAATCGTGTGCCACAGGCTCGACAACAACGGAGTACGCTCAAGTACCCTTTCCAGATGGCAGACAATCCATACAGGTCTCCGACGAGGACCTGTTGCAATGTCAAACGCAGGCAGTTATGTCGGGAAAAACGGTATGTGACCTTCCATCTAGCGTTATAACCCTTTTGCCTCCTATGATTTTGCCTACAATGTCAAATGCAATGTCAAATGCAATAATATGCGCCCCTATCAATGAAGACTTTCCATCTAGCGTCTTAAATCATTTGCCTCATATGTTACTAACTACAATGCCAAATGCGTCAGCACACGCTCCCAACAATGTAAACTGTACTCAAGTTCTTAGCACTACGACAATCAGAAAAAGAACAGTCCATCGAAAAGCTATTTTGCTTGAAAGGAGCTGAGAGTAAATACCCTTTGAATGGATTTGCATTTGAAGTGTCTGATTTAGCCCATTCAAGAACTAATATTATTACTGAAACACAATGATCAGCTTTTGGTGAAGCCGATTGGCTTTACGAGTAATGAGGGTACTTTCCTCATGAATGATTTTGAGCCTCAGGTGTTTTTCGCCAGTCCATTCGAAACTGAATTGTCATTGAAACACAATTTGATAATGGTGATGCAAACCGATCTAATTTGTCTCAATCTCCAATAATGTACCTGCCTTCTATAAACCCAATGCTTAATTCGACTGTTTCAACAGAAATGTCTTATATACAGCCCGCACAGAGGCCATCATTTGGGGTTAAAAACATACTAATATCGACATGAGATTTCTCTTGCTGCCATGAACAACAGTATCTATAGCCTGACCAAAATATATGAGCATCTTGAGACTAAAATTTATTGTAACACAATGGCTTAAAAAAAGGCTTAAAAAATACAGATTCTCATTCTGATCAGGCACTCTCAGAACTAAACCAACTAAATTCAAAACTAAAAGCAATACAAAATAATCAGCGTCCTTGTAACGACAATATTGGCCCATGCGTGGCTCTGATATCACCTAAAATGAACCCTGGGAGGAACGTTAATGTTGCGATAAGTACTGAGAAAATACCCGAAATAGATTCTATCTTGCAGGATGTTGATAAAAATGTAGATTTTGATTCCCCCCCCCCCCATCTACTTTGTCTTTTGTGAATGGAGAGATAAACATAGATCCAACTCATATATTGTTGGAAAGTACTAGCTGTACTGAAAATGAAAAAACACTGAGGATATCTTGTTGCCAAGCAAAGTAGGTGAGCATAAACAGCCTAAAAAAACGAAGAATATGCCGATTAATAAAAAATCTAAAGCTTACGCTGAAAATAATAACAGTAAAAGAAAAAACATTCAAGAACGACTTAACAACTCCACCTCTGCATAACGAACTCTTTAGTGACTAATAAAAAAACAATGCCTCCTTAGACTGGCTTACGACTCTCTTGTGTTGAAGCCTCTGAGCAAATTGAGAATGCTCCTGACATTTAAAATCAAATTTATGTAGAACCAAACCAAATCAGTGAGCTAATGAATTACTCTACTTACTCAGTCACATCGTTACAAACAAATAACAATGCCGAAAACAATGGCCCAGATCTAGCCTCAAATATTTTGGATCTAGTGTCACCTAATTTAAGCACGGATGATAATGACTTTCACACAATGGAACAAAAACGTATGTCCCTTCAAAAAACAATTAACCACAAGGATGAGGTTATAAAAAGAGAAAAATGTGTATATATGAATGAAATTCAATTTGAATCTAGAAAGTCTGAATGGAGACCTTCAATGGCATTGAATAATGCACCCCTAACAGAAAAACAAGACTGAAACAATACCATAAGATATCAAATATGTGAACTGTGACAATGAGCGAGAGAGGCGAAATGACCCATATCATAACAGGTCAACTTTAATGGCTGTATTTAGGACTATTGCAGAGTTAAAGGACATTCAGTCACATGATATCGAGAAGATATATATACAGATATATATACATAAAACAGAAGGATGGACATAGACACCCTGACTGTACCCTTGCTAAAAGGCAAATAACATAGGCAGGAAGAAAGAAACTGCACACCCAATGATTATTGTAAATACAACCAAAAAGTAATATGTTTTTTGTAGGTTCAAACCTTATTATAAACGTACATTTCAAAAAATAGTATCAAACAATCTTATGATGTATTTCATCGATCAATTTATAGTAAAAAGAATATTCTTTTCCAATCTTCATTACCATTCAAACAAAGTGCATTTCCAAATTGGTATTAGTTTTTGACTTATGTTTTGTTTCAACATAGTATGGATAAACAAATACAAATCATTAGTATCAGATAGTTTTTCATTCCTTTCAATAATACTTCATATTGAACATCCAATTGTGTGTCTCTACGCGTTTTGGGGTATTCTATCCCCTTCTTCAGGAGTTGTCTATCCTTTTTCATGTGCAGTTATCCCATATACAACAAATAAGTAAATAGAGTATTGTCACTCATCTATTACATTTACATTTTCTTGTTTATATCTGTCATTCATTTTCATCTCATAATTACCTGTGTTCTTTCTTATAGCAACCGTTTCTGATATGCTAGTGTAATCGGCCTGTAAAGTTAAAAGTATAAATATAAGGATGAACCTACTATTATTTACACTTCCAGAAAGGTTCTTGTGATAAAAACCCATATGTGGATAATAAGAGTCATGGTGTAGTACCAATGGTTCAAGTGTTACCTGTTCGCTGTCCTCAGCTGATGCACCAATGGGTGCTCAGATGCCTCTCTCCTACGTCAGTATTCTTCAATCAATGTTCTAAAGAGAAGATTTTTGTTCAGGAGATCAACCGGTACCATAATCCGATGATATATGTCCTTGTTCCCAGGAAGGGGTATTCAAATTGTCCTCCCAGTTAAGTGGGTTAACTTTTCACTCAATGGTGGATCTGTAGAGAATTAATATGGAATTACTTCTTCACTAAGTTTAGAACTCATGCTCCAGTCTATTAAGTCCTCAATGGTTCAGTGCATATGGCTCTGAATTCCCCATAGTTTTAGGGCGTTTTAATGCTTACCTCATTTCGTTCTCCTAATCTTGCTAAGCTGCCGCGGTAGAAGAGATCTGCAAAATGGCCGCTTTGTTTATGTAAGCGTCATGGTGATGACGTGTATGCGTGGTGACATCACGCGGCGGCGTGATGACGTCATGCTCGTGTAATATCAACAAGTATCAGCAGGTAGATATTCATATGTGTCACCAGCTTATTGAGGTAATAGTGACTATGGATGTGTAAATCATGATAATTCACTGTCAATATGATCTGAATTGAAAGTGTATTCCATGTCAAAAAGTAGAAATAATCTCACCGTTTACCTAAAGGAAAAATAGAAGATTCCACTAAGCGTTAGGTGTTATATGCTAATGTACAATAGTCTTAAATTCTCTAATGTCCAACTATGTACTCATCTCCTGATTCCAAAAATCTTTTTATACTATGCAGTACCCTGATCTCGTACCTTTATAGTTAATATATTTGATATGTAGGTAATTATAGGATGAAAAGGTGCGCTCACATTCTGATTTCTCTTCACGTTTTTTACACATTGCATGTTGCATCCCTCTTACAGCTCCATTCAATACTATGCTTAGTTGTTCCGTGTGATTGTCCTAATCCTTTAGTTTGTGATGTGTGTCTGTAAAAGATTCATCAACAACATTCACAACAATATTCACAAAAATACTCCTAAGTTGTAGTCTTCATTCATGCCCCTAGGGGCCAAGCTACTCAGTCTGTCTACCCAATAGATTTCTCTCTGGTTCAACCTTTTGGTACGATTCCCTCCCCTTGTTGCTTTTTTGACTACTTCTAGGACTATTACCTTCAATTGAGCTACACTGTGTTTCTTCTCGTCGAAATGACGTGCCACTGGTGACCTTATGTTTTTGGTTCTGATATTAATTTTATGTTCATGCCATCTTTCTTTGACTTTTCTGTTTGTCTGTCCTACATAAAAGATGCCACAAGGGGAACTCAATCCATAGATCACCGACTTGGTGTCATATGTGGCATAGTCTCTTAGCTTGATTTTAGTTCCATTATATGGATGTCTCACATGTGTACCTCTCATTATGTTATTACAATGACCACAGTTCAAACATGCAAACGTTTTTGACTTTCTTGGTTTTACGCAATTTCAAGGAGAAACAATCCCCTTTAAAAGATTATTTCTACTTTTTGACACTTTTTGTCATCACCATGACGCTTACATAAACAAAGCGGCCATTTTGCGGATCTCTTCTAACGCGGCAGCTTAGCAAGATTAGGAGAACGAACTGAGGTAAGCATTAAAACGCCCTAAAACTATGGGGAATTCAGAGCCATATGCACTGAACCATTGAGGACTTAATAGACTGGAGCATGAGTTCTAAACTTATTGAAGAAGTAATTCCATATTAATTCTCTACAGATCCACCATCGGGTGAAAAGTTAACCCACTTAACTGGGAGGACAATTTGAATACCCCTTAGTGGGAACAAGGACATATATCATCGGATTATGGTACCGGTTGATCTCCTGAACAAAAATCTTCTCTTTAGAACATTGATTGAAGAATACTGATGTAGGAGTGAGAGAGGCATCTGAGCACCCATTGGTGCATCAGCTGAGGACAGCGAACAGGTAACACTTGAACCATTGGTACTACACCATGACTCTTATTATCCACATATGGGTTTTTATCACAAGAACCTTTCTGGAAGTGTAAATAATAGTAGGTTCATCCTTATATTTATTCTTTTAACTTTACAGGCCGATTACACTAGCATACCAGAAACGGTTGCTATAAGAAAGAACACAGGTAATTATGAGATGAAAATGAATGACAGATATAAACAAGAAAATGTAAATGTAATAGATGAGTGACAATACTCTATTTACTTATTTGTTGTAGATGGGATAACTGCACATGAAAAAGGATAGACAACTCCTGAAGAAGGGGATAGAATACCCCGAAACACGTAGAGACACACAATCTAATATTGGATGTTCAAAAAGAAGTATTATTGAAAGGAATGAAAAACTATCTGATACTAATGATTTGTATTTGTTTATCCATACTATGTTGAAACAAAACATAAGTCAAAAACTAATACCAATTTTGAAATGCACTTTGTTTGAATGGCAATGAAGATTGGAAAAGAATATTCTTTTTACTATAAATTGATAGATGAAATACATCATAAGATTGTTTGATACTATTTTTTTAAATTTATGTTTATAATAAGGTTTGAACCTACAAAAAACATATTACTTTTTGGTTGTATTTACAATAATCATTGGGTGTGCAGGGGACGGGAGAGATCCACAAGGTTGTGGACATCTGTTGAATTTTATCTTAGTATCACAACCCAGTGCCAGAGTTGTTTTGTCTCCCCCGCACCCCATTACAGTACATATAGAAAATCCAAAGATTGAAAGTCACTGAGTGTATTGGGAGTGCACTAGGACTACCTAGATTTGGTTTTTAGGAAGAAAGAAACTATCAGAACAAGGCTTTGAAATCTACGTTAAGAAAACATACTCAAAAAAAGTAAATGAGCCTGTAAAAGAATGTCTACTTAGAAAGGAACAAAGGTATGAGGGGGATGATTCTAAACCATTACTGATGAATTGTAAAGGTTGCCTTGGTCATTTAAATAGAGAAGTGTACTTGGAAGATGAAATAGAACTGTAGTTAAAACAAAATGGTCATGGCTTGAAAGAACCCAAACATAGGAATAGCGATTGATGCTTAATGGAATAGAAGCCACATACGATGAGAATCGCAGGATGGAATAATAGGTGTTTTTCTCACCTTACGGTCCCTAACCAAATCGATACATTGGCGGTGTATGGCCTATTATTATTTCAAGAAACTTGGAGGATATCAGAACCAATTTGGCCAAACTACCAGCTATGCTGGATACCAGCCATAAAACATCAGAAAGGAAGACCTATGGCTTGCCTCCTATCTGCACTGAAAACAAACTTTCCTGGAAAACTCTCTATGTAGTCTAATTCTCATCCATGTATACAACTGCTAAAGCTTGAAATTGACGACCCTTTACATCTCATAGCTCCCATGTCTGCGATCCTCAACCTATACTGGTACCCCGCGACAATGATGGAAGAGAACTTTCATGAGCATATTATTAGCCCGTTTGATGAAATTGATGGTGAACCAAACATTAGTATGACATTGATTGGGGGGGGGGCATAAATATGCAATGCTTAACCCTAAATGGAACTCCAATAACAGCAAGAGCAAGTACATGGCTGAGACTTATGGAAGATCGGAATATGAAGATCCTAAATGGCAACATTGATGGGGATATTCCCCCCCTCAACCATCATAGAAAAACATGCATACACAGTCTATTCTTGATTATGCCTTTATATCAACTGGCTGCTTAAATATGGTCTCTAAATTCACTATCATTCCGACAGAACCAAGTGATCATAATATATTAGATATAACATGTATCTCAGCTCTTAGGTCTCAAGGAGATTATTATAAATATCCGGAAGAAATAACTCAAGGCAGAAATAGGGTAAAATGGACTGTGTGTGAACTAAATACGACAACAATACTATTCTGTCATAGTCTTTTCAAACACACAGGAGTATAGTTATTTAGATGACTATACAAATGTGTCATCTCTTTTCATACAAATGATTGACATACATAATTGCCCTTTCTAGCGACCTATACGCCTATATGATCCAATCATAAGCAGGACAAAAAAAAAGAGGCAAGACATAAGGAACATCTGTTCCATCAACGATGAGAAATATAAAGAAAACTGATATTATCAATAGTAAGTATAAAAACTTTATAACTCACCAAAAATTCTTGAAAACACAGAAGGAAAGTGAGAACATGCGAAAGGCTATAGCCTCCAAATCTGGAGCTCAGACAAGGAATCTATTAAAAGAAAGTTCGAAAACGGAATGCTCTTCATATCTGATTAACATCATTGGAGAGCAAGAATGGTCTAGGCTTTTTGACAAACTATTTATGGACACTATTCTACCAAATGTTAAAGCTACCTCTTGTAAAAATCTAAAAGGAGAATTAGTGATAGACCTTGCTGATATATGGAACCAAATCAAGGAACTAAGCAGCTCTCGTGCTCCCGGGCCGAAACGTATATCTAATGCGGCTTTAAAAGCGCATCCGGATCAGTGGTCTAAAATCCTATTTAAAATCTTTTCAAATATAGCACAAATAGGACTCATACCATCTTCCTGGCAACAGTCAACCTGATCCCAATATTTAAAAAAGGAGATTGAAAACGGCCAGAAAATTATCGACTGCTAGCTTTGCTGGATTCTCCAGGAAAAATCTACGCAAGACTGATACTTAGGGATCTAACCAGATGGTTGACAGAAAACAACCTATTTGATCCAAATCAATCCGGATTTGTCTCAGGAACATCACTGAACTTACTAGTCATATCGGCTCTGAAACATCTAGCGATAAAAAGAGACAACCATAATATACAGCCTTTATTGACTATAGTCAAGCATTCGATTCCATCTCACGTATCATCATGTGGGACACATTGAAATCTGCCGGTTGCCCTTTGTACCTGTTCAATTTATTGCAGCAATTCTATTCCAATGCATCAATCCAAATTAAATTGAATAGCGCTGGTTTGTTCACTCGATCGAAACCTACTAATGTCGTCCTTAAACAAGGCTGTATATTAGCAGCCACACTTTTTAATTTTTATATTCGTGATATTGGGAAACATCTCAATCCCATAAGATCTTTCTGCATACTAAAATTAACAAGAAGCATGTAGGGAGATTACTGTATGTGGATGACCTAGTAGTGGTTGATCAGACTCTTATTGGTCTCCAAGAGTGCTAATTAGCCTAGATACACCTGAGAGGGAAAACAAACTAGTAATAAATACATCTAAATCAAACATTATGATAATACAGAGCGGTAAAATCAGGGGAAAAAATGAGGACATCACTGGCAGATAAGGAAGAAGCTGCTTGAAATTGTATCTGAATGTAAGTATTTAGAGGTAACATAAATAACAGCAATTAAGATAAACTATATAAAGAAGAAATGAAGCATAAGACTAAAATGTTGTGTTCTCAAGCTAAATTAATACAGCGGAAATACAGCAAATTTGCATGTCTACCTGCCTTGACGTTTTATAAGCAGAAAGCTATCCCTGTATTATCCTATGGATCCCAATGCAAACCTGCATACTGTCCACCAAACTGGCACTATCTTGAGGGTCTCTTTTTGAGGCCCTTACTTATGCTGCCGAAGAATTTCCCTGTCGCGATAACACGCTCTGAATTATGTCTTATATCCTTGAAAACGGTAGTTGTTTGAACTGCCCTTTTATTATATGGAAAGAGTCTGAATCAGGAGCAATAAAAATCAACAATAGTCTCTGTAATATTGCAGGCCTGTGAAACCAAAGGGAAAGAGGTGATAAAAGAATGGAAAGAATGCTGCATAGAAGCTATGGCTAAAGCCGCTATAGATGATTTGCTGTTGACTATGAATCTAAATCGTGCAAAAGAAAAGTTATGGATCCTTGATTCGGCTAATACCCGGTCACAATGCGAGAAATACAAAAACAGCAAAATTGGAATCTTTATACATAAAAAGTATAATGATGTCCCTACATTTATTTCCTGATTCAACATATCGCTCTAGCATTATGAGATGACGGTTTGACCTGTGGCCGACGAGAGAGGTTGTGGCAAGGAGATGTAAAGAAAAATTGTTATGCCCAATGTGTAGATATTGTCGGTTTTAAGAGCAAAACGAAACTTTGGACCATGTTATAGTGAACTGTAAAGCCTTGTTGAAATTAATACACAAGTTATTTTAGAAATGTTTTGAAAATTATAAAATTCTGTCAGCTAGCATGATGTGGGCCATCATAGTGAATGCTTGGCATTTATCTCTAAATATTGTCGTCCTTAACTATTTGCAAAAGCTAAAGCTGAAATAGAATTGGATTTCTTTTTAAAGAATGATGAAATTTATCTAACATTTTATGGATTTTTGTGTTTTTTTAAAACTGTGTAAATGTAATAGAATGATGAATTTTGCTCACTTTTAGATGAATATAAAGGAAATGTTATGTTTGGAAATGTATATATGTTAATAAATACTATAGAACATTTTAAAAGTAATTCCAACTAAATCAAATTAAATTAAAAAACAAATGTGTTTTGCTTGGAATATGGGGTGGTGGGAGTTCACTAAACATGAAAAGACATTTCTGGCGGTGGTCTTGGGACTAGTCAAGAAAGTGGTTGCCTCCTTGTGGATGGTCACCGGATCGCCCCCGGATGACCCATTGGCTTGAGGAGATGGACAGATGCATGGCCAGGGAGAGAAGGGTGTACAATGCGAGAGGCTGCCCAGTGCTGGTTTCGAAAGTTTTGTGGAAATGAGAGGATGGGTGCGGGGGGAGTATAAGGTGGGGCGAGATCGTGGGAAGAAATGTAGAACATTCAGGGATCGATAAGTCAGCCAAAACTGTGGTCATAGTTTTCTGTCATGGCAAGCGATGGCTATTTGGTTTACCTGTTGTACGTGGATTTGTTTTACTACCTTTATTTGATGAAAACAATAAAAAATGTTTCATTAAAAAAAGTGAAAGGCAATAGAGGCGCAGAGACCAGAAAAGCGAAAGCCCGCGATCCAAATGTTCGAGGGTTAAAAGACTGAAGATTATTTTTCCGAAATAATATTCAGTCTTTTCTCCTCTGAACATTTACAACTTGGTGCCTGCCCCCACCCACACCCCCACCCCTACTTACCTTGTGTTCCTGCAACGCCTGTGCCCTTTCACTTCCGTGATCGGGATCCAGCACCACAGGGTCCTTTTATTTTCTTTTTTTGGGATGGCTGCGGGTGACACCCCCACAATCCCTGCTCACAATATAGTGAGCAAAGTTGCGGGGGAGAAACCTGCATCCCTCTTTTCTTTCTTCCTTTTTTTTGGGACTTTTTTGGGATCGGCTGCGCGGGACACCCCTGCAACCCCTGCTCACATTATAGTGAGCAAGGGTGCGGGGGACAGCCCCCAGCACCGAATGCGTGATCTGGTCACACCTTTCGGCCGTTCGGAATTTTCAAATGGCCGAAATTCGGCCAAATCATGCATTCGGTCATATATATTTGGACATTTTGGATGTTTTCTGGAGAAAGGAACCCTGAGAGGTTTACAGAGTTACTAGAAGCTGAACTGTTGTGTGAAGGGTCCCGTACCAGCACCCTTCATTACGGGAGCGCCATGGCCGTAATGAGGCCCAGAGTCTATTGATACCATGCCTGTCTCACACACTGGTGAGATGGGATCGACAGGGCGCTCCACTGCCTCCACAATGCCCAGGGCAGTTTGCTTCCCTGGCACCACCCTTGTGATTGCCCTGCTTCACTCGGAGCTAGAGGAGTAGTAATATGCTGATTGTTAGAGGGTGGGGCGGGGGAGGATGTTCTCTGGCGTGCTGGACAATTTCACTCTTATCTAGGATAAAATCTCAGTCCTGACCTCTCACAAGTATCACAGCCATAGTGCTTGGAGGGTGGGAGAACGATAGGAAGATGGAGAGAATCTTGTTTTTACGGCGGGTTGAAGATGAAGAGGCAATCTAGGCCCTGCAATGTTAACACAAAACTTTATCTGAGTTTTGCCACACATGGCTCAAGGCATGGCCTGACAAACTGATCACACTGTGGGCACATTTAGGTGTGTGGACATTTAATGTGAGATCAGATTGCATGTCATAGTCATTATCAAAGACAGAACTAGTAACAGCACACAATTAAGGCTAGAAAGGAAGCAGTGCAAGCTTCTCTAAACAGGCACACCTCTGCATAGATCACTTAGGGGGAGCCAGGAATGAGACACAGACACAGAGGACTCAATAGATTTGGCTAGAGACTTATTTCAAATCAAAAGGGTTGGGGAAATGCCTTATTATCCCTATCCTATGAGGTATTTCCCTACCTCAAACAAAACCTAAACCGTCTGTCCATTGTCAAGATGTTCGGAATCCAAAATCCAATCACACTTTACAAATTAACTCTAATGTGCAAAGGATATTCTCTCTGGATCTCAAGGTGCACATATGTTCCAATTCAACAAAAGGGTAGAACTCCAACCAAAAGGTTCCAAGTGGTAAACGTTCACACTTCCAGGGACTTGCTCCTTTCCCCAGATTCCAGTTACCAATATGCAGGTTTCCTGTATCCAAAGAGGTTGGCTTCTCCCCTTGGAACACACACATAGTTCATGGGTGAATTGTTCCTTTCCCCAGATTCCTTTTGCGGTACATACACGACACAAAAAATAGCTCAAGATCCCAGGGCATGTGACTTCCTAAGGATTCTCTTATAGTCACAATACTTCTCCTCACCTGGTATACTCGCCTGCCAGGACTTTAATATCACGACTTTTATTATAACTTTCTTCACCATGTGTACTCTCCTGCCAAGACTTTCATGCTACAATTTCAATTACAATTCTCTTTTACCCATGAAGCAATTCCAGACCATTGTTGGCGTATTATTCCTTGTATGATTCCTTCTTTTTATATTGGGCTTTTGCCTCCCTCTCAAGTTCACTCACCTTTGCTCAGTTTTCTCTCTGTGTCCCTTTAAGATGCAGGTTTAATGGGGCGTGGCTTGGAGCCGACGCAATGCAGTCGCTCCTCTAAAGCTGCCCGTGGACTGTCCGCTGCTATAGCTAAATTTGTGCGGTTCCTGTGGCCTTCACGATCCACCGACGCCAGCTATGTGGATCGGAACCGATGGGGCACTAGCAGCTCAAAGATGAAAGCCGGGAGAAGGAGCACTATATGTCCGTACTCGCCGCTTGAATCCCGGTCCCCCCTCTGCCGCTCGGGGAATCCAAGATGGCGGGCGCACGTATGATACCGTGCGCAGCCGGGAGTTGGAGGTGAGCCTCCCCGTAACACACAAGCCGGAGGGGACGGACGTGCATCCAGACATCCAGACAAGAAGCAGGGACTGTTTACATCTGCTTGTGGAGGGCGGCCCATGCTCCCCTGGGACCGGCGGGGAGCACCGCATGCACCAAGGATTGGCAGGGGATTCCCCTGCGGAGTGATCCGCTTGCCTGGCCCCGTTTTGTGCTCCCTCTCCCTCTTCCTCCTGGGGCTCCCCGGCCCACGCCGCTTTACAGCTACACGCCCGGCGGACCGTGACCTACGCGGGCTGCACTGGTGGCTCCTCTGAGTGCCCGGTGGGGCCTACCTTCCGGCTTATAGACATCTGCAACGGCCCTTGAAGCGACAATTTCCTGGAGCGGGGACAGGAGACCCTCCTCCCAACGGTTGGCGGCGGGATCCTTCAGCAGGAGCCACTTGCGACATTTAAGGTAGGCTTAGCCCGCATGCTCTTCGCCCTGAGCCCATCCTGGGGCGCCCCGGCCCACGACCGTGCTGCCCGCGGATAAGGCCTAATACCTGCACGGGTAGCGCTTCCTAGCCTCTGGGGGCCCCTGAGCGGGGGGCCGCTACAGATGGCTCTTTCCCACAGCTTTGCAATTTTCCTATAAGGGCTCACTTAGGAAAATTAGCCACCTGGAAGATGCTGAAAACATCCTGCGCCCAGATGTTTCCAAACCTTCGCCTTCCCTGCCCTCCGAGGCAACGGCTGACTCAGACCTGGTGGCCTCCCCTAACCCCACACAAAATTCTTGGTCGAGGGTTCCCAGATTCCGGAAGAGGAAGTAGCCGGATGCGATCCCATGATGGAGCCACCACCTCTGTCCCGGCTCGTCAGCCCGGCACCGTGAACCGATCAGCACCCTCAGGAACACAGATGAGCTCCATCCCCAAAAGCAGCGGGCATTATTCCACGGTCCATGCCCGGTTCCGAGGCACAGTCCACCTATGAGTCCTTGGGACGATCCACTAAGACTACCTGCAAGGTTAGCCATGTTGGCTACACACTGTTCTATGGCCCCGTTGGCCAAGGGAGGCACTAGACCCACAAACGGTCTGCCACCCCCAGTTAAAACTCGGCCCTCCCCTTGGCGGACCGAGAAAAAACCCCATAGGCAGGTTAGGGAATGGCCACACACTCAGCGACATGATGGCTGATCCCTCTACATCGCCCCCTCACGCCCAGTACTTGTCAACGGCCTCGGAATTAGCCCCGAAACATCGGACTCTGAGGTTCGTCTCCCTGAATGTCAAGGGACTAAATTCACCCGCCAAACGCAAGTCCATCCTACAGAAGCTTCAGAATGACGATGCAGCAGTAGCTATGCTACAAGAAACCCATCTGCTGCCGGCAGACCATAGCCGCCTACGCTCCCGAAACTTTCCGAAGCAACTTTTCGCATCTGGGAACTCCAAGAGGGGTGGCACAGCTATCCTATTAGGGAGGGGACTAAACCCTCAGATTCTAGACTCCATAAGCTGCCCGGAGGGGCGGTACATGGCGGTGAAATGCCTGCTGCTAGGACAACTCTATTCTATAATCTCCGTATACGCACCCAACTCAGGCCAGGCGCTGTTCTATGAGTCCCTGAGTACGACACTCTCTCTGTTTCTGGGGGGCTAGATAGTGATTGGAGGGGACTTCAATGGGGTCCCGGACCCCACGAAAGACAAGTCGCACCCGCCCAGCGCTGGAGACCTCACCATAGCCCTGGCTCTTCTGCAACTATTCAGAACTCTGGGGGTGGTGGAATCAGACGGTACTCCACCCATCCGAAAGAGACTTCTCCAGGATAGATCTTCTCCTAGTATCCCCACAAATCTTCACGTTCACCAACAATGTGACAATTGCCTCCAGAAGCTTGTCTGATCACGCCCCGGTGACCCTAGAAATCCGAGTGCAGGAACCATCTAAACCCCAACAGCGCAGACGGACACTATATGATCCGATTCTTGATGAGATGCCACTCAGAGACGCGATTGCAACCACAATCACCAACTTCTTTAAGGAAAACTCCAGTGAAGACACCTCTACTACCAATAATTGGGACACGATGAAAGCAGTAGTGCAGGGAGAACTGATTGCGCAAGGAGCGGCCTATCACAGACATAAACGTCAAACTCGCCAGGGTCTTGAGGAAGAACTTAAAAATGCAGAAAGGTCCCATAAGGAGAAGGGCTGGACCCCTAAAACTCAGCGGGCCATCCGGATAGCGCAAAAAAAGATCGAGGCCCACTAGGCCGAACACACTGCCCACCAAATGGCAAAAGCTAAACAGTTTTATTATGCTAAGAACAACAAAGCGAATAAGTTACTGGTGGCCAAATTTGCCAAGGCGAAGAGGAACAACACAATTGTGGGCCTGCAGGACCAACAAGGCAAGGTCCATTACGCTGACCAGGACAAACTGCAGCTCGCAACGGCCCACCTGACCCAGGTGATGACCGCTCCGGTACGGGACATGAAGGAACAGAGGGAATACCTAGGGAGTGCAGCGCTTCCCCGGCTAAAGAGAACAGCCCGTGACTCTCTGGAGGCGCCGATTACCGACGAGGAAGTGGGCGAGGCAATAAAAGCCCTTAAATCCCGAGCCCATGGCCCTGATGGGTATACAACCAGGTTTTACAAGATTTTCAAACCCCAACTATTAGCAGCTTTGGTACAGTTATTTAACTCGTTCAGGACCACGGGTACTGTAACCCAGTCCATGCAGGTGTCAATTACGGTCTTACTACCTAAACC
Source organism: Ambystoma mexicanum (assembly GCF_040938575.1). NCBI lineage: Eukaryota > Metazoa > Chordata > Amphibia > Caudata > Ambystomatidae > Ambystoma > Ambystoma mexicanum. Next base: position 1,249,800,703 of record NC_090927.1, on the reverse strand, counting down.
TGGAGGCAATCCGAAGAACTCTACGTCATATAGACCCATTGCCCTGCACAACATAGATGCTAATATATACTCTAAAATCCTACCAACACGACTATCTCAGTTCTTGCCGGAGATAATCAGTGCGGATCAGAGTGGCTTCCTCAGACACCGCTCCACGGCTGACAACATTCGAAGGGCCTTGGATCTGGTGGAACTTGACTCCCGAGACTCCCGGGAGCTGGCGCTTCTGGCCCTGGACGGGACCAAAGCGTTCGACAAAGTGGATTGGACTTTCATGAGGCTCACCCTTGAGGGTTTTGGATTTGGCCCGGAATTCTGCACTATGACGCTGGCAAATTACAAAGCTCCCAAAACTCTTCTCAGAGTTAATGGCACCCTTTCCTCCCCCATCAACCTAACTTGCGCAACCAGACAAGGATGCCCGCTGTCGCCACTCCTCTTCGCTCTAATCATCGAACCATTCGCCCAGCGGATCAGGTTGAACCCTGCAGTCGAAGGCTTTCAATCAGGCCCGGCACACCATAAGCTAGCCCTCTATGCAGACAATGTCCTCCTGACTATCACGAAACCCTGCTCCTCCCTCCCTAAAGCCCTGGCTGAGATAGCGAGCTATGGCAAGGTCACAGGCTTCGCCATCAACTTCCGGAAATCAGCCGCCATGGGAGTGGGTCTGACCTGGGAAGACCGAGAAGCCCTAATCCCGTTGTGCCCAATACAATGGACGACCAAGGGAATTAGCTACTTAGGAGTCTAGATCCCGGCCAACCCAAGCGAGGCCTATCGGGCTAATTTTCCCCCATTATTTACAAACCTGGAGGCAGATTTGAGGCGCTGGGTGGCACAAGAGATATCGCCGATGGGCCGTATTACAGCCTGTAAAATGAACTTACTACTGAGACTTCTGTACGCTTGCTCCTCACTCCCGGTGCCTGTTCCGGCGCCAGCCCTTCAACGCCTACAGAAGAAAATGCTGCAGTTTATTTGGAGGGGGAAAAAACCCAGAATCCCTAAATCCACGATGCTGGGCAACGCAAAACTCGGTGGCCTCGGGGTCCCTGACATACAGAAATACCAAATGGCGGCTCAACTGTCCTGTATCCAATCGTGGCAAGTCCTTACCAACCACCCTAGATGGGTGGACCTCGAACAGGCGCAATTACCCCTCCCACTGCGCTTTCTCCCACACATCCCCCCTCCGGAACGGCGACAGTGGTGGAATCTTCTGGCGACCACCAAACACACCATTTCGGTATGGGACAAGGCGTTGAAACAGAAGAGGATCCCAACGGGGCTCAGCCCCCTCTCCCTGGTGTTTATGAACCCGACCTTCTCACCTGGTCGGTCTCCCCGTAATTTTAAGTCCTGGATTGCAGGAGGCCTAGAGACCCTGGGACAACTTTTTGAAGGGGGCCAACCCTGCACCTTTGAGCGATGCAAAGAACTCTTTAGGATCCAGGAACAGGATAGATTGACATATACCCAGCTGCGCCACTGGTGCCCCCATCATCAGACTCGCCAGGCAGATACTCGTCCCCCCCACAGACATCGAATTGACCCTTAATGAGCTCCCGCCCAAGGGAGAATATCCACTCTATATAAACGCCTCCAAACGGATTTCTTAACCTTCAAGACTCGGTAAATGGCCCTATGGGAGGCGTACCTGGGCCATCCGATTGAAGACCAACAGTGGGTTGACATCTGGTCAACCCACCTCCTCATCATGCATCACAAACAGAGAGTGCGCCTACAAGATCCTCCTCCGTTGGTACTACCGTCCCCTAAGACTTCCTCACATGAACCCCACACTCGACCCACAATGCTGGAGACAATGTGGCCAAATAGGCTCCTTCTTCCACATGTGGTGGTCCTGCCCCAAGGCTCAAGCCTTTTGGAAACAATGCCTGGCGACGATAGCGGACATCACTCAGGTGCGACTGCCCTTGGCCCCCGAACCTATTCTCCTTGGAGCACCGATCCCCGGGATCTACCCAAGGTCTGGTCCTAAGGCCAAACTATTATCTCAATGCTTACTTGCGGGCAGGAACGTGATAGCCCGCACCTGGAAAAAGACGGAAGGCCCGCTCATGCCTTTCTGGTGGATAAAAGTCTGGGACATCCTGATTGCCGGGGAAGGTGACGGCTGCCGGGCCAGGCACTTTACATCGCTTTCATCTGGGGTCCGGTATTGGATTTTGACCAAAGGTTCCCGGCCCTGACATTCAAGCCCCAACTGGCCAGGAGAACTATTCAGGATGGAGATCCCCAGCAGGGACGTGAAGACGGAACTTGAGACTGGAGGGTGGGGTGGGAGGAGCGTCAAATGGTATTACTTTATGCTTCATGTCGCAAGTGATTAAACTTTGTATTGTCATAACCTGCCTGTTTAAAACAAACATGTTTAGAAAAAAAAGATGCAGGTTTAACGACCTGCTCGTGGAATAGCATATGGGTTCTTCACATACTTCACTTTGCTCACTTGTGGTATATCTTTTAGATTTATAAGCTTGTTCACATGCTTTGCTTTGTTTAGGCAGCAACACACACTTTCAGGCAACCCAGTATCATTCTCCGCTTCCCTAGGCTTACTGGGTGCTCCAAGTGTCTCTCGCGCCTCTCGACTTCTGTTTTCTTCGGGTTGTGGGCTTGGCGTGCAACCTGTCATCCAATGCGCTTCTGCCATGCCAGCCCAAGGTTTCTGCTGCCTTTTCCTCTTAGGAGGCGCATCCTCTGCACTCTGTTAAGTTCTCCTGCAGGGTGAATTAACTTAAGCAGAATTTCCTGCAGCTCGTGCAGCTAACCGCGTAGCTCAGCATCTGAAGCGCTCTCACATTGCTGCCGGCTGAGGGGCTTTTATTTGAAACTTCCCGGTCTGGTTAAAGAGCTTCCGAAGACTAGACAGCAGCATAGGCTACCCGATCTTAGTGAACTCCCCTGACCTTTGTCTCTTCCTCGTCTCAGTAGGTGATGGCGGATTCTTTATGTGTTGTTGAGGAAGTTGGTATGGGATAATTTCAGGAGTAATCATTACTTCTCCCTGCCGCTTCCTTGTCTCAGTAATAAATGTATTACTCTTGTTATCATATCGGGGAATATTAACACATGTATGAGAATGAGTGGTGCAATAAGCTATTAATGCCTGGGAAACGAAGAGAACATCCCTAAAGAGGAATGGGGGGGTATGTGAATTTTCCCAATGGCGTCCACCCCTCTCCTGAGGGTCGCCTCCCCCCAGGTGGCCCTCCCTCATATAGCCACCCTCAGGGTCCAGATGAGGTAGCGGCTGCCGTCCCTTGGCCACATAGGGAGAGACTACCTCAGTGAAAGGAGAGAGCATATCATTAGATTCATCACAGCAACCTTCCAGGAAAACAATGCAGAAAGGATATATTAGTTAAAGCTAATGATGGCATGAAAGGAGATGTAATATGCCTCCAAATTGCAAACTGTGTAGCCAGGAGAGCTGGGGTCAAAACCTGGCTTCCTTCCTTCACCAAATTATGTTATCCTTGTGGTCAAATCAGGTGACCCGCCTCCACTGCTAAAATTGTAAGCAGCTAGGGGTGATTTTAGTACCTTATACAAACATATGTTATGGCCACAATTAAGAGTCTATATCACAGACTGAATTTTCTTAGCCCATTCATGACAACTTCACCAGTGAGACATTGTTTTCTCACAGTAAGTCAAATAAATAATGACTATTACATGAGACAACAACAATAACAGAGGAATGGTGCATTTCTGTTCTGCTGTTTATTTTGGGAGTTCAGCTTTCAGTACTGTGCCCCTAATATGGTTTTTAGTATAGTCCCCAAAAATCATCTAAACAATTATTGATGATTTGGGTCTTTGCAGTGTAGCATATGACATGAAAATATGTTGAACACATATCTGACAGGAGACAGGTGTACAAAAGGATGCTTCTTGTCTTCATAGTAGGCCTACATATATCCTTAATGAGCTGCAGAGAAGGAGGGCATGCTTGGTAACTAAGCTGCATTACTATATACACATTTTACTCCAGGGTAGGTCTTTGCGCAGGGGGTAGTGCTCATGACAAAAGATGCCTCAGAGGGGCAGTGTGCCACACCGGTGCTGTCTGTGGTTTTCCTTAAAAATATATTTCTATAAGAGCAGAGCACAAAATTGTTGTTTATGTGTTTTACCTCACAAGTATTTTTTAATATCAAATACACAAATTAAATGGTGGGTTAGAGCTGTTGCACGGTTGGCTTGGGCGGCTGCACCACGGGCCACTATGTTGTACTTGCCTGCCAGGGAAAAAGTTGCCAGTCCTCCTCTGCTCCAGGATGTGGATGTTCTGCGTGGTAGCTTCCACTATGCGAAGCACGTCTCACGCTGGCCCTTTCCCAGCAGTCGACTTGTTCTGCACTGGATCCTTTTCTCCAGGTAAGGGACTTATCTTTTACATGTTACTCCTTGCCATGAGAGAGAGAATCCCACTGGTCTTGCTATTCAGACCTCCAGGAAGGGTAATCAGGACAACCAATCACATTTAAAGGGCCTGTGTCCTCTTATTATCAGTTCCCATGTATGCAACAACCAGTTGGGACATTGGTTATAAGGGAGGTGTTACAGATTGGTTCACTGGGGAGTCCTTGTCCCCCAAGGGGGAGTCACCCCTGTGGAATTCCGCTTTCCCAATCTGATAGAGAATATTTTGTGTAGAAGGCTCACCTCCCTAGTCTGAAAGGGGGTATCTCCCTCTTGCAGTGAAGGGAAACACTCCATGGATTAATCACAGGGCAAGGGCTGTTCTGTGACTTTGGATGCTGGGAGGCCCATTCCAGGGTCTCCATGGAAAAAGGGACTTCTTCTGTTCTGCAGTCCTACTCCAGGGAGCTTGGAAGGCAACTCTGGGGGATACTTCACCTCCACTGAACAGTAGCCTGGTTCCAGTGTAGCCAGCAGAAAGAGGACTTGGTTCAACAGCAGTCACGCCCACTGTTCCTTTGGGATGATTAGCTAACGCAGCTCTCCTCTGCCTTTGATGTCTTTGGTCTTCACCTCTATGGAAGAGGGCTTTGGAATGGACCGAAATCCCAACAGAGGTTCAAAGGTATATCCTTTTTCTTCTCTTAATGGTCCAGTGAACCGAAGAATGAAGGGGTGCCTCTCTCCTTTTAAAGAAAAGTTGCCATAGGATACTGACCCAAAGAAAGCCTGTTGTAAGGGGTCCAATCCCTGTTGTAACAAATGAACTGTGCCTTATGACAATCACACTCAAGAGTACTTGGCTTGCAGGAAATGGAGGGGACAGGAAAATTAATAGACGCCCAACAGAAAGCAAGATGGTGAGACCCTTCTCCAGGCCTACCTTCCCTCTTTGGCTTCTCTAACCCGGCTCCCTTCCCATGCTTGCTAGCTTCAAAGTCAGTGATTAGCACCCTAGTGTGAGGGTGTCTTTGTTATGTCAGTGCTGCTTCTGAAACACCATTCCCAAGAGACGTCCTGGGGGAAGTTTCTATACCCTGGTGAAAGGTGTGTCCTTACTGGAGAATGAAAGGAGGCAGCTTCCTGGCAATTGTTGCACATGGCAGTTGTGGATACATTCAGCCTGGACACCAATACACAGAGCTATCTGAATGGCAGGAAAAAAAGACTGACCTTCCAAACTGGCCGGGAAGGTCGCAACTGCAAAGTTGGTTTTTGTTCCCGGCTTTCTCCTGGTCCCTTTCAGGGGGTCCATCCCCACACTGCCCCCTACGGTGCATGGCATCCTAGCTCTCTTATCGCATCCCCAACCCCCCAGTACCTTTTCACCGCTCGCCTGCTGCCTCCATTCGCGATGCACAGGCCGCAGGACAGAAACCCAAGGCACAGCACTTCTGTACACAAACAATTGTGCCTCAAGCTTCTGTCACTGCGGCTCACAGACTGTGAACACAATACACATCAGCCCTTTCACTTCTCAGCCCTGCTTAGAGTTGACACTGCTGTGATGCAAGATTGCTGCAGCTTCATAATTGTGCGCTCTTATCAGTAAAGTCACTATGCAGAACAAAGCATGGCTTATATTTAGAATGTACCTGCCACTCGGCTGATTAAGGTAGACCATTATAATTCAGATCAGAGGAACAGAATTTCAATTGCTACATCTGCCTGCAGTGACTGTGTCCCTGCAGCTGTCAGCGATGCTCAGGTGACCTTTTAACCTGCTATGTGCGATAGCAGAGCTGGCACTGTAACTGTCAGAAGACTGGTCAAAGCTAGTTAATTGTGTGCACTCATTTTTCTCACGAAGCATGTTGAAATTGGAAAGAGAGTAGGTGGACCGAAAGAGCAGAAGGTGGAGTGATGTACTGTGGCACTTGTGAAAGAGTTGGATGAGACTGCACGCAGTGCTTAATTTGTGGGAGTGTTTGCCAGGGCACAGCCCAGCACGTATTCCTGAGCCCCAGCACTTGCCACAGTCACTTCATCCTGGGCTGGCTCACTATTAATATGAGCATCATGATGACCAAGGTGGGCAGGACAGTGCTAGTTATCGATTTTCATAGCTAGCAATGAGCCGGAAGACAATACTGGGTGCTTGTACTGTCAATGCCCACACACTGCTCCAGTTATCCTGCATAACATTGCTGCAGCTCTGCTACCAGTGTAGTTTGAGAACAAGAGGACAGTCACCAGCCTGAAGCACCAACACAAGGGCAAGGCCAGTGAAAAGGCCATTGCCTAAGAGGAGTACCTTTCATGAGTGTCAAACTACATACAAAGATTTGGAAGTATTCGACAGTCAGGGTCCACAGTTCAGTAACGTTTTTTTCCTGCTTTTGTCAGTCAATTTACCATAGGAGGAAAGCACATTTGCTCTTTTTTCTGTGGCTAGATGGTCAACATTTTCCACTTGCCAAACTATTAACAATTAGGAAATGTTTAAAGAAGCACTTTAACATTTGTATATTGATTGGCATCTATCTATAAATTGCACTTCTGCAATAGTTAGCACATCCTACACCCACGATAGCTAGGGGAAGTTGCTGCTTTAACCCTACATAGACCAACATTGTGGGGAGCAGCCATGGGTGGTGGCTGCAGTGGGCTGGGAGTGCCTTACCCCACTTTCCTCCAGTGCTAGAAAATATTTGGGCCCTGTCACTTATTGTTTTACAATTTAAGAACTGACTGCACACAAGGTATTTTGTGAGAAATAGAGTGAATGGTATCAATCATGAGGGTGTAGTGTGTGGTGTGTGTCAAAGTGTGGGAGAGAAGGGGACTGCAGTATGATCAATATAAGGTGAGACTGGTACTGATCGAGGGGGAGTGGGGAATGGATGAATGGATAGGAGATGAGGGTAGGTAGGAATATTAGGGGCATAGTAGGGGAGGTTGGAGAATAGGAGGGAAGAAGTAGTTGGACGAGCGGAGAGCAAGAGGGGAGTAGGCAAAGAGTGGGAGAAGAACTGAAGGACGCGGGGGAGAGAGCAAGGGAGAGAGAGTGTTGAGAGAAAGAGGCAGTAGAGTGGGAGACGACATGAAGGGAGAGAAACTTGAGAGAGTGGAAAAGGAGGCAGAAGACCTAGGAAGATCAAAGGGTGAAGGAGAGGGAGAAGAAAGAGAGGGAGCGGAAGAGACAGAGAGCTAGAGCGGGAGAGATAGAGGTGGCGACATCATCCTAACATTATTAATACAAGCACTGTGGGCACATCAGAGTAGGGGAACACTTATGTAGTGCCAGAAGGAGTCAGATAGTCAAGGCTATTGCTTTTAGCCCTCAATTCAGTCTAGGTTAGAACACAACAGGTGTTACCGAGGAGTCTCTAGTTTTTTATTATACCATTATGTTGGGTAGAAGCGACGCCTGGACAATGGTGGAGATACCCAGGGAAAAGGACACAGTTAGGCATTCCTAAGTCGTCCAGCCTACACAATTCTGAGGTGCTAATATACACACCTAAAGTACACAACTTGGTCATTTTTTTTGTTGTTATTTTTTTAATTTTTATACGGTTTATACAAACCTTTAAAAAAGAAAAAAACATAAGAAGCACCTATTGAGAGCACAAGACAACCTTTTCGCAATGCTAGCACTCCTCCATCTCAAGAAAGAAAGCACCTTTTCCTGACACTGATCCATCTTACTGTGTTCAAGCTCGCATTAGTGCGTAATAGGTATAACCTGAAGCCCGTTTCAAGCAGTCCTTAGCTTCCGCCTACAAGAGGAGATGTTTGCTTGTCAGTTTCACTTTCCTTCAAACGTTTGTTTAAATCATCCAGGAATAATATTAAGGCGAACATGAGTGTACGATTGGATCCTTCAAACATCCATTCCCACCATTCTGCGGCACTCGGTGTTTGCAGTTTCACAAATACCGGACCAAATGTCCGAGTTCTCGGCGTGCGTAGTATCGGGCAAAAAAGAGTTAGATGTTTCAGCGTCTCTGTGCAAGATTTACAGAAGCGACAAGATAGCTCTATGTTTGGATTATGTAAATTTTGACATTCATTGGTGGCCATTAGATTCAGTCTAAACCTCATGTATGTGGTTCTGGCTGTGGAATCTGTAAATTGGGTCAGGTAAGCTTGGGGATTTCCATAAGCTCTAGCCTCACCTGGTACATCAACCATCCTTTTACTCTTGCATCTTTGTTCGCATGTTAGATGCCAATCCATACTCCACACTTTTTTTTTGACAAGAAGTGGATTTTCCAGCAGCGTCGAAGGCTTGATGTCATAGGATTCCAGGATCTCAGTACAATACTTGTTCCACATTGCTAGGGTAGAGCTAGCAGGACCGTCTTCAGTTTTAGTATCTCATACTGCAACACTGGATTAGTTAGGGTGCTTTTTCTGAAGAGGCATAGTAGGCTCCAGCTTACTCTAGCGTGCATCGATATAAGCCCCAATTCATATCTGATGCAGACTGTAGACGTGCCACGCGGCAGATGTAACGCTCTTACCCAGAAGATGTTTTCAAGAGTGTTCCAGAGCTTGTAAGAACAGCCCAGTGCATTTTACGCTCCGTAAATTATAGCAGGAACAGCTTTTTGTTGGTAAAATGCGATCATGGGTTTTAGCGAAAATTTCCCGAATTGCCTATTGATGATTGCTGCTTGACACGCCAAGTGTCGGCATTTTGATTTTGCTACATCTGCCCAAGGTGCGTCATCTATGTTTGAGCTTATCCTCATGCCCAAGTATCTCGTGTTACATGCAGAGTTTAGTTTCGTCTTTTCGATAAACCAGTTCTGTTTTTTATGGGTTTTCTTCACAGTCCGCAGGTTTTGCAGTGTTAGCGTCTCGCACTTTTGTTTGTTGATTTGCATACCGTTTCGGCGCACATAGGCTTCCAGGGCGTCCATTTTCCGTTGGAGTCCAATTGGAGTCATATCTAGCAATATAAGATCATCCGCGTAAACAAGGCAACTTACATAGGTGCCGTTCTTCTTAGGTGGGAAGGAAGAAACTTCACTAAGGGCTTCGCCAACATCAGATAGAAACAGATTTAAGATGATGGCGGCCAGAGGACAGCCCTGTTTCATGCCCTTAAATGTTTCAATCGGCTTTGAAAGAGTCCCCTGTCGGTCAAGCCGAATTTTGATGTTTGTGTATGTTTGTTTGTGTGAGTGGAGTTCACTAATGGCTTCAGTGAGGCTTGGTGGACAATTCCATGCTTTTAGTTTTTTCCAAAGAATTCCCCGATCAATGCTATCAAAAGCATGAGAGAAGTCTATAAGGGCCAAACGTATTTTGGTATTTAATCTTATAGCTTCGATCTTAAAGAGATTCAATGTAAGCAGGTTTAGTCCACACCCCACACCCTTCACAAACCCCGTTTGTCTGGGATCTATGTGATGACTTTCACTTGCCCAACTCAATAGCATCTGTTGTAGTTGAGTCGCATAGATCTTACCAATGACGTCCAACAAAGCAATAGGTCTATAATCACCAGGATTAGCCCTATTGCCCTTTTTAAAGATCGGGACTACAATTGCGCTCTTCCAAGATATTGGAGAAGCTCGTTTGTCAGATATTCTTTGAAAGAGTGTCATACAGAAGTCCGTCCAGGCGTCTGGATTACGTTTGATGGTATAATTTGTAAATCCGTCAGGACCCGGTGCTCTGGAAGCGTTAGCTCTCTGTATGGCTGATAGAATGTCGTGGCGCTCAAACTTTAAGTCCCATTTAGCCAGTTTTGAGGAATAACAGTCTTCTACACAACCCTCCGCACCAAATAAGTTGGAGTAGAAGGCAATCCATGTTGCTTCTGAAATGGAATTTGCCTGCCAAGATTCTTGTGGCGCAAATTTGTTGTTAATAGTTCTCCAGAATTCCGTTGAGTTTTTATTCCGGAGTTTGATCAACATTGCCTCCGAATCATTCTGCAGCAAAATTGCTTTTTGTGATTTGCACCAGTTTCTGAAGGCTTGTTTTATTGCCTTTTTCTTTAAGACAAAATCGTCCTTGCGTTCTATGCTTAGATTTCGAATTTCTTGTCTCATTAGTATTTTCCGTTGTTGAATCATCAGATCAAAGCTGTGTTTGTGAACACATTTTTTGTTTTTCAGCCCTTGTTTGTGTTCTTTGAAATCGGTCAGCAGATGACAATATTCAACCTCGTTGAGTGCTAGGTTTAGGTTGGTAACAATTTTTGTTACATCATCATCAGCAAGTTCGCGACGTATTCTGCTCGAGCGAACGGACACAGCATGCGGCCATAGTGTAGATAGTGTCGAGCATGATATGTTTAAACTCATTACCAACATATCATGGTCACTATGGTTCATTGATTTAAACTCAAACCGAAGTGCTCGTGAATCCACCGCATCTGACACGAAGATATAGTCCAGAATAGAATGTTGGTCCACTCTTCTGCATGTTGAGTTGGCGGGGATGTCCCTGTCACATTGCCATTCAGCATGAGCATGCTTCTGGCTTCCATTTCCTGGCACCATTTCGAAACTTTCCCCTCACCTTTACGGTTTGCATACTTCATACAGTCTGTGTTGAGATCTCCACAGATGATCAAGTTTGGAGATTCTTCATCCTCTAGGATTGCATCTATTAGAAAGGTTACTTGGTCAATGAAAGGTGTTATTCCAGTCGCGGCATGGTTCCAATAGACATTAATAATGTTCAACACGTCAGATTCTCCGTCTGAGCCGTATGAGTCCGAACCTTTCCTGTCTGAATATATGGAGCAACATTAGTAGATGAGACAATTCTGAGGCCAGTAGATTTCTTTGCCGCAATCATTAAGCTTACCATTGGTCGTCCTTTAAGTTGTTTAATGGCAGGGTTAAGGGCAGTTTCAAAGACTTGCAAAATAGGGCTTCCCGATAACCAGGTTTCCTGTAAGCAGAACAAGTCCAAGTCTTGTAGCCACAGTGTATGAAAGAGATGGCTGAAACCTCTTGTGTTCCATGATAGTCTTTTTTCCAGGAGCCTGGCGTTATTGTGTTTGGGCAGGAGCTTTACCTTCTCGTTTACAGGGGAGATATTCTTCGAAGTGTGTTCAAAAGCGATGGAACGGCTGAGTTCAGAGCTGAGCCTGTTACATACCGGTTTAGGGACACACAACTGTAAGTTAGGCATTTTGTCCAAGCACCTGTTAACACTCTTGTAAATCTCGAATCCTAGGGATAGCAGAGTAGGACTAGCTTCTAATAGGATGTCGAAAATTATTTTCGAGTTCATATGTAAAATCACTTTGTCATCTCTTTTTTCGTCGCAAAATTCCACAATTCTCAGATCATCAGATAGAATTGTTCTTAAGCTTGGAATTAGTTGAAACAGATTTAACACATTGTGACGGTTTAGGATCAGATTGTCCGCGTTGTCAATTCTTTCTAGAGTCACCTTATAAGGGGTTGTCGTCTTAATTTTGTCCATAGATGAATTAAGTCCGTTCTGCGATGATCGCGTGGGACTCTGTGTTGCCGTTGAAGGTCTTCTTAGCCGATGCTACAACATTCAACCTGTTCACTTGCATCTGATCTGAAGGCATCCTTCGGTTAATTAAATAAGAGACAATCTCTTGTTAATTCAATTCACTCGAGGAAGTAAGTGGCAGGGTTTTATTAGGTAATTCAATGGAATTTGTCAGTGTACGAGATGTGGCAGCTTGATTCCGTTTGGCCTCCATTGTCAAAAATATGGGTGAACATGGCACATCAGTTGCTGTAGGGATAGCCGCCTTCGTAATCATCAAGCATGTGCGTTGGTTGTTACATATTTTCGCCACCTCGGGAATAACAGCCTCGGTATGGGAGGGAGACACTTCTTCGACCATTCCACTGTTAGTCTTAGCTGTATCTAAGGGTTCTGAAACCTCTATTAGGTCCTCATCGTCATATGTGGATAAGTTTATTAAGTCAGACAGCTCCTCTCCCGCCTCTTCCACTAAGTCCGCTTTATTCTCAAGTGTTTTTTTCTGTGATGATGTTTGGGCTTGCCCTTTCCAGTTGTTTGTGTTCACTGTTACATTTACAGTTTTTAGGTTACGTAAAAATGTTCTCGAGTTGTTTGTCTGTCTCGATTTTTTCAGTGGTTGATTTTTGGTTTTCTTTATCTTCGAGCTGTTGGAACCAGCGATCACTGCAGTGTGACAGACAAGTCCAGGTGCATTCTTAAAAATGTCATATAAAGTGGGATCCTCGACCCTTACTTTAGCAGTGGCTTGAGACACATTGTGTATATTCGTAGGCAAGATGTTTGAATCCGCTGGCAAGGTTGGTGCGGCCACATTAAGTGCAGGTACAGTGTCTGTCAGAGCACAGTTGTCATCGAAAGATAGAGAGCTCATTTCCGGATTATTTGAGGATGAAGCTAACTGGGGATTATAGAGGGCCAAATTGGAAGACGCCATGCTGGTTTTCAAGACTTCAGCAAAAGAGCTAGTTTCATTGTCCTTTTGGGGTTGGGGCACTTCACCACAAGTGCGCAAGCTGTTACTAGCCGAGGATTTTTTCTCTCAGTCACCATCTTCCATCGTTTGTTTATTTCTGGGCGCGTTGTTGACTTGGGTGAGTTCGAGGTCAGCAGGAACATTAATCGTCTCTGATGGAGTACTATGAGATATTCTTAGCGCTTCGATGGCTGCATATTCCGCTTGACAGCCTGCACTGGTGGATGCGGCCTTTTTGCGTCACTCCGTCATTGATGTTTTTCTGTTTAAAGATACTCAACACCTCCCTTGCAACTTCTGCCAGAAGTTTTTTGTCCATATTGTTGTTTTTTAACTGATTAGTTATGGTGTTCAGCATGTAATCGTGCTTGACAGATAGGGCCTGTTGCGCATCTTTAAGTAAAGTGCCGTTTTGTTCAAGGTCCAAAAATTTTGAATTCAGTAATGCTACCAGTGTTCAAAGGTCTTTAATATTCTCGTTTAGATGTTCATACAACTTTGTGAACAGTGCCAAAGTAATGGCCGTGGATGATGTTATGATAGATTGAATCTCACTGAGTCAATTGACTTTGTTGGCGGCAGGCACTTTTTTCCGACCGCAAGCTCGCCATTCATATTTAGGCCTTTGAGCTTTGCGGGCCTTTACATGTGGGCGCTCTGCTGGTGAATACTCATCTGATGAGTTATCAGTGGCAGATGAGGAGAGCGATGAGTCATGCATGTCAGGGTGCCTACTTTAGTTTAAGTAGCCGGTGGCCCCTTCCTCTTCAGGGGCGGTTGGGTTTGGAGTCCCGTCCCGTTTAGATTTTTTTCTTTGAGAACATCTTAGTATACCGGCGCTACTCGCATCTCTTCTTCTTCGTTTTGTAAGGGCCATTCTTTGGATGGTGGTGTATAAAGGACATTCTTCACATATGGAATTGTCTGTGCATTTCATTACTGGCGACCATAAGCCCGTTGTTGTGGTCGCATTTTTCTCACAATTTGCAGCACACGCTTTGTTGATTCGAGTTAGGTCAGACAGTAGCTTGTTTACCATATCAAGAGAGTTGCGCCAGTTTTCAACGGCACATAGATTTCGGATCGGGTCCCTAGGCATGATTGATACGACATCTTTTGGCTTATGTAGAGAACGGAAATCTTTATTCAGGACATTTGAATCCATTGCAAACACCTCATCTTCTACAGGAGGTGGTAGCTCATCATCAGGCGTCCAGTTTGAAGCCGCCTTACCATTGGGCTTTTCGCTAGCACTGTAATATACTTATCTCATTCCAGTAGTTCTTACGGTAGTTCTAGCAGGCAGCAGAACGGCATGTAAACTAGGGCGCATGTCATGAGAGTAGGTCCTCCTGGCTTTGATGTGACTGCCTAGCGAATTCTTCCCTTGGAGCACAGCTATTCCCCGCTAAGGATTTAAAATGAGACCACGCCAGTTCCTGTAGAAGAGGAACCCGACGTTGCCCGCAACACGGGGTAAGACTGGACTCAATGCTGGCGATCCTGTCCTGTGTGGTAAGCTGACTTCCGCTATCATTTTTTGAATGTGGCACATCAAGTGTTTCGTAGTTTAACCCAGAGGTGTCCCCAGCATCTAAGTGAGGCCACCGGAGCATCTGGGAGAAGCTGTGTCTTGCTCCGCAGCACTCAAGGGGAGCCCCTGCTCGGGGTCCTGGTTCATCCCGCCCACCATTGATGGCATAACATTAGCACTAGTAAACATGCTGCCGGTCAGCCGAACCGCCAGCGCCGCTATATTGTTAGACTTTAAGTTTGTATTTGCAGCGCTGGGAGACGTATCCACATGCGGCTGCCCAGCAGTAACAGCAGTAGTGCCCCAAGATAAGGACCCAGAGACTGAGGAATTCGCAGTGCTTAGGTGGCTTACCTGGTTTGGAGCCACTTCGGTATTCATTGCGAGCTCTTTCACGACAACCAACTGCTCTTGAGGAGTCCAATTTTTCAGTTGGGCTTGTGTTTTTGGATGTTTGGAGAGGCTAACCACAGCCGTTTCAGAGCGACGGTTCATCATCCGCGCTCCTGAGTTGGTCCGAACAGTCAAACAAGAGCACGGCAGAGACCGCGTGAAGCGAGCCAAAGCTTGAGGGCCGCCCGCACCGCCCACTCCGCACAACAGTGTCTGCTCGCCCTTTCACCGAGGTCATTTTTAAGCCTTCTATGACGCCTCCAATCAAGAGGGCTGGGTGAGGGGTTATTATACATAATCTCTCCCGCGTATATTGTCTTGGAACATAGAAGGGTTTGAGCCAGGCATGGTATCACAAGACACAGACTCGAAAGCATTTGTTTTAAAACCTTTATTTACTAAGGTTCCTGGGTGGTGGAATGCCTGACTGGCCCCAACTCTAAAAGGATGAGTCCCTTAACTGATGTTTCCATATTATTTATTTTGTGGATTTGTAAAGCGCGCTACAGCCCAAAGGCATCGAGGCGCTATTGCATGAGATTGTAAGAAGGCTTGACTCTGGGTTACATTGAACGTGCAGCCCAACAGTAGGATTTTCTTTAGTGACATTTACAAGTGGTTCAAGAGGAAGGCATAGCTCATAGTTACAGTGTACTTTTAACCTGACAGTGAATAAGGTAAAATACATACATACAACATAATGGCCGTCGTCATCTAATAGTCCAAAATAAAAGTCTTGTCTGTGTCTAAACCTATGCTTGTCCTCACACTGTACAAAAATGTGATAGGGAGTCTCTTGGAAAGGAAAAATAGTGGGTCAACTAAAAAGGGCAAAACCAAAGTTGGTTTCAGGTGGTCTTCTCACCAGGTGCAATATGGTCAATGTCACAAAGATGGGTTCACTCACCAGGGCTGTTCGTATGACCTTCTCCACAGGGCCCCTAAAGTGAATTCAAACACCTTCAATGTCCTTGAGTTCCTTGGGATTAGCTTCCTTAAGCCTTAACTTGTTCACTTTCAGCTTTCGATACGAAACACAAAGTCTACTTTACTGAATAGGGTGCTCAGGGTTTCCTTCCCCAAGCCCAGGCCTCTTCCCGTTTTCAAAACACAAGGTCTACTGGTCAGGGTGTGCCTTTTCTCATGAACAAACTTTCCTGCACATCACACTCTTATGGGGTAGAATCAGAGGCTTTTCGAGAACGCTAGGCTCTTTGCTTTTCCTCAGCTTGACCACTCTGCCCCTTTTTCCTGCTCTTCATTCTTTACTTTCACTCCCTTTAGCACTTTTTCTCTTAGGGTGCTTCCTGCACCCTTTTCCTGTATTCCTTCCCCTTTTCGGTGCACACTTGCACTATCTTTTATTGGACAAAAGCAAAGTGGGGTATAGAGACTTGTGACACAGATTGAAAGACGATAAATGATGTCTGTCGCACTTGGGAATACAAAGGAGTGCCCCTTCCTTCATATGAACAATTGTACTTGTAAGTATTCTGTTGCGCCGGACATCAAAAAACATGCATACATTTGAATTGTTTCAAAATTATTTATATTTCTTAATTTATTCTTGGTATTATGCAGTACTTTGTAGTTCGCATGCCCTTAGTGGGTAACACGCGTTTCAGCCAACAGGCCTTTCTCAAAACCAGGTAAAGTATTCCGATATATTATTTAATTTCTCCAAATAATAGTTCACACTTCTGATTGTGCATTTTACCTACAACAGCATAAAATTAAAAAGACAGGACATTAGGGTAGGTGGGACTGATAGTAGAAAAGAGACAATGAAGTTCATTAGTCATTAATTGTACATAATCCACATGATTTTGATCATAAGTAATTGCATTTCTTTCATACCATTTTACATATTATCATTATCAAAATCTGCTTACCAAGAGAGACCCAATATCTTTTATTGATCAATGTTTTTCAACCTCCATTCCGTATGGTTTAAGTCTTAATTATCACCTGATAAACTGTGATACTGTTAGGGTAAATTCTGGGGTCGGCAGAGCCGCACCTAGGGTCAGCGGACCTCCAGCTCTCGGAGGGCCCCAACTCCTTCCAGTGTCCCAAAGAAGTCTAGATCCACACAAGGAGCAAATGTTACTGCTGTTTTATTATGGCAAACTAGCAGGGATCATACACTTGGAGCAATCCAGTCCAGGCACATCTCGCCGATTTTGGGCTCGCAGGTCACTTTTGTGCACCTGTGATGTCACAATCGGTGTCACTTCAGCAAGAACCTACCGGCGTCCCTGAAACTACCGCCACTCCGGGTTTGCTTCCTGAGTGGTAGGTCCAGTATAGGAACATATAGTGTGTGATATTATTGGTGGTCACTGTGTCAGGTGGTGTACTTGGAACTTCCCTAAAAATTGCTACTTGAAAAGTGTTACATTAGAGAAGCCGATGATTGGCTGGGGAGTCCCGCCGCCAGCCCCTAGCCCTCAGTGTTCTCATTGGTCAGGCCGCAGGCACCCAAGCCCGGGACTACCGTTGCTCCCAGCCCACCGGACACCAGCTCATGTACATTGTGTATCAGTAAGGAGTGACTATGTAACAGTGTGTAACAATGGGATATTTGTGCTAATGCCATGTGTTCCATTCCCAGTGCATAATGTAGTTGGATTGTTGCACTTTGTTGCGAGCTTGGTCCCATGCGTGAGACGGCTGCGTCTTCCCAGCCTCCGGGCCTTGGCATCATGTCATTTCGGCTGGGTCACGTGTGAGGCGACCATCAGTGAGGCTGAATTACTTCGATTTGATTTGGTTTTTGCTTGGAATATTCCTTACTACAGCTGGTGTCACCCTGGCGCGGTAGGCAAGGAATGTCACTTGCAACATCGTGCCCTTGGCTGTTGCCGTCCCAGCCAGGGCTTTCTGCGTGTTCAGCATCTTGTGGCTTGGGGTCTCTGCGAGACGATTCTGGCTTTCTGGATTTTCCTAAGGCCTTCTTTGGCTCAGACTATGTGTTCAGCATAATTGTCCATAGATTAAGATATGTTATGGTTGGTCAGGTCCCTTAAGTGCGCCTGTCCTTCCATAGGGTTAATAGCGTGCAGCATCTGCAAGCATATCCACAGGCTCTTCTGGCATCTTGCGTTTCTGCTGTGCTGTAGCAAGCCTAAGTGGCAAAATAATAAATATGCAGACAGTATGTATATGCCACTGTCCTCTAGCTCATAGAACTGTATGAGTGTGTTCTTCGTGTAGATTGGTGTGCGAGTGTCCCGAATGTGCAGATTGCACGGGTGCTTCCTGTCTGACGCAGCTATGTCGTCATGATGTCTCTAACAACTTGCAGCAGGATTTGTGGGGATGTCAGTCGAGTCGGTCCATATAATCATCTCCAGCTCGGTCTTTGTTATCTTCGCTTGCTTTGGGTAGAGTTCGCACCACCGCAGGGTTGTATGGTCGGTGTCCGGGTACCGTTCGTAGTGCATGCATATGGTGGGAATCGGTGCAGCCTCGTACGGTCGGTAGTTATCCTGTCAGGGGTGCTTTTTCCGGTTGGGGGGTCCGTTGGGAGGGAAGGGACATTCAGTTTTTTCCTCTTCAGTCCTCCCTCTGGTCGACTTGTCAACCACAAAATGATTGCTCCATTTGTCATCTCTGAGGTGCCACACCTTCGTAATCCCAGCTAAATGTCAGTAGTGATTTACATGGTCTTCAAATTACCAATACATACACACACATCCACCTCCAGGATTGCAGTAAACCCATTTTCCAACATAGATTTTCGGATTCTTTGGATTTTCTAATTTCATTGATTGTGGATACATGTCTGATTCCATCAGCTGTTGCTGTAGTCTCTTCCAGTCCATACATTCATCTGCTGGTCATGTTACACTGTGCCCAATCTGAGACAAAACCCGTTGTGCAGTTTCACTAACCTGGGCAGCGGGCAGACTTCGCATCAGCAACAATGCAGAAAGTGAAAGCTTCCCGGGAAGCCCTGCTTCCTCCCAGCCGTTAGTTATTTCAGCTGCGGAGGAACCACAGTCCCCAGGGAAAACCCTCCGGGGAAGAAAAACCCTGTGTTGCTGTGACGATAAACTGTGGACTCTCAGGACGAATCTGCCAGGCTTCCTTCAAGGAGTCAGGTGTGGTCGAGGCTGATCCTGGGCGAGAGAAAGGAGAGGTGAGTCTTGTCCACCTTCGGTAGTCTGGAGTCTTGGTAGAAAAGTTATGACTAACTTACTCCGGGTACAGAGTCGAGGGGCTCGGGAATGCTGTGTGAAGTCTTCAAGAAGGGGATGAGTCCTATAGAGATAGTAAGTGTGTTTCCGGAAACCAGAAGCAGAGGTTAGTGTAATTGCTAAGAATAGGGGTGACAAAAAGAGGAATTATAGACCCCCGGGGACTCACTGTTCAGGCTGACTTCGGAACCTATCGGAGAGGTGACAAGTGGACTGACGAGACGAAAGAGCCTAAGGGATAAAAGGGCAGATAGAACAGGATATTTTAGTTTCAGAAAGCTAAAGATAGGAGGACGGGATATGAACCACTTTCCCTAGGAACAAACTTACGAAGCGCCGATCTAGAGAGTAGCGACGCATCTGCTGAACTTCCTGGTTGGATTATATGGAGTCACATGATCGTCGCGGCGTGAAGGTAAAGAACGTGCAACCTCTGCACCGTGGCCCGCACAAACGGATTCAGAGGCGTCGGCCATCTTGGGTGAGTAAGGCGGCATCGTATTATACACAAGATGTTGTCGCCAGAGCGACCATCAGTGCAAAGGTGTAACAGGTCATCCTCTACAGGCAGTAGTAAGTTAATTCTGATCATTTCCTCTGCTGTCGTCTTGGATTTTTCCATGTACTCCAAATAGTGAGGCCATCCCCAGGATCAGACCTCCTGCCAGTATTTGTAGGCCATCCGATAACCAGGACGGCATCCAGGACTCAAGGTACGAAAACCAGCTTCCCTCTTTCTTTGTGCCTTTGAATTCTTCTTCAATTTTAGCATGCATTCTTGCTAGTTGTGATACTGCTCCCGATAACGTCCCGTTGTCTTCATCGTTTGCCGGCATGAACGTGCAACAAGAACTTCCAATCTTAGGGCAGACTCCTCCTTTCATTGCTGTGAGGAGGTCCAAGACGTATTTATTTTGTAATGCCACCAATCGTATTCCTTTATTGCATTGAATCCGTTCACTGCTGAGTTTATTGTCATCATGAGTTCCCATCTGGTAATTTGAAGCCATTTGGCATTGGCGTATGTTTGAAATCCTGGATGTATCAGTGCTGAGAAAAACATGGCAGTCCTGGTGAAGAGCCTGTGCGATGGTGGTACCTTGAAGGCCATTTCAGACTTTTCCCCAGAAGTAGTTTCCTTGTCGTTTTACTCTCCTTAGTCTTCCATTCTTGTCAGTGATGTTACTTGTAAGGCTCTTATCAATCTCTTCTTCCTGCTGTTTCCTTCATTCATTTTCGGAAAATCGTCTAGTTTAATGTGTTTCTTTGGTATCACCAGTAAGGGTACATTGACGTGTGCTAGTGAGCATATTCGTTGACTTGTGCTAGAGAGCATATTTCTCCCCAATTTGGTGGCAGCTAGTCGTATGCTTTTGAACCACAGGCACAATAGTGGTCCATGAGCACTACCGTACCTGTCACCATATCAGCAAGTTTCTCATTTCTTCTGCACCTCTCATTGGTCCCTACTACAATTTCCCCATCGTGTTGGTAGCACAATGCTGGTGTTGTTAGGGGTATTATTGTCAGTGGTCCATCTTCTTTATCCAACCATGTCAGCAGGCTTGCACTTCTGGCCCATTCCTTAAGACGCTTGTTGTTTTCTTCCGGAACTTTATTCACAGCAGCTTTTGTCAAAGTCAATGGTTTGCTCCCCACCACTCCATCCACCCATCCACCCTTTGTGTATACTTTTCCATATAGCAATATTTGTGGTCGTTCCCAGTAGCCAGGTTCTCCGCCTTTCTCTTTTGTGTTCCACTTGCAGGGTAAGTAGTCCAATGTTACTTCTTTTGTTTCACCTTTTTCTGGCGCGTCAGTTATGTATCGTAACTCTTCAGTATGTTGCCAGTAATTGTTGAAATGGGTAGTGTTTTGATGAAATTATCTTCATAAGGGTATGTTGCCTTGGCTCTCCATCTGAGTGTTGCCGTTTTCCGCTGGAACCTTTGTCGCATCTGGAACAGTGCGAGATACAAGAGACCCTGTGCTGTCATTGCTGGTACTTCTGTAGCTACAAAGGTCCTGGAGGCACTCAAGGCACATGGGATCAATGAGCAGACATAGCAGCTGTCCCTTGTTGTGTCCTTACCTATTTTCGACATGTGTTTATACCACATATTGTTCGTTATGTGTTCTGTGCCAGTGAGGTTTGTATCTACTCCATTAACATCAGCTCCAGCACTGCGCTTACCTCTCCTTACCTTCTCAGCAGTGTTGTCCGTACGACCTGACACAGTGCTCCTTGCAGGGCGGGGGAATATTAGTATTGGGAGTTGCAGAGACATGCAAAGCTGTATACAGCTGCCAAAGGGCAGTAGCTAGCAACCCAGTAGACAGTATTAGCCATACAGTTGTCAGAACAAATTTTACTATTACAGCTATATATATATATATATTGCTTACACTACCGTCCAGCCGTTGAGGAGATGACAAAGTTGCCCACCTGAAAATCGCGATAAAAGGTGTTATTAGGTTAGTATTGATAAGTACTTTGAGCGCTGTGTACTAGGTAGTCATTTAATGCCCATGCAAACATTTCCTCCCAGATCTTGCGTATGGGCCTATTTCTAGGTGTGGGCAGGAGGTGGTGAAGTTGTGGGTACGTTTGAGCTATGTATTCTATAAACGCGTTGTAATATACTCGTGGTGGCCTCGGTCTGCAATGTATGGGCCTTCGTATGGCATGAATATATTGATGCAACAGTGCTTCAGGGGGTAACATGTAAATTAGCTACTTCAGCCTACTTCTAACATTCATTCATGTACATTTATCAGATGCAGAACCCTGCATGTGCGAATAAAGAGAATGTTAAGACAGTGTTAGCATAGTGTAATCCTGCTGAGATTGTGCGTGCTTGTATGGCCATGTCTACATAATGGCATTCTTCATCAGTTCAGTGAGCATTTCCTGTACAGTTTATTTATTAAATTTGTTATACGCCCAGGCCCTGAGGTATCACGGCGTAGTTACAGACAAGGCAAGTACAATATTGATATTAAAAAAAGCATTGGGACAGTTCGTACAAGTTTGCATTTATACATTTATATACAATTATAAGCACTTATATACAGTGAAGATTAGGTAGTTGGTCTGAGATGTTAGGTATCTGGGAAAAACTGAGAACTGGTTGAATAACCATGTTTTAAGTAATGTTTTGAATTGTGAGAAGGACACTTTGTTCTTGATCTCGATAGGTAATGCATTCCAGTCCTTAGGAGCGAGTATTGTGAAACTGCTGCCCCCTGCGTTTTCTCTTTAGTACCGTGGGATTTCGAGGTTTTCGTTGATGTTAGATCTGAGGGGTCTGGTGTGAGATTTCTCAGTAACTGTGTTTAGGAGGTATTTAGGAGATTTGTTGGCGATGCATTTATGGGAGATGCTGAGAGCTTTGAAGAGTATTCTGGCTTTGATAGGAAGCCAGTGGTTTTGTCTCCTGATAGTGGAAATATGGTCAGATTTTTTAATGCCTAATGCAGCTCAGAGGGCTTTGTTCTGCATTAGTTGGAGTTTGGAAAGGTTGGTGTTGGAAGTGCCTAGGAAGAGGATGTTACAATAATCAAGCTTAGAAAGTATGTGCGCTCTTGCTAGTGTGACGCAATTTTCTGGTGTCAGAAATTTGCAGCTGAGGGAGATAAGTTTGGCTGTGTAGGAGGTAGAGGAGACTAGGGTGTTTACTTGCTTGGACATGGATAGTGTTGCGTCTAGGTAAACCCTGAGTGTCTTTACTTGTTTAAGTACTGGGATTGTGGTGCCATCAATGATGAACGATGAGTAAACGGACTGTAGGGAGGCGATTTTGGATGATGATCCTAATATGAGTAGCTCTGTTTTGTCATCATTGAGACATAGGGCCTCATTAGGACTCCGGCGCTAAACCATGGTGCTATTAGCACCATGGTCCATGCCGGAGTCCGCCATGGCGGCATGGGAAATTACCACCACATTCTGAGGATGGTGGGGCGGTAATTCCCAATGCCGCCATGGCCCTTCCCCATTCGCATTTTTGCCCCATAGGGCTCAATGGGAATGGGGAAGGCGCTAAGTACGGTATCGCAAATTGCGGTACCGTAATTAGCACCAAGGTCCCTTTGCGGGTGCCTACTTTAACGGCTGGTAAAACCAGCCGTTAAGGTCGGATCCCGCAAAGGGATCTCGTAATTAGGCGCTAGGTGTTTAACGGCGCCCCAGCCTTTTACGGTGCCGTTAAACACTTAGCGCCTGGGTCATAATGAGGCCCATAGGCTTTTGTTAACCATCCAGTTTTGGATTAGGGAGTAGATTTTATTGATAAGCAGGGAATTGCTCGTGATTGCCTGTTAGAGGGATGAGGATCTGAGTGTCATCTGCGAAATTGGTGTAGGTGACACCCATAGCATTCAGCGCTGCGAAGAGCAGCTTGGTGTAGGTGTTGTAAAGGGTGGGAGAGAGACACGAACCTTGAGGAACTCCTATCGGGACTGGTATGGGATCTGCTGATTCTTTACCAATGGCAACTCTAGAGGTCCTGTGTGCGAGGAAGGATTTAATCCAATCTGTGGCATTCTTAGATAGGTTGAAGTTTTTGTTAAGGGTGGCACATAGTTTGTCACGGTTGACCAAATCGAAAGCTGCCGATAGGTCTAGGAGCATAAGCAGGCAGAGTTTGCCTGCTACTCTAGTGGCATCCATTTGGATCTTCAAATCGAGTAGGACTGTTTCAGAACTATGGTTAGGGCGGAATCCTGACTGTCGGTCACCTAATAGTTGATGTTGTTCTAGGTGGTTTTGAATTTGTGAGTATGCCATTTTGTCAATGATTTTTCAGTAAAAATGGGACAGTGGTTATGGGTCGGTAGTTGGTGGGGATTGAGGAGTCCAGAGTCGCTTTTTTAAGGAGGGGTGTTACCCAGGCTTTTTTATGCTAGTGGGGACTGTGTTTGAGCTGAAGGATGTGTTAACAAATTCAGTAATGACTGGTGATAATGTAGGGGCGCACAGTTTGACTAGATCGGAAGGGAATTGGTCTTCTTTGCAGTTGGAAGCTTTGAGTTTCATTATAGTGTCTAGTACTTCTTTGTTAGTGGCTAGGATGAATTGAAAAGGGGTGCTGGTGGAAGTAGTGGGCGGGATGGAGGCTATATTGGGAAGTGTTTTTTCGGCAAGGAGTGTTTTTTTGCTGTTGATTTTCTTTTGTAGTAGCATCATTTTAGAGGCTAATGCGTCTTGTATAGTGGTGCACCAGGTTTTACTGGAATTATAGGGTGCTGTCACTTGCCATGGGTTCTCAAGCTCTCTTAGAATGGTAAACAATTATTTACTGTCTGAATTTGCATTGGTTATGCGAGTGTTGAGGGCGTTAGCGTTGTGAGAGATTTATACTTTTTATTGGCTGTTTTGAATGCTTCTGCTGATTCAGTGGTGTTGGTTTTCCTATGTAGGTGCTTGAGCGATTTTTTGGTACATCTGAGGGAGACTTTTTCTTCGTCAAATCAGAAGCAAGATCGTTTGTCTGGTTCCCGCGTTTTGGTGGTGACAGGGGCGAGTGAGTCAATGGTACTGGTGAGACATTGTTGATAACAGTCTGCTAAGTAGTCAGGATTGTTCATATTGAGGGTAACGTTGGCTAGGGTCGTGTGCAGAATGGGGGAGAGGTTATCTATTGTGAGTTTTTTAATATTTCTAGATTCAAAGGTGTCTGGTGGCTTGGGGCTGGTGAGGTCCGTATTATTGAATTCCAAGGAAAAGCTGATGACAAAGTGGACTGACCATTCTACGGGGAGGATGGAATCTATGGTGACTTGAGAGTTGAGGGATAGGATCCAGTCCAGCGTTCTGCCTTTGGAGTGGTTGGGTTCATTAATAAGCCAGGTGAAGTTCATATCTGACATGGTTGCGTGAAAGGCGGCAGCGTCTGTGTCCAGGGGTTCGCTGTAACCTAGGTTGATATCCCCTAGGATGATACATTTAGACCTAGGCTTGATGTGGGGCATAAGCAGTAAAGTGATGTCTAGGTTGGGGTGACTGGTTTTATTGGGTGCTCTGTATATTACTGGGATGTTGGTGGTGGTTTTAGGGTTAGGGGAGAATTTGACTAATAAGAGTTCATAGCCCTGTAGTTGTTCCAGTGGGCAGGCTCTGCATTGCAGTGTGGTTCTGGTTATTAAGGCAACTCCACCCCCTTGGAGGTTATTCCTATCTGTTCTGAGGATACTACATCCTGGAGGGATGGCAATAGCTAGGAGAGGGCCTGCGGCAGGGTGTAGCCAGGTTTCTGTGACTGCTAGTATGTCGAGTTGTTGGTCCACTATGAGGTCATGGATTTCTATAGTGTGTGCACAGAGTGATCGAGCATTAATAAGTGCTCCTCTGATTGTAGGGGAGAGCTTGAGGGGAGGTGTAATTACTAAGTTTGGGTGCTGAGTCTTACTTATGGTCTCTGTGAGTGGTTTGGTGTGTTTTTTAGAAAGCTCTTTGAGTTTGCTATTAGCAGATGCAGTTGTTATTTTGGGGAAGGTGTCTATGGTTGCAGTGGGCCTAGGTTGCAGTGGGTCTAGGCGCTTGATAGCTGGAGCTATTTCTGGCTCTAAGTCTTTTAAGTCTGGTAAGCCCCATGGAGGGTATTGTTTTGTTGTTGGTTTTGATACAAGCAGAGGATTGTGTTGCGTTGAAGGTAGGAGTAGTTGGAACATTTGGAATTGTGACATTGGTGCTGTCGATGTTGTGAGCAGTTCTTGAGGGGAATGGGGGGAGGGATGGAAGAAACTGGGTGGGACAGGGAATAGGGTGGTGGCGCTGGCAGCCCAGTCTCACACGGCCTTCATTGGGAAAGATAAAATGTCCTCCTGTGCAGGGCACTGTATGGTGCATTATGCAGAATGGGTACATTATAGTGGTTAGGAATGTTAACATAGTTGGCTATGGTTGGGTTAGTCGGTAATAGTGGTATGCGGAATAGCAGTAAGGTAGCGCCAATTACTTCACTTGGCTGGCACTTAACTTACTTAGTTATACTTGTTTGGATTGCAGATGGCAGCACTAAATGTCATTTTCGTTTTTATAGGCAAATTCAAAGTGCAGAAGTGCAACAGTAATGACTGTTTTTAAAGTTTAGGCAAAATAGAGAAGAAAAATGACTACAATATCTGTCAATTTAAAAATTAGGCAAAATCATATCATAGATTTTGGCAATTGTCTATGCGGTAGTCGAACTAAAGTACAACTGTCTAAATGGGGCAGCAAATGTTAGAGGCATTCGATGGCAAATCAAGCCATTCTGAACATTCTGAGTGCAATGGGCTAAAGTTGCGAGTTCTGCTAGTGATTTCTGATAAGATGTGGCGGTAGTGCGACAGTCAGGTTTATGGCAACATAGTCCGGAATCACATTAAGAAGCAAGGTTGCTACAGCAATTGATAAAATGCGGAACAGCCCGTTATAGCAATAGTAATGCAGATCACAATCTGCCGAACTGGCAGCGGGCTAAATCAGTATTCGGGCAGATTACAATAAGCAGGCAGTTGTAAGATAGATGGGGCCAGTGACAGTCTCAGGTACATACAGTGCCATGTACAGGTACGTAGTGACAGGCTTTGGTGGTTGCTGCAGACATAGCGGCGTGCACAATGCAGGCAGGGTGGTGGTGTATCTGCTACACAGGGGTTCTATGAGGCATCCATTGATTTGGGTAGCATATCAGGCTAAACATCGTGTTCCGGGCAACACTAAGGGAGCGGACAGCTTACCGGAGTATATGCAGATAGTCCAATGTCTGGAAGTGAACGGGCAGTTCTATATCTTTGGATGGCAGTGCTTTGCTTATTAATTTATTTACATCAACGTTGCCGTGGGGACATCAGGTGCTTGCGAGCGTCTAACCATAGGGTGATTGGTAAACTCTTGCTCCTTCGTGTCCAGGGAAGCATCAACTCGGAGTTGTTGATATTGGAGTCTTACAACCGCCTTGTGTGTCTGTTGTTGCTGTAGCGTTGGCGCTGTTGATGGTGCGTTGGGGCGAGGCCGATGCTTTGTATGGCTTGATGTCGTGGAGATGGCACTAAACCGTTTTATTTTCAAGTTTTACTGCCCTGTCCGTAACCGCCTCAACTGTGTAAGGACTGGTAAATCGGGGTGACCACCACATCATTAGCTTCTCCTTTCCAACCCTTAAGCAACCCACTGCCCCCCACCTACAATTCCACCCACTCTAGCCCATAGCTCCAGAGTTATCACCACAGACTCCATCTCCCCTCACTCAAGCCCCTAAGCACAGTATCCCCGGAGGTAACTGACCCCGAAGCCTTAGCCAACATATATGCCATCACCCTTAGCAAGGCTATCAACCTGCTAGCCCTGCTCATCCCTAGAAGGCAGAACCCACTTGCCACCTCAACCCCTGGTTCACAGCAGGCCTCCAATCCTTGCACAGCAAGAAAAGACAGACAAGTTGACAAGTTTAAGCACTATGGAAAAACAGCACACAAAGCTCATAAAAACAGCATTTATCAAAAATCTCCAAAGAATACAAGCATGCTATTACAGCTGCTAAAGCCCAAATATATAACACCAGAATTGAGAAAGCCAACTTAAACTCTAAGGAATTGTTCAGAATTCTCAGAGAACTTGAGATACCCACCACAGCCCCCAACCGCATTGAAAAAGACGAAACTCGGTGCATAAACATTCAGAATGCTATGCGAGAGAAAATCTGCCTATTCCAGAAAACAATTGCCCAGAAACAGAACAAAAACTGTCCTCCAAACCCTACCAAAGTACACCCAGCACCTCCTTTCCAATTCAGAGAAATATCTGAGACTGAAACAGCCAACATATTAAATAACCTCAAACCCTCAGACTGCAAAGGTGACATCTGCCCAGCAGCTACAATCAAAGACTTATGGTATGGTATACTCACTATTTTCTGTTCCACTTGACCCTGTGTCGCTGATCAATTTTCTTTCTCCCATTTGTTGAAATACCTCTTCTTTTTTTTAAGGAAATGTGACTTATGACCCACTTTGATGTTGGACACTCTTTACCATTACAGTGGCCAATTGATACTGTTAGTTCAAGAGGTAAATGATCACTCACAGGCTACGAGGGAACCGCTAACCTGATGTACTTTCACCAGTCTTTAGCTACTGGCCGCAGTACAGTCTAACATCTCTCCTTGCCTCACCCTGAAGAATGTACAGTCAGGGCTAGATGGCTCTAGTCTTCCTTTTATGAAAACCATCATTCTGTTCTCAAAAGCATCCTAAAATGGAGAAGCCCCCATCATATACAAAACATTTTGACTGTTCTTGCGGCTGAATATTTAGCAAGGCTTCCCAGATCAGTGGGCCTTTATTTTATTTGGTTCCTGTGGCATTTAGATTAGCCAACAAGATTATAAAAGGAGTTTGCCCTTTTTTTCCCATCAGTTAGTCTCCTGCACTAATATGCATATTTCTTTCATCACCAGGTCTCTTTGGAGGTAATTTAACCATTCCAATACAAATGTGCTTCCAAGAAGAATCAGTTCTTACCATTTCCAAACCTTGAGCATACTGTTCCTGTGGGAGAATTTCCCTTACAATGAAGGGTAAATCTAACCTCCAGTTAATATAACATCCCATAATGGGGCATCCTATTATATCTTTGATGGCATACATACATTTTAAAAACTTGCCAACCCAACATGGGGAGCGGTTCCATGGGTCTTGCGGGAATGTTAGATCAATGTTTTTAGATCAATGTTTTTAGAACATATAGTCCGTTCTTGTCCTTTGTATTACTCATTATTCCATTCATATTTCAACACAGGAGCTATAGGAATGGCTCCTGTTCCACCTCGCATTTACAGTTCTTAATTTTTCAGTTGCTTACCTTTATATTTGGACAGTAAACCTGAAATATTGGTCTTTTTTTCTAGTTATGCATGTTCCCGCATTTCATTTATAATCAGAATCTCTGCAAACCAACCCCAGTTTTGTTCTTCGGCAGAATGTCAGTCTGGGCGTGTCAATTACATGTCTTTGTTAATAATCTCCAAGGTATTTGATCTTCCTAGCAACGTTCGCTTTGTCTGTTGATATCATGTAGCAAGTACAATTTGAAGGGAACTCTGTTGATATCATGTAGCAAGTACAATTTGAAGGGAACTTCCTTTTTTAAGAGGCACTCCATTAACTTTTTCCTCCTTCAGAGTATCCCACTCCTTTCATTTCTTTCTGTGCTACTTTGCAATTTAACCGGTTCAAACAGGTCAATCCCTTCTTTTTTTGTTTATGTGGAACTTGTGATAGAACAGGGATTAAACATAACACTACAAACGCCACTCTCACTCTTTCCTAGGCCTAGTAGAGAAATGACAAGAGATCGCAATGGATGGGCGGATCTCGAGGTAAAAGGTCGAAACGCTATGTGTTGACATCTGTTTTAATTACATCCTGTGTTAGATAAAATAAGACATCAGGATATTAGGAAACGGCAATCGCAAGGGAAATTGTAGGGAAAATGTGTTTTCTATAGTGACTAAGAAAGAGTGAGAGTCTTTAAACAATAATTGAGTGCAACTATTGACCTGAACCCATTGGGCTCATGAACACCTCACTCAAGAACTTTCAAACTAAGAATTGAATATCTTTGAGAAAACCACCAGACTCCCTATGTGTCACGCCTGTGCCACTGGCGCACACATTGGCAACCATCATGGACGATATGGTACTCGTTTATCTTCATAATACTCTTTAAATAACCCCTATTCACATTTTGGTACTTAATTTCCATTTGTACGGCATTGGTACTTTCCTATTTAATTCAACTAACTACATGTACCATAATGCACCTTGCTACAGCTATCAATTCCTGGCCATTCCTATTCGTCAGTATTGGAACCACAATCCCCAGAGGCCCTAGCGGTCAGTGCTGCTTCCACCATCTCAGGACCAGAGAGGGAGGAGGCAGATTATTTTCAGGTGTGCTGCTCCAGGTGCTGCCAATTAGCCTGCCTCAGTACAGGGTAGGGCTGTATTTAAGCAGCTGCCTGCAGGAGCTCAGTCTCTTGCATTAAGAGTCCTTCCAGCACCTTTTTGCCTTGAGCCACGAATTTGTATGCTGTTCCTGTTGCTGTATTTACCTGCTCCTGATCCTGCCTCGCTGCCCTGCTCCTCTGGGCTCCCTGCCTTGCAGCCTGCAACCCTCTGCTGCCTACAGCCCTGGTCCTTTGGGCTCCCTGCCTTGCAGCCTGCAACCCTCTGCTGCCTACAGCCCGTCCTTTGGGCTCCCTGCCTTGCAGCCTGCTACACTCCACTGCCTACAGCCCTAGCATTCCGGGCTCCCTGCCTTGCTGCCCTGCTCCTCTGGGCTCCCTGCCTTGCAGCTTGCAACCCTCCGCTGCCTACAGCCCTAGCCTTCCGGGCTCCCTGCCTCGCAGCCCTGCTCCTCTGGGCTCCCTGCCTTGCAGCATGCAATCCTCTGCTGCCTACAGCCCTATCCTTCTGGGCTCCCTGCCTTGCTGCCCTTCTCCTCTGGGCTCCCTGCCTTGCAGCTTGCAACCCTCCGCTGCCTACAGCCCGGGTCCTCTGGGCTCCCTGCCTTGCAGCCTGCTACTCTCTTCTGCTTTCAGCCCTGACCCTCTGGTCTCCCTGCATTGACGCCCTGTTCCTTTGGGTTTGCTCCTTGCTGCCTACTCCTCTGGGCTCTCTGTCTGCTGCCTACTACAGTGCTCAGTCCTGCTCTTCTGGACTCTCTGCCTTGCAGCCTACTACAGTCCTCTGCAATCCACTACAGTTTTTCTGCACCTTGTGCCATCCGTTACTACAGCCCTGCTTCCTTGTTTGCAGCCCCCCCATTTTCTGGCTGCTGCTCCCTTGCTCTCTTCCTTGTTCTTGATCCCTGTCCTTCTCTTCCTTGAGTCCTCTGTCCTCCCCTTTAGTTTACCCATTTCTATTGTACTGTTTTTTTCCTTCATTCCCTTCTGCTAGATTTCTCTTAGACTTCCTTTTCCCTGGTTATTTCTGTTCTTGACTCTCTTGTGTCTTATGTTGACCCTTTGTACAGAGCTTGACTGTTGGTTTCCGGCAGGCAACCTCTGCCCCTTCCCTTGTCGCGTTTTAAGTGTTACAGACACTCACAGCTGTTGTTCCCAACCATGAGCAGACAAAGTGGGCCCCTGTAATAGTCATCTGTGCAGAAGTCTGGAGTTTCCAAAGGTCTGTGGAACACTCTTTTCCATTCCTGCATACACCTCAAGAGGGAATCCAGTTTGTTTGTATCTTTGTATTTCCTGCCCCTTTCTGTTCACAACTACAGTTGTCTACTTTTCTTTCTTGTTGAGTTTCCTGCTGTGTGTGTACTTATCTGTCACGTTACATCAGCACAGCCACCCAAACCCTACCTGGGGGCCCTGTGCCACTCTTGACAGAGTGCCATCCATGACACTATGGGATCATGTGTGAACATGAATACAAATTCTCTAAACTGTACTGTATTTGCACATATAGCCCTTTAACTAACCCCTATTCACACCATTGCACTTTATAATATTAAATGTATATGTCTTGTGAGTTATTTTACAAGATGAGATATGTGTCTCAAGAAAAAAAGAATACATTTTGAATTTTATATTTTCATATGCAGTTATTGAAGTAACTAGCTATAGTTTGTATTCATAAGCTGTAATTGAAACAAAGGAGGAGGGAGTAGCTTGTGGCGTTTGTAGTGTTAAAGTATTGTTATACAAGGGGAGGTGGGTCTGGGAAACTCTCTACCAGCACGAACACAGCCCATTGACTTGTTCTTGGGTGGATGGCCCCTGGGAGAGTCTCAACCAAGTCTTTAGCTCACTGGTCTTTTCAAAGAGAAGAAATGTCCCCACATATCAGTTTTTGTCCTGCCCAGGGGCAGTCCAGCACCGAAATGCTAGACAATTCTCCTCTGAACAAGAGTGCCACAGCAACCCCATATACGTGTTTCAGCCTTGTTGGGCATCATCAGTGAGGTGAATCTGCACCTCTCTAAGAACAGTGAGCAAGGGGTCCACGTCTGGATTGCCCTGGTAACTTAGGGTTAGACCCAAAGTTAATTTATGCAAAACAAGGGGGGGTCTGGGAAACTCTCTACCAGCACGAACACAGCCCATTGACTTGTTCTTGGGTGGATGGCCCCTGGGAGAGTCTCAACCAAGTCTTTAGCTCACTGTTCTTTTCACAGAGAAGACATTTCCCCGCATATCAGTCTTTGTCCTGCCCAGGGGGAGTCCAGTACCGAAATGCTAGGCAATTCTCCTCTGAACAAGAGTACCACAGCAACCTTCTCTGTGAAAAGAACAGTGAGCTAAAGACTTGGTTGAGACTCTCCCAGGGGCCATCCACCCAAGAACAAGTCAATGGGATGTGTTCGTGCTGGTAGAGGGTTTCCCAGATCCCCCTCTGTTTTGCATGGTATTGTTATAGTTTGTAATTTAATCTACTCCAGGCTTTGATGGACTAGTTCGCCAACTAGTGGAATGTTTATTGTTTTGAATGCTCTCCAGAAACTTCATAGTTTGACTCCAGAAAGTAAAAGAAACAGGGGAAGTTTAAATTTCAGTTTTAAGACTGTCTTGGCACTTAAGCCTGAATATAATTTGGGTTTGGGTCTGAAGACCGTGAACAAAAGACCTGCACTGCAGAACGTGAAGGCAATCCTCCGAAAGGTAAATCTTATTCCTGTACATTTCAGGGGGGTCCCCCTCATACTCCTCTTCTACTGAATGGTCTTGCTGCCCAACTACCCCGCCCTCACCACTTACCTGTACTGACCCCCGCTGCCTCCTTCGATGCTTCCCCGGCTGCTAACACTAAAGATCTGTGCCGCACACATCAGTTTCTTTTTACAGCGGTGGTAGCTACCATTAACCTGCCTTCCCAACCTTCCTTCAGGGCCTGGCAGTTGTGGTCCGTTTGCAGATCTGGTAGTGGCACTACTCTCAGAAGTCCTCTCCTTTCCTACACAGTGGTGAGGACATGGCCCCACTATTCCTATTCATGTGGAGCACAAAGCCAAGTCCATGCATTCCCCCCCCCCAACATGTTCCCAGCCTTCACTGGGACTCAAGCCATCTCTCTTTGTAGGGGGGCAGTAGTCCTCCAAGCCACCATGTAGGTGTGGCTCACTGCGGCATCCGGACATATTAGTTTAGCTATTCTCTTGGTCGCCACCATTATATACTGTCTGGATGACTTGCGAGCTAAATCCCCCATTGGTGCCATAGACTGCATCAACCTCATCCTTCTCATTACCAGCTGTGTCAGGCCAACAGTATGTTAATTTCTCATTTCTCCCATGTGCAATCACATATGCTAACACTGCTTTCCCAGGACCTTGAGAGGCTCAGAGGACACAGGGGAGCCCCCCAGCCAAGTCACATGCACTTTCTAGTTAGTAAGCAAGCAGAAAGTGGTTATGTGAAGCATAAATGTTCAACCCACAACTCCTGTACACTACGTTAAGCTGGTTCGTGGATGAGAAAGGTGAACCCTGACCATAATGGGATAGTATCATATGCTAAGCTGAAGAGCCATACTCAACCAAGCACTTCCAGTGGACCTCAACATGATAGGTCGGCACTTCAAAGCGTGGCCTTCTGTTCAGCAAGGAATAATTAGATTCAGTCATGAAAAGGGGATGAAACATGGATTACCAGGTGTAAAACCAAGTGGAGGAAGTACAAAAAACCAAGAAAGCTTCTTGGACATTTGAGACAAAAGCAATCGCAATGCGTCAAGGGGGAGTGGAACAGAAGAGCACCAATCAGGGGCATTAGTAACAAGGCCATTCAGGAACAATCTAAAATCCCACTGTTTGCTGCAGGGGTTGTGCAGAATTGGTTAAGGACCAGGCGGCAGGAGGAAGTCGTAGCCCTAGATAGATATTTGGGAGCCTTTTGGAGGCTATATCTCCGGCACTAACCACTGTTGGGGAGAATTGTCAAGAATGGCTAATTTCCCTTTCCTACTGAGTCGCTCAGCAGCTTTGCTGGATTTCTAGGATTTATGTTTTTCACCTGGTAAGAGTGTGAGCCTTTTTTCCCACTCTTACATGTGTTTTGCTGTGTATGTTTTAACATTCTTGTTTTCATAGACTGTGGAGCCTCACCTACTCCAAAGGCATCATTTATTTTTGTGTGTTACACAGCACCGTCAGTGCAGTGACACAGGGTTGTCTTTTAGACTTCCCAACTCAGACTCCATTTTCTGGGACTGACTACTGTCTCCCAGAACATGTAAAGATGCCATTGACTTTATTAGTCTCTTTAAAATCCACAGACCCAGTGCAAACTATCTTACATAGAGTACTGGAAAGGGTTAATACTTATCCCTTTTTGTCTGTTTCTCTTGGAGCATTGTTTTGCTCCCTTTTCATCAAGACTTGGCTGGTGTCAGTGGTAACTACCCTATTTTTCCTACCGCAGTTATCTTAAATAACCTTGGTATTGTTTTAGGCTATCTTGCGAGCCTCGAACTTAAACCCGCTGGAACATATACGTTTTTATACGGTTCCGGCTGGGTTTATTCGCCATTTTTTAAAATGTTTTTACATTTTTTTTTTTATTTGTGTTTAACCAAAAAAGGTTTTTACAAGTTCACGCTTCCATTACAAATACTAGTTCGATACTTGGGACACCACTTTCGGTCGAGAAGGGGCCGTTTGGCTAAGGACCGACTCCTACAGGCATGGAGTTCATGGTGGTATCTGAGAAGTTGGCTCTCTTGAGTGCCACCATTAGGAATTTGGCTGCCATCCGAGACCATTTCGCAGAGTCGCCTGCCATTAGTCGAAACCAGCAAGTTTCTTCATCCAAAACAGAAGGGTCTGAAGTAAGTGGTGCCAGGTATGATTGTCTTTCAACTGTCAATGCTGGGCAAGACATAAGAAGATGTCGAATAGTTTCTGCCTGGTCTGTAGCTCCACAAAGCCGACAATTTGATCTAAGTGAACAGGCTCGGATAGCCAGAATTTCCCACGTGTGAAGCAGGTTCAGTCGTGCACGCATGAAGGTTTTCCTAAGTTCTTTTTCTGGGAATTTTTCACAATACTTCAATGGAACCTTCAACTGATTATGCACCGGGTGCAGATGTTTTAGAGATTTGTATTGCAAAATTTTTTCGTTGGTATTTATCCAGTCCTGGTACTCAAGTTTCGCTTTTACTCATCCTGGGTTCGTAAGTAGAGTTTCTTCTGAGCAAGCAACTTCTTTGAGCATTTCAAGAATTTTTTTTTACTAATGCCGCTAAAGGTTTACAAGTACCTTTCTTGATTTCTTGTGCCACAACCTGAAAAATTGGGAGCGAGCTTGGAGACAAGATTTTCCCGTACAGCTGGACTGCACTTTGTGCCACCACCGAGGCTAAAGAGGAAAGGCCCAAGTCACGCCGAATTGCCGGGATAGGGGCAGATTTGGGCAAGCCCAGTACTGATTTCCACAGAAATCCCTCAAGCTTTGGCCATATCTCTGAAGGTAGGTTTAGATTGTCCACCATACCATAGGGTATTGCTGGCACTGCTTTAGTCTTGTAGAACTGAAGTGCTGGTGTCCAAGAGAACTTGCCAAATTTTTGATCCACAGCACGGGTTTGCGCCGCCAAATTTCTGATTTTTTCCCCATAGTGAGTCCTGAAGGGTTTTGTCGTTTAGAGAGTTATCGAACAGGACACCCAGGTATTTGAAGTCCTTTACAACTTCAATTTTTGTTTTTTCTAGAAACCAAGATGGCATATTCTGGGTTTCTTTCATCGATTTGGCAAAAATCAGAATTTTAGTTTTCTTTTTGTTAATTTGAAGGTTGTTATTTCCCATGTATGTGGTTAAATTGTTCAGTTGTCTTTGCAGACCTATAGCCGTCTGATCCATGAGGATCAGGTCATCGGCGTACCATAGTCTAGACACTTTGCAGAGTCCCAGTTTCGGTGCAAAGGAGCTTACCCCTTTTTCTGACTCTTGGAAATCACTGATGAAGGCTATGAACAGAGCTGATGCTAAGGGGCAGCCTTGTTTTACTCCTCGCTCTGTGTAGATCTGGTCAGAGAGAATTCCTTGTTGGTTTAGGCGGACTCGGAGGGACGTTGTTGTATGGAGAGCTATTATCGGTTCTAGTACCGGTCCGGGACACTTCCAGTTTGTAAGCTTAATCCACAGTTTGGTGCGGTCCACCATGTCAAAGGCCTGAGACAGGTCCACCATGGCCATGTAGATTTTGGGCGCCCCGCCTTTCACTTTTGCTTTCAGAATGTTGAGAATTAGGAGGTTTAACACTGTTCCGGCGCCTTTTTGAAAGCCAGTTTGGAACATGTCTACAGCCGGAGATTTCATGGCCCACTCTTTGAAGTGTCGCAACAGAAGAGACGCAAAGATCTTCCCTATAATGTCAAGTAAGACGATTGGTCTATAGTTTGCCGGACTGTCTCTTGGCCCCTTTTTAAAAATCGGCACCAAAACTGCCTTTGTCCAAGTCTTGGGAATTTGTTTCTGTTTAACACAGTAGTTGAATAACTCGTCAATAACTCCGGCCCAAGCTTTCGGGTGGTTTTTCAGGTCCAGATTTGTCAGACCGTCGGGGCCCGGAGCTCTTGAAGATTTTAAGTTTGTAATTACTCTGAGGATGTCTGCCACATTTGATAGATCAATCCAGGGTTCTTTGTTCCTAGGAGAGAGGTGCGACACCACCATTGAAGGCTGACGATAGAGTTCAGTAAAATGTGACATCCACTTTTGCTCGGCAACCAAATTGGTAAGTGGTTGTGCGCTCTTCAGTAGCGACCAAAAGTCTCTCGTGTTCCTAGATGCTAAGGCGTTTTGCATGGCTTAAGCATCGTTCTGGTATAGCGTCTGGCATTGTTGTTTTAGCCAGGCTTTTGTATGTCCTTTCTCCGAGATGGTAGGTATTCCAGGATTCCTTGGTATTGGATTTCAGAGCCAGTCTTTTTAAATGTCTTAGTTCTTTCCGCTTTACTACCACCATTCGGTTGTACGTGTGGATGTGTTTTTGGTGGGTCGGTATTTTCCCGGCAAAGCTCACTTTATGGGGGGCCAGTAGAGAGACATATTCTGGTCTTGCGTCTGTCGTATCTCCGGATGAGGGTCCTTGTTTTCTACGTAGTTTGCCCTCGAGGGATCTGATGTTTTCAGATGTTAGCCGTAGTCTATTTTGCTGATTGTTGGATTCAATATCGGAAGAGTAGTGGAATCGTTCACGAGAGGCTCTGCCCCATGACATATGCAAGAGGTTGTGGTCACTTTCGTTTGTTTTTTGGATTTTGAAGGCCAGAAAAAACGGAATCAGGCCTTCTGTAATAAGTTAGCGGCTGATTTCGCCCTTTCCCATGTTGGAATTTGGATGCCCCCATCCTGGAATGTTGCAGCATTGTATAACTTTCTTGAGTTCATTAAATTTAACCATGCTCGGCCTCTTTCATCGATCATCGCCAGATTGGCAGGGGTACTGTCATCTGATGCAGCTATCCCGCATTTTGCATTTAGGTCTCCACACACGATGATATTGGACACATTGCGGTTGACTCTGATTTCATCAATTTCGTTGGCTACTAGATTACAGCAGTCTTTGGTTGAAGTTCTATCCGGATTCCAATACAGGTTGATGATGGCTAGATCAGCACTAGCCCATGCGCCTTGGTCCAGATCTTGGTGGTGCCATGTGGTTAGGGTGGCCAACATGCCTTCCTCTTCTCTGATTTTTCCCTTTGGGGAGATCCCTGAGCCCATGCGTATGGCGGTCAGTAAACCCGCTGATGGTCTGCCTAGCGTGGACTTGGATGCTGGCGAAACCTCAATTGTGAAGCCATCCAATACTGGTTTTTCCAATAGCCATGTCTCTTGCAGACACAGCAAATCGAATAAGCCTGGATTTACATCGCTCTGTCTGGTGAGATGATGGTGGCCCCTTGCGTTCCATGATGCCATCTGCAGGATGGTCTTGTTAGGATAATCCAGCGGTTTTTCCATCTGTCTACTGTGAAAATGACTTTCTCGCGTTTTACTCCGCGCGCCAAACCAGGTTTGGTTCCTTTGTTCACCGTCTTTTTGCGGGCTTCTCCACAGAAGCCCTTCCTAGGCGCCTGAAAGTCTGAGTAGGCAGGATGTGAGGGAGGGGTTTTAGGACCTCTGCCATGGGTTCCCTTGGTAACCCAAGTCGCACCCTTGTTTGGACAGCCACCCTGCTGTGTGATTGACAGCCAGGCTGTGTGAATGGGGGAAAACTGCATAAAAAGCAGGTCTCAGGGATTGGTAAGGCAGAGTCGCCACTTGAATGAAAGAACTGATGAGGAACTGACAGAAGAGGACCCCTACAATGACTGAACCGCCCAGTGAAGCCCTACTGCAGGTCCGAATATTCAGACTCCAACGACAGAGAAGATCTACCAGGAATCTTCTTCCCCTGAGCTGCTGGGACAAACCAGTTCACCCAAACTGCAAGCCAGGACTCCCTCCTCTGGTCGAATTTGCTGTACAGAGCTACAGTGAACCGGATAGCCAGGAAGGTCGGACCCTGCTTGGGTTTTAAGGAGCGCACCTTTTATTCGTTGCTTTGCTCTGCTGTTGGTTTCTTCCCTGGACAGTGCAGGACCCTCCATTCTTCTTACGTCATGTCAGTCTGACAGTCGCTTCAGGAACTGTGACCCTCAGGAACTGCCAGGAACGTCCGCCTCAGCTACAGCTTCTTCTCCATATAAAGGTACTGTGCAAATCCGGTTTTTCGTTTTGTCCAGCCGCGGTGAAGGTGTGTGAAACCTTTCGCCAATCCAAGGGCTTGTCCTTCTCTACTTTTTAAAGTAACAATTCTGCCGACCAACTCCGTCCGGAGCTCATGGCAAAGACTTAACCGCAAACTACCCTGAACTTTGTGATCTTGGGCAAAATACTTTTGTCCTAATGACTTTGGCCCTAAGCATTTTTGATTTGATTCCATCACTGTAGTTCCTCTTTCTAGATTGCCCTGCTTAATTACCTGTTGGTGCTCTTCAATTTTTACTTAACTTTGTCTTTCCCTCCCTTTTTAAATTACTGGAGTTCTATTTCTCTCAGACTTCATTTTGAGTTCAACTTGTCCAGAATCTATTGGGAGTGGTGTGGTGTATTAAGAGTGTGATTTTTCAACTGCTTTACTTTAGTGAAATGTTTTACAACTGATGTGTAAATAAATGTATAGTCTTCTACTCAGAAACCTTGAGTCAGTGTTTGTTTGAATCATAGTAATTCCTGTCCTTTGTGTAACTATTGATACTGCTCACTTGCTCTTGAGATAAGTCTGGCTGCTCAGCCATCGCTATCACTCTACTGTGTAGTGCAGGCTTGTACCAAAGGTGAATTTGTACCGTCACCTGTAGTCTTAATTGTGTGTGGTGTTCCCAAAGGGTACTGCCTATAATTCTGCCTAACACTGGTGTACAGCGGTGAGGATCAAGTATAGTAATTACACTTAGAGTGCTGCTATTACCTTGGATCAACTAACCACAAGGCTAAACATAACTAAAAAGCAATATTAATCATGTCTGATATGGAAAGATACAGTCAGGAGACCCTCCTTAGTTACACTGTGGATTACTTAAAAAATCTTTGTATAGAAAGGAATCTCTCTGTTAAAGGCAAAAAGTCTGAATTGATTGAAAGGTTGTTAGAGAAACAAAGTCTGGAGGGTGGGACTGAAATACCTGACCCCTCAACAAATGTGGAAAATAATGAGGATGATAATGTGTTTATTATTTATGAGTTAGAGGAAGTAGATGTGTCTCCTAATGTAGGCCTCACTGCTCCCTTACTTGCTCAACAATCTCAAGCTTTGTCCACTGGGAACCCATCAGGTCCTACACTCAGTCCTGAATTCATTGCTCTAGAAAAGATTAGGCTTGAACTGGAATTTTAAATGCTCAAACTGAACAAAAGCACCAAGAACTTGAGCTCAGAGAAATGGAGTTGAATCATGAACTAGAAATGAAAAGGTTATCTCTTGAAAATGCTTCTCTCCCAGAGTCTTCTAGGTCTTCCAGTCCTAAGAGATCCCATATGCCTAAAGAAATTGTGGGTATGTATGAGGTTAAGCTTGAGATTTTGGTTTGGTTGGCAATGTTTGAATATAACCATGGTCTTACAGGGACTCAGTTGCTCCCCTGGCTCATCTCTAGGCTACCCACTGTTGCATCTGATGTTGTAATGGAGTTGGGGGAGGTGGATAGGATGGATTATGAGTGTGTGAAGCTAACTTTAATTGCTAGGTTTGGGAAGACCCCTTCCCAGTACCTTAAGAGGTTTAGGACCCTCAAAAAGCATGATGATACCCCTTGGGCTACCTGGGTATGTGAATGTTTGAAAAACTTAGATGGTTGGGTTAAGGGTTACAGAGTTAACAGTGTGAGAAATCTTGTTATGTTGGAGTCAATTTATGATGCCTGCTCTACTGAGCTCAGACAGCACTTGGCTGATTCTAAGGAAATGGATTCAAAGAAGTTAGCTAAGGCTTCTGACTTGTGGGTTGCCAACAGGGCTACTCACAAGGATTCTGGGGCAACTCAGAAGAAGGATGAGGAAAAGCAGCCAAAGAAAGATAACAAGGAGAATTCTAACCCCTCTAATCCAAAAGAGCGCCACAAACAGCAACATAAGGGTAAACCACAAGGGACACCGAATCAGGCTAGTGCACCATCTGGACTCAGACCAGATGGAGGTCAGAACAAACCCCCATTCATCAAGACATTTGGGGAAGGTTATGTTTGTGGGTCAACTGACCATGTGAAAGGGGATCCCAGATGTAAGGGTAAACCTTCAAGGGTCCACACTGTCTCCTTAGCCTTCTCCCCAGAGGAAGAAGTACCTATGGCAAGTGGAAACTTTCACCTACTGGCTGATGAACCCATGAGAGTCTCAGCTAGTGTTTCTTTAGTGTCCCTGGGCTTGTGGGAACAACAGAATTTAGATCTCTATAATTCCATCCCAGATAATACTAAAGAGTATTACAAAGATAGTGTTCTTGTGAATAGACAGGAGACCCCTGCGATCAGAGACACTGGAGCCAGCATAACTGTGGTGGATAAATCATTTTCCAAGGTAGAGGATGTTGCTAAGGCACCCAAACGCCTCACCAAGTTAGCTGGAGGCCCTGTGCAAATGCTTCCCCAGTTACCAGCTCTCATCCAGTGTAATGATATGACTGTCAAAATACATGTTAGTGTGCAGAGTAAAGTGCCTGGGAGAGTTCTGTTGGGTAATGACCTGAAAACTCTGGAGTTGTTCCAAGTACCCTCAGGCCTCCCACTAAGAGGAGACAGGAGCTCACTAGGCCTGCAAGGGAGAGGACCTTAAGAGGCTCTCCAGAGGAGTTGATAGTTTCCTCTATCACTCCCACTCCACAGGAGTTGCTCACTGCTATTTCTGGAAAGAAAGAGGCAAAGGGGAAACCCAAGACCTCAAGGAAAAAGTCAGATAGCACCCCTTGTGCTAGCAACAAGGACATCCCCAAGATTGTCCAAGATCACACCTGTGATCCCACCACCTGCTGAGGCAGAGAGTAAGGTACAACCTTGTGTGGTTGTGCCAATTTCTGAAGAGTCAGATCTGGAAGAAGACACTGTTTTGTTGGAGATCTTGACCCCATTGACCGTCCTGAGCTGCAGTCTTTACTGGCAGAAGGTGGACCCAACAGGGCAGCCTTCGGCAGAGGACAAAGAGAGTGTCCTACTCTCGAAGGTCTTCGACAACAGGCTGCTAACCAACTTGATGGGCAAGAAGTTGGAAAGCACAGGTTAAGCTGGGAAGATGGCCTCTTCTACAGTGAACCAACAGAGTCTAT
The DNA here is from genome assembly GCF_040938575.1 of Ambystoma mexicanum. NCBI lineage: Eukaryota > Metazoa > Chordata > Amphibia > Caudata > Ambystomatidae > Ambystoma > Ambystoma mexicanum. The sequence goes on along the minus strand of NC_090927.1, from coordinate 1,249,758,901 downwards.
CCCTCGGGACTGCAAAGGAATTGTAGTGCCCCTTGCCAACAGTCTCCAGTTCCTACAGTTGGCCCATGAGATACCTTTGGCTGGTCATTTGAGTTTCAAAAAGACCAAGGAAATGCTCTCCTTACACTTCTACTGGCCTAAGATGGGTTCAGAAATTGACAAATTCTGTAGGAGCTGTCACACTTGCCAAACCTCTGGCAAGAGTGGAGGCAAGAATGTGGCACCCCTGGTGCCTCTCCCAATGGTGGGAGTTCCTTTTGAGAGGGTGGGCATTGACATTGTTGGTTCCCTTGACCCTCCCACACCTTCTGGGAACAGGTTTACCCTGGTTGTAGTAGACCATGCTACAAGATACCCAGAAACCATAACTATGAGAACTGTTACGGCTCAGGCTGTGGCTAAGGTTCTACTAGGTATTTTTACCAGGGTAGGGTTTCCTAAGGAGGTGATATCCAACAGGGGATCCAATTGTATGTCCCACTACATGCAAGCGATGTGGAAAACTGTGGCGCCACTTACAAGTTCTCTACAGCCTATCATCCACAGACAAATGGACTGGTAGAGAGGTTTAATTGTACTATGAAGAGCATAATAGGTGCTTTAGAAGAACACCTTAAGAGAAAGTGAGACCTTCTATTGCCATGCCTTCTCTTTGCTTATAGAGAGGTCCCTCAGAAGGTAGTTGGTTACAGTCCCTTTGAACTTCTCTATGGCCATCCAGTCAGAGGTCCATTGGCCCTGATGAAGGAGGGGTTGGAGAGTGCCTCTTTCCCCAAGCCAGTCAGAGTGACTGACTATGTGATAGGTCTCCGGAGGAGAATGTCACACATGATGGCAGAAACTAGTGATAACTTAAAAGCAGGTCAGGCTCTGGTCAAACATTGGCATGACCAGAAGGCCAGCATGGTTGAGTTTACTCAAGACCAGTTTGTATTAGTTATGGTGCCAACAAGGCAGAGGTCCTTGCAGGACAAATGGATAGGATCCTTCAAGGTTGTGGGCAAACTTGGAGTGGTGAACTATTTGGTGGACTTAGACAGACCTAAGGAGGCTCCCAGAGTCTTTCACACCAACCGTTTGAAGGCATATGTCTCGAGACCAGAAGTGGGAGCTTTGCTTCTAGCTTCAGCTCAAGAGGAGGAGGAGAGTTAACCTCTACCTGACTTCCTCAGAGGCCAACCTTTGGATGAGAAAATAGAAGGAGTCAATCTCTCTTCTCAACTGACTTCTGAACAACAGGAGGAGTGCAAAGTTCTGTTAAATCAGTTTGCCTCCCTGTTTTCACTATCACCAGGTTTGGCCCCTTGGGGCCAGCATGATATTCTCACTGGTGACTGTTTACCTGTGAAAAGCCGAGGTTACAGAATGTCAGAACATGTGAGATTCCACATCAAAGGAGAGGTCAACAAGATGCTTGATCTCAGGGTTATAGAGCCCTCTACAAGTCCATGGTCTAGTCCAGTTGCTCTAGTACCAAAGACAGGATCCAAGGAGTTGAGATTCTGTGTGGATTATAGAGCTCTAAATGCAGTCACTAAGACTGATGCCCATCCTTTGCCAAGGACAGGTGAACTGGTGGGTAGACTTGGTTCAGCCAAGTACCTCAGTACAGTTGATCTGACGTCAGTCTATTGGCAAATAGCCCTGACAGACCATGCCAAGGAGAAAACTGCATTCTCAACCCCAGCAGGCCTCTACCAGTTCAAGGTTATGCCCTTTGGATTAAAGAATGCAACTGCTATATTCCAAAGGATGGTCAATCAAGTTCTGAATGGGATGGAGGACTTCTGCATGGCATACTTGGATGACATTGCAGTGTTCAGCCCTACATGGAAAGAACATATTGATCACCTGGGATATGTTTTGCAGGCTCTTGAGCAGGCCCATCTGACCATAAAGGCAAGCAAATGTCAAATTTGTCAGAGCAAAGTGGTCTACCTTGGTCATGAGGTAGGAGGAGGTGAAATAAGGCCATTGCCCAGCAAAGTACAAGCTGTGCAAAACTGGGCCACCCCTACTACTTGAACCCAAGTCAGAGCTTTCCTAGGTCTCACTGGGTACTATAGGAATTTCATAGAGAACTATGGGACCATAGCTTTTCCCTTGATTGTGATCTCCTCTCCAAAATTCCCTAAAAAGGTTATATGGAATGAGGAGTGCACTAAAGCCTTTGAACACTTGAAGAAAGCCCTCGGTCAAGCTGCCGTTCTAAGAGCTCCTGATTATCACCAACCCTTCATTGTGCACACAGATGCCTCCAATACAGGTATAGGTGCAGTCCTTAGTCAACTGGATGAGAAAGGTAGGGAGCACCCCATTTGCTTCATCAGTAGGAAACCAGAAACAAGGTGGGCAACCATAGAGCGTGAATGTTTGGCAATAGTGTGGTCTCTGAAGAA